>NC_141691.1:888034554-888634554 GCF_964263255.1 Lissotriton vulgaris
GTCGGAGCCGAATCGTACAGGTCTACGGACTGCGTTTCCGACCAACCGATTACGATGTCGGATTCCAACAGCTATTCCGAATTGGTCTGTCTGTCACAAAATGGCTGTCAGAAACTGAATTTGGGGGCCCTTGGGCCCTACTTTTTCATTACAATGTTTAATAAATATTATAAATGAAAACAAACAATACTAATTTAATTTAAAATATCACTATTATGATAACGGGCGGTCAGACTATCACATCGGTCAGGAGACTGACCAACAAGCAGGCGGCGGTCCGATCGCCCAATCATGATACAACCGCCGGGCTAGTGGTCGGAAAAATACTCTTTTACACTGCAGCTTGTACTGCGGCTCTGGAAAAGGGCGGCAGCACACGCTGAAGTGTAAAAGAGCACTTTGTGCACATTCAAGCATTGTGTGCCATGCACCATGTGGGAACCAATGACCTGTCGGTCAGGCGGACCGCCACCGTCGGTCAGTCGGTAGCAATCCATCTCACGTCATAATCAGGCCCTATATTCTCACAATCATAACAACCAACAAATTATATGCAATTGGAAACAAAAATCATAACACAATTAATATATAACGTAGTAAATAACACAATTAATGAATGCATTTTTTAAAAACTATTACTAATTAAATAACTTCCCTTCCTGTACTTCTACAAACTAAACAATACACACCTAAAATATAACTTGCCAAATATGATAATTTCACAATTAACATTATTAGCAATTAAATAGTTAAAAATGAAATAATAAATTATTTCTTAATTAACTTCCCACCCTGTACCCCTAAAGACTCAACAACCCTCACCTAAAATATATCTTAACAATTACAATTACACAATTAACATTATCAATTGAATAAATAATAATTAGCTAATAATAAATTCTTTAATTAACTTCCTACCCTTTACCCCTACAAACTTAACAGCAATCACCTGATATATAACTTCAAAAATATCGTAATTACACAATTTATCTAATTAATTATAAATTAAGCAATTAACCATAATAACTCATAATTAGTTAATCATATTTAATGAACTTCCCACCCCTTACCCTTAAAAACCCAACAACCAGCATCTGTTATACAACTTAAAAAAAATCTTAATTAGACAATTTAAATAATTAATTCTCAGTTAAATAATTAATATTGATTAACATCAATTATTAATTATTATAATTAATTTCCTTCCCACCCTTTACCCCAACAAATCCCATAACCCGCACCAAAAATGTAGAATCATAATTGAATTAATTGCACAATTTACAATAATTATCAATTAAGTAATTTAATATTAATTACAAACATATTATTAATTAACTATAATTAAATTACTTCCCAATATTTACCCCTACAAATCTCACAACCCGCACCTAAAACCTAACTTAAAAAATAAATTAATGACAAATTAAATTCAAATTTATTTATTATGTTTTGGCTCTCAAAGAGGGCCACATAAACATATACAAGCAAAGCAACACAATCACCAAAAGTACAAGAATTATAAAAACATAATATTCGAACCGTAATAGCTACACTGCAAGCCATCAGTCCAACAAGGCCGGGCAGACACAGTTTTCCAGAGAAATTAATAAATAGCTAAAAATCCTTTAAAAAAGTTAAAAACATAAGCACAAAACATTTCATTTGGTGGGCAATAAAGTGCATGAAGAAAATCTTGTAAAGTGACAATGCTGAGGCGGAGACAGATTACTTTAAGCCATCGATTGCGCAAGTTACGTAACATAGGACAAATCAAAAGTACATGCATACAGTCCTGGTTATTCAATTTACATAAATTGCACAAAGGTGAAGTGCCATGCCATTTGGACAACAACACGTTAAGAGGGATTAAGTCATAACGTAATAAAAACCAAAACCTACGTATCCCATGTGGTAAGTTCCATAGGGCACAAGGTTGAGGCTGTTTCAACCTATAGGAGGAGATGAGCGGCTCCACATTCCTTTTATCTCCAACTGTTTTTTTGTCGGATAGAAAACAATACTCCCACGAAGCCTCCTTAAGGACCTGCTTTAACTGCGTGGGAGAGTAGGAGAAAAGAGCGCTTTCATCCAGTTTAAGGATTTTCACAGCCCCTCTGAAATTACTAACGAGATTAGAGAACTCCTTAAAATTGCCCAAAAGTTCATTTTTGAGTAAAACTCGCAGGGTTCCTTCTCTCGCTCTGGCCAAACTGGCTACCCACCTTATTAGGGCGCACAGCCCCTGAACCCAGGCACTCCTGAGTCCAAAATCCAGCCTGCAGGCGGCCAGTGGACAGGCATTGTTAAGAGTCGAGAGGGATCTTAGGAGTTTTCCCTCAGTCTTGTGGCAAAAGTCCCAATATTTTATCTCTATTATTTCTATACCGTACAAGATGGTTGCGGGGATTTTAGCTCTAAATACTTCTAGAAGGCTAGAAAAATGTCTTTTCCCCCGTTGCCAGGTATAGGGACTTTAACCCATTGCCATGGGCAAGAGCTTTGCGAGAGCAGTGCTCTATATGGAGATTCTCGCTCATATTGGCCGAGAATATTTTCCCTAAAAAGGTATAACAAGTTACGACCTCCAATCTATGCCCTCCAATAGCCCAACCAAAATTTGTCGAGCGGCATTTCTTCCTACCAGCAATACACATCACTTTACTTTTGTTAATATTGATCTTCATATGATGCTCCCCGGCAAAGTCCTTAAGGGCCTGAAGCCGGTTTGCCAGACCCGTGGGAGTTAAGTCGAGCAACAACACATCGTCGGCATACATCAGACAGGATATTGGCGCCCCTCCTATCAACGGCGCGATCCCCTCACTGTGAGACACAGCAGCAGGGAGGTCAGTTGTATATAGGGAAAACAAAAGGGGTGCCAATTAATGACACAATTTACATTATTATTTATCAATTAAATAATTAATAATATATCAAGTCAATTACAATGAATTTACTTCATACCCTGTATCCCTACAAACCCCTCAACCAGCTACAACACTAAAAATTACAATAAACAATTACATTAAAAACAACTAAAAATGTACTAACCATATTTAAAAACATTAGTAATAATTATACAAGCAATTTATAACATGTACAATTAAAATATATAGCACGATGCATAAAATAATTAAAAAACAATGGGCCAGATGTAGGTAATCCAGATATACCGATTCTAAAATACAGAATTTTACCGATTCGGTATTTTAGAATCGGTACATGGGATGTAGGTATCCATTCGGTATTTTTTACCGAATCAGTAGGATTCGGTAAATACCGATTCGGTAAAATGGGGAACACATTCAAGGGTGACAGGGTGTCACATTGACACCCTGCTGCACCCCTGCATAGTGCATGGGTGCACATGTGGCACACATACATGCCCTAAGGGCATGTATCTCTGCCAAATCGCACTGTCAAAAAAGCACAAAATTGCTTTTTTAACAGTTTTCGTTATTTACCACCAACTTGTAGTTGGTGGTAAATAACAAATCCTTAAAAGTGAAAAGCACTCACTTGAGTGCTTCCTACATTAAGGATTCAGTAATTTACTGATTCCTTAAATTACCGATTCGGTAAATTACAGAATCCTTAAATTAGGTCCCTACATCTCAAATGCCTAATTCCGGTCGGTAACGGCCGAAATTCGGTAATTTCGGCCGTTACCGAACGGTATCAGGTTTCCTACATCTGGCCCTTAGTTATTAACAATTATATATTTGCAAATTATATTAACAGCCTAGATATTTTAAGCATCGATATTAACGACATAGATATTGTTGTAAACGATTTAACAACATACATATTTTTGACATCAATATTATTTACCTTAGAAAATCAATATTCTTGTCAGCCATGCTCCTGCATCACGATATTTGTGTACACTATTTTAAAACTTGATATTTCTGCATCTCAATATTTTTTACTCAGTATTTTGTCTGAATACCCTCTCCACCTATAGATTTAACTTTTTGAATTGGGTCCAATATTTCCTATGGCATCTCATTAGAATTGTTCTCTTCTCCTTCAAGAGTGCCGAAATAGAAGAACTCACACATTCCGAATGGACAAAAGATGTTTATTGGTCTGGGTGATGCACCTCAATGTATTATCTGTCAACTAACTTATGGATATTAAGCAGGGCATCACCCCTTTTATGACTTTACATACAAATAACCTTTTGCCTTTGGATTAAAGAACAAACTGAAGTTTACTCATTGTTTTAATGAAGTTCTACCAAATCTGGCAGAATTAAGAGAATTATCACAAAATTAACTTGTATGGTATTGGTCTGTTGTCTTAACTTTGTTTTCTATCTACTCAAATCTCCTTTGTTATTTGTGATTTGTGGGATGGGGCAACACGGTGCAAAATATTTGCTATTAGAACAGATTGCAAACCCCTTCTGTTGTTACTTAACATTAATGGTACTGGGAAAGCTTCAGCTCATCTGGTTAGATTTCTACCAGGATTATGAGAGTACAACTTTACTGTTTTGTTTATTCCGAGTGACACAAATGTAAGGACAGGTTGTTTATCTAGATTGTCTAAACACAAACATGATTCCATATGCCAACATAATCTGTAGAAGAATGTGTGGTACCCATCACAAAAGATTATGTTTTTTTATGTCAATCAGGAAATTAGTGGGAAAGATTGATCAGAGGCTATGAAACAAGAAACTGTTTTGAACAAGTATAAGGAAATTACTCAGAATGGTTGACCTAGATAAAGATTATTAGTGCTAGAGTTGCAAGTTTTTAAAAAATGCAGTGAAGAAATCTCTCTAGAGGGTGATATTATTAGGGAATTGGTTTATTCAACCAGCTTTGATTCGTGGTCTAATCATCGATATAGCTCGTAGTGGACATAGTGATGGAACTGGCACCAGGGGTGTAGCTTCAGGGGGGTGTTTGGCATGTTACACCAGCCAAATAATTGTGATCTCTAATAAATACGTGGGAACATGTGCTTTCAGTTGCGTATGATGAGGTGTCTGTTGGATTTCACCTTGGATTTTTACATACTCACACAAAGACAAAAGCACATGCACAATCTCTCATTTCAGTTTTGATGGTCTTAAAACACGTTGGTTATTTTACTAAATGATGGGCTTTAAGTACCTCTACACATCCAAACGTTTTCCCTTTCAACTGCCCCTTAAGCCCCCTCATGCGTGTTTCTCATATAATATATTTTAATATGATGTGCCAGTGTAATTGCTGGAAAATTTGAAGCTCACACTCCCCAATGATACTTACCAGGCCACGCCCCTGAGTGGTACCAGGAACCACTTATGAATAACCAGGTAGTTTGTATTGTGCAAAAATGTCTGAATTATTTTTTTTAATTGTTGCAGGTCAATTTTCAAAATCCACCTTTCCAGGAGCTCCCTCTGCAGTGATTGCCATGGATTTAATATGTCTCTATGGCGAATAGAATCAATGGAAGGTGCATGCTACAGTTTTTATTGACTATATTTCAAAATGAGCCAGCAAAACTCAACTGGATTGATTATCTTAATAATGATGATGCTGTGTTTGAGTTTTTTGGGATATACATGGAACGTTGTTTACATCTAACAAATTGGCATTATCAAAAAGACACTGCTTTATATGCTCTAAACATGATTGGCTTAATGGAATAATTTAATAGGGTGATTGTAGAAGGTGTGGTGGTGGTGGAGCATAGGACCTTAATGAATATTTGGTTTATGGTTCAGGTTTTGTGTTTTCAGCATCCCTGCTCATACTGGGCCCCAAGGCTACAGATCTTTGTCGTAGGTAGGAATTAATAAGAAGCTGCAAATCAACTTTCAAATTACATACCAGAGTTAAGCGTCAATTAATGAGAGTCAATGATGAGATTTTAGTATGAGTTTAAAAGGTTTTATTAATCTCAAGTATTACTTCACATGAAGAGAAGTTCATATTTTCAGTAGTGTCTCAGGTAATTATTTCATAAATTATGGGAAGGGAGATTAATAAAGGTCTCCTCAGAGCACAAGGCTTCAGAGCACAGAGAGTCTGAGAAGATCTCTCGAGTGTGGAGGATGGGAAATCTGTCAAAGAAGCTCTCTCCCTAGTCCAGGATCATGCACTAATATACAATTTTCATATCTACACTAATACAATTGTTGCAGTAGTCTGCTTTCTTTGGTCAATGGAATTGCGATGTCTCAGTGGGAATGGAAAATATTCCATTGACTAAACTGTCTTGAAAGAAAGGCTTACAAATATTAAGGGGCTTAGTATGATGTAGGGCACAGAAAAGAACCTGAGGTGAGCCAGAGGTTGAGTTTGTAATTTTGTATTTGAATCAGGGTCAGTTGAACCTAGATGTAAAAAGAACAATAATCTAATCTAGCTGGTGGTAACCCATACTAATGATGGTCTGTTATCCTACTTTGTTCTTGTGTTTGTCTATGTGTTTGTGTTATGGTGACTTCGACATCTGGATTTCTTCTATCCAAACAGGAGGACTACCAGGAGTGAACAGGTGATATTTATCATTTGTGTGTTCACTGTATATTTTATCATTTCTGAGCAGTAGCAAAAAGTTAATGGGTCCTGAAGAAGCCGTAGACACCACCTTGGGTCTTTAAATCTCCGCAGAAACATGTCGACCAGTAAACCCAGTCAGAAGTTATTTGTTTGAACCATCTGACTTTTTGCACTCTTATGTTTTTATATCTTTGGAAGTGGACGGCTCCAGAATAAAGTTAGTATTGCGTACACTCTCCAATTTTAACACAAGCACATTCCCTTTTTTTCACAATTCACATATGCACTGCTTTCAGTTACAAACATATAACAGCTACTGATCATTCTGGGCATCAACATCACTGCAGTTAACCATCTCATTATAATACCTCTAGAGATGGTTACAACACTGATTGCCTACTATGTGAAGTAGTCCAGATGATGAATTGGGCGGCACAGGAAAAGTAACTGATGAATATTTTTCACACAGTGTAAATGTCCGGCTGTTTGCCCTAAGTTAGAGGCATACATATAGTCATCAACACACACATAGACATTTTTTCTTTCAAGACCCACAGTTACTTTTTATGTATTCTATATCTTGTTAGGGGGAATGTAACTGTGCTGAGGTCGTTAAATATTCCCTCGGACCCTCAACCCATCCTTTTGTTTTTGTAGTCCTAGTGCAGCTGAGGCTGCAGGTCCTCAATGATTTAAATGTGAAACTCTCTGTTCACAATCCGTATCTAAACACGATATGTTAAGTTAGTTGTGATTGTCTTTGCTGGATAGCTGTTCAGAGGCTGTGACTCAAAGGTATCAGATATAGGTTCCTCTTACTTTTCTATTATACCTTTTATTGGTCACTGTAGATATAGATTTAACTTGCTGACTCGTGACAAATAATGGCGTCTAATCTAGGTTTAGCCTATGATGAAGCGGAAATACAGTCAATTCTTGATGATAACCCGAGTATGTTAGACATTATGCCTAAACCTCAAGACACTGGGGAAGATGGGTGGCCTAAAATCTTGATATTAAAGAAAAGCCACTCTTGCATATGCATCCATGGGATTACCATGGCTTAATATCTCTGTGGTGATGGTGCCCCCACAGGATTGATTGTCACAAACTCCCCACTACTTTTTCTAGACGATGAAGAATTTATAAGAGATTGGTATCTCATTGCCTGGAAGTGTACGCGAGACTGGCTCGTGTTAATTATAAAAACTGCACAGAAAACTGTCGACAAGATCATGGTAGAGATCCAAACACTAGAGGGCCAAATAAAAACTACCATCTCAGGGAAACTCTTTACTAAACAACAAGAAGAGAATGATAAGACAAACAAAGAGTTTAAAGATACTATCTTGTTCTCCAAATTGGAGAAATGTAAAAAAGATCTGGCCAAGTTTTCCAAAGAGAAGATCTATCCATACACTAGCGCCACCTATGTCCCCACACCATTTAATCAAAATGGGAGAAGAGGGGGCTCCACCTATGGGATCTCCTCATTGGAAGATCTTTCAAGTGACTCGGACTCTTCCAACCAAAATAACCCAATAAATCCAAACAGGGGTAAGGGAAATCGGAGACAACGGAGAGGGCAGAATTATAATCAAGGCCAATTCAATCCATGGTGGGCTCCCAATCCATGGTTGCAAGGACAATTTCAGTTCCCACAACATATGGGCCCATATGGACCGGGACCTTTTCAATCAGGCCAAAATATGCCTCCTTTTTTAGGGTTTGGCCGGGGGAGATCACGCGGAAGACGGCGGGCTCCACAAGGCCAAGTGCAGTGGAACCTACCCCCACAACCAATGGATCTTCGGAGCGGCAAACGGATACCTCAGGACCAAGCCGGAACGAGCACAGGGACAGCCTTGTAATCAACCTGAGCTTGCAGACTCTCACACCAGTAGAAGAAAAGGTACTCAATCGAGGGCTGGGTTTTGTAGCAACAACCACTGGAGACCCTTTCCAAACCCAGATCGAAATCTCCAAGTTTATTTATTTATTTATTTATTTATGGGTTTATAACGCGCCGGAATCACACCCGAAGGTGTATCTCCGCGCAGTGCTGAGAGGAACAGGTCTGACCGGCACCAAAACTGAAATAGGGTTGTCTTAAGGCTTTTCCTGAAGGCTAGATGATTAGAGCACTGTCTAAGGGTGAGGGGGAGATTGTTCCACAGGCGCGGGCCCATAACCGAAAGAGCACGTCCTCCCTGTCTGGTCTTGTTATGTCGTGGAATCTGTAGTAGCAGCTGATTACTGGACCGTAAATCACGAAGGGGATGATGATGAACAAATTTTTCGGCCAGATAGAGCGGTCCTAGATTATGGAGACTTTTGTGAATCACACAGCAGGTCTTAAATTCCACCCGTCTCCGGATAGGAAGCCAGTGGAGTTCTTTGAGAAGGGGCAGAGATGGTGTTCTGGGGGGGGCATTTGTCACCAGCTGAGCCGCGGTGTTCTGAACCACTTGAAGTTTGTTGAGCACTCCTTCGTTGGCCGCTAAAAGAAGACCATTGCAATAGTCGAGGCGACTCAATACGAGGGCCTGGACCAAGGTCTTCCTTGTGCTGTCAGGGAGAAGGGGGAACACTTTCCGAAGGAGGCTGATGGTATGAAAACAAGACCCCACCGTGGTGTTGGCATGATGTGCAAGATTGAGGTCATGGTCCAGACGGACCCCCAGATTTTTCACCACCTGTTTGGGGGAAGGTGCCACTCCCAAACTCGTAGGCCACCAGTCAGGGGTCCACAGAATTTTTGCTTCCCCGAACAGCATGACTTCCGACTTCCCCACATTGCAATGGAGGAAGTTCCTGGCCATCCAGCCGGCGACCGCAGTCATGCCATTCGAGAAAGCATGTCTTACCTCCGGGGTAAAGGTCTTAAAGGTAAACAACAGCTGAGTATCATCAGCGTATGAGATGGGTGAAAACCCAAAAGACCTCATAGTATCTGCTAAGGAGGAGACATAAACGTTAAATAACGTGGGGCTGAGACAGGAGCCCTACGGGACTCCTCTGGTGATTTTGGTGGAAATGGAACTGAAGGACCCCATGTTGACCTGCTGGGTGCGATCTGCAAGGAAGCTGGTGAACCACGCCAGGGCAGATTGCTTTATGCCGATCTCCTTTAATCTTGTTAGGAGAATGGTATGAGATATAGTGTCGAATGCTGCGGACAAGTCCAACAGCACCAACACTACAGATAGACCCTTGTCCAGAGACATACGTATGGTATCCGTGACGGAAAGGAGGGCCGTCTCGGTACTATACCTAGGTCTGAACCCTGACTGAGAGTAGTCGAGATAGCCGATCTGCTCTATATAATTGGAGAGGTTGAGATTAACATGTTTCTCCATTATTTTGCCGACAAACGGCAAAAGGGAGATGGGCCTCAGGTTGGTCATATCCGACCAGGGAATGGAGGTGTTTTTTCTTATGGGCTTAACCAGGGCCTTTTTCCACTCCAGAGGGACCGATCCTTCAGAGAGGGAGCGATTAATCACCATCTGAATGGTAGGACTCAGAGCATTCCCTATAAGATGCATCACTCGGGCGGGAACAAGATCCGCCGGGCTGCCCGATTTAATCGTCCCAATCAGTGAGTTGACATCATCCAGACTGATCTCGGGGATAGCGGACAGTACCGGAGGGCCAAGGCCAGCAGTTCCGAGTTTTGGGCTGGGCGAGGAATCCTCAATATCAACCAAGGTGGTGGCTTTAGCAATATTTTGGTAGATAGTGTCGATTTTTTTTGCAAAAAACCCAGCAGTATCATCGCACAATTGTTGGGACACCGTCTCTGGGCTGTCGCATGCGATAGGGTTGGTAAAAGTACGAAGAACCTGATACAGTATTTTAGGGTCATTACCGGCCTCAGATAGTTGGAAAACAATATGGGTCTTGCGGGCAGCTCTGATATTTCTATGGTAGGATCTTAAAGCAGAGTGATAGCGGGATTTATCTACTACACTGTGAGAGATCCTCCAGGCCTTCTCCAGCTTCCTACATGCTTTCTTTTCTGCACGCAGTGAGTCGGAGTACCATGGTTCCTGCCTGTGATTACAGCGCTGATTGCAGAGTCTTAGAGGGGCAATAAGATTGACTGCAGTATTCAAGGCCGCATTGTATTTAGAGAGGGCCGTGTCGGGAGTATCCGAGGGGGAGAAATCCGGGGGGATGAAAGCCTCTTTTAACGTTTCTGTGGACACCTTGTGCCACTGCCTGCGCCATAAAGGAAGGAAAGCAGGTTGAGAACGTTCCTCTGTGAGGGTAGGGAGGGAGAAGTTTATCAAAAAATGATCAGTCCATTCCACCTGTGTGGGAGGGTAACAGGTCAGAGTGTGA
The DNA here is from genome assembly GCF_964263255.1 of Lissotriton vulgaris. Taxonomy (NCBI): domain Eukaryota; kingdom Metazoa; phylum Chordata; class Amphibia; order Caudata; family Salamandridae; genus Lissotriton; species Lissotriton vulgaris. The sequence continues at coordinate 888,045,408 of NC_141691.1, forward strand.
GAATTAGACAGAATAAGGTCCAGAGTGTGACCAGCACGGTGAGTAGGGCCCTGGTTGCATTGTTTGAAGCCCAGAGTTGCTAGATCAGTCAGCAAGGTATGGGCTTCAACATTATCGACCAACTCGCTATGGACATTAAAGTCTCCGAGGAGTACAAAATTAGTCCCCATGCTAATATGGGGGGCCAGCGTCTCCATCAGGGTAGTGGAGGCATCTGAGCAAGGGCCCGGAGGGCGATACACCAATGCTCCCTTCCAGCCAGTCTCCAGGTTGGAACCAATTTTGAAGACCAGGATTTCAATATCCGTGGTAGTACATTGGTCAAGGATGGTGATGGTGAGGGTGTCCTTATAAATAATGGCAACCCCTCCGCCGGTCTTAACAGGGCGGTCCAACCTAAGTATCTTGTATCCCTGAGGGATCCCCAAAGTGATAGAAGGAACCAGGTGGGGTTTGAGCCAGGTATCCGTGCAGAAACAGTTATCTGGGCGGGCAGAGTGGATCAGATCCCAGACCTGAGAGTGGTGCTTCGAGAGAGATCTTATGTTACACAGTAGACTATTTCCCATAGGGGGACTAGGTCTAAGGTGGTCAACTGTTAATATATCCGAGGGAAGTATACCGGGGTATGACTGGAAATGGCAGCATCTACATGAAAACGGGCCTCCTGGACATGGGCCAATAATCTGAGCACAGCCCTTATGGGGGTAGAAGCGCAAATTGAGCAGATCATTGGAGGAGTACCTTATTATGTCATCTAGCCTAAAGATAGTGGCGGCAGAAGTAGGGATCATGGCCCCTAGCCCCGTTCGGTCACGGACGGGCACAGACGGGCTCCTCTCTGGCTCGTCTCAGGCAAGTTCTTCAGGAAAGTGTGACTCAATTTTTTCTTCTCAAAAAATGAAAATGGAGAGAGGAGTGATCAAAACACCGGACTCAAGAGACCGTCCACATTCAGCCCGCTAGCTGCCACTGTTCCAGCGAAAGTAGTAACGTTTGAAGAAGCAGTGCAACATGACATCCAGGAGCTGTTTCAACAAACACATAAACCTTTCATGAACATTCCAAAAGTGGAACAAGAGGCGTTGAAAGAACTGATGAAAGATCAATCGGTTACAATTAAACCAGCCGATAAAGGCGGAGCGACTGTCCTTATGGACACAACTACATATAGAGAGGAATGCTTACGCCAACTTGGAGATGTACGATCTTACCATCCTTTGATGGAAGATCCCACAGCAAGACTGTAGATGACTATTGGACATATTGTAGAGGAGGCACTCACTGAAGGGTGGATTACAGCTAATGAGGCCCTTTTCTTGCAAACCCCGCACCCAATAAGACCATACTTTTATGTACTTCCTAAAATTCACAAAGTACAGAGACCTCCTCCAGGCCGGCCAATAATCTCCGGTATTGGATCATTACTGGAACCGTTATCAACCTTTGTTGATACCTTTCTAAGACCACTGGTTAAACTCATGCTAACTTATCTTCAAGACACTAAAGATCTGCTCAGGTTATTACCGGAGATTGAGTTTGACCCCACAATAGGTCTCCTAGTGTCCTTTGACGTGGAGTCTGTACACCTCCATCCCCCAGAATGAAACTCTGGAGGTAATTGAAACATTATTGGGTGAACATGACTTGGACTCAATCACGCCTATTTCCTTGATTTTGAATCTGGCTACAATAGCCATGAAGGACAATTTCTTTGAATTTGTAGGCCAATGTTACCTACAAACATCAGGGACCAGCATGGGCAGCGTTTTTGCCCCCGGCTTGGTGAATTTGTATATGCACACATTCGAGCAAGACCACGTATTACACACCGGGAACCCGTATCTAACATCAGTGCGGGTTTGGAAGAGATACATTGACGATATGCTGGTGTGGCCTGGTACCGTGTCATCTCTTCTGTCGTTCCATGACTGGTTGAACAATCGCAACAATTTTCTACGTTTCACAGTGGAACATGACCAACATTCATTGGCTTTCCTTGATCTACTGATCACAGTAACACCAGAAGGTCTCAAATCTGGGCTATATAGGAAGCCAGTGGCTCGTAACTCCCTGTTACAATACAACAGCTGTCACCCAAAATCACTACGTGATAATCTGCCTTTTGGGCAGTTTCTTTGTATACAGCGGTACTGTTCCACCAAAGAGAGTTTTAACAAGCATGCCAAAGATCTGGAAGAACAGCTTGGAGACAGAAATTATCCAAATAAACTTATCAGACGCTCCAAAAAGAGGGCAGCCAACAATAATCGAGAGGCACTGCTGGAGCCATTTCCCCCGAAGGAGCAGAATCAAAGAATGACTTGTGTCAACACCTTCAGCACAAGATCACATGCGATTCAGCGCAATATTCGAAAACACTGGAAGATCCTTAACACTGGAACGGACTCCCTTGAACAACCCCTCTTTGCCTTTAAACGGGGTACTAGTCTCAAAGACCAGCTGATACACACCAGACCACCGACAAGAGAGGCACATCAAGTGGGCACCCTATGGAATATGCCACCAGTGATGGGACACCATCCCTGTGGGAACTGTGCAGCATGCCCGCAAACGAAGCGCTCTACAACAATTGACATTGGGACTGGTCGCATTTGGGAACAAAGGCGTTTTACGAATTGTAACAGCAGTTACTTGATCTACCTCATCACTTGTCCCTGTCTACTTAGGTATGTCGGGATGACTACTCGTAAAATAAGAACCAGGATTTCTGAACATAAAAGCACGATAAGGTGCAAGAAGCAGGCAACCCGACTAACCAATCACTTTGTGCAAGTGGGTCACAAAACAACTGACTTTGAATGGGCCGTACTAGAACAACCAACAATTCCAGCACATATAACTGACGTGTCCAAACATCTATTTAAAATAGAGCAAAAGTGGGTGTACAAATTGAACTGTGATAAGGCTGGTCTCAATGAGGACATCCCTTGAATGTCACTCTGAAACATGACTCTGAGCCGATACGACAGCTCCACTGAACCTACTCCAGCAGAGTCAAATGATATCCAGAATATTCATCCGCCACATGAGCCCCAACTGTTCAAAAGATGATCTTTTTACTGTACAAAATAAGATTGGTGTCGCATTCACTGTTTTTGAGAAAGTACATAATCAGAGACTTCCCTTAACTTCTTTGTTATGCACCATCATTAAGGGTGTAGGACTAGCTGTCATTCGGATCATGAGTAATGTGCAATCTAAATTTCTCTTATAACACTGATACGGCCTATAAGCAATTTAGTTCACCTCTTCTATCTTTAACATTCAGTCATTGTATTGTCACACAATACATTGGGTCAGATAGATACACACAACAGGCCGATTTTGGGTTCACAATACTACTATTCCCATTAAACTAGTGAGACACCTATCCCATGCTCCAGTCCGCATTTCCACTACTGTATGCGGATAAAGGTGGCCGCCTAAACTGCGATCAAATTATGATACCTAGACACCAAATCACGCCCGATTTACTCCATCGGACCGGCTGCATAAAAAAAAGTGCCAGTCTAACGTGCATTTCATATGTAATGTCATGATTCTAGGCTTGGGACTACATTTCCCATGAACCTTAGTCGCGGGTAATCGACGTCATCTTTATCCAATGAGAAAACGATAGAAGTAAATAAGGAAGTTGCAAGACTCTGCCGTGGTACCTCCCCATACAGCCCAGTTGGCTGCCAGGAGTACCGACGGACAGGTCAGTGCCATGCGAAATATTGTGTCTGCTTTCAGGAGGCTAAGCGCTTTTATAAACAGGGCGAGTAAATACATGCAGCTAAACGCGGGTCTTCCTAGTAACATGGGATGCCGTACAGTCCATCTGTGGCATCCATTCCTCTCTGTGAATGCTGGAAAGTGTCCCGTAAACAACCGCGTTTGATGCTTGCAAGTTAAAATCACTGCGGCTAAGCATTTTGAATATTCACCATTTCGTATATATACCGCAGAAATTCAAAGATTTCTACTGTGGTTAATGCTTGTTGGTTTTTCAAAACTTAAAATATATAGCGTTTAAAAATACAGCGTTTTGGGCATTTACCTTTGTTCCTCATAGCGACACAGGTCCCGTATTCGATTGTTTATCTAATACTACACGTGATTAAGGCAACGATACTTTTAAAGAGAAATAGACAACAGCTAGTAGGTTCGATTATCTTACAAGAATGGTGTGGCATAAGGACTAACTTTTGGAACATCACATCCAGTACAAAGGGCACAGTGGAGAGCAGTCTTCTATACATACGAATATGTCACTAGCAAGTAAGAGTAGTTTAACAACCTCGAAAAATACAACTTAGATCGTTACTTATTAGAGGTTGCTATTTATATCACTCTAACGCTACACAAGTAACGTTTATACCAAAAATTCAGGCATTTCGATCTGTGTCTGCTGTCTACTAAAAAGGTTGACAAAAATGATCCTTCCTTATAGCTCTACTATCAATTAGATGTTGAGTACAACGTTTAGAGCACAGAGGACTATACGGGAGAGCAATTACTGTGGTAGCTCTTTGAACTAAGAAACCTATAGAGTCTCTATCTGTTCAGCGGTCGCGGAGACTGTTATAACTAAACGATTTTCTATACTTCAGAGCGGTGCCCCATTATCCTGAGCTGCATGCCAGGTGAGGAGAAGCACGTTCCTCTCGCAACTGAGGTGAACCAGAGGTTGAGTTTGTAATTTTGTTTTTGAATCAGGGTCAGTTGAACCTAGATGTAAAAAGAACAATAATCTAATCTAGCTGGTGGTAACCCATACTAATGATGGTCTGTTATCCTACTTTGTTCTTGTGTTTGTCTATGTGTTTGTGTTATGGTGACTTCGACATCTGGATTCCTTCTATCCAAACAGGAGGACTACCAGGAGTGAACAGGTGATATTTATCATTTGTGTGTTCACTGTATATTTTATCATTTCTGAGCAGTAGCAAAAAGTTAATGGGTCCTGAAGAAGCGGTAGACACCACCTTGGGTCTTTAAATCTCCGCAAAACATGTCGACCTGTAAACCCAGTCAGAAGTTATTTGTTTGAACCATCTGATTTTTTTGCACTCTTATGTTTTTATATCTTTGGAAGTGGACGGCTCCAGAATAAAGTTAATATTGCGTACACTATCCAATTTTAACACAAGTGCATTCCCTTTTTTTCACAATTCACATATGCACTGCTTTCAGTTACAAACATATAACAGCCACTGATCATTCTGGGCATCAACATCACTGCAGTTAACCATCTCATGATAATACCTCTATAGATGGTTACAACAAGGATTGCCTACTATGTGAAGTAGTCCAGATGATGAATTGGGCGGCACAGGAAAAGTAACTGATGGATATTTTTCACACAGTGTAATTGTCCAGCTGTTTGCCCTAAGTTAGAGGCATACACATAGTCATCATCACACACATAGACATTTTTTCTTTCAAGACCCACAGTTACTCTTTATGTATTCTATATCTTGTTAGGGGGAATGTAACTGTGCTGAGGTCGTTAAATATTCCCTCGGATCCTCAACCCATCCTTTTGTTTTTTGTAGTACACAGAAAAGAACCACCCAACCAATTTAGATGCAACCACCCATAAGGCGATCTGAAACATCCATTCTACAATAGATGCTTGTGCAGCGGGCGGAAGAGGCCCGCAGCACAAGCTTCCTTTGTAGAACGGAGGTTTGCAAACATCCCTGCACCATGTGGCAGGCACCTATGCGGCTGGGTGCTTCTGAATCTGCTGGTGATTTGTAAAGCATAACAGAGTGGCAGAAAATGTGGAGCCATGCTGTCATCAACAGAGGGAACATATGTGAACTGCAGGCCCACCAGTTCCAGTCATTCCGCGCTCTGGGCTGCTCCATCTTCCAGTGCTCCTCACTCAACCAGACGTGGTGATCTCAGGCAGCAGGAAAAGGAAGGAAGAAGAGAAGCCAGCTTCCAGCTTAGCCCAAACTTCTGTAGCCAGGGCAGCCACTCTGCAACCCAGGTCCCGCTCAGTGGTGGCAGCACTCTGCTGTGATAGTGATGCTAGAGAGAGGGACAGCACAACAGTATCCCATTGTCAGGTCAGTCTGTCACCAAAGGAGAGTTCTCCTGTACTTAGCAGTGAAGGGTTTCATGCATTATTTGGGGCGGGTGCTGGGGGGCATATTAAACGGGAGGTATTGTTACTTGCAGGATTGAATGGAAGTGCAAATCGTGCATATACACTTGGGCACTCCAAAAAATAATAAATGGCTTGAGATGTTTTACCTTTACTTAGCTTAATGCATACTGGATTCCAATCCTTAGGTACTGAGTTTTCGTTACAGTATTTTGTATCGCCCCTGGGGGACTCTGTGTGTCATCACTATTACACTTGCATGATTGAGTTCATCTTCTTTCTGACTAAGAGTCAACATGCTGCCCGTATTTAAATTGCCATATTATCCTTGCTCGGAAATGTTAATTGTAGTGTGTTAGAAGTGGGATTTCTGGTTGGCTAGGGCATGCGCCTAAGTCAGGCAGAAACCACCATTCTAGTCAGGGCAAGGGAGTTACACGCTGAAGATATCCCGTCTCTAACCCCCTTGGTAGTTTGGCAGAGCAGTCAGGGTTATCCCAGAGGCAATGTGTAAAGCGTTTGCGCAACACACCCACAAAGCAGCAACACACTAAGCACAGCACAAAAGAAACTCTACACAAGGTTATCTAAAAATAGCCTTTGTATTACTCATAAAATATATTAGAACATAATCATATATATACACTGTGCCACCTGGCACTAGGTATGACTTTACAGGGGATTATATACATTACAGGGCCATTCGGGCCACTATCATAACCATCAGAATTATCAAAAGGTGACCAGTAACTACTGGTAAAGGTGCTCCTGGCACCACACAGTAGGCATAAACATATTAGACGTACACATATGAAGCATACATCCTAATTTAACTCAAGTGTACCGTAATCACCGATAAGGTTCCCACATCACCTTAGGGCCGTACGCCCAGCCAAAACATAAAGGTGAACACCAGGCAGTCTGGCCTATGTCGGGGGCCCGTCTTGGGCTTCCCTGCAATGCCCTCTGTCCCCAAAGTCAGGGGTCTTCTAACCTGAGTCCTCCAATTTGGCCCCCTGGGAGCTGATGCAGCACCACAATGTGCTTAAGCCAAAAGGGGGTGGGTGTGCAACTCACCCTCATTTCCAAACAGGAGTGCCCCCAAGATGCAGCTGCCGGCAATTCAGCGGTGCAGCTGTGACAATAATCAGGCAAAAACAGTGTGTCACACAGACCCCACTTAATCGGGCCTTTCCTCTTCTCTGCCTCCTCAAAGGGAGGCTCTCTAGTCCAGGCGACACGACAGGAAGAGGCCGGGGGGAACCTGCCAGGCTCCGGTTCTTCCTCTAGCTGCACCCGGTGCCCGCCCACAGACAGGCTAAGCAGCGCTCTGGGCTCTAACTGGCAACACAGGAGCCCGGCCCACACTCAGTCACAGGCTTGCCTGACTTCCATCTCTGGCTCTGTTTCCTCTGGCCGGCCCCGCCCAAGGTCATGCTCCGCAACGTCGTGTCCCCGGCAAGCCACCTCAACACACGCCGCATGGCCACCCGCTCAGTGCACAGAATCCAAACTCCTCAACAGAGCAGCCCTCCACTAGGGCTGCTAGAAGAATCGGTGGAGGAATGCATCGCTCAGCTGGTCTCCCCCATGGAACAGGAAACAGGGGGCCTCATTTATGAAAAGTGACGCATCGCTGCGTGAAAACAGCGATGCGTCACTTTTCACTGCGCACTCCTTACGACATTCCTGATGCGTCATATTTAATGTATGACGCATCATGTCGCAAGGAGTTACAGATACGTCAGTATTTCTGACGTATCTGTAAGCGCAAAAGTGACGCATTGCTGGAGTATGTCACAAAAGTGACGCAACTCCAGCAATGCGTCCTTTCACATGGGGAAAGCCCCATGTGAAAGGGCTTGCGTCAGTCTTACGCCTGCTGTGAGGCAGGCGCAAGATTTTGACGCAACAGCATCCTAAAAGTGACGCAGTGAAATCTCATAGATTTCACTGCGTCGCTATTACAAGGCTTTTTGCGGGGGAACGCCCCCTCTGCATACATTATACCTGACGCAGGAATAATGTGGCGCAGGGGTTTAAAAAGTGACGCATCTACCTAGATGCGTCACTTTTTAAATATGGCGCAACGAGGCGCATTTTTTACACCGCTGGTGCGTCACAAAAAGTGACGCACCGGCGGCGCAAAACTGACGCAAGGCCTTCATAAATAAGGCCCAGGGAGTTGTCAGTGCTCTTCTCTGGCTTGAAAGCAGCAGCCCCCTTCTTGGCTCCAAAGGCAATAAAGATACAGCGCTCAGCCTGGCGCTAAGTCCAATGTTCCCTAGGATAGAGCTGGGCACAGGCAGGCCAGCACATAGGGATCCCAAGGAGACAGCAGCTGGGTCCCACGGCGGTTCCTCCTAATGCCCAGCAGTCCTTCAGCTTCAAGCAGGTAACCAACATCATGGGGTCACAGCCCCAATATTTATACTGCCAAAGTCTTTGTTCTCCCCCTGACACAGAGCTCTGTGCCTGGTCTAAACCAGTTCTGGGGGGCACTTAAACATTTATTTAAAGTGTACAAACACCCTCATTGTTAGTGTAGGTTCTGGCTCAAGACAAACCACAGGGGGTGGAGCCAGCATTGTGTAAGGCAGGCTCAGTCCTATTAAGGCCCAGGTGCTACTCCTCCCACTACTCCAAATTTAGATTGGCCTATTCAGTCTAGGGCTGACTTGCCCAGCCCCTCTGAAGCCATTGCACCTCCCCAGCCCCTGTCACTCAGAGCCAGACATGCAATACACAACAGGCGGGCACAATGACACATAGCACACATAAATGCCCACTTCTAAAAGTGAAATTTATACAACAGTAATAATAAGTCTGTGGACACCATTACGCAGCATTTATTACCACTATTCCAAACATACCAATTAACACTGAAACACAAATCAGGGAATCCCCAATGCATTCCTATGAGAGGCCAGGCTCACAGTAGTGAGAAATCAAAATGGCTGTTTGTCACTAACAGGACATGCCACACAGTTAAGACACATGTCCTACCTTTTACCTACAGCGCACCTTTGCCCGAAGACTTGCTAGGGCCTACCTTAGGGGTGACTGATATGTAGTAAAAGTGAAGTCACAGACGTGCCATGTCACTGCAGTAGTTAAAAATTATGTTTTTGCTGCCAAACACAAAGATGAAGGGGTCCCCTGAGGACCCCTTCCCGTTTGTGCCTGGCTTTCGATGGCAAATGTGATTGTTTGGCAACCAATCGTCCCCCTGTGACTCGTTATTAGGAAAGGACCCCCTGGCATGCCCCTTCCTAATAGTGACTCGCAAATCCTATTTTACAAGCCAGTAATAGGTTACTGAATCGCAAAATAGGGTTTGTACATGCTACAACCCTTTTAAACAGGTGCACATCTGGCCCCAGCATTAGGAAGAATGAAGATTACCATAAAGTAATTAGACCATTCTCTTTCTCTGCATCTCTGTTTCTTGAAGAATTCACCTGCGATGCTTTGGGTAACTTTCCAATGCAACAACTGACGATGCTTTTGAGGTTGTGCTACGCTTCTGGATTATCTGCAGCTAACCTTCAGGTTTTAAAACTGGGCCAGCAGTTTAGTTTACTGCCACTGCCAAATCGGATTTTATCATACACTTAATTTCTAACTCTAAGTTCCCCAAATATAACACAACGTCCCTGCGCTCTAATTGAGCTCTCCCACCTCTTTACATGTTTGATTGCTGTATTTAACATTCTGTGTAATTTATTCTCCCCATTGTTTAACCACTGTGCGTGACATTATCCGAAAACGCGCTTGACAGAATACCTTGGAAACCTGTTACTGAAACCTGCTATGTCAGACTTCCTGATCCTCCCAAGTGCTTGTCTGTTTTATCACGGAGACAGAAACGTATGTTTTATTATGACAAACTGCCAGAAAAACTGCACATTATATTTTATCATAAGTAGGCAATTTTTGAGTTGCTTAAATTAATTTCTATTGATGTTTTATCACAACGGGTACGAGCCAGATTACTTATTATAATCTTGATTACATTATATCCACTGCGTTCTCCACATTGTCCTTCCAGCACGAGTCATTCCTCAACTTGGAGTCGGATAGTACAGATAGTACACCTATACAGCCAGCCAAATTAGAGAGACATTTTCGTTCAAACTGTATTTCTGTTAATTCTATTTTCTAGCTTCTGTGCAGGAAGGCCTCATGTATGAAAAGTGACGCATCGCTGCGTGAAAACAGCGATGCGTCACTTTTCATTGCGCCCTCCTTGCGACATGCTGAATGCGTCGTATTTACAATATGACGCATCATGTCGCAAGGAGTTACAGATACGTTATTTCTGGCGTCTCTTTAGACGCAAAAATTACGCATTGCTGGAGTGTGTCACAAAAATGACGCAACTTCAGCAATGGGCCTGCGTCAGTCTTACGCCTGCTGTGAGGCAGTTGTAAGATAATGACGCATTTGCGTCCTAGAAGTGACGCAGTGAAATCTCATAGATTTCAGTGTCATTTCTACGAGGCTTAATTGCGTCAAAGCGCCCACCCTGCATACATTATACCTGGCGCAGGTATAATGTGGCGTGGGGGCTTACAAAGTGACGCATCTACCTAGATGCGTCACTTTGTAAATATGACGCAACATGACGTATGTTTTACCCTGCTGGTGCGTCACAAAAAGTGACGCACCAGCGGGGCAAAAGTGATGCAAGGGCTCATAAATAAGCCTCAAAGAGTTTTTTGTTTGGCCCGGGTGAAACAAGTGGTGTGGGGCCCACTGGACGATTCTTTTGTTTTGCAGGGTGCCCTGAAGACCTCTGATCATACACAATACTTGCCCTCAAGGGAAAGAGAGAATGCAGCAGCTTCGCATCTGGCGCCATCTATCGATATCTAGAGAAAAGAGCGCATTTGACAATGCGTAAATTCTATTTTGATCAATTATTTATAATTCTTCACATTACTCGTACATAATTTGAAACACAGCATGTAATGCTTATGCTTCCATTTTTGTAAACAACATTGTTTTAAGTTTTGCAGAATTAAAGACTCACATATTGATATTTAAGTGTACACTGCATGCAGCGGGTATTATGGGGTACAGGGATTACTACAAATAGACAGCTTCGCCCATGTACAACTCATAGTCGGCATCCAGGGCAACCCCTTCCCCTAAGCACAAAATACGACACCCCCCCCACATACCGACATGGTGGCCTATTGTCCGATTATCTTGGAGGTGGCTGGCTCCCTGCCGCCAAGGAAGGCATCTTGCGCACCCATGAAGCTCCTACAATCTTAGACATTATCAGAGGGAACACTCCAGAATCTTGTTGTCTCTTCATATAAGTAGTGAAAGGGCGCCAGATATTGTCAAACATAGCAACTTGATTGCGGACAATTGCTGTAAGATTTTCCATTGCATAAATCGTCCACAACTTCCCCCACCACATATTAAGTGAAGGTACCTTGTGCTGTTTCCACAGCTGGGTCACAATCAGGTGAGCAGCAGCAGGAGGTGAGAGAATAGCTTACCAACAGGGATCGTCGTCATGTGGTATTGCCGAAGTTCTCCCTGGTCCACCAGAAGTGGGTCTGAGGATAAGGCGATGTTAGTGATGGAGTGCATTGTGAGGAGGACTTAGGGGCTTTAGGATGCCAGTCAGACTTTTGTCAGACTGCCTTCCTACCGGAGGTGGGACAGGATGTCGGCGGTCCGGCCAATGAAATTACAATGTAATCACCTCCAAGACAGTCGCATTGTCTATGTTTTGTATTGCGACTGGAGCAACATACTGCAGCACACGACGCAGTGCAAAACATAGACATAAAACATATCCCTACACTACATGGCAGGCACCATGCAGTGCCTGCCACATGGTTCAAGGATATGTAGGGGGCACCGTAGGTGCCTCCCACAACCCAAAATCAAGGGCCAGGGGGAAGGGAGGCCTGCTACAGACCCGCCCCTGATGACCTGTTCCGCCAGCCTTTCCATGGTGGGTGAACCGCCATGCAAACGGTTGGCAGGAGGGAAATCATAATACCTACAGCGGTGCTTGTAAGGCACCGCCACCATTGTAGGGATTATGGCAGACTCCAATGCACCAGCGGGCTCAAGGAGCCCATCGGATGCGTGGCGGTCGGTGTTTCCGACCGCCATCATGCCGCCCGCCATTGTAATATGGCGGGCAAAAAACTTGACTACGATGGCGTTGGGACCGCCACCATGGGCTGACAATGGCGTTCTCACAGCCATCATAATCGGCCCCTAAGTTCCAAAACATTTGAATTCTGGAGGTTGACCACTATGTATGTAAGAAAGTGTCACTATCCCTTCATCTCTTTCAGCAAAACTCAGAACCCTCAAACATCTTTTGAAGACGCACAGGCATGAGGTACCAGCAGGTCAATGTTGGTATAAGCATTTTCTTTGCAGCCCAGGCAAAATAAGAATTTGGAAGCCCTCTGCCAGATAGCCCTCCAGCTGCCCTCTGTAATATCTGTAGCGAATTCTCTTTTCCACTTCGCTACATAGGCATGTTTATTGATGTGCGTGAGATCTAAAATATTGCGATAGAGCCAGAAGATCCCCTAAGTTGAACATTATTGTTGTAAAGTTTCTCAATTGGTGTTAAATCCCTCAGTGATATTCTATGAACTAGATCCCTCCCTGCCCAATGTAGTGCCTGCATAACCCTATAAGTGTTTCGCAGTGCCAGCCGCCACGAATAAAGGGTGGTGAAATGGGTGGAGGAAACGCAGGAGGGAAAGCATGGGGGAGAGTCACACAGGGGGAGTGAGAAATAATAGATTAAAAAATATATATACCTTTAGTTGCTGCCTCTTCTCTTCCTGGGTCCCAGCAGCCTCTGGGACATACTCCCATCCCTATGCTGCAGAGCAGCACAGGGATTGGCCTGGGCAGGCTCAAAAGATGCTCCGTTCAGGCCAGGGAGTCTGTGGGGCTTTCTCCAGCCTTGATGCTCATTGCAGCTGGACTGGAGAAACCTAATTGCACATGTGTGTTTTGGTCGGTCTGAAACGGCTGGCAAAACACATATGAGCACTGAGGAAGTGCATATAGCACTCTTCCTCCCATCTCCCATGCCTCAGCCCTGCCCCTCCCTACAGCCCCGGATAAGCGCCGGCAAATGCAAAATAAAACGATGCAAGAACATCATTTTGTTTTACATTTGCTGGCTCTGAGCCAAGCTGTGGGGCGAGGGTCCTCCCTCATTGCAGTGGAGCCGCTGCTGGTGTCCCAACGGATCAGTGAATGTTTCTCAGTCAGTTCCGTTTTTGTCCATAGGTACCAGCCATTGTAGAAATCTTTCAAAGCTGGTGACCAGCCCTGGTCCCAACAGAAGGTTATTGGCATGGTTAAGTGGAATGTGTAGGTTGGAAATGGTTGGAAATTGGGAAGGGGGAAGCCTGTCCAGGCAGAAAAAGAAAACCACAGAAGTTTGCCTAGTGGGACCAGCGAGAAAGTTTTTCCACCTCTACCCATAATTTAATTATCTATAAAGATCTTGCAACTTGACACAAAGATTAAAATAGAATAATCACCGGAGAGCATCCCATCTTTTCCACAAACCAAAGGGGGTAAAACAAGTCACAATCAATAGTTTGAAAGTAGATGCATCTCAAGTGCACTGCCTCAAAGAACTTGAAAAGAGCACTTGTGAGTTGCATGTCTCGGCTATTCCTGCAAAATGCAATAGCTGTTAGACTGGAACGTATACCCAATCGTAAAAAACGTGGACTCAAATATATTGGTCAGGAATACTAACACATGGGGCCCGGTTACGATCTCGGTCGTAAAGCCTCCGATCTTAGGTCGGAGTCCTTCCGAAAGAAGATAACTTATTACAGAGCTTTTTCTTGTGCTGCACCAAGAATTTGAAACTCACTCCTGCAGAGCATTTGAAGAATCGCGTCCACTTCAGCTTTCAAAAAAGAAGCTAAGACCTTTTTTTATGAGCAAATTCCTACCGGAATAAAATTGGACTAGACTCTGTTAGGTTGCTTTCCTGATCACATACCCTGTTAATACAACTCGATCACTAGTAATCGCCAGGACGTATATATAGGATGATGAAAATGATGAAGAAAGCACAAATGTTTCTCTCTAAAATTGATGCATATACACATACGATCTTGTAAGCACAATTGTTTCGCTCAACATTTTGTGTGCTTGTTATTGGCTTATGATCGTGTCAAACCTACTGTACTAAGAGTAAGACTATGTAAATGTGAAGCACTCTGATACCCTATTAGGTCATGTCTGTGCTATTTAAAACACTGAATAAATAAATAAATACAATTTTAAATGATACAGTAATGAAGATTGCTAGTAGGTAATTCAAGAGTTCCTACCTTGTCTGAAGTCCAATCTACAGCCCCTTTTAGAGATGAAATGACAGGCTAAACCATAATGAGAACAATAAGAAAAGTTTTCCCTTGGACTAACTACCCAACTATGATCAACATTCAACCATCTGTCATATGAACTTACTTCTAAATTACATACTATTGACAACCCCACATATAATTATAAAAATACAAAAATTTGTAAAAAAATCACACAAACATTTCATATAACAAATTCATTAAAAACATCAAGAGACAGACTTTTATAAACATTCAGATAATCTGAAATTGAAATTAAAAGATAGAGGCTACCCCAGGAAACTTATTGACCACTCTTTTAAACGTGCTAGGTTTTATGACCTTGACAGTATGATCAGCAATTCCAAGAATATGAAACATTATAAAGAGAAGACAGGCAAAATAGTTTTTGTGAGCCCATTTTCAGGTATTAGTAATAAGATAAACACGAATGTCCATCGCACGACTGATTCGCCCTACTTCTGAGGGCGGGGTCAACTTTCCAGATTTCCCCTCATATCAAAGAGCCTTCCTACTCCGGCAAGCGTCGTTCTGGCTACAGGATCCTGAAGACCCATGCCCCTTGTGGGTCAAGTTGAAACGCCTCTTCCTTTCCCCTTTCTCCTTTGCAGAGTATCTCGCTTTTTCTCGTAAACCCTCCTCTGTTTCCACACCCATTCACAGATTTACGACCAAACTCCTTTTGGCTTCCTCCCCCACCCCTCCTAGCTCTATTGCGGATTTTCTCTCCTCCCCCTTATGGCACAACACTCACCTCCTCATTCGCTCTAAACCCTTCTACTGGAAGTCCTGGAGGCAGAAGGGTCTTTTGTGGGTTTCGCAATTGTTCTCCCATTCTACATTTCTCTCTTTCTCAGACCTTAGAGCGGTATACGCCTTACCTGCTTCTTTCGCTCCTAATTACTCTCGGCTCAAAACGGCGGTAATGGCTGTGTACACATCACTTGCGCAGATGCAGACATCCTCCAATCCCCCTACTCCTGCTTCGCGCCTACACTCTCTACTTCGCACAACTCCTAAAGCTTCGGCCATTTATAAGCACCTTCACGTGGCAGACACCCCTAGACCCAAATCCACAGTGGAATTACAGTGGGAGCACGACTTTGACATGGTTTGGCCTTTGCTCACCTGGGACAAGTTGTGGCTCAAGATACGCAAATCATCCAGGGCTGCCTCTCTCACGCAATCCATGTTCTTCATTTACAATAGATTACTCCTTACCCCTTCTGCCCTTCATAAGAGGTTCCCTTCCACCCAAGATATATGTTGGCCATGCTCCGCTCCATCCGCTACCCTGTTCCACATGCTCTTCTTATGTCCCTCTGTTCACGCCTTTGGCTTAGGGTGTGGGCTCAAATCAATGTAATATTTCAAACATGCATTCTTTTCTCCCGTGCTCACATTTTTCTAGGCAGCCTTTCACCTTGCTGGGACATATTTCAGTTTGATATACGTATTGTGGATCTATTGCTGGCTGTTGCGTTTCAACAGATTACCACTCACTGGAAATCCTCATCTAACCTTTCCTTCCAAGCATGGTGGAACAATGTTTGTCATAATCACAGACTGGACACTACCTTTGTTCCCCCCCCCCAGCTAGCTACGAAGAGAACGGCTCTATGGCTTCCTGTTGTTCTGTACCTGGACAGATGTTCCGCTACCTCCCGTTGTCCTTTACCTGCCCAGCAAGAAGTTCTCAAACCTCCTTGATTGCCTTATCATTCCCTTATTGTTATATTTCCATATGTACTCATTCTCTCCTTTTTGCATTTTGTTAATCCAGTAATCACTTTTATGCATAGATTTACTTGCGCTTTTTTCTTATTCATGACTATTTCGTATCATTATATTTACTGTATTTGCGAATATATTTATATTCCCTTTTTTTTTTTTTTTTTACTTTTTCCCCTTATTGTTAACCCTTTTCCCCCTCTTCTCCTCTCCTCTTATTTCTTTTTATGCCTACTTCTCTGCCTGATAACATCTTTTTGAACTTAAAAAAAGTAATAAGATAAAGAATAATATTAATTCTAATTGGGGAATTTTGAACAATAATGAAGAGACCAATATAGATCGTCCTATTTTTGTGTTTAACGCAATACTAATCTAAAGAAAGAACTTGTCCAGACATACAGAGAAAAAAGTGTAGGAAGCCAATGCACCAATGAAGGCACCAGACCAACAGGCAACAGGCAACTACAAATATGGGGGGTTGCATAATCTGTGACCAATGTTTAATAAAAATTGTGTGATTTTTTACAAATTTGTGTATTTTTATAATTATATGTGGGGTTGTCGATAGTATATAATTTAGAAATAAGTTCGTATGACAGATGGTTGAATGTTGATCATAGTTGGGTAGTTAGTCCAAGGAAAAACTTTTCTTATTTTTACTATATTGGGCACCCTGTCCCTTGGATAGTAGGGCCTCTCCCTTTTATTTACATAAACCATAATGAGATGCCCAAAACATCATACCTACACCATTTATCACAGAGCAGCAGACCTACAAATCCAAAAGAAACATTATGGTCTAAAAATCGTTTACAAGAAATCGCTCTGTCAGTTGTACATATTCTTTATGAACTCCAAGTGGGTGAAATAGTTGTAAATCATTTTTATTGCACAATATTTTTGTCATGTGATGTTTTAACCTTGATATTCGGGTATCATAGCCAAAAGATTATCTAGATTCCTGGATAGTACTAACTACATGGGTATTTGGGGAAAATATTGAGTCATAAATATCGAGTGACACAAATATCGAGATTTAAATATCATGTAACAAAAATATTGTGATGCAGAAATATTGCCGACAAGAATATCGATTTTCTAAGGTAAGTAATATCATTTTCAAGAATATCATTGTTAATATCGTTTTTAATATTATAGTTGTAAAAAATATCATTTTTTAATTATCTTTGTGTTTTAAATAATATTTTAATTCTATATGGTATATGTTGTTTGTATAATTGTTGATAATATTTTTAAATATAGTTTGTAATTTTAAGTTATTTATCATTTCTATGTAATTGTTACTAGTAATTTATAGTGTTGTAGTGGGTTATGAGGATTACAGAGGTACACGTTGGAAATGTTAATTAAGCATAATTTATTAATAATTCCTGTTTAATTAATCATAATAATTTAGTTGATAATTAATTATGTAAATTGTGCAATTATTTTTTTTTACGTTATATTTTAGGTGGGGGTTGTTGAGTTTGTAGGGGTATAGGGTAAGAAGTTAATTAAGTAATAATGTATTAATAATTCATTTTGATTAAGTGATAATGAATTGTGTAAATTGAGTAATTATTATACCTTTTAGGCTACATTTTACGTTTGGGTTGTTCGGTTTGTAGGGGTATGGGGTCGGAAGTTAATTAAGTCAATATTACATTTCAATTGATTTTAATGAGAATATGTAATGTATTTATAATGATGTAATTTATTTAATAAATATATTTTTAATGCTAGATCTTTGGGGCCTCATTACGAGTTTGCCGATGTGGGAGAGGGACCACCCCACTCCTGCACCGCCAAACCTGTGGTTGAACCACCCACCAGATTAGGAGTTTTCACCTGTCTGGCGGGTGGTTCTGTGGCATTCCCATGTCGCTGCCTATTAAATAGGCACCGCAATGGGAACATCAAAATCAACACCTGCATGGCATGGATTGCTGCAGTCCATGCCGTGCAGGTATTGGGGCGCATGCACACACGGGTCACAATATGTGACCCCCCCTTCATGCACCCCATGGCCCTGAGGCAACCAGGGAGCCCTGAAGGGTCCCCTTTGTTTTTTCTCCACTACGGTTTTCATGATGGGCTCAACACAAATAAAACTGTGGCAAAGAGAAAACTTGCAATATGCTTGGCAGTAGCATATTGCGGCCTCAAGACCACCACTCCCCTGCCAGGGATCTTTGATCCCTGGTGGTTACAGTGGTCCCAGGTCAGCCCGACCGCCCAGGTCATAATTGGGCAATTGGAAGACTGCCACCACTGCTTCTCCGTGAGTTTGGCAGTTCGTGGACCACTACACTCATAATGAGGCCCTAGGTGTGTGTTGTTGTGTTTTTGGGGGGATAGGCTAGGAAGTTATTTAAGAGATAATTAATAAACAATTAATTATTCATTTATTATTAATTATGTTATTTAATACATAATATGTTAATTGCATTATAATTTTTTAATTTTAATTATGTTTGAAATGTGGGCTTCTAGGTATGCTGGAGTGGAGTGTGGGAATTTAATTATCTAATCAATTAATAGCATTTTTACTTTGATATTAATTATTTGACTACATTTATACTTATGTCAATTGTTTAATTTTTAAATGTATATATATATAATTTTATATTAATAGTTTTATATGTTTTGTTAAATTAATACATGTATTAAAATATGGTATGTGTTTGAAGTGAAGTACTTTCCCTACTGCTGAACAAACTGGAGTGGGAATAGTACATTTTACCCGTCCTGAGCCCAATGCTTTCCCTATTATTGCACTGACTGGAGTGGGAATCGTACATTTCACCCTTCCGCATTCCAACGTTTTCCCTACTGTTGAAGAGACTGTAGTAGGAATAGTAAATTTTACCCCTCCTGGGCCCAACGCTTTTCCTACTGTTGCACACATTGGAGTGGGAATAGTACATTTGACCACTCCTGCATCCAAAACTTTCCCTACTGTTGCACACACTGCAATGGGAATAGTAAATGTTACCACTCCAGATTCTGTTTTCCCTACTGTTGCACCAACTAGAGTGGGAATAGTACATTTTGCCCATCCGCAGTCCAACGCTATTCCTACTGTTGCAGGGACTGGAGTGGGAATAGTACATGTTACCACCCTCAATCCAAAACTTATCCCTACTGTTGTACAGAATGTAGTGGGAATAGTCAATTTTAACCCTCATGGGTCCAACGCTTTCCCTACTGTTTCACACTCTGGAGTAGGAATAGTCAATTGTAGCCCTCCTGAATTCAACGCTTTCCCTACTGTAGTACAGACTGGAGTGGGAATAGTAATTTTGACCACTCCTGAGTCCAACGCTTTCCCCACTGTTGCACACACTGCGATGGGAATAGTAAATGTTACCACTCCAGAGTTCGTTTTCCCTACTGTTGCACCAACGAGAGTGGGAATAGTACATTTTACCCCTTCGCAGTCCAACACTATTCCTACTGATGCAGAGACTGGAGTGGGAATAGTAAATGTTACCACTCCTCAGTCCAACACTTTCCCTACTGTTGTACAGAATGTAGTGGGAATAGTAAATTTTAACCCTCATGGGTCCAACGCTTTCCCTACTGTTGCACACTCTGGAGTAGGAATAGTCAATTTGACCCCTCCTGAATTCAAAGCTTTCCCTACTATTGTACAGAATGGAGTGGGAATAGCAGCTCGCATGTTCGCAGGCACCCACCTCTCGATACCTTCCAGGCAAATCAAAGACCTCCACACAGAAGAATGTGGCAAAGCAGTGCAGAAATTTATTTCGGCATAGGATGTCTCAGGCAAGTGCCTTTCCTTGACGCGTGTTGCTCCTCGTGGGAGCTTGATCACATGATGCGTCCATTTTCTATGACGTTATTTAAAGTGATCAAAGTGAATAAAGTGCACAAATGGCCTTAGAAAAAAAGGCTCAGTGTTTAACACATAAAAACAAAGCAAATAGACATTGGCATCAAGATTACAAAATAATAATTGCACTCTAGGTAAACATGCTGTACACATTTGATCCTTGTAATAATATATACATTGTGCAGTAAAATCACAGTATAAAATGTTAAATCATCGGAAGACAAATTGGTCTAAGAGTGCAAAATACGCTGTTAAATAAAGTGCTCAGTGCAAAATACGCATCAGCATTTAAATTCTGGCACGATTCGATAGACCGAAATGTTATTATTGCATTTACGTATGATCAAAGCTAATAAGATCTTAATCCATAGTGCAAGCGAAATACATGCTTATAATGTTAAATCATCAAAAGACATATTGGTCTAAGTGTGCAAAATATGCTGTTCAATAAAGTGCTTAGTGCAAGAGTACAAATCAGCATTTAAGTTCAAGCACTGTACAATAGACCATAATCCTGTTATTGCATTTAGATATGATCAAAGTTATTAAGATCTTGTCCCATAATGCGAGCGATATACATAGAAACCGACCTACATCACAACCTACAATGAAGAGGGTATAGGCCACACAAATGTGTCCATCAATCCATTACCAACATCAGTGCTAGAATAGAGTGCTGTGTATCTGGAATTAACTCTCTGTCATGTGCGATGTATCTAACTAAAGTGCTAGTGCAATCTCATCTCATGACAGATGCTCTGTGCTCCCAGACCGAGTGTTAAAATATTATAAAACGCAAGTGCAGATTTATATAGACTCACCAGGAGAAAGAAGTACATCTATTTCCCCCAATAGCTGCCTTTCAAGCACTGATGCAGGAGAAAAATATTGCATTATACCTGACGCTTATTTAAAATGACAAACCAGCTTGTTGAAGGTCGATTTATACAAAATACAGATGTGCCTAAGGTCTAATCTGTGCAAAAAAGTGCTGTGCATAAAAAGCTGTGTAAAGTACATATATTACCTTAACTACATAGCAGCGGAAGGAAAAACATGTATATATAATTGTACAGATAATTGCTTGAGCCCAAGCAATACTATAAGATACATAGGATCTCCATCTATTTAAATGGGACAGTTAAGTTCAGATGGGGAGACCACAGAGTAAACATGATGACTGACAGGCTGACAAGAATCTTAAAGAAAATTGTGTAGGTCTTCGTTCATGTTCAACCCATTAGGAACTTTAGTATCTAGAGCTAGAATGAATTGGGATTCTCTTTGTCTGAGCAGTTTATCACGGTTCCCCCTCCCTTTCCGGGGTTTTGGAACCGACCCCAAAACAGTATATTCAAGATCCTTGAGTTTGTTGGCATGGACTGATCTAAAATGCCTGGCCACAGGGTAATTATGATCTTAATTCACAATCGCTCTTCACATGCTGAAGTATACGCTTATTTGTCAGGGAGCTTTGTGATGCCTATATATTCTAAATTACACGTGCATTGCAATTTGTATATGCCGTATTCAGAGCGGATGTCAGGTGCTCCTTAATGGCAATCAACTTGTCACTAAAAGCTTTAACATAGTCAGTCGAATTCTTGGCAAAAGTGCAGGCTCGGCAGGACTACACTTAAAAAAGCCTGGTTTCATCAGCTTATGAACTTTGGGAAGAAAATAGAGAACTGGTGTAATAGGATGTTCGTTGATTAAAAAACTTTCTTCCTCTTTAGTAATCAATCCAACCCTCCGCCATTGATGGATTTTTTTGCGAGTTGATTCTTCAGCTTTTCTCATTTCATGTTTAGTTGACTTTATGTAGCAAGTTTGGACCTTTAAATGTCGATCCGTCTCAATAAAATAATCTTTCTTTGACCATGAAACAATGTTCCCACCTTTGTCGGATTTATTGAGATCACATCCGATGTACTTTGAAGTTTTTTGATGAGAAGATTATACTGTTGATTCTCTTTTGCGTGATTGAGACATAACAGTTCTGCTCAAAGTCTTCAGTTCTGTGATCACTTTGTCACTGAAGACATTGATCACATCTTTTGGCATAAGAGGCAAAAAAGTAGATTTAGGGTGAAAAGGACTAGAAATAGGTTTACATACATTGATCATTTGACTGACAGTAGGCGCTGCCCCAACGTTAGGATTATCTTTGACCTGTATTCCTTCATCACAGTTGGAACCAATCGGTACAGGAACAGTTGTTTTACCTTGGAATGTATTTAGTTGAAAGTATTTGATAAGTTTAATTTTGCTAATAAACTTAAAAAGGCAATCCGTATATGATTGTAGGAAAAGAAATGTTACGGGCAAAATGATAATCCTAAAGAAAGAAGTTGTTCTTCAGCTTTAGATAATGTAAGGTCATTCATATTGATCACAGTGTAAAGATTCTGCCCGTGGCATAATCATTTTGATCTCTGGCAATAGTGTAGATCTTACGTTCTTTGATAACGTCTTCGTGTTTTTTGATGCGCACATCGATTTCCTTCTTACATTTAGCCACAAAAGTCAGCTTCGCCCAAAGCCTCCAGTTGCTCATTAATACGTTCAATTTACAATAGTAAAGCATTGCGGTCACTTTCAGCATATTTTATTAGAATGTGAATCATATTCATAGACGCCTGCAAGTTGTTCTCAGCCCACTCCTGTAGCATGGCCGGGATAGGATTTTCAAAGGTGGGGGCAATTAGGACGCGAAGACCTCTCGGTACTCTATTGGCATCTCTATATTTCTCTTATGATTTATTCTCCCACCATTTGGACAATTCGTTTCTCAACAGTATATATATATATATATATATATATATATATATATATATATATATATTCACTGAAAAAACCATAGGTTATAGACCATATATAGTTAGGGATTAGCATTTAAAAAACCTTATTTTATTTGCACAAAACCATTGAAATTCCATATATAGTTAGTTGCACTAACTATATATCGCGGACCCGCAATCCACTGCTAATGATGTCACATATTACATCATTCATGACATGGTCAGTGACATCACTGATGACATCACTGATGACATCTCAAATGACATCACTGATGACATCACTGATGACATCTCATTTGACATTACTGATCACATCACTGATGACATCATTCATGTGATTATACGATGAACCTCTTCAGACTCTGATATAACCTTAGATACACTCAGTGTAAACAGACACTCACAGACTGTCACTCATCCATGGAGTTACTCACACACCTAGTCAGTCATGCAAAGAATCAATCACACCTCCATTTCCTAAACTATACAGTTATACACACCTTACTTATTCGAACATATACTAACACATATTTACTCTTTTATACAATCTCTGATACAAGTTCACAATGATCCATACAGCCACTCACACATTCACTGGCTCTTATGCACAGTAATTTATATATGTGAACTCTCACATGTACTGTGTTTTACATATGTACTTACTTTGACATGTAGCACTGAGATATCCATTCACTCACCAATACTCTCGTACACAGTCAACCACCCATACAGCTGTTTCCACATGCAGTTTTGAACCCATAGATCTAGTGAATCAACTGTTCACACATGTATGCACAGAGTCACACACCTCCCAGCCACCCCCACACACACACACTCACTCTCCCATACAAATACTTGGACAACCAATCAATAACCCATACAGTTACTCATATAGCTACTGATCAACACATGCAGCAGTTCATAGAACAACAGATATAATGATGCACAAATTAAGACAGTTTAGTCACTAACCCATGCACTCAGTGAGACACATTTAATCACTCTCTCATACAGTCAGTCATGCACCTACTAAATCCTTCATCCAGACACTTATACATCCACTCATTCTTCAATATGTAAGACATATTTTAACTTTACAGAAACATACAGTCACTGGATGATGTCATCAGTGATGTCATCAGTGATGTCATTTGAGATGTCATCAGTGATGTCATCAGTGATGTCACTGACCATGTCATGAATGATGTAATATGTGACATCATTAGCAGTGGATTGCGGGTCCGCGATATATAGTTAGTGCAACTAACTATATATGGAATTTCAATGGTTTTGTGCAAATAAAATAAGGTTTTTTAAATGCTAATCCCTAACTATATATGGTCTATAACCTATGGTTTTTTCAGTGAATTTTCAAGGTTTTGTAAATGCAAATTCCTAACTATATATGGTCTATAACCTATGGTTTTTTCTGTGAATTTCATTGGTTTTTTAAAAGCTTATATCTATAGCTGTAAAATATATTCTTTATTTAGTGACGTATCACGTAGCCCGTGAGACGCCTCATGATGCATTGCATAACCGTGACGTATCGTCTCTGCAGCGCAAACCAAACCCAAAACGTAAGCGCGCCAGAACACGCTTAAAGATATATATATATTTTTTTAACCTTAATTAGACAAAATCCACACGTGCACATATCACAAACGTTCAAAAAACACAATATGTCGGACTCCCGTTACGCTGCCGGTTAGCTGCCCGGTTAACGTACCAGGAAGCACCTTTACCGCGAAAAATCGCAATTTTTTTTTTTTCACCCCCCAGGGAACTTTAATAGCCCCCTCATCAATCCTAGGGGTTCAGGAGGGGTCTGCCTTACCCCTTTCATTCATTTACACCTTTTTTTTTTCCACCTCTTGTCTCTCGATCCCACAGAGAGACAAGATGGCGGCCGCTCCAGACTGTTTACAATGATAACAGCCAATCAGCTTCTCCTCAGACTCCCGTTACACTGCCGATTAGCTTCCCGGTAGCTGCCCGGTTAGCTGCCCATTTCGCGTACCAAGACGCGTCTCTACGGCGAAAAAATCGGATTTTTTTGTTTGTTTTTTTTTGGCCCCACGTGGCTTTATAATATCCCCCTCATCAATCCTAGGGGGTCAGAAGGGGTCTACCTTGCCCTCTTTCCTTCATTTCCCCCTTTGTTTTGGCCTCCTCTTGTCTCTCGATCCTACCGAGAGACAAGATGGCGGCCGCTCCGGACTGTTTACAATATTGACAGCCAATCAGCTACTCCTCAGACTCCCGTTACACTGCCGGTTAGCTTCCCGGTTAGCTGCCCGGTTAGCTGCCCGGTTCGCGTACCAAGACGCGTCTCTATGGCGAAAAAATCAGATTTTCTTTTTTTTTTTGGGTTACACTGCCGGTTAGCTTCCCGGTTAGCTGCCCGGTTAGCTGCCCGGTTCGCGTACCAAGACGCGTCTCTACGGCGAAAAAATCTGATTTTTTTTTTTTTTTGGGTTACACTGCCGGTTAGCTTCCCGGTTAGCTGCCCGGTTAGCTGCCCGGTTCGCGTACCAAGACGCGTCTCTACGGCGAAAAAATCGGAATTTTTTTTTGTTTGGGTTACACTGACGGTTAGCTTCCCGGTTAGCTGCCCGGTTAGCTGCCCGGTTCGCGAACCAAGACGCGTCTCTACGGCGAAAAAATCGGATTTTTTTTTTTTTTTTTTGGGCCCGGCGTGGCTCTATAATATCCCCCTCATCAATCCTAGGGGGTCAGAAGGGGTCTACCTTGCCCCCTTTCCTTCATTTCCCCCTTTGTTTTGGCCTCCTCTTGTCTCTCGATCCTACCGAGAGACAAGATGGCGGCCGCACCGGACTGTTTAGAATGTTGACAGACACCGGAGAGCCAATCAGCTTCGCTTCGCAAAGTTCCGATACGCGAAAAGTTCGCGAACCGGAGCGCTGCCCGGAGCGCTGTTACAGATATATATCTTGATTTAAACGTTAATTTCTCAAAATCCACTGAAGCACATATATTGAGACCTAGCAAAGGCACATCGGGCTAACAGTCCCTACAATTTTGCCAAGTTTCGTGCAAATCCATTCAGCCGTTCGAGCTAAAAGTGAGTCCAACCGCCCTATGGAAAACTCAATGTTAAAAACGCGTTTTGGGACCCCCCTTTTTTCTCAGCCCCCCCTTGACGAAACCCCCCCAAATTTCCAGGAGCTGCTCAGAAACAAAATGTGCCATTTTCCTGAAAATTTCAGCTGATTCCGTCCACAAACGTTAAAGTTATTAGACATAGAATTTTCAGAAATCCCATAGGGAAAAAATCCTAACTATATATACCTACTGGCGACCGCCAGTAGGTAATATATATATATGTATATATATATATATATATAAACAACTAGTTCTGGTTTAGCGAAGCTGTCACAGGGCGGTCTGGTGCGGGTTACCGGATAACCCAAACAATTGAAAACAGTACTCCCTCCTCATCAGTAAGGATACCAGACTCTAAAAAGTGCAGCAAATATAAGCTTTAATGGTACAAACGACGCGTTTCGGATTTCTCCTTCTTCACGGTCAAACATCCATACTCAATTTTTGATTAGAATACAATACATAAAAACAGAAAAGAGACTAGGTTTGTTGCACCTCTCATACTGATGATAAAACTACGGTATCAATTTTGTAATGTTGCCCATGTATCCAGAAAATAATAAAGGAATACTTCGTAATTCATCATACACCTAATAAACAAAACACCAATGCATAAAGAAACATGTCTGGCATCATATATACAGTTGTGTATGCTACCAATCGCAAAATATGGTCATATATACACAAACTTCGCTATCGCAATATAGTAAAACATGAATTGAAATCTGGTCAAGGTATCACACCATGCCCATTACGTGACCAATCAGCTCTTATCAAAATTCCAATACATTGCCATGAATGCATCTGTACCACATGACTGCCACCCAAATAGAGACAACCATAAATACCCATTTAAATGAATGGCTTGAAAAAGGTCTGTTAGACGAGGATGAGAAGAAATACCTAACAGTCGCAAATCCAGTAGAGGCCACAATCTACTTCCTACCGAAAGTGCTCAAACGTCTATACAAACCACCTGGCAGACCCATCATATCTGCAAATGGCTCAATAAAAGAACCAATGTCAAACTATATTGCTCATTTCCTAGCACCAATGGTAAAGGATCTTACCTCTTACTTGTGAGACACAACAGACCTACTACAAAAAATAGAAGGTATACCTTGGCACCAAAGATACAAATTGATATCAATGGATGTTGTCTCGCTGTATACAAATATAGAGCATCAAATTGGATTAAAAGTGTGCAGTTTCTTCCTAGGCAAAAGAAACATTCAATACAAACAACACAACATCATGTTGCTAGAAATGATCTCCCTTTGTTTACACAATAATATATTTACCTTCAATAAAAAACACTATAGACAAATGAAAGGTACAGCCATGGGCTTTTCTTTTTCTCCGAATTTTGCGAATCTTGTGATGGGCTGGTACAAACAAAAAATAGCTTAGAACTGTGAAAATGACCAACATGTGCAGAAAACGGTGTCATTGGTGGCGGTTCATCGACAACTTCTTCATCATATGGGATAGATCAGAATAGGATTTTGCAGAATATTTCCAAATTTTACACAACAATGAGGCCAAACTGCAATTCACTTATGAGATTATCTCAAATAAAATTTCATTTTTCGACATTGAAATATATTCGAAGGACAATACTTTGCAAACTACACTGTTCCGGAAAAACAGCCACCAATGCAGTTCTTCATACAAACACTTTCCACCCCATCACCCAAAAATGAAATATACCATTTGGAGAATTCCTAAGGGTAAGTAGAAATTGCTCTGCGGACAATGAATTTGATTCTCACAGCAGAGCAATGTAAACCAGGTTTGAAAAGAGAAACTACCTTAGTAAAGTGGTCAAGAAAAGCTTACATAAGGCGAAATTAAACAATCAAACTGAAATGCTCAGGAAACAAGGGAGATCAAACA
This sequence comes from Lissotriton vulgaris, assembly GCF_964263255.1. Taxonomy (NCBI): domain Eukaryota; kingdom Metazoa; phylum Chordata; class Amphibia; order Caudata; family Salamandridae; genus Lissotriton; species Lissotriton vulgaris. Next base: position 888,073,338 of record NC_141691.1, read on the forward strand.
GAGAGAACATCAAAAAAACAAGATTAATGACAACCTATACAACTGAAACAAGTGATTTGACTCCTATACTCAAATAATATTAGGGCATCTTGAAACTAGATATGGCACTTGCTGAATTCATAGGAGATCATCCTAATGTTACCTATAGGAGAGGTCCGAATTTGGGGGACAAGTTGAACCGCAGCCACTTTAAGCTGAAACAGAAATCATGGGCTGAGATTGAGGGTTTCTGGCCATGCAAAAATTGCAAAGCTTGTAAAATAGCAATCCCTAAAAAAGAGGTGGAAATCAAAAAGGGGGTCAAGGGAAAAATAAAATATATCACTTGTAAGAGCAAATACGTTGTATACATAGTGGAATGCCCATGTAAATTGAAATACATAGGCAGTACCATTTGTGAGGTCAAAAAACATATCCTTGAACATATAAGAGCTACTGTGAACAAGGACCGTTCAAATGCCATCGCAAAGCACATGGAAAAAATGCATGAGAGTAAGTGGGAATTGCTGAGATTCTATGCAATAGAACAGGTGCCGAACCCAGAACGAGGAGGGACTCGTGAGAAACATTCAAGACAGAAGCAATCAAAGCACATTGTATCATTCAAGCCTTTGACCCCCCTAGGTTTGAATCCAGATGAAGAATTATTTGTACATCTCTAAAAATTCAGAACTGACATCTTACTTGGACATTAATATGAAACCATATTACGTCAATAGTAGATTTCCTGACTAGATAGGGAAAACCAATATATCAATCATGATTAAATCAGTGATAACATTGACAACTATAAGTTGCACCTCTGACTGGACAGAATGCTACTATGATTTTGTGAAATGTTGTATCATTGACTTATTGGTTCTAATATCATATGTGCAATGACTGCTTTAAACATAAATACTCACTGGAGAGAAGATAATACTGGAATGACTCAAATGCAAGTAATCAAAACACTTGTTTGGCTCAACTGCAACACTAAGGCCCCCATAAGGATGACAGGCAAACTTTGTCCGCTCGCCATCCCATCGGAAAAAGGGAACGCCCGCCATAAGGGCGGGGGTCCCGATGGTGGCATTAGGATGCCCCACTACAGTGGCGGGCACATCCAGAATTCCTACCATTGTGGCGGGCGGTGCACTCAGCACCGCCCGCCACAATGGCAGGAAGGCATGCTGTGCACTTCCATGCACAACATGGCAGGAACCACGCAGTGCCTGCCATGTTGTCCATGGAACTGCTGGGGGTACCATAGGTACCCCCCATGTGCACCCCCCCAGAATTTCTAAGGTTTTTTAAATGCTAATTCCTAAATATAACGTGTGTGAAACCTATGGTTTTTTCAGTGACTTTCTAAGTTTTTTTAAAATGCTTATTCCTAACTATAACGTGGCTGAAACCTATGTTTTTTTCAGTGAATTGCTAAAGTTTTTTAAATGCTCATTCCTGACTATAACGTGCCTGAAACCTATGGTTTTTTCAGTGAATATATATATATATATATATATATATGTGCACTGGAAAACTAAACACCCACTTCCTTTACAAAGAAATGGAAAGTTTGCATCTGTACAACCTCTCTTATTTTTCAGGATTTTCATCTTCCACTCAATGTACACATCATCCACACATACACACATCTAATTGCTGCATTCCTTAACTTTGATTATCAACTATTCTTCTATTTTATATTCATATTCAAAGTGCAAGCCCTTTATCGAGCCTTTTTGTTATAACTAATGTTCCAGGAATTCTGCTCATACACAGAACTGTACATAAAGACTTAGGACCTCAGTGTATTACGGTGTTCCAAAACCCACCTTACTACACAAACAACCTACCAGACTAGCAATCAGTGACTCTTTGGTTCTTCGCCTTAGAGCAGTGTTTCCCAAACTGTGGTCCGCGTACCCCCTTGTGTCCCTCACACATTCCCAGAGCATCCGCAGGCAGCAGTTTTAAAAGCACTGCAAAGTATCTTGCTTAATTACCAGTTTTCAAAGAACAATAAAAATGTGAATATAACAACAGTGATTGAGTTCCCTGCTGGAGAGACATGAGAGTTTTGTCCAGTGACAGCTGTGACTGAACTAATGTAACACAGAGGGTTAATATGCCTACTGCAAAGAAGTGTACCATACATTTTAAAAAACAGTATTTGATATGCATCGGTCAGTGGGTTACTGCTTTTGTCACACAGATTATTTTGTTACACTGCAGTTCATAAGTGACAATCGTAATCTAGCACTGTGACCAAAAAACTGTCATCAAACAACTGCTTGCAAATTGCAAGGTACAATTTAGTGACATGCGTTTTTTCAGTCTTTCATAATCCTGATGCTTCTAAAAAGGTTTCTTTGGGTGGAAATACATTTTTATTGTTGAAGTCCATGCTAACTACTGTGTTATGTTCTGTATCCTGAGTTTGTGCTTCTCCAGACCAGCACTCCTTAAGTTTATGCTTCTCCAGACCAGCCTCCTTGGCTTAACAACACACTCTACTACTTCAGAAACGCAAGGCTGCACCATATTTACAAGAATATGGTGCAGCCCTGCGTTTCCCATGCACTGGCCCTACATTTAATAGGGGAAGATTGTTTATGTGCAGGAAGGTTCTCCTTCCTGCACATAAACAATATTGAAATGTAATTTTCTCACTTCTATGTGTACTGCTTAATGCATCTCACATAGAAGTTACAAAATGTCTTTTTTTTTAAAGATTGTTTATGTGCAGTAAGGGCCACCTTCCTGAACATAAACAATCCAAGGCGTTTTACAAAAACGAGGAGAAATGAAAGCATTTCTCATTGTTTCTCCAAGTTAAGACCAGGTTTTCTTGGGCCTAAACTTTGGCCCTGCTTCCCATTTACACTGCTCTAGTAAAGAGGCGGCAGCGTCAAAAGCAATGGGTGTCACAGAGGAAAGGCCCACCACAACACGCACTGCCCACCGCTTTCACGCTAAGCATTGTGTCAAAGGGAGTCTTATTTACAAGGGTCCGTTAAGCAACATTAAGTGGCCTTGTAAATAAGGCAAAGCCCCTATCGCCACAGAAAACTCTCAGAAAGTGATGTTCCCATAGGGATAGGGGCTTGTAAATATGCCACTAAAATCATTAGTAATTTGAGTATTTGTTTTGTGTACACATATGTGTTAATTTTTTCCGAATTACGGTTTTAATGTTTGAAATTTAAATCCTACAAATTGCTTGGGGGTCCCCAGCTTCCAGTGGTGACTCTATGGGGGGTCCTCACGAGTCAAAAGTTTGGGAACCACTGCCCTACAACATAAACACCAATGACTAGTCAACCCAGAACACGCCACTTAGATTACATGAAGTAACGTGGATAACAATAGCACTCTTTCATTATACTCTTACACCAGTCCAATACAAGATGTAAATAAAGAACGAGCAACTTTGAAATGTTTATTTCTAACGCCAAAATCTCATGCACAGTACCTTAGATAATACAACCAAACATATTATCACAAACAAGGTTGTCAGCATTGTTACTATTCTATAAGACACAAACGGAAAAAGCATCTTATAATACTAAAGGTAAACAAATGTAAAATATACCTACAATTCACCCTCCCTACCTAGCAGATTAGTTTATAACTACAGAAAGTCTCATAGGATTACATGGTCAGACCCATACCTCTGGTACTCAGCAGTAGTACCTCACATTCAGCGCTCCACAAACTATCAAGTTATGAATGTTCTCCAACTGTGTGTAACTTTGCCTCCACAATGCATTATGAAAAGCAAGGTGGACACAACTACATATGTATTATGGCTCGAACTTCCGAGGATCATTCTGAACAGACACAGTATTCAAGATAACTTTGATGTTCCATGCTCTCACTATACACACAAAACTAGCGAGGCACTTTACAAATCTAGCATACCAAATTATTCTCATATAAAACAAAATACTCAGCCTTCTCTAAACAATATCACAAGTATGTGTCACATGCAAAGCAGAGCAGGAAAGCAAAAATAGTGTGTAAGCTTCTAATAAACCCATGCTAACTTAACAGGGTGTGAGTAAAAGCCTCAGCCCCACGGCACTCTTTCTTCATCAAAGCACGTGATATAAACGTGTGCTACTTAGGAACGCACACTCCAAGACTAAAAACCAGAGTCGAGTTCACATTTCCCAAAAAAAGTTATTCGCTCTTTGCTAGAAAGCTGTAGCTAAAAAATAAAGAATACGCAGAAAATCAAAGAGTCTTAATCCAACAGCATGTAAGCACAATATGTAGCAACAGCCTCCAACAGGAAGTCATTGTTCTCATCTGAAAACATTTCAGCCATCCAATTCAATAGTGAAAATAAACATACATGTTCCTCAACCACCGGAGCCTCTGTCACCATCGGTGGAAAAGTCGGGTAATCTTCAATGTAACTGCGTGCCAAGAACTCAAGCGCCGCTGCAAAAACATTCCAACGTCCCATTATTCCATGTGTCGCTGCTAAGGTCATAATCCCGCCGCCAGAACAGAGCACGTCATGAACCACTAAAGGACTCATCAACTGGTCGTAATCCGCATTGGGAGACACCCTACTGCAGAGACACAAATCCAGGGCCCAGTCGAAATCACAGCTCAGGCAATGGAAGGCAGGCTGAACGCATGTGAAAAAGGAGAAAAAGGAGAATCGAAACGATAATCCATAAGCTGCACTCAATGTTGCAAGAGGCAGCGCGCCATAGTAACTGAGCATTCGGTTGCGGACCAGCAACAACCGAGAAATATTGTCGTCTGTTGCAAGATGTGCATCCATTTTTAAGTAAACAAATTAATACAAGCACATTGGCAACTAATATGACCATTAAGCACAATTCACCGAAGATGCTGCAAAAAATGCAATGAAAAAACACTGACAAGACACCAAATATACTTTTTACAGAAGTCACAAGACCAATTCTTATAATTTTAAAAAAGTAAGCTAACCCCCTACTCGAGGACGCATTAAAGTTAGTCTAAATTAACTCCCTAAAATTCCACGGCACGTCTGTATTTTACAAAGCATACACTTCTGTGCGGGTGTTTGCTGCATGAAGGACAAATGTTTCTCTAGCAGATGTAAGAGCGACCTCTTTTTGAGACAATAGTGCTCATATATCACTCATTTGGTTGACTCTGCTTTCAAGGTCAAAATCGACAGCCAGATGGAAACATCCAGCTTCCCATGCAGAGGAGTTAACACAACTTTTTTTAATCAAACCACACGCTCAGTTACCGTAATCATGTAAGCATTGCCTAACATTGCACAATAAGACACACAGCTGAATCGGATCTCATTTGACAGTGAAAGAGTGATCGCACCATAGTTTCTAATGCTAATCATTTTCAGCATACGCTACTAATACGATAAAACGTCGATAATTTTAACACCAGTCCTTGATAATATGCCCGAATTTCGTAACGTGCCCTGCATCGCAAAATGCCACGCAGGGCACGGAACGAAGCGGGATTAATTTGAACAACATAGGGCGATACATTATCGCCGCTTTTATCGACAGAAAACTGCAGATAAACGGCAATAATGGGCTTGATAATAGGCCCTTGTAAATTCCCATAGCAGGCCAGGTTCTGGTGTTAACCTGGGCTGCCATGGAAATTCACAAGGGCATATTATCAAGACCATTATCGCCACTTTAGCGGCAGTTTCCTGCAGATAAAAGCGGCGAGAATGTATAGCCTTATGTTGTTGATAATGTGGCTCGAAATTCGTTTTATTAATTTAATTGTTTACTTATCTACAATCCTCCAGATTCCGTTCTTTATCACCCCCCACCTTGCCCCTCCCCCACTCTGCATGTCTCACCGCACCTCCCTCCAGGGGCCGCGTCTGGACTTGATAATACCCCCTTTTTAATTCCCGTAGAAGCCCATGTTAACACCACAACATGGGCTGCTATGAGAATTAACAAGGGGGTATTATCAAGACCATTTTCACCGTCTTCTTGTCAGTTTCCTGCCCATAAAACGCCGATAATTTTAACACCGGTCCTTCATAATATGCCCGTCAGTTCAATATTATCAGTAAAGGGTGATACATTATTGCGCTTTTATCGGCAAGAAATTGCCGATAAAGCGATGATAATGGGCTTGATAATAGGCCCTTGTAAATTCCCATAGCAGCCCAGGTTCTAGTCTTCTAGTTCTTGTCCTTGGCAATTCACAAGGATATATTATCAAGCCCATTATAGCTGCGGATAAAAGCGACGATAATGTATCTCCTTTTGTTGATAATATGGATCATTGCTCTTTTTTTGACCAGTAAACTTAGGTGCATATTATCAAGGACCAGTGTTAAAATTATCGCCGTTTTATTGGCAGGAAACTGATGATAAAATGGCAATAATGAGCTTCATAATACAGCTTTATTATTTCCCATAGAAGTCCATGTTAACACCAGAACATAGGTTTCTATGGGAATTAACAAGGACGTATTATCAAGCACACCCTCCCAACATTAATAAAAAAACTCCAGACAATGCATGTACCCGGAGCTGGAAGGTCATTTTACAAATCACTGTCCCAGAAAGGTGGCGTTCCCCTTGACGTGTACGGTGAGAGAGGGAGGGAGAGCTCAAAACATATTTTTTTTTAAAAAAGACCCAAGAGGTGCCGCTCCCCGAGACTGCGGGGAGTAGGACCGTAACCCCCCCCCCCTGCATACTTCAAACTAAAACCAGAGAAGTGCCTTTACCCAGTGCTCAGAGCACCTTACAAGCCATCATTATGCAGAAAAATTGCCCCTGTAATTTGCCCCCCGAGACCTAATGAATAAAACGGACTTCTACTTTTTTTTCACCTTTTCCACTGCATACAAGTACTGCAGGAGTGCACCGCCATTTTTTATTTAAAAAAAATAAAAATTGAGCCTAAAGATCCATGTACCACCCCCTGAACAAGACTATAGGCTCAGAATGTTTCTACCCTGCCCCCTTTCCTTATTTCTTACTTTGTTTTACTGTTTTCTTGTGGCTCTGCTCTCTCGACAAACAACATGACTGCCAACACTTCCTGGTCTGGAGTATTGACAGCCAATCAGCATGCAGCTCCTGCTCGTAATTGTAGGTATTTACATGCGCGTATGCAGTGATCTTTCTTTAAAAGAAAGAAAATAAAAAATAGAGCCTAAACACCCATGTATGACCCCCTGAGCAAGCCTAGAGGGTCAGAATGCCTCTACCCTACCCCCTTACCTTATTTCTCAACTTTGTTTTACTGTTGTCTTGTGATTCAGTTCTAGGGAGGCACAAGATGGCTGCCAACACTTCCTGGTATCAAGTGTTGACAGACAGTTCACAGCCAATCAGCATGCAGCTCACGCTCGTAATTGAACAGATTTCAGTACGCGTACTGAACTCCAACTCCAGATATCGCTATGATTTTACTTGCAATTTTCTCAGAAACTACTGAACGGATTTACACCATTTAACTAAAAGTACAATCTGCGAACAGAACTCTACCTCTCTGCCAAATTTCGTGTAATTCCGTTCAGCCGTTCGAGCTGTAGCCCTGGCTAAAGGTCCCTATGGAAAATTGCATGGGGAAAACACGTTTTGGGACCCCCTTTTTTCTTGGCCCCTGCTTGATGAATCACCCCTAAACTTTCAGGGAAAGAGCGGAACCGAGCAGGCCATTTTCTTGGAGAAATTCGCGAAGATTGGTCCACCGGCGCCAAAGTTATTCCAAATAGAATACTGTGGATTTCCTATGGAAACTAGGTACTAACTATAACTGGCGACCGCCAGTAGGATATATATATATTTAGTTGGCCCCCAGGGGACCTCAGGATTCAAGGGGACTTCATCCCCTAACTTAAAACACGCCACTGGGCGCGTTTGCACAGTTTTGAAGGTAGGGGATGGAACCTGAGGTGTTATGTGTGCAAACACGCCCTGTGGCGCGTTTTAAGTTGGGGAATTAATTCCTCTTCAATCCTGAGGTGCCCTGGGGGCCAACTAGCCCACCAGGTACCTCCAGTAAGCGCCACGGAGCAGCGTTGCAGAGAGGTGTAAAAAGGGGCATGGTCTCTGAACACCTCTCTGCAACGCAGCTCCCTGGCACATACTGGAGGTACCTGCTGGGCTAGTTGGCCCCCAGGGGACCTCAGGATTGAATTGGGGGCCAATTAGCCCACCAGGTACCTCCAGTATGTGCCAGGGAGCTGCGTTGCAGAGAGGTGTCCATAGGCCACGCCCCTTTTTACACCTCTCTGCAATGCAGCTCTGTGGCACTTACTGGAGGGACCTGGTGGGCTAGTTGGAACCTAGGGACCCTTAGGATTCAAGTGGACCTAATCTCCCAAATTAAAACGGGCACAGAGCGTGTTTACACAGGGGCGAAGTGGGGTGACGGGGCCTGAGGTGACATGTGCAAACACACCCTGTGGCGTGTTTTAATTTGGGGAAATAATTCCCCTTCAATCCTGAGGGCCCCTGTGGGCTAACTAGCCCACCAGGTGCTTCCAGTAAGCGCCACTGCGCTGCGTTGCAGAGAGGTGGCCCAGGCCATGCCCTTTTTACACCTCTCTGCAATGCAGCTCTGTGGCGCTTAATGGAGGTACCTAGTGGGCTACATGGACCCCAGGGACCCTGAGGATGCAAGGGGACTTAATATCCCAAATTAAAACAGACACAGGGCGCGTTTAGACAGTGTTGAAGGGATTGGATGGTGTAGCAAAGTGGCTCTAAATATTGTGGACCAAAGACAAATCAACCAAACTACGAATTCTGATTTACTCATCTGTTATCAGGAGAGACCTCAGTGCTGCATCTCTGAGCCCAGTACTGATCCTGAAGAAAACTAATTCTAACCGTACTTACCAGTAACTTGAATTTCTTCCATAGGATATCATTGCCTGCTTTTTGCTGAAAAGGTTTCTAAGTGTGGAGTTTTGAAACTTTAAAATATTCACCTAAAATCATCCGAACAACAAATTCTGATTACCTCACCTGTTATCAGGAGAGAACCCAGTGTTGCATCTTTTAGCCCAGCACTGACCCTGAAAAGTAATTGTAACCGTACTTACCAGTAACTTGTATTTCCTTGCATAGGAATCCATTGTCTGGTTTTCACCAGAAAAGTTTCTAAGTGTCTATTTTCACAAACTACAAATATTCCTTGAAAATCACCTGTATGATTTAAACGCATTCTTTCAATTGTTGTCAGGAGATGCACTAGTGCTGGATCCAGGATCCACCACTGAGTAAGAAAAAGTAACGATAACACTACTTACCTGCTAAGTAATTTCCTTCCATAGGCTAACATTGACTGGTTTCACTTGGAAATCCTTCAAAGTGTTCCTATAAAATCAGCAGAACTTTGAATTCCGATTTACTCACCTGTTATCAGGAGAGACCTCAGTGCTGCATCTTTTAGCCCAGTACTGACCCTAAAAAGTAATTCTAACCGTACTTACCAGTGACTTGTACTTCCTTCCATAGGAATCAATTGTCTGGTTTTCACCAGAAAAGTTTCTAAGTGTCTATTTTCACAAACTAAAAATACTCCTTACAAATCGCCTGTATGATTTAAACGCATTCTTTCAACTGTTTACAGGAGATGCACCAGTGCTGGATCTAGGATCCACCACTGAGTAAGAAAAAGTAACGGTAACACTACTTACCTGCTAAGTGAATTTTCTCCAATAGGATAACATTTGTGATTCTATGTGAAAAAATGTCTAAGTGTCGACTTTTAAAATACAATAATATTCCTTAAAAATTACTACAGTAACCAAAACTCTTTTACTCAACTGTTTACAGGAGATGTCCGAGGACTGAATCTAGGATCCAGTCCTGTGGTTAGAAAAGCAATCCATAAAGTACCTAATTGCATTTAACTAGAAATTCACATTGAGCTTAATGTTGCATTGTGTTTGAAATTGTGTTGCCCATTGCAACAACTGTAACTACTGTACTTAAAAGTCTATTGTCTATTTGCAAAGTATTTAAACTAAAGTGATTCATTCTGAGAAAGTATATTTTGTAATGTAATGTATAATGTAATTATGATGTAATTTAAAGAAATAATATCTAAAAATAAATAGTTTAAAGAAATTTAGTAAATCAGTATCAAAAAAATAAATGTAAGAATTAATACATTTAAAAATTGTCATTTACAAAACCTTTGAAATTCACTGAATAAAACATAGGTTTCAGACATGTTATAGTTAGAAATTAGCATTTAAAAAACCTTTGGAATTCACTGAAAAAACCATAGGTTCCAGGCCTGATATAGTTAGGAATTAGCATTTAAAAAACCTTTGAAATTCACTGAAGTACTAAGCTGCAGGTGCATTTCAGGATCCTGCAGCGTCTGCATGCCATAGTGAATAGCGACCCCTCATAACCAGTTGCTTGCAACTTCAAGCAAACTCACAATAATGATCTGAGCTGCTTGAGTTATTTTGTGGCAGCAGCTATCCCTAAACAGCGTCGGGGAGGGAACCGCGAAAAAGCCCTCAGACAGCTAGAGACAAAAATGATTTTAGAGCTCGATACTAAATTCCCGTATGGCCTGAACAACACTGAAGACCTGCACAATTTAGAGCATTCATTGGCACTTTAAGAATATTGCAGATTTGCACATCTAAATGAAGTTTAGATATTGGTTGCACTTTCGGCACAGTCTGAGTAAAACTATGGTTGTAGTTTCTAGTGATGGATATGAAACAATAGATAGGTTCTAAATAAGGTCGTGACTGAAAGTGCATTTAAGCAGGAATGGTGGTGTTGTAGTAGGAGACCCATTTGATTTACTTATAAAACCCACATATTAGTAAATCAGGGTACATGTATATTCATTCCATAAATAAAGTAGTTATATTCAGATAAAGGGATAGTATGAGATACTATGACAACAGATTGCGTATTTTGCACATTTTTGTATATTATATACTGCAATGTATTTATGAACGCATTTTAGGACATTTTTATATATTTATATATTTTATAGTTGTGTGTATCATACTTTCCCCTTTTTTTATATTACAGATAGATGTGAAAACATTAATTGTACCCCTGTATTCAAACAGTCAAAGCACTTATTATGGACCTACTACCTATTACATTTATTGTTGTAATTTGACCTACAATGGATTAAGGACACTAGATTGATTGTGTTAAATCAAACCACTGGAAAGAGAAAACAAGAAGCAAAAAAGAGATAAATAAAAGAACAAAGAAAGACTGTCTGCTGATGGATGGACACATACATTAGTATTTTTTCTATGTTTAGCACTGGTTTTATGTCACGAGATTAGCATCACATATAAAAAAATGGCGTTTGTTATCCTTTGTACATGTGAACAAGGGCAAGTTTTGCCCGAAACGCGTCAGGAGGAAAACAGCAGTAAATAAAGTACTTGCCTGAAGATTGTGGTTCGTGGTTCCTTTGTTGGACGAAGCAGCATGTACGACGCTGGGAAACAGATGGAGGTTCCATTGACAAAGTGGGCTGAGAGTAACTTAGAGGCATCACGACGCCTCGTTTTATTTTAATTAAATAAGCAGACATTGACAGGGCTCAGCTCCTTAAAGCTATAGCGGCACTATATGAAGAACTTGAAACAATGGGGACAGCATAGGGAAAAAACAAATTGACAAATGAGATGAATAGTCGATTAAAGAAGGGGGAGGACGAAATCATGGAACGTAAAACATACAAGTTCCAACGCGACCGCAATCATTATGACTTGGGTCAAATCTTTACGTTATCACTGAAATTTGACACACTATGAGGACCGACAACTGGGGCACAAACAACAACCAAGCCAAGGTCTGCTAATAAAAACAAAGAAAAGAAAGATTCTACCATATTTGATATGAGCTCTGGAGGGTGCAATGAATCTGAGTCGGATTTCCGTAATTTGGCAGCAGTAAACCAACAAAACAAATTATCACCCGGTGACGAAATCAGATTTTTATGCCAGGAAAGGATGCAGTCCCTAAGACCTTGCATACAAAAGAATTACAAAGAAAACACACAAACTATGTATGCAGGAAGACTTGCAATGCAAGGAGGCGGAGGATAATACAAAAAGTGGGGCAGGGGTCAGTGGACAACCAAGAAATGAATACACTCGGCGATTCAAAATGAACAATTGTCAACCTGACCCCTTTAACACTAACAAACTGCGAACAAAAGATCTTGAAATTGGGCCTCTCATATGCACCTCAAACAAATATGGACTACCCGGCAACACGTATTGATCTGTATAAAATGGTCAGAAAATTAAAACTGCGCAAATATTATCCACTGAAAAATAAGAACAGCAGTGATACACAAAGCAGTATTTGTAACGTAAGCACTACAGAAATTGAAAGTACTCCCTCTACGGACATTAAGGAGCTCTGGGAAACTGAAGGAGCGGGGTATGCCTTGACCCAGGAAATGGGAGTAAGTGAAGAAGCCATAGGAACTTCAATAAGAAATCTTGCGGCACCACGCACACCTTTCAAACCGCCCTCAACGTTCAGCCACATCATGCCACGAGACATGATTGATGTCTTTCAGGAGAATGTGACGACTCAACTCAAGGAATTACAAAAGAAGATATACTCGAGCAAACAGAGATTTGACAGTCAGGCATTCCAATACGAACAACTAGAGGCAAAATTAAGTAAAGACAACAACATTGTTGTACGGCCAAGCGATAAAGGAGGTAACGTTGTACTTCTGACCCACACTGAGTATGACAGAGAGCCTACAAACAACTGATGCAGCACTATGAATGAGTTAATACAATCCAACTTAAAAATATGGAAAAAGATTACCATCGGAAGCTTGCATAATGGAGAAGTAAAAAAATGTTGGCGGAAGCTGAATACAAGTACCTGAAAGTGGATAGCTCCATAACACCCCTTATTTACTTTATACCAAAAGTTCATAAGGACATTCAAAACCCCCCGGGAAGACCTATAATATCGGCTAGAGGTGGGTTGCTTGAAAATACATCTGTCTATATTAATTATTTTTTGCAGGGGTATGTTAGGGCAGGTGACTCTTACATTCAAGACACTGGCGACTTTTTATACAAATTACAGAAAATAGAGTGGAAAAAAAATTACTGGATGATTGCATTAGATGTGGAAGCGCTTTATACCAGTATTCAACATTCTGATGGGATAACTGCTGTCAATACTTTTTAACTCGGAGGAGGGTCCTTTTTAGGGATCACAACATTATGTTGGAAGAAATGTTAAAGTTTTGCCTTGAAAACAATATATCTATGTACAACAATATGCTGTACAGACAACTGCAGGGAGTGGCAATGGGGTCCAGTTTCTCCCCAAGCTACGCCTGTCTGCACATGGGCGCTTGGGAGGAACTGGTCCTCAAAGCCAATTATGGTGAAATATTTAAGTCAAAGGTGGTCGCGTGGTATCGATTTATCAATGATCTGTTTGTGGTGTGGAGTGGCCAAGAAGAGGAAGCAGTAGTTTTTGTATCTAAGTTAAATAATAACCAGAGTAATCTACAATTTACTGCAACCCTGAGTCAAACCAATGTATACTTTTTGGATACTGAAGTCTATGTCTGCGATAATAAACTAGAGACTAGACTCTTCAGAAAAACCACAGCTGGAAATACCATCCTCCACGCGGGTAGTGCACATCCACCCCACTTAATTATGAGTATACCCTATGGCGAAATGTTACGTCTAAGAAGAGTATGTAGCAACGACAATGATTTGCATCTAGCCCAGGAAGCCAGTAAAAAAATAAGATTCCTGGAAAGGGGTTACTCTAGTCAGGTCATCGTAAAGGCAAGAACAAAATCCATGCTAGTAAGCCGAAATGACCTACTTTTGAAATATGATTCCCATGCTATGTCTAATAATTCCACTATGCCTAATTACAATGAGACCACTACTCAGTGTGTGACCAAGGTGAATTCCTTCAGAGTCATTGTAGGTTATAATAAACAACATAGAGAGCTACGGCGGATCATAAACCGTAACTGGCCAATAATTTTAAACGACCCTATAATTGGCAGTACACTCCCTAAGAAAGCATCCATCACTTTTAGCCGGGCTCCCTCGATGAGGGACAGGTTGGTCAATACCAGCCCGGAAGTAATTTAAAAAACCACTTGGTTACAAACCAATAGTGTTTTTTTCAAATGCAATACCTGCAAATCATGCACCCATGGGATCAATAAAAAGACATACATTGATGGTTTTTGTTCCAAGGAACATCGGATTAGTAAAGTACTCACATGCAAGATGGAATACGCCGTCTATATTTTAGAGTGTCCATGTTCGCTTAGATATGTTGGTAGTACCAAACATGCAGTCCACAAACGTATCTTACAACTTCTAAGAGCCATTGTCAACCAAGACAATACATATCCGGTGGCAAGGCATTTTAGAGAACACCATCAAAGTGACAGTAAAGGTCTCAAATTTTATGTGATAGATGCAGTCAGTGCAAGTTGACGGGGAGGAAACAGAGAATCTATACTTCGCAAGTTTGAAACTAAGTACATACTGCAGCTCGATACCAAACACCCAGGGGGGCTAAACCTAACAGAAGATTTACATACTAGTCTGTATTAAAATTGGCTGGGAATCAGTTGATATTCTGACAATAAGTTTTTATCACAGTAGGCAATGTATCGATGAGGTTTGTTACTATTTGATAATTATTTATTGTTTTAATGGCAACTTTGATATATACTTCCCCTACTGTTTACAGCCACCAAGCTTAAAGTTGCCGGATCAACATGGTAACATCGAACATACGTTTAGGTATGGACCAACTGCGAGATTCTCATTTATTTATTTATTTATTTATTTATTTTTGAGATTTTTATTGCGCAAACAAATACCCGAAGGTGTCTCGGCGCATGTGGAGGCTAGAGGGACCGAACAGCAAGCTTACTGGTTGAACAACCATGTCTTTAGGAGCCTACGAAAGCTCATCAGATTGGGGGCAGTTTTAATCATGAGTGGCAAAAGGTTCCAAAGTTTGGGAGTAGCAACCAGGAAACGCCTGTCTCCCCAGGTTGCCATTCTCGTGCGAGGTACCGGCAGGAGGCAGGTGTTGGCGGATCTCAGCTGCATTTTAGGGGTATACAACTGAAACGCTTCAGTCAGAAACTTAGGTCCAACGCCGTGCACTGCCTTGTAGGCAATGCAGAGGGCCTTGAATTTAATGCGGCCCTCTACTCTTAGCCAATGCAGATGACGAATGGCGGGAGTAGTAGGCCGGCGGCGGGGGATGTCAAGAAGGATTCTTGCAGCCACATTCTGTATGGACTGCAACTTAGATAGAACGAGTTTCTGAGTATTAAGAAAGAGGGCATTCCCGTAGTCAATTTTAGAAAACACTAGGGTAGAGACCAGGGTCTTCCCAGCTGAAGTAAGGAGGTAAGGCAGTAATTTCCTAATTTTCTTTAGGATAAAGAACGCGGATGACACAACCTTATTGACGTGAAGGTTGAATGACAGCTTGCTGTCAAAAATAACTCCCAGGTTTCTGGCTTTTTCTACTGGGACAGGGGGAGAGCCCAGCTGGTTAGGCCACCAGATGGAGGACCATTCCGGGGAGAGTTTACCGAAGGTCATGACCTCGGTTTTGTCCGAGTTAAGCCTCAGACAATTGGAGGACATCCAGGTACTGACAGCAAGCATAGCCCTTTGGAAATTAGCTGCCACCACTGGGCCGTCCTTATGGATTGCCAGAACCAGTTGGGTGTCGTCTGCGTAAGATGTAAGTTGCAACCCACAGGCTTTTATTACCCTCGCTAAGTCCGCTACATAGATATTGAATAGCGTTGGGCTTAGCGAGGAACCCTGTGGGACTCCACATGGGAGTGCAGAGACAGAAGAATATAAATTACCCAACTTCACTGTCTGGGTACGGTTGGCCAGAAAAGATGAAATAAGATCTCTAGCCATGCCGTTTATCCCCAGGGCTGCGACACGGTTGACCAGAATAACATGGTCGACCGTGTCAAAGGCTGCGGACAGGTCCAAAAGGATCAGGACGGCCACACCTCCCTGGTCCATAATGGCTCTGATCTCATCTGAGGCCTTTATTAAAGCGGTCTTGGTCCCATGCCCTTTCCTGAAGCCAAACTGCGTTTCGTCGAGCAGTTGGTGAGTATTGACGAACTCTGAGAGTTGTTTATTCATCAGAGATTCGCATATTTTGGCAGGAAAGGGGAGGCACGCAATAGGTATATAGCTGGCCAGAGCTGTAGGGTCCAGGGAGGGTTTTTTCAAAAGAGGTTTGATCACTGCCTTCTTCCAAGAAGCTGGATGGTGCCCAGTTTGAAATGCGGTGTTACAGATTTCCATAAGTGGACGAGAGATCACCTCACTGAGGTTAGCCATCACTGAGGGGGGACAGGGGTCCAAGGGGGAGCCAGACTTGATAGTAGACACGAGTCTGCTGATTTGATCTTGCGTGATGGGGGCAAAGGAGGAGAAGGGATCATGGTGAGATGAAAAGAATGTTGACCCAGTGTATGTGGTTGCTACCTACGCTGACACATGTAAGATGTACCCACGAGAATGAAATTCCTGTCACCATCAAACTTACACTGAACTACAGTATGTTGGACTATAAAGAACTTTTCCATCTATATCCTCAATCACTCATGATCAGTTCCTTAAGAGCCACTATTCAATGTTATTTGGCATTATTATCTGCATAGACTAGTTGAATTGGTATGACTGGGCTCAGTCTACCAACTGCCTCAAATGTTTCAATGGTTTTTAACATATTGCACATTTGCACTTTAAAAATTGTACTTTAAAGGTTTTGGTTGCACTTATGAATATTGGCATGGCGTATGTCATCAGTAGTATTACTACAGTAGTTAAACAGTGGATTTATCCCGTGATACTATTTAAGAAAGTTTATATGTAGTAGGCATGGGCGGAAAATCCGTTCCGCTCGCGGATTTTGCGGATTTTCGGGAAATCCGCAATCCGCGAGATTTGCGAATTTCCCGCAAAATCCGCAAATCCGCGAGCAGCGGATTTTGCTCGCACTGCTCGCACTGTTCGCGTGAGTTCGCGCCCCGCGAATAAGTGCAAAATTGCAGAAATACGATCTTAGCAAAACTGAAAGTAACTACTTACCAGGTTCAAAAGTTCAGGCTCATCATTAGTAGCCATTTCCTGTAGTGCTTCCTGAGGGGCCCCTCCAGAGTTCAGTTGCCAGTTGAAACTATTATGTGACCCTGCTCTGAACCTCAGAATAGTTACACATATGCCACAAAGGTCCTGAATTGCAGCTAAGGGAGACAAGCAGGAGCCAGGCTGGAAGTTAAAATCCATTAATCAGCCCCTATTTCATTATTGTCAGTTGGGGCAGGGCAGGTGTTGTAACTAATTTTGCAACAATGAAAGCACTTAGCAAGTGCAAAAGATCACTAATCAGGGCGCACTAAGGAAGCAGGTGCCAGCTAAAAAAATATTCTGTGACACATTAATCAGCCCCAAATTAATTCAGGTCACTTGAGGCAGGGAAGGTGTGCTTTGCTTTGCCGAAAATAATGTACACTGGACAACCAGAGGGTGTGGTGATGAAACAGAGGGTGGCATGGGTGGGCCAGAGGGTGGCATGAGTAGTCAGAGAGTGGCAGTGGTGACAGAGAGTGGCAGTGATGAAGAAGAGTGTCCCAAACAGGCTGGACACGTAGAAACAACAAGTTCGGGAAACTTGCGACCCGACAGGTAAGTTCGCAATTTGCGAAAGTGTACAAAACCCTCGCGAACTGGCAGAAACACGGGCGAACACAAAAAAAAAATCCGCAAATTCGTGGGAATTCGCGGATTTTGCGGATTGCGAATCCGCAAATCCGCAAAATTCGCGAACGCGAGATCCGCAAAATTCGCGAACGCGAGATCCGCAAAATTCGCTCATGCTTAATATGTAGCGGATGCAATTACTTTACTTGCAGATCCCCAGTAAGTCATATATTGGCTGTTGCACTACAACTGAAGTCAATAGTAGGCACCAGTTAGTTGAATATACATGACATTGAATGCAATCATTTTTTCACGTGAAATGATGTATATATATTTTTTCAAGACAGTAAGAGATGTAAATAGTATCCATTTAATCATAGTCAACATCAAGTAGCTGGTTTACAGCGGCAGTCCTAATGAAAATTTGCATAACAATGCTTCACTATCGCGTCTTTGCACATGTTTATTGGCTATTTTGCACTTTAGGTCCTTGAAAAAAATGGTTTGTATGTCAATATTTATTATGATTATTGGATTTAGCCATATGTTCTGAATTTGTAATTTTTTTTAACAATTGTTATTTACTTGTTGAAAGTTATGTACTCTGTCTTCAGTGTCTATGCCATGTGACCTATGTTAATTTATGCACGGGCACTTTATAAGGGGGAGTATCAGCAAATCACGTTGTCATGTGAACAAGGCTCCTCGGAGCCAAAACGTTATGGCGACAGGAAAAGCACCAATAAAATATTTTGCATTGCTATTTCATGGTCCGTGTCCGTACCTTTGTGCTGAGGACGTCGTGCGAGGCGCATTAAAGAAAGAATAATATATGTATATATATATATGTATATTTCAAAGTTTCAAGAAATGACGGTGCTCTCAGACCACAAACAACGCGACTCCAGCTGCAACTCCAAGGGTGTTTATTCACCTAACTGTAAACTGCTGCATGTGTTGATCAGTAGCTATATAAGGTAACTATATGGGTTATTGATTGGTTGCCCAAGTATTTGTATGGGAGAGTGAGTGTGTGTGTGGGGGTGGCTGGGAGGTGTGTGACTCTGTGCATAGATGTGTGAGCAGTTGATTCACTAGATGTATGGGTTCAAAAGTGCATGTGGAAACAGCTGTATGGGCGGTTGACTGTCTCCATGAGTGTATTGGTGAGTGATTTGATTTCTCAGTGCTACATGTCAAAGTAAGTACATATGTAAAACACAGTACATGTAAGAGTTGACATATATAAATAACTGTGCATAAGAGCCAGTGAATGTGTGAGTGGCTGTATGGATCATTGTGAACTTGTATCAGTGAGTGTATAAGAGAGTAAATATGTGTTAGTATATGTTTGATTAAGTAAGGTGTGTATAACTGTATAGTTGAGGAAATGGAGGTGTGATTGATTCTTTGCATGACTGACTAGGTGTGTGAGTAACTCCAAGGATGAGTGACAGTCTGTGAGTGTCTGTTTACAATGATTGTATCTAAGGTTATATTAGAGTCTGAAGAGGTTCATCGTATTATCACATGAATTATATCATCAGTGATGTGATCAGTAATGTCAAATGAGATGTTATCAGTGATTTCATCAGTGATGTCATTTGAGATGTCATCAGTGATGTCATCAGTGATGTCATTTGAGATGTCATCAGTGATGTCATTTGAGATGTCATCAGTGATGTCTTCAGTGATGTCACTGACCATGTCAATGAATGATGTAATATGTGACATCATCAGCAGTGGATTGCGGGTGCGCGATATATAGTTATTGCAACTAACTATATATGCGAATTTCTATGGTTTTGTGCGATTAAATTAAGGTTTTGAAAATGCTAATCCCTAACTATATATGGTCTATAACCAATGTTTTTTTCAGTGAATTTTCAAGGTTTTGTAAATGCAAATTCCTAACTATATATGGTCTATAACCTATGGTTTTTTCAATGAATTTCATTGTTTTTTTAAAAGCTAATATCTATAGCTGTAAAATATATTCTTTATTACGTGACGTATAACGTAGCCACGTGAGACGCCTCATGACGCGTCACATAAACGTGACGTATCGTCTCTGCAGCGCAAACAAAACCCGTAACGTGGGCGCGCCAGAGCACGCTTACAGATATATATTTTTTTTTAACCTTAATTAGACAAAATCCACACATGCACATATCTTGAGGCCTTGCAAAGGCACATCAAACAAACAGTCCCTACAATTTTGCCAAGTTTGGTGGAAATCTATTCCTTTAAATTTTATTTTACTGTTTCTCTTGGTTTTCCCCTTGCTACGCTTACCGGAACACTACCCGGTACGCAAACCGGACGCTCCAAAAACACAAGATGTCGGACTCCCGTTACGCTACCGTTTAGCTGCCCGCAATTTTTTTTTTCTTTTTTCCTTTTGCACTGCGGGGCACTTTAATATCCCCCTCATCAATCCTAGGGGGTCAGGAGGGGTCTACCCTGCCCCTTTCCTTCATTTCCCCCTTCATTTTTCACCACCTCTTGTCTCTCGATCCTACCGAGAGACAAGATGGCGGCCGCTCCGGACTGTTTACAAAGTTGACAGCCAATCAGCTTCTCCTCAGACTCCCGTTACGCTGCCGGTTAGCTGCCCAGTTAGCTGCCCGGTTCGCGTACCGGGACGCTCCTCTACGGCGAAAAATCACTTTTTTTTTTTTAGTTAGGATTTTTTCTCTATGGGATTTTTGAAAATTCTATGTCTAATAACTTTGGCGTTTGAGGCCGGAATTGGCTGAAATTTTCAGGAAAATGGAACATTTTGTTTCTGAGCAGCCCCTGAAAATTTGGGGGGGTTCCGTCAAGGGGGGGCCGAGAAAAAAGGGGGGTCCCAAAACGCGTTTTTCCCATGTTAATTTCCATAGGGCGGTTGGCCTCACTTTTAGCCCGAACGGCTGAATGGATTTGCACGAAACTTGGCAAAATTGTAGGGACTGTTAGCCCAATGTGCCTTTGCTAGGTCTCAATATATGTGCTCCAGTGGATTTTGAGAAATTAACGTTCAAAAAAAGATATATATCTGTAAGCGTGCTCTGGGCAGCGCTCCGGTTCGCGTACTTGACGCGTAACGGAACTTCGCTAAGCGAAGCTGATTGGCTCTTCGGTGTCTGTCAACATTCTAAACAGTCCGGAGCGGCCGCCATCTTGTCTCTCGGTAGGATCGAGAGACAAGAGGAGGCCAAAACAAAGGGGGAAATGACCATAAGGGGGCATAGTAGATCCTCCCTGACCCCCTAGGTTTTATGTGGAGGTTTTAAAAGGGCCCCGCAGGGCAAAAAAAAGATTTTTTTTTTTTTTTTGCGTGGGGAGCGCCCGGTTCGCGAACCGGGAAGCGTTCTGGGGAGCGTACTATAAGGAAAAAAGAATGATAGACTTTTCAAATACTGTATGTTAATTGATTGTTGGTTTTGTTGATTATTTTTAATTTCTTTTTTTATGCAATTATTTATTATTGTGATTGTGTTTCAAAATTTAATAAACTTTCTAACATTTCACTGTCTGAAATGTCATTATTTTCATTGAACATAGTTTGTAATCTCTGAGGGTGTAAAATGTCCTCATTTTGAAGGAGGTCATCTACTGCTTGCACACATTGCAGTAGTTCTTGGTCCCAAGTTTCATCCATAAATTCTATATAATTTGGATCAATTATTTCTTGGCTGGTCTCTTGCAGGACAATTTGAAATGAAACTTTGTGTTCGCCTTCCATTTTGCCTGAAATTTGGATAAAAAAAATATATATTAGTAGAGATAGGGCACTGTTGGGATAAATTTTAGATAGGCAGTTTTTATCAGTGAATTTATCTTTGGGCAGTGTATAGTATCAGAGTGGAAGTAGGAATATAAAAAAGTGTATGTGATTTAACGTAAGTAAATTCATAATTATACAAGAGAAGCCTAACTCCATCCATAACTATAACAGAGAAGTCTATCTAAATCTATAACTACTACAGAGGGATAGTATATAACTATCAGAAAAAGTTTCCATATTAACTTATAGTGTACAATATACTTCAGTTTTAAAAATAACAACTTACCTTTACAAAGAAGTTGAAGTGATTAGTGAAAATCCAATTGAAATGTACAACAAGAAATAGTAGTCAAAATGTCTGTGTTTCCTTCTCTTCCTTGATATATATTCAGGTATATAACCAATCAAATGTCAGGTAATAAAAGTAGAAAATAAAAGTAACATTTTCATTGGTTGTCAATTCCAACACTTCAGATGTGTTTTGTGAAGTAATTTACCTCACGGTATTTAGAGAGGTCTACAGGCTAAATGGCTAAATGGAATTTCAATCAAATTTCTGAAAATGAAAGGGATTGGTATGTAGTATGAGCTAATCTATATTTGGTGAGAGTGTCTCCAGTCGTTTTTCTGTAAATTACTTTCCCACCTTTTTTGATGGTGCGCTTCCCAGGGAGGGACCCGGTACACGAACCTGAAGCGTTACGGGAGTCCACCATTTTGTGTTTCGGTCGAATTAAGATACAAGATGGAGGGCAAATAATGTTCAGAATGGGTAGAAGGGGGCATGGTAGACTTATCTTGACCCCCTAGGTTTTCTGAGGGTGGCTGAGGAGGCTTATATGTGCGAAAAAAATCATTTTTTTATGAAATTCCGCGAGGTTAGCTTCCGGTTCGCGTACCGGGTAGCTCCCCGGGGAGCGTAGTTTGTTGAAAATTAATGAAAAAAGTTAGAAATAAATAATAATTGTGAGTGATCAGATGTAGGGTAGCTCTGAGAAGAGCTTTTGGGATTATGGTACATTTAGGTACTTATAAGTAGGTACCAATGCACAGTCTTAAATTCAGAATGAAAATTCTGTTGCCCTCATCTGAGAAGTGAACTCCATCTCCTCTGTAGATATCTTGCATGTAGTAACGCAAGTTATTGTTGTACATGGAGCCCATTCCATGGTCTCTCATGTAAGCTGAAACAGATTTGCTTACATGCTTCCTCAACTTCTCAATTTGTGGACAACATTGGTTGGACCACCTCCATTTCTGTCTTTGGCATATATTTGAATATACCAAGGCAGTTTGAGGAAAAAGTGCCATTAATTGCTCAAAGGTGTCCTTTAAAAGCATTTCCAGACCTACCCCAGTCAAAGTGCCCAAATCATTACCTCCACAGTGCACAATTAACAGGTCAGGTTTTGGCAAATGCATAAAGGTTTTCACCAATGGTATCAATTGGTGACATTTTAATCCTCTGTGGCCCAACCACTTAATTTCCACATCTTGTAAATTGAGGTTAAGTAAATTTCTGTTCTCAGCATACCTTTGAGCCCAGTAGATGTAACTATGTCCAACAATCCAGACATAAAACATGGTGAGAGAAGGTTGTGCTGCAGTCAGATGAAGTGTGGTAATGAAAGGGCAGTTGAAACAGTAGGAGTTTGTAAAGAAAAAAAACTGTGGAGTTTCAGTGCTAATGATTCATTAGCAGTGATTGGTGGATTTCCATTTCTGAAAACAGAAAGTTAGGGTGCATGGATGTGTTCTTTGAAAGATGTAATTTGAATGGTCAAGAAAAAATCATTTAATGAAAGATTGCACTGGATACGCAGGTGCACTGAGAGTTAAGAGTTCAATTGAAACATTGTTGTGTGAACTTGCAAACATCAGAGGTCTTTCAGGAGGTGGTTGCTATGCAAAAAAGGCAGAGAGGGCAGAGGGGGGAAGGGTTTTGATTTGAAAAAGTGAGGGAAGAGTTTTGATTGGCTAACATGAGAGATATGTGTAATGAATATCAGCATTTCTGTGCTTTCTATAGCTGCAGCCTCTTGAGTGCATACTCTTTGTTCTGCTGAAGACAATTTGGTGTGTTTCTGAGACTGTTTTGAAACTCAAAAAGTATTTGCTAAGGTGAGAAAAGATCTATTTAATTTAGATAGAGAATAGTATGATTTAAGGAGAAAATTATGAAGAAAGCTGTGTTTTCAAAATGTTGCTTTGTCTCAAGTGATATACAAATAGATTTTGTTTCTTTGAGAAATTGTAATTGCACATTCTGTGTAGATATCTTGCATGCAGTAACGCAAGTTATTGTTGTACATGGAGCCAATTCCATGGTCTCTCATGTAAGCTGAAACAGATATGTTGTGTTTAAAAACGTTTTTTGAAATCAATTACATATCTGGATATGTACTGCTAGAGCTTCATAGGTTGTTTGGGCCATATTTATAAGGCATTTGAGTGTCTATGATGTTATTTTTCCCATTTAAATTGAAGAGCTTTCTCCATGGGGCAAGTTTCTTGTAAATATGCTCCCACCTGTGCTTGGCAAATTTAGATTTTGATTCTTGGAGTTACATAGCCATGTAAAACATGACCCAAAAATGGTGCAAGGGCAATCAAAAAACGCTTTCATGTGTCTTAAGGACATTTTAAGTCATTTCCTCTTGAATGTAGGTATACAATTGATTTATATGTTGTGTTTAAAAACGTTTTTTGAAATCAATTACATTTCTGGATATGTACTGCTAGAGCTTCATAGGTTGTTTGGGCCATATTTATAAGGCATTTGAGTGTCTATGATGTTATTTTTTCCCATTTAAATTGAAGAGCTTTCTCCATGGGGCAAGTTTCTTGTAATTATGCTCCCACCTGTGCTTGGCAAATTTAGATTTTGATTCTTGGAGTTACATAGCCATGTTAAAAATGACCCAGAAATGGTGCAAGGGCAATCAAAAAACGCTTTCATGTGTCTTAAGGACATTTTAAGTCACTGAGGAAACACAGGTGATGTAATTGTGAATTGAGGAAAAGAAACTCCACATTTTTCAATTACATCACCTGTGTTTCCTAAGTTTATGAATAACATTGTGCAGATGAAGTTTAGGTCCGTCCACGGACACAAAAGAGATCTGGCCTTTGTTCAAGAGTTAAGTGGACATGACTTACTTCATTGGTAGGCCTTCACATGTATTATCTCCTCTGTATTCTTCAACAAGCGTAAATCTCATCTGCAACCGTGAGTAGGCCTCACCTCAAACAAACAAAACAGGTGATGGACCGAATGTGGATCAATGTCACACATTCACCCCAGTCCAAAGATCTGGGCCCAAACAAACCTCTGGATAGGCCACACCTTATCGTCATCCTGAATCAATCATTTAAAAGGTTAGGGACAGATTTATGATAGTTGTATGCCTGTTTTGTACCACTGTGCGTCACTTTTGTGACGCAGTGGTGGTGCAAAAGATTTGCTATGTGGTGACTTATTTACAACTTGATGCATCTAGGCAGATGTGTCATGCTGTAAAGTCCTGTGCCACATGAAACCTGCGTCAGGTTTCATATAGGTGTTTTGTTGCTTTGTGATTTTGTCACATATAAAACAACACAGGTAAAATGTAGAAGCATTCAATTTCTTTGCTAAATTTGCCAATGCACTAAAAAGTATTCTATGTTAAAATAATAAGTAGGGTGTTAAGTTTTTGATGACTGTTATTGATTTACTGTTTGGTAATAGTGGTTAATAACATTTTTTATTATATTTTACCACAGATTCAACTGCAGATCATTTCAAAAATTGAAAATGCCAACTAAGAATCGAATTAGAAAGGCTACAAAACGTCAAAGAAAGCAGGTTAATCTATTACTGCAGCAGTCCTCTACAAAAAAAACTTGTCAAGTCACCAAGAAAGCACCGGGTAAGACCACGAAAACATTCATAAGAAATATTTGTAGTAAAAAAAGTATTTCTACAGAAAATGTTTCAGTCCAGAAAAAGAGAAGCAATTTAAACGGAAAGGAAGGGCCAATCAAAAATGTTACTGCTAGAGCAAGAGATAACTCTGTGCATGATAGTAGAAGGAAACAACAGTTTAGGGACATTCGAAAACGAATGATCCGCAACAGGATAATAGTCAATTTGTTAAAAAATATTAAGAAAGGCCAACAGAAAGTGGCATTTTATAAGAAAAAGAAAAATGTAGAGAAAATTATTGATCAGGCTTTCGAAATTAAGCGAAAGTTATTTATTTTGGTAATCAATAGAATTAGGAAACTAAACAAGGTAATTTCTGATTTCAAATCAAATAGTAGATAGAAGAGAGTAGTTAATCGTAGTAATTTTTGTGAAGTTTTTTCCGGAGAATGGATGCATAGTTCAAGTTGTGAGGCATTTTTTAATGAGGAGAGTTATTTCCAGGATAATGATTTGGTGCTTGCAGTTGACATCAGTGGTCGAGCTTATGAAGTGAAAGATGGTTGTCCAGTTGAAAAAGAAAAACTTGTGACAACAGAGACAGAAGAGGTGTTAGGTAATGAGGTTTTAGGAAGACGTCCTAAGGGTCCTGTGTACGTTTGGAAGTGTAGTAGTATTTGCAGTGTGCGACAGGATTCCATCAATTTGCTTTGTGATTTTGTACGGACATTTAATAAGAAAAGTTTGAAGCAGAAAATGAAGTTGTTGCAAGAATTAGATCCTTGCAGAGTGAGAGAAGTGACAGGTTTGCATGGTCATTCACTGGCTTGTCTTTTCAGGAGAGTATGCCAGAGTGTTTTTCATCATTTCAGGATGCTAGCAGTGCATCATAATAAAGTGAGGAAATTAGTGAGAATGTTGTATTATGCTAAGAGTCCAGCAATTATGCTTAAACAATTATGCGCTGCTCCTTTGCATGGTTCTGAAATAGATGTGAAGAATATTTGTGAAGAAATTGAGTTCTGTTACTTTGGAAGTAAAGATGAGAATGTTCAAATTGACCCAGAAGTAGAGGGTAATGTTGAAGATAATGTACAGGTTTCCAGTACAGATAATTTTCAGAAGGAAATTGCCACGTTTCAGGTGAAATCAAGTGAGAGGCCTAATTTCACTTGTGTGTGTTGTTGACGCACTTATTATAAGAATCAGAGTAAGTTAGTGGATTTATATGCAAAAAGTGAAAGGGAAAATAATAGTGAATGGAAGGATTTCGCAACATACTTGATGGTAGAAAATTGTTTTGATTTGGGATCGGATCAACGTGTGTGCACTTATTGTTGTAACAAATTAAACCAAAACCAGATGCCTGCTAGGGCGGTTCATAATAATCTGGAATTGGTTGAGATTCCTTCTGAATTGAAGCATTTAAATACTTATGTATCTATTTTGATTCAAAGTATCCATCCCTTTCAGGCTATTGTAAGAATGGAGCCAAAGACAGGGAAGTTGCCTCCATCAGATTTACAGAGAGGATTAAAGGGAAGAGTTGTTTATTTGCCTCTAGATTTGAACAAAAACATTAACACAATTGGAGTAGAAAAAGTGGAAGAGGAACCTCTGGTTATCTTAGTTAATGGGGTTCCGACAAAGAATAAGAAAATATGGCAAGATTTAGTGGATGTTAGGAAAGTCAAAAAGGCAACATTGTATTTGAAAAAAAATAATAAGTACTATAAGAATGTATATGTTGCAGAAGAGGAAGTAAGTGATGAAGAGGATAGCGATTTGTGTGCTGGCCAAATTGAGAAAGTAGAAGCCTCTAAAAGTGAAGAAATATATGAACATTATAGTGTTCATCCTTTGCATTCCAAGGAAGTCATGGGGAATGCTATTGAGTTGTTTCAAATGAAACAAGCCAAAGGGAGTCCCATTAGTGTTTGGGAGGAAAGTTTGGAAGCTCGGTGTTTCCCACAGCTATTTCCAACAGGTCAAGGAGTTAGATATTATGAGCGACCTCATCAAATTCCTGCTTCTGAATACCGGACTTTACGATTGTATGCAGAAGATCCTAGGTTTCGTCAATGCATTCCCTATTTGTTTCATCTCCTGTTTGAAAGCGATCTGTCTGGACTGTCATATGCAGTGAACCACATCTTGAAAAGTGGTATACAGATGCGAAACATCTCGGCAAGTGACTTTATGCATAAAGTCAATGTCCAAGACAGTATTTTGGATTCACACCTAATTAATCTCATGGCGTGTCAGCGTGGTACTAATGAGTACTGGTACCGTCGTCATGGTGATTTAAAATGTATGCTGAGGAACTTAGGAACTCCGACATGGTTCCTCACTCTGAGCTGTGCCGAGTATGGCTGGGAAGACTTACTTGAATTTCTACGAGAGGCAAATGCAAACATTGAAAACATCGAATTCAAGACACCCGGAGAACTGTGCTCTTTGGATCCAGTGAATGTATGCAGGTACTTCAATCATAGATTTGAAGCTATGATGTCTTTCATCATCAATAAGAAGAATCCACCTCTTGGAGAGGTGTTGGATTTCTTCTGGAGAAAGGAGTACCAAGCAAGAGGTGCTCCTCATATACATATGCTGCTGTGGAAAAAGGATGCACCTAAATTTGGAACAGATCCGGATGACTTAGTGATGAGTTTCATAGAACAGTATTCTACGTGTGCTGTTCCAAATGCAAAGGAGAAGAAAAGCCTAAGAGAACAAGTTCTACGTTTCGAAAGCCATCGTTGTGGAAAGTACTGTCGTCGTAAATTCAGAAACAAGGACAAGTTCTACACCAAATGTCGTTTCAACTTTCCACGACCGGTGATTTCTAAAGGAAGAGTGAACAGTTTGATGTCTTCTCTGCGACATAATGTGACGAGGAAATCACCCAAAAATACATAAAATTTGAAAAGGAACGAAGAGTCCAAGTACATCAATGGCTACAACCCAGTGATTTTGTCCATGTGGAATGCTAACATGGATATACAGTTTGTGGCTGACAACTGTATGGCTGTGGCTCGCTATGTGACATCTTACATCACCAAAAAAGAAAAGACAGAATTGAAGGATATGTGGGAGGACATTTCCCATGAAAAGAGCCTCAGCAAGAAGTTGTACAGTTTCAGTCTGAAGATGTTGTCGCATTGAGAAATCGGAGCTTACGAATGTTCTGACCGGTTGTCTTCAGCAAGTCTCTATGCTAAATCCAGGAGTATCGTTTGGGCGAGTCTTGGTCTTGCTGCAACGCGTAATCGAGTTCTGAAACCTGTGCGGGAAATTGAGTATTTGGCGGAAAAGGAGCCAAACAGTACTGACATTTTGAAGACCAACATGTTGGATACATATTATCCAAATCGAAGCAGTCACCTTGAGAATGTTTGTTTGTATGAGTTTCTACAAAATTACATATTCAAGAGGAACATCAAAGAAGATATTGAGAAAGGAGTGTATGCTGTAATTGGAAGTGAGGGATGTCTGGTCAAGCAAAGAAAATGCCACTTGGTAAACCATCGAAAATTGAGTGGCGAATCTCCAGAAAAAGGAGTATTTCTATTTAGCACTTTTGCAACTTTTCAAGCCTTGGCGTGCAGAAGAGGAACTGCTTGGGGATTTCCTCTGTTACGAAAACTCTTTCACTGCCGCCAAGGAGACCATAGAATGTCCTGCTTTTCCCAAATATCAAGAAATGTTGACTTTGGAAATTGAGCAGGAAGCAACGATTGCAGCCGAGATTGCCAGAGACAGTTCTCAGGACAGTCAGAGTTCTGTTTCATTGAGTCAGGATCCACTAGGAGGACCTGTTATCGAAAATGAAGCTGCCACTGCTATGAATGAAGTGGAAAGAGCAATGGCACATGCTCAGGAGGATGCGGTTAACTTAGAAGACTTGGAAAAACAACTCAACGTTCAGCAGAGGAAAATATATGACGAAGTTACCAAGCAAATTGATCATGGATTAAGTCATGAGAAGAAAGAGTGCTCATGTACGTCGTTGAAGCCTGTCCGACTGTACGTGAGTGGAGAAGCGGGAACTGGAAAAAGTTTCCTCATTAAAGCAATTTCTTGTTATTTGCAGGAAAGGTCTGAGTCATCGCTGTCTTGTGTTGTCACCGCTCCAACTGGACTGGCAGCACATAACATTAAAGGTATTACTTTGCATCGTCTACTGATGCTGCCCGTGGAGCATGACAACAAATCACAATACCACAAGTTATCTGGAGATGCTTGTTGTGAAGTTTCAAGAGTCTTGAGGAAAATGAAACTTCTTATCATTGACGAAGTAAGCATGGTTTCCAATGTCATGCTTGCCTTTGTGCATTTGAGAATGCAAGAAGTTCTTAAAACTGAGTATGATGTGTTATTTGGTGGCAAACACATCATTGTTTTCGGAGATCTTCTGCAGCTGACACCAGTGAAAGGACAACCTGTGTTCAAAATGCTCACGCATGAAGATACCAGGAAGTGCCTAGGGAGCATTGGCAACGTCAATATATGGTTAAACTTCAATTATGCTGAACTGCATGAAAATATGCATCAGGCGAAGGATGAAGATTACAAGAATATTCTACAAGATGTTAGAATTGGAAAAGTGACCGAGCATGGGAAAGAAGCTTTACATGCACGATTACTGTCAAATTTATATCCAGAACAAGACGTTGTGCCTGAGAATATTTTTCAGAAAATTACTGAGAAGAAATCCGGAATATGTTTGATGCTAACTCTTGCAGAATGTGCCATCTTCAACAACAAAATGTTGCATTTAGAAAAGCAAGAGATTGTGAAACTGGAAGCTATTGACAGAATAGAGCATATGGGATCAACAATTATTTTGTCTGAGAATTTGAAATCAAAATTGGATTCATTAGAGAAGACTATATCTAAAACTGCGGGTTTTGAAAAGACTTTGAATGTGTGTTTAAATTGCCGAATCATTATGAGAAGAAATTTACATGTTGAAAGAGGTCTGGTAAATGGATCAATGGGTAATGTTGTTGATTTTGAGAAATACAGAAGTAGAGATGGAATTGAATTTTTAAAAATTAAATTTGATGGCATTGAGGAAGTACAGCTAATTGGTCGTTGTTCTGCTAGGTTTTTGCTTGTTAAAGACTTATATGTTCGCCGTAAGCAGTTTCCTGTTTGCTTGGCATATGCGGTGACAATCCATAAATCGCAAGGTTTAAGTGTAGACAGTGCATTGGTGAATATTGGCAGTTCTGTGTTCAAGGAGGGTATGGCATATGTGGCATTGTCACGAGTTAGAACTTTATCGGGATTGTACTTGATTGACTGTGATGTCACAAACATTTGTGTGGATCTAGATTGTGTTAAGGAATACAATAGGTTAAGAAGAGAGTATGCGCCACATTTGTCTCAATATCCTTTGTTTGAGAAACGTGTGGTAGGCCGGAAATGAAGAAATGTGACCAATAGTAGGGAGGTTATAGCAAAAAGACGAAAAGTTGATGAACCTGAAATTATAAGCAGAAAGAAAATGGATTCTGTTGAAGATGTTGTTGGTTTTAAATTTGAAAATAGTTCTGGTGTCAACTGCTATGCTAATGTAGTGGTTAATGTTCTCTTTTCACTAGAGACTTTAAAAGAACAGATTGTGATCAATTCGGAACAAAGTTTATGCTGTTTGTTGAATTCTGTGTTAGAGAAATGTTGCACTGATAAAACAAAAGTAGAAAGTGTGTCTGAAGTTCGTTATCTGTTAGACGAATGTTCAGGTTAAACAGAATTCTCTGAAAATATTCAGCAGGATTGTCAGGAGTTTTTAATGTATATGCTTGATGTATTGCAAGATGAGGGTGTAGATGTAGATCACCTGCTTGGGCTTTCTTATCAATGGCAGCATGACTGCGAGAACTGTAGGGTATCAAGTACTACTAGTGTAGACTCAGAAAGATTTATATATTTAACTTTGCCAGACAGTAAATCAGTGTCCTTTAATAAGCTAGTAAAAGCAGCTGATCACAACATGGAGTGTAGCCAATGTAAGTCTGAAATGATGTCAACATTATTTATACGAAGATATGGCCAGTATGTCATTTTAATGTTCCAACGATGTAGGCCTGATGGAACAAAATTGACAACTTTAATAAAAAATGTTGTTGCTTCGCAGTTGTCAATATCAGGAAGGACTTTTGTAACTGCAGCAATTATCTATCATGACGGTCCTTCAACAACATCAGGACATTACACAGCTTATTCAAAGTCTAGAAACGGCTGGTCATTCTGCAACGATTCTGTTATAACTTTCAAAAAAAAATTGCCGTATGACCTTAAAAATTCTTACTTGGTGTTTTTAAAACCAAAATTTTAAGGAAAGAATCTCGGGATGTGCTCTGAGGAATTTCAAGGGGTTCATGGAGTAGAGGGGATGTAAGTCTGCAATGCTGTCTAGATTATTCGTCAAAACTTTTGATTATAATGTCATTTTAAAAATTCAAAAATATAAACCTGATGCAAGTAACTCTGCTTCATAGTAAGCAGTATCAGTGTCATAGGAGATGTAGAACATGAGTGAGCAACAAGGGTAAGATATTATTAGTCCAGGATTGTGAAAGTAATCTTAAACGTTTTCTTTCTGAAAGTTACGAAAATAGAAAATGACGGGATTTGCTTACAAGAATTCCAAGAGTTGTAAATCGCTCTAACATGATTTGGCCATGTGGAAACATGTGGTAGAATGTGAGAAGTCTTTTATCGTATGTAACATATTTTTCAAAACGATGGAGATTTTCTTTCAGAAAGTGGCGGGCTGAAAATATTAACACCACAACAGAGTGTAAGCTGTTCATAGGACATCCTTCGACGTCATGGAAAGTAAGTTAATTTTAAGGAGTTTTGAATTCTGATTTCTTATGTTGTATGGGTTTTTTAAACACAATCATTTTGATTGTGTTTTTTTTTCCCCGCTGTTACATGATGAATACCTTCAAGTCACTGATTTTAGTGAATTTGATACATTCTGAGAACAGCAAAAATAAACCATTTAACATGTATAATTAATTTTCTACTTTTTGTACTTATGATATACATTTAGAAATGTGAGGTAGACATGGAGAAACTGAGGCTTCTGTAAGTGTCAAAGTTAATGCATACAGTGCTGCACTTCTGGGTACTGTTTTATTTTGAAACCTGAATAGGCCTCACCTCAAACAAACCTCTGGAAAGGACACATCTTATTTGCATCCTGAAACAATCATTTAAAATATTAGAAACAATTTTATGATGGCTTTACATCTCTTTTGTGCTGCCATTGCATCACTGTTGTGAGACATCAGCAGTGCAAAAGATGCACCATGTTCCAAAATAGGCCTCACTTCATCAGCATCAAGATACTGTTAGTTTAAAATATATATCTTTAGGACTGTGTAGGGGACGTAGAGAAGCAGAGGCTTCTGTAAATGTCAAAGTTGTTGAAAAACTGTTTGTCATTCAACCTTTTCCCTTCTCTTTTCTAATTTTTAAATACATGTTTTAATATTTTTAAAATGTTTGTTCTTTCTTTCACAGATTGAAAGTATGAAAAAAAATTGAATTAGTTAACAAGAATTATAAGGTAAATGTTTTCTACTCTTTTCGTCACATTTCTATCACATTCACCTACTATAGGGCTTCAGACTATAGAGCTTTAAACAAAGTTTAACTAAATGTGGAAATTTGGAGCTGTGCCCGTGGCTTTTAGTTCAATATGCAAGTGCATTGACCTAAAATGCGTGTGCACATTACCAAATCGCCGTCTGTTTCCTCAGGCGCACTCCTCCCACACCTTTGAAGTGAAGTTTAGCTTCACTTCAAACGCCCCGGCTGCTTTACATCCTCATTCTGCTGTCCCCGCTCCGTCCCCTCCCCTGTCCGCCGTGTGCATTTCTCCTCCCCCCCCACAGTAACGCCACTCACACACGCAACGCCACTCACACACGCAACGCCATTCACACATGCAACGCCACTCACACACACAACGCCACTCACACACACAACGTCACTCACACACACTACGCCATTCACACACGCAATTCATCCACGCAATGCCACTAATCCACGCAAGGCCACTCATCCACGCAACACCAATGATCCACACAACGCCAATCATCCACGCAATGCCACTCATCCACACAACGCCACTCATCCATTTGCAAAACCAAAAGGACAAACTCTTCTATTGTGAGACCTATTGCATTTTCAATGCTTGATTCTTTCACGTCCTTATCTATTTTGTTTTCCACAATTATATCGTCTTCCATCTTTTCTTCGGTAAATAAATCTATTAAACACCATCTCTGGTTTAGTCCCTATAGCTGTCTTTCTTTTAACATTACTCTCTGTTTACTTCCTTTGTACTTACTCCTTTATTTATTTTTTTTTAAATTTGGGGTTAGCTCCCGGTTCGCGTACCGGCGAGCGAACCGGAAAGCGAACTAAAAAAAAACAGCTTGCCAGAGTGTTACACTTTCTAGCAATTTTTGTATAAAGGGGAGGTAGTTCTGAAAATAATTTTTTTTAATGTTTTTGTTGTTTTATATTTTTTTTTCTTTTTTGAACATTATTTGTTTTTTTTGTATTTTTTGAACAATTTTATGTTTTTTTGTTTTTTTGGAAAGGGAAGCAACAAAAAACAGGTATTGAAAAGGGCTCAACAGGAGCAACAAAAAAAATTATTGCTTGGGGCGTTTAGAGCATTGGTGTGTTTCAAATGCTAAATTTATTAATTTCACACTCATATTAGCACATGAAATTAAAGTGCCACAATATAAACAAGTAAACTTCATATGAACAAAATTTTTGGGGATATTTGGCACTGTTTCTCGTGCCTCGGCGGCAACCGTCAGAGAAATATCAGCTGATGTCCTTGCCACAGAAGTAGGAGGGTTCTCTTGCAGGTCACGCATCTCTGCCCGGCTATAATTTAGTGGATGCCACCTCTGCATATGTCGGTGCATCGTGTGGTTTCCATAACTGTACTTTTTTTCAGTGCCCCTGGATAATTCATCTTGGCATATAAGGCACGTAACATAGCGTGCATTAACTTTTTTCTTTCCAGCTGGAATAGAAAAAAACTGCCAGATAAAACTGTTTTTGTAATGAGATACCCGGGGTAACTCTTTCAAAAATCGTGGTGCCTCTTCTTCCTCTTCCTCATCCTCTTCTGGATCCTCTTCCTCCTCTGGGTTTCCAAGGAACTGTGGAGGTGGTCCACTCTTCTTATGAGGAGGTGGTGGTGGAGGTGGTGGGGGTCCAGCAGCTGCAGCTAATGAAGCCATTTTTTTCACAGAGCAAAATAGGTCTTCCTTTCTCAAAGTTGAAAGTCAGAGTGAGAAAAAAGGTGGGGGCTTTCATCATTTGGGAAAAAAATAGTTCTAAACCAATGAAAAGTGTTATTTTTAGGTCACATGACCTACTCTTACATCATTAGGAAACCAAAAGTGAAATGAACCAAGGAAAAGTTTTATAAACAAGTCACATTTGTGATATTTTGTGATATTTGTGAGGTTATTTGTAGAGCGCGACGTTCGCTCCGTAGGGAGCATCTTGGCGCTAAAGATCCTGAGTGGTCAATCCTGAGAATTTAGATGGTCGCTTTGGCGTAATCATCGGAGAGGTTGAAAATCCAGGTCTTTAAGAGCTTTCTAAAGGGTTTTTCAAGCGTCTGTTGTTGAAGAGTTTTGGGCAGGCTGTTCCATGCTTTAGTGGCCAGAGAGCTTAGGGTTTTGCCGCCCTTAGTCTTTAGGTTATATTTGGCAGGGAGAATGAGATTGTCAAGAGACGAGCGGAGAGAACGGCTGGGGGTGTAGCGGGGAAAACGTCTGGAGAGGTACTTAGGGCCATTTTTGTTGAAGGCACGGAAGGCAATGATCAGTATTTTAAAAAGAATTCGCGCCGCGCCCCGGATCGCTTCCGGTTCGCGGTCCGGAGCACTTCCGGGAGGGCTAACGCGGCGCGTCATAAGACGCATTACGCGACAACGTGATATGTCGCGCTTCCGCAACGCGTCACGATGTTGATTTCTAATGCGGCAGTTGCGCAAACGGAACGTTTACCGGTTAGCGGACCGGGTCGCGGCATTAAATTGAGCTAACGGAAAGCTTCCCGGTTCGCGAACCGGCAGCGAAACTAAAAAAAAAAATTTTTTAAAAATATAAATAAAAACATTAAATTACAAAAATGTTAAATATATTTTTGAATTAAAATAAAAATACATTTTACAGCTTTTGATATTTGCTATTAAAAAACCATTGAAATTCACTGAAAAAACCATAGGTTATAGACCATATATAGTTAGGAATTAGCATTTACAAAACCTTGAAAATTCACTGAAAAAACCATAGGTTATAGACCATATATAGTTAGGAATTAGCATTTACAAAACCATATTTTACTCACACAAAACCATTGAAATTTCATATATAGTTAGTTGCCCTAACTATATATCGCGCACCCGCAATCCACTGCTGATGATGTCACATATTACATCAATCATGACATGGTCAGTGACATCACTGATGACATCACTGATGACATCTCAAATGACATCACTGATGACATCATTGATGACATCATCCAGTGACTGTATGTTGCAGTAAAGTAAAAATATGTCTTACATATTGAAGAATGAGTGGATGTTTAAGTGTCTGGATGAAGGATTTAGTAGGTGCATAACTGACTGTATGAGAGAGTGATTAAATGTGTTTCACTGAGTGCATGGATTAGTGACTAAACTGTCTTATTTTGTGCATCATTATATCTGTTGTTCTGTATACTGCTGCATGTGTTGATCAGTAGCTATATGAGTAACTATATGGGTTTTTGATTGTTTGTCCAAGTATTTGTATGGGAGACTGAGTATGTGTGTGAGTTGATGGAAGGTGTATGACTCTGTGCATAGATGTGTGAGCAGTTGATTCACTATATGTTTGGGTTCAAAAGTGCATGTGGAAACAGCTGCATGGGCAGTTGACTGTGTGCATGAGTGTATTGCTGAGTGAATGGATATCTCATTGCTACATGTCAAAGTAAGTACATATGTAAAACACAGTACATGTGAGAGTAGACATATATAAATAACTGCGTAGAAGAGCCAGTGAATATGTGAGTGGCTGCATGGATCATTGAAAACTTGTATCAGTGATTGTATAAGAGAGTAAAAATATGTTACAATATGTTTGAATTAGTAAGGTGTGTATAACTGTATAGTTGAGGAAATGGAGGTGTGATTGATTCTTTGCATGACTGAGTAGGTGCATGAGTAACTCCATGGATGAGTGACAATCTGTGAGTGTCTGTTTACACTGAGTGTATCTAAGGTTATATTAGAGTCTGAAGAGGTTCATCGTATTATCACATGAATGATGTCATCAATGATGTCATCAGTGATGTCATTTGAGATGTCATCAGTGATGTCATCAGTGATGTCACTGACCATGTCATGATTGATGTAATATGTGACATCATCAGCAGTGGATTGCGGGTGCGCGATATATAGTTAGGGCAACTAACTATATATGAAATTATAATGGTTTTGTGTGAGTAAAATATGGTTTTGTAAATGCTAATTCCTAACTATATATGGTCCATAACCTATGGTTTTTTCAGTGAATATATATATATATATATATATATATATATATATATATATATATATATATATATACATATATATATATATATATATATATATATATATATATATATATATATATATATATATATAGAGAGAGAGAGAGAAAGAGAGACATGTATAACAAATCATAAATTGGTTGTAACTGCGATGGGGAGGGGAGATGTTTTTTAATAGCAACATTGTTTGCAAAAATAATGTTTTAATACCTCCTCACAATAGCATAACTGAAATTAGGCTGAAGTCTGTTTTTTATTTCCGTAGACCCAGTGGTCAGATGACCGGTATGTGCACTTTAAATGGTGGTGGATTTCTTAACAACGTCATGTGATAAAGGGCTCTAGGGGCCCGAAACGCATCATGGCGGAGGTTGTGTTTGACGTTAAATAAATACTGGCAAATTACCTGGATGGGTGTGTGTCCGTTTTCTGAAAAAACAGAAGGAGCAAACGAAGTTCTTTGGATATATATATATATATATATATATATATATATATATATATATATATATGTATATATATATATATATATATATATATGTAGATATATATATATATATATATATATATATATATATATATATATATATATATATATATATATATATATATATATATATTACCTACTGGCTATCGCCAGTAGGTATATATAGTTAGAATTTTTTCTCTATGGGACTTTTGAAAATTCTATGTCTAATAACTTTGGCGTTTGTGCACGGAATCGGCTGAAATTTTCAGGAAAATGGAACATTTTGTTTCTGAGCAGCCCCTGAAAATTTGGTGGGGTTTCGTCAAGGGGGGGCTGAGAAAAAAGGGGGGTCCCAAAACGCGTTTTTTGCATTGAGTTTTCCATAGGGCGGTTGGACTCACTTTTAGCTCGAACGGCTGAATGGATTTGCACGAAACTTGGCAAAATTGTAGGGACTGTTAGCCCGATGTGCCTTTGCTAGGTCTCAATATATGTGCTCCAGTAGTTTTTGAGAAATTAACGTTCAAACCAAGATATATATCTGTAACAGCGCTCTGGGCAGCGATCCGGTCCGCTTACTTTTCGCTTATCGGAACTTTGCGCGCAGAAAGCTGATTGGCTCTCCGGTGTCTGTCAACATTCTAAACAGTCCGGAGCGGACGCCATCTTGTCTCTCGGTAGGATCGAGAGAGAAGAAGAGGTGGAAAACGAAGGGGAATTTAATGAAAGGGGGCAAGGTATCCCCCTCTTGACCCCCTAGGAATGTTGTTGGGGTTATTAAAGGGTCCCGTGGGGAAAATAAAAAAAAAATGATTTTTCACGGTAGAAGCGCGGCCGCGAACTGGTAGCGAAACGGGAATTCGCCATTTTGTGCTTCGTTAATTAAATTACTAGTTATAAGTGGGTGCGGGAGACGTATCCTAATCCCCTATGTTTCCTGAGGGTGGCTGAGGAGGCTGATATATGTTGATACATCTCTTCCAGCGGCTGTGCGTGAGCTTTTTTTTTTTTTTGCTGCGTGACAGTCCGGAGCGGCCGCCATCTTGTCTCTCGGTAGGATCGAGAGAGAAGAAAAGGTGAAAAACTAAGGGGGAATTTAATGAAAGGGGGCAAGGTATCCCCCTCTTGACCCCCTAGGAATGTTGTTGGGGTTATTAAAGGGTCCCGTGGGAAAAAAAAAAAATGATTTTTCACGGTAGAAGCGCTTCACGGGCCGCGAACTGGGCCGCAAACTGGTAGCGAAACGGGAATTCGCCATTTTGTGCTTCGTTAATTAAAGTACTAGGTATAAGGGGGTGCGGGAGACGTATCCTAATCCCCTATGTTTCCTGAGGGTGGCTGAGGAGGCTGATATATGTTGATACATCTCTTCCAGCGGCTGCGCCATCTTGCCTTTTTTCGAATGCCACAATTTTGTCGTGCACGGCAGCCATTTTAGATGCCAGGCTGGTCCCAGGCTATCACCTAACCCTGCGGATGTAGTTTATGGCCCCAGCTGTAGAGAATTCAGACATGCCAATCCTCCTGATTCAGGCGTGTGACTACTGATTTCAGTGCTAGTCTCCCGCCTCCCGATTTCTGCAAGCAAAAACCCGGGGGCATATTACGAACAACTAGCGATAATTTTTGTCTCTAACTTGTTTAGAGACAAAAATTATCGCCGCACATCGGCGATTTTTATCGCAGATAAACCTTGCTATTATCGCAGAAAAGTCAGCGATATTCATGTATTATCGACCTAATGCTCTTAGCCATGTTATCCACCTCCCATTGGATAACATGGCTAAGAACTGCTCAGGGCAGGTGTTAGATTTTGGAGATATTCGCGCTTAGCGCGAATATCTCCAAAAGTTGGTAATAGAAGGTAGCGATGTTAGGGACTGTTTCCAGTCGCTAACATCTTGGCACGCCACTTTGCATGTCATTAGTGATAAGTATCACTGACATGCAAAGCGGGGCCCAAGATGGTCGCTATCTCCTTTTAGCTGTCACTAACTGGTGTTAGCGACAGCTTGGTAATAGGGAAATAATTTTATCTCCGCTTTCATGGCTTTTAAAGCCAAAAAAGCGGAGATAAACCCCCTTGATAATATGCCCCACGATTCCTTGGGGGTTTCAGCTGACAGGGCTTGGTATTGTGTTACATGGTAATTTTTCCATGAAACGTCAGAGGGTCGATGCAGGGGTTCTAGAAGAGGTGATAAACCATTTAAGCCTCATGAACAAGCGCATGGTCTTTTAAAGATTTGTGAAGTACTCGGGGCGGCGGTGTGTGTGTGCCCTCTTTCAGGAGCGGGCGGGGGGGCACTGCCAGCAACTTGCCAGGTCAGGTAGTGTTCAACACGTGCATCACCCTTTCTCTGCCTGCTATTGCGCTCCATGCTTCGGAAAGGTAAGAAAAAGAACGTGCATTTGAGTTTGAAATGTCCGATCCTGCAGCAGCACACTTCCAAAGCCCACACATGACAATAACCCGATTCAAGGCCCCATTCACCCGTTTTTAAAAAAAATAGATAACACTCCAAGAAAGTAAGGTTATAAAACTTTATTAACTACTAACTTTAACGAACGGAACAAAAACTAAAAACATTTAAACATTTCTCAACACAAAAAGCAACAATGGTTAGAAGCTGTCTTTTGTGCGAATAGTCCCAAGGCAGCACAACGTGCAGAGTTCTGGACGGCACCCAGGTGATGTCGCCTGGGTGCCGCACTGGTTTAGGGATCCTACAATGCTGCTCCGAAAATTGGCGTGGGGCGTCCCGGGTGGGGCGGGGGGAGGCCTCGTCAGTAGCGGTCTGTTGTGCGAATAGTCCCAAGGCAGCACAACGTGCAGAGTTCTGGACGGCACCCAGGTGATGTCGCCTGGGTGCCGCACTGGTTTAGGGATCCTACAATGCAGCACAGAAAAACAGCGTGGGGCGTCCCGGGTGGTGCGGGGGGAGGCCTCGTCAGTAGCGGTCTGTGTCCAGTGTCACATGGCTGACACCACATGTACGACAGGCACCCAGGTGATGTCCAGTAAACTGCCGCACTGGTTTTGGTATCCTACAATGCTGCTCCGAAAATTGGTGTGCGACGGCCCGGGGGGGGGGGCGTGGGGGAGCCAGCGTGAACGGGCCTCCCCAGGTGGCGGCCATCTAGCTGAGTTGCGCTCGCTCTTGCGGCCACAGCGTCTCGCTCACCATGTTGTTGAGTTGCTCCCACTCTTGCAGTGCAGCGATAGGCGGCTGCCACATGGCTCTTAAAATGGCGGACAGCTCCTCGGTTTTAGGCCTGGTCCACTGAAATGGCCCTGGGACACTTTGGAACTCGGACGCTTGCCTGCTAGGGCTTGGGCTCCATTCACGAAAAGCGTCCCCTCAGCCGTGAAGATTGTATAAAAGTCTTGGGGGGCCCCCGACTCCCGCAGGCTTCCGGTGGGGAGCGGCTGCCATGATTGCTCGCGGAATGACCACGACGGAGCTACGAGATGGTGGTGCTCTCATGCTGACGCCAGCTTCAGTCTGAATGATCCAGAAACAAGGTGGGGCTTTCATCGTTTGGGAAAAAAAAATGTTCTAAACCAATGAAAAGTGTTATTTTTAGGTCATATGACCAAGCCTTCCATCTTTAGGAAACCAAAAGTAAAATGAACCAATGAAAAGTTTTATAAACAAGTCACATGACCTGTTATGCGGCATAGGGCTACAAAAAGCGTAGAAAATCCGTTGGCACGTGAGGCGGCGTCAGTAGCGGACCGATGTGCGAATAGGCCGAAGGCAGCACAACGGGCCGAGATCCGGATGGTACCGAGGTGGTGTCCAGCAAATTGCCGCACTGGTGTGGCCATCCTACAATGCTGCGCCGAAAGACGGCGTGTCCAGCTGAGTTGCGGTCACTGTTGCGGTACAGTGACTCGAACGCGCCGAGATCCGGATGGCACCGAGGTGGTGTCCAGCTAATTGCCGCACTGGTGTGGCCATCCTACAATGCTGCGCCGAAAGACGGCGTGTCCAGCTGAATTGCGGTCACTGTTGCGGTACAGTGACTCGAACGCGCCGAGATCCGGATGGCACCGAGGTGGTTTCCAGCAAATTGCCGCACTGGTGTGGCCATCCTACAATGCTGCGCCGAAAGACGGCGTGTCCAGCTGAATTGCGGTCACTGTTGCGGTACAGTGACTCGAACGCGCCGAGATCCGGATGGCACCGAGGTGGTGTCCAGCAAATTGCCGCACTGGTGTGGCATCCTACAATGCTGCGCCGAAAGACGGCGTGTCCAGCTGAGTTGCGGTCACTGTTGCGGTACAGTGAGTCGAACGCGCCGAGATCTGGATGGCCCCGATGTTGTGTCCAGCAAGTTGCCACACTGGTGTGGCCATCCTACAATGCTGCGCCGAAAGTCGGCGTGGGGTGCCCCGTTGGCTTATGAGGTGATGTCAGTAGTGGACCGATGTGTGAATAGGTCGGAACCAGCACAAGGCACCAAGATCCGAATGGCAAGTCCTGGATGTTGAGTGCCTCAGTTGAGATTTCTGAGCAGTGCTTGTAAGACTGTCTGAAGCTTATTTGCACCTGCTGCAGCTTCACTAGGTCTGGCGGAACTTTTTGCCTTTTCCTTTCTGCTTCTTTTCCTACAATGCGTTTCATCTGAAGACACGACCAGGTCCCTGAATGTGTGCAGGGGGACGCTATTGATTGAATGAACGCGCCGAGATCTGGATGGCACCGAGGTGGTGTCCAGTAAATTGCCGCACTGGTGTGGCCATCCTACAATGCTGCGCCGAAAGTCGGCGTGGGGTGCCCCGTTGGTTTATGAGGTGATGTCAGTAGTGGACCGATGTGTGAATAGGTCGGAACCAGCACAAGGCGCCCTGCACTGTTGAGCCTTTTTCAATGCCTGTTTTTTGTTGTTTCCCCTCCATCAAAAACAAAACAAAAATACAAGGCGCCAAGATCCGAATGGCAAGTCCTGGATGTTGAGTGCCTCAGTTGAGAGTTCTGAGCAGTGCTTGTAAGACTGTCTGAAGCTTATTTGCACCTGCTGCAGCTTCACTAGGTCCGGCGGAACTTTTTTCCTTTTCCTTTCTGCTTCTTTTCCTACAATGCATTTCATCTGAAGACACGACCAGGTCCCTGAATGTGTGCAGGGGGACGCTATTGATTGAATGAAAATGGCGGCTTGACACAAAGCTGACTCAAGCGTTACTGTTGGTGCTATACAGACAAAAATTGGTTTTCAGTTTGTACATTCTTCAGGTTTTTTTTTTCCATCCAAGTCTGATTGAGAGTTTGTAGAAAAATGGCTTCAGATTTTCCACATACTACTCTTCAACATTCTTCCTAAATGTAACAATGTGAAACTCACTAGGAGAACGGCTGTTTCTGTTTCCTTTCAAAATGCTGCCACCAATATTTTCTGAATGGAAGACACCATCTTGTAGCATAAAGGGCCGAAAGGGGTTCTGGTCTGGCCGATGGTTGGTGGAGACATTTTGACTATATCTTGGACCTGCCCGGCCTCGCCCAAAATGGCGCCGGTATAAATGGGACTCGTAACTCCTTGCCCGCAAATGTATATCTAGAAAATGTTATTGTAAGTGGCCCTGTCGTATTTTAATTACAAAATGTACGTCCACCGATTCCGCAACTGTTAGACACCTTTGTTCTTGTCACCAAATGGCCCGCTCGTTACGTTCTTCTACAGTGTAAATGTCTCCTCATCATATACGATTTCAGTTTGCTCCGTGGCCGGCCCACGTGGTTATAGGCCCGTATTTGTATACTGACATTTTCACAATAAAGGTTTTTAAAACAAAACACGGTAGTAGTATTTTCATTTGTAAAGTTTTTACTTTTAGTGACTGTTTTCGAATCAGTAAAAGGCAAGTGAAATAAAGCAGTCCAATTACATGACGGATAAAAGGTATAATATGTAGGAACGCAGTAAAGATAAATGGTCAAGGGCAGTTGTGTTTTTCATGTCTGCAACATAAAGTGATCGATAAGAATCTGATAATCAGGCGTATCGGCGACTAAGACAGCAGGCCGAATCTCTTTTACTCAACGGCTCCGTCATGGAAGGAAGAAACGCCCTTTTTCTCGAAAAAGGAATATATTTTACTTGCAAGACAGTTGTAAATTTTCCGGGAAAGTACATTAGCCTGGAATATTATAACATATGTTTGAAAAAAAAATATTGTTCGAAAATAATAAAAAGCGTAATTTTTAGGTCATATGACCAAGCTTTTCATCATTAAATTAACAAAAGTAAAATGAACCAATGAAAAGTTTTATTAACAAGTCACATGACCTGTTATGCTTACGTTACGCGCTGCGCGCCGCGCCTCGGATCACTTCCGGGTGCGCTAACGCGGCGTGTCATAAAACGCATTACGCGACAACGTAGGTCAAGAATATAGTC
This sequence comes from Lissotriton vulgaris, assembly GCF_964263255.1. Classification (NCBI taxonomy): domain Eukaryota; kingdom Metazoa; phylum Chordata; class Amphibia; order Caudata; family Salamandridae; genus Lissotriton; species Lissotriton vulgaris. The sequence continues at coordinate 888,117,262 of NC_141691.1, forward strand.
TAAATGTCTCCACCAACCAGCGTTCAGAACACAACCCCTTTCAGCAGTCCAAAAAGTTCTGTTAAATGACAACAGAGGGGACAGGCAACAAGAACCATCAGTCAAAGAGGGGAGGGCAAGTTCTTCTCTTCCGGGTCATGTTGGGGCGCTACCGGAACTGATCGAATTGGTAGTCTACAGTGTTTCTGGATGTTTCAGACTAAAGCTGGCGTCAGCATGAGACCACTACCATCTCGTAGCTCCGTCGTGGCCATTCCACGAGCAATCATGGCAGCCGCTCCCCATCAGAAGCCTGCGGGAGTCGGAGGCCCCCAAGACTTTTGTAGAATCTTCACGGCTGAGGGGACGCTTTTCGAGAATGGGACCCAAGCCCTAGCAGACAAGCGTCCGAGTTCCAAGGTGTCCCAGGGCCATTTTAGTGGACCAGGCCCAAAACCGAAGAGCCGGCCGCCATTTTGAGAGTCCTGTGGCAGCCGCCTATCGCTGCACCGCAAGAGCGGGCGCATCTCAACTACATGGTGAGCGAGACGCTGTAGTCGCAAGAGCGGGCGGTAAACAGCTGAATGGCGGAAGAGGCACAGTGTAGCAAAAGCGGGCGGAATGGCAACTAAAACGATAAAGGGGCGCCCCACTACAGCTTGTCTTCAGGTCAAACGGATTGTGGGACAAGGTCCAGAATTGAAGAGTCATCAAAAGGCAAAAAGTTCCGCCGGACCCCGGGAGCCGGCCGCCTATGTCGGGGGCGATCTCAGGCTACACCAGTGCTATAAGACTTGGGGAGGGTGTCGGAGCCAAGCGTCTTCTCCGAGTCCATGGCCATCACACCGCCCCTCAGGGGCCTCCGTCAAGCTGTTTAGGAAGGAAACATATCACATTGTTTTCTAATGCAGTCAGGTCCACAAACGACACTCACTTACTTTGAGAATAGTGAAGCTGCAGTAGGTGGAAATAAGCTTCAGACAGTGTTACAAGCACTGCTCAGAACTCTTAACTATGGCACCCAACATCCAGAACTTATGCTATTTGAGAATGGTAGTGACATCGAAGCATCTCAGGGACCAAAACCATTAACGTACTTTCACGTATGAAAATCTTACTTGGGGAGGGGGCAGGAGCGAAGCGCCCCCTCCCAGTCAGCGCCACCACACCGTATGTTGAAAATCTGAAGCCATCGTTCTACAAAGTCAACCATACTTGGATTGAAAAATCTAGAAAAATGTACAAACTGAAAACCAGTTTTGGTCTGCATAGCATCAGTAACAACGCTTGAGTCAGCTTTGTGTCAAGCCGCCATTTTGATTCAATAAAGCACAGGCATTGAAAAAGGCTGAAATTCAGAACTCTAAACTATGGCACCCAACATCCAGGAGCTTGCCATCCGGATCTTGGAGCCTTGTGCTGTTTTCGATCTATTCACACATCGGTCCACTACTGACATCATCTTATAAACCAACGTTATGTAAATAGTTTTTTAATAAAATGTTTTACCCTGTTTCTTTGCTGGTGTGTTGTCTATATTTTTAATATTTGCATAGGGTTTGTCGTTATTTTGTGCGGGATGGGTGATGGAGCCGAGCTGTCTTGCAGCCCTCATGGTGTGGAGCTCAGTTCATCTCACTATTTTCGTATTTCTCATGAAGGGTTGTTCCTAATATTTCTATTTTAGCGAGGTCAAAAAGAGATCCAATTAGTGGCCTACTGATTTTGCTCGATTACTTTTATTTTTTTACACGATTTTTCACTATCTGCAAAGACTAAACAGAGTATTGCGACTTTGTGCTTGTTTGTAAATAGAGAATGATCCAAAGAGAACCAATTCTAAAACAGTAAATGCTTGGACAACAATCAATCAAATGGAGAGACAAGGAGGCACGACGGATTACAACGGGGGTAAAGGCCTGCGTTAACTACCCTTCAGTATCTGCAAAGAGAGAGTACTACTAAGGCAAAAGAGGGGAGGGGGGGGGGTGCAGCGTTCAAAGCACATCAGCGTGCATAAATACGAAAATGTTTTTATCTATCACGTACTTGACATTTTAAAGCTTTTCATATTTGCTATTAAAAAACCAATGAAATTCACAGAAAAAACCATAGGTTATAGTTGATATATAGTTAGGAATTTGCATTTACAAAACCTTGAAAATTCAATGAAAAAACCATAGGTTATAGGCCATATATAGTTAGGAATTCGCATTTACAAAACCTTATTTTACTCGCATAAAACCATTGAAATTCCATATATAGTTAGAAGCGCTAACTATATATCGCGCACCCGCAATCCACTGCTGATGATGTCACATATTACATCATTCATGACATGGTCAGTGACATCACTGATGACATCACTGATGACATCTCAAATGACATCACTGATGACAACTCAAATGACATCACTGATGACATCTCAAATGACATCACTGATGACATCACTGATGACAACTCAAATGACATCACTGATGACATCTCATTTGTCATCACTGATCACATCACTCATGTGATAATACAATGAACCTCTTCAGACTCTAATATAACCTTACATACACGCAGTATAAACAGACACTCACAGACTGTCACTCATCCATGGAGTTACTCACACACCTAGTCAGTCATGCAAAGAATCAATCACACCTCCATTTCATCAACTATAAAGTTATACACATCTTACTTATTCAAACATATAATAACACATATTTATTCTCTTATATAATCCCTGATACAAGCTCACAGTGATCGATACAGCCACTCACACATTCACTGGCTCTTATGTTCAGTTATTTATATATCTCAACTCTCACATGTATTGTGTTTTACATACGTACTTACTTGCACATGTAGCAATGAGAAATCCATTCACTCACCAACACACCCATGCACAGTCAACCGCCCATATAGCTGTTTCCACATGCACTCTTGAACTCATACTCCTAGTGAATCAACTGCTTACACATCTATGCACAGAGTCACGCACCTCCCAGCCACCCACACACACACTCAGCCTCCCATTCAAATACTTGGGCAACCAATCAATAACCCATATGGCCACTCTTATAGCTACTGATCAACACATGCAGCAGCTTACACAACAACAAACATACTGATGCACAAATTAAGACAGTTTAGTCACTAACCCATGCACTCAGTGAGACACATTTAATCACTCACTCATACAGTCAGTCATGCACCTACTAAATTCTTCATCCAGACACTTATACATCCACTCATTCTTCAATATGTGAAACATATTTAAACTTTACAGACACATACAATCACTGGATGTTGTGATCAGTGATGTCATCAGTGATGTCATTTGAGATGTCATCAGTGATGTCATCAGTGATGTCACTGACCATGTCATGAATGATGTAATATGTGACATCATCAGCAGTGGATTGCGGGTGCGCGATATATAGTTAGCGCTTCTAACTATATATGGAATTTCAATGGTTTTATGCGAGTAAAATAAGGTTTTGTAAATGCGAATTCCTAACTATATATGGCCTATAACCTATGGTTTTTTCATTGAATTTTCAAGGTTTTGTAAATGCAAATTCCTAACTATATATCCACTATAACCTATGGTTTTTTCTGTGAATACATATATATATATATATATATATATATATATATATATATATATATATATATATATATATATATATATATATATATATATATATATATTGTATCCAACAGAGCGCTCCTTCTAACCTTCTGTAGCCCCGAGGGAATTGGCATACACCACCAGCGGAGCACGCCGGTAATTAAATCGTAAATTTCCAAAGTTCAGTATCCTTGGATAATCCTAGAGGTGGTAACAGAATGTTGAAGCTAAGGCAAAGAGAATCCAAATATATAATTGATTTCAGACCAAGGAACCTGGTGGGCTCAATCAGGATGAAGAACTGGCAAAACACCTGAGGGAATAATTTAATTCCATTTTATTTATCTGTAAGTGTACTATATTATTGATCGACACACTATTGACCCACACATGGGCACATTGTTCTGATTAACATAACTTTTCTTTGTGAATGTTATACCTATGTCTGCCTTCATTCCTAGAATATCACTAATACCTTCTATGTGCAGTGCATACGAGAGAAAATGTATTGATTTTATTGGGTGACACTTATGTGATTGTATTTTTTTTATGTTTGGATTGTCAATAAGTTCCTTTTCTCTTAACAGGAAAATATATGATTGAACAGTTGATTCTTTTGAGCACGGGTCACACTATCTACTTTTTCCTTCCACACGCGCACTTTGTAACATGATCAGCATTCTGGCCAACGAAGCGCAAGTACTCCTAATATGATATGGAACCAATGCCGCACATGAACAGTGAACTAACTTAACATGTATTTTACATGTGTACTATTTCATTTGAAATTATGACTATACATATTATGATGGGGCTGACGGTCGGTAGAAATTTCTATATACCTAAGTAATATGACGTAACGTATTTAACAACGCATTTAACAAGTACATCATGTATGCCAATGAGATGATGACCATACATAGTATGAAGGGGCTGATGGTCAGTAAAAATCTACATACCTAAGCAACATGACGTAACGTATTTAACAACGTATTTAACAAGTATTTCATGTAGGCCAATGAGGTGAACTCAAACTCATTTATGCCGAGTGTGCACAATAGTAATATGAACTTGTCATCATGCTGAGATGCCAATATCAGTATATTTAAATCATATTGGAATATATGCATAGGAATTATAGGGCGATACATATAACATGAGTATTGTGTTTCCTACCGTTTAACCAAAGCAATGATTTCCAGTGGGTCTCTATGTGAGAATGTGAGGTAACACTTGACACTTCACTAATATCACATTGTCTGTATGTATTCCATGGCGATTAATTTTATACACCGGCTTTTCCCCAAGCTCTAATGATTTTTTTGCTGAACATGTGCAAATTGTCCCATTCCATCATGGCGGCATATTTTCAGTGTTAGGCATGATGCCTGTGTAGTCCTTTCATTATGTTTACAACTTACACGTGATCTGTTGACTGCCGAATGCTTTATTAAACACAATTGTGGGCACTTTCCATTGAACTGGAACAAGGCTTCTTGGATGTTGTTTTTTGGATTAAAAACCCATGGAATTTGAGCTGGTGTGTAGATTTTTCACTGAGAGTGTACTGAACTTTGGAAATTTACGATATATATATATATATATATATATATATATATATATATATATATATATATATATATATATATATATTGTTTGCCACAAAACACAGCGGCCGCTGTGTATATGCACTTCCAATCCAGTATTTTAGAAAATCCACAGAAACAGTGCGTGTGCTTCAATTCGATTTATTTCTCCATTAGAGTTCCAGCATATAATCACGGCAAGTATGGAACAAAAACCCAACCCGTGAGCAAGGCGAGAGTTTCATCGCCGAAACGCGTTGGGTTTTTGTTCCATACTTGCCGTGATTATATGCTGGAACTCTAATGGAGAAATAAATCGAATTGAAGCACACGCACTGTTTCTGTGGATTTTCTAAAATACTGGATTGGAAGTGCATATACACAGCGGCCGCTGTGTTTTGTGGCAAACAATTAAGACAGGGCGACCTCGGCCCCTGGAATGCACCGCAGTTACAAGGTCCCGGTGTAAATGGAGGAAGTGGACTGATTTTTATATATATATATATATATATATATATATATATATATATATATATATATATATATATATATATATATATATATATATATATATATATATATATATGTACATATATATATATATATATATATATAACCACAGATCCCGTTTTTAGCAAGACTTTCATGCGGTGGTTTGAGACAAGTTCTGGGCGTCCCACATATCTATAAACACTCTGTCGCATCCAATGAAGCAAACTCAGATAAGGCAAATATCCAGATAAAAATGATTTTAATGGCTGCTGTAACGCGTTGCAGCTTTCGCCTAGATCATGGTAAAATTACGGTAGCACTTAAAACAGTTATACATGTACAAAGTGAACAGTGAAGACAGACTCTTTCAGGAAATGTTTAGATGAAACTTCCACCAGCACATGCCATCTTTAAATGGGCTTCCAAGCGTACTCAGTACAAATGATTGCACATTATATATTAAATAATTGCATACTTTTACCACACATAATAAATTATAATATATTCATTTAAACAGCTTGAAAATCATAAAATATTTAGCTCTATAATTTTAGCCCATTCTCACCAATAATGATCATTACAATGAAATATATTCTGAGAATATGTTGTCACGACTCAGCATTGGCATATGACAAATGTTTGAACGCCAATGCTGGCAAACATCTTATTATGCTTTCGTTCATTGTAACTTGCACAGTGCTAGGGTGTGTACGCTGAACAAGGGGGGTGGTGCAGACAAAAGCAAAGGTCTCATTTAAAGATCTTTCCTCACCATTCTGTAATTAAAGGTGTTTCAACTAAACATGAGTTAATTGGTACAGGCTGAGAGTGCCTCACCAATGTTCAGTCGGATTTATACTCACCTAATCCCATCCATGTGTTTTTGTGCATGTTTGGGTCTATTGTAGTATATGCATTGTGCTTATAAGCAAAGTAGATTATTGAGGGCCTGTGGGTTCCATTTTGGAAGACTTGAGCCTGTCCCTGTGCACAAATAAAAAAAAATACAAAAATACTTTGAACCAGCTTTGTCACTAAAGAGAAATAAACTATTCTTAGGTGAACGTGAACAATGTGCACAGACTTTATGCAGTAACTCAAAAGGAAGGAAGTCAATGGGCAAATGGGCTGACCCATTGCCACATGATGTATGGTACGGGGAATAGAATAAAGACTAATTGCTTTAAACTCAGGTTCTACAACTTTGTTTTTTTTTCATAGAGTCACATGTTCAATCATCCACTTTCGCCAGAATGGGAATCTCCAGTAAAATTAAACAGCGACAAACAGTGCCCAAATTGGCATAGGTGCAACAAGAGTCTTTGTCCAGCAACAAGCACACCTCACCTGAATCAACCCAACCCTCAGCCAATGAAGTGGACCATGATGAGCTCTCTACTTCCCCTAGTGGCCAGTGGCCACCATAGCTCAGATGTAATAGCATAAATGTGAGGTTGACGAGAATAGTAGTGTATCTCTGCCCAGTAAGGAGGAAAGTAGGGTTTCATGTGAATCTATGAAAGATACCAACACGGTAATTTATCCAGCATTTGACCATTCACGGATTCAGATGCCTGAATCAGAACAGCAATAATTACATCAAATATGAAAAAAGTGTAAAACAGGCTCACCTTTACTGGAACAGGGTTGCATAGAACTGCTTGCCCCACTGAAGTGTCTACTGCTGCATTAATTTTCAGATTGTAGTGCTTAGTGGTTGTGCAGCAAATATCCCGGAGGGTTACTCTTAAATAGAGCACAGCTGTTGTCACCAGGATTCTCATGAAATGGGCCCTCACTCTGCCTTGAATCAGGTGGTTACTTTTATACTGTGACAAAAGGGCAGCATGCTGACAGCCAGCATGTAATTCCTTGTTTAGATAGTGGTCTTCCCCTGCATGGCTGACTGAATGAGGAAAATAACTGGTCAGAAGTGCATATGTCTTTGGTTTTGTCCATACAGAACCTGATATATTTGGCAACCTCCAACTATTGTAAGAATCTTTTCGCTGATTTAGATGGATTTGGAAAGACAGGTTTGTTTAGATTAATGTCCGAGGGGATCTTGGCTGTGATTCAAGAACTGGAGGGTAAAATGACCTTTTGTAAACTGAAGGTATGGTTTCTTTATGGTGAAGGTCTGAAGCTTCAACTTTCCTGGCCGAGGTGAAAGCTAGCAGCAACATATAACCAAGAGAGGTTCTTGAGATGTGTCCTATGGATAGGCTCGAAGGGAGGCAGCATTAGCTGACCAAACAGTGTATTTAGATTCCAAAGTACTTAAGGGCTTTAGGGTACCTCATTGGTGGAAGAGCCTGACAAGTCACTTCTTGAATTATTTGATGATTTCCTGGCAGAATAATGACAAAGCATTGTGTGCCCTCCTAAACCTTGATATTGCAGCCACATGAACTCTAACCTGGTAGTATTTCAGGCATTCTTGGAATAGCTCTAGTAGGTATAGTAGCGTTTGATGGGATTGCACAGAAATGGGGTTAAGGGCCATTTGTATCAACACATTTTCCCATAGACACTGAATGAGCAAAACCCTTTGATACATCTGGCCCTAAGTACTTTATTCATACACGAGACACTGAAATGCTCCACTTAGCATTTGCAAGTTTTTATTGTAGCAGGTATTCATCTCTGTGCCCACATTTCCCTGCAGTCGGTACGGCTGGCAAAGTGACCAAACCCTAAGTGGTTGGGAACCAGGCTGTCAGGTTGAATGACTTCAGGTTGTGAGGGAGGACATTTGGATGGTAATGGGGCAGAACAATATCCCCAGCGAGCTACCTCTCGGTCTGACCTTGAAGCTAGCAAGCCTTTTCTAAAGCATTGGCGTTCCTAATTTACCAAACTGGTTGTTCTTGGGAAAATCATGTTCTCCTTCTGCCTCTGTTCAAGTATCTACCCTTATGTGTGCATTTATAAAAAAAAGACTCAAAATAGGAAAAAATCTGAAAGAAAAGCCCCCATGCAGTATTCATTCACATGATTATGATTTTATCATATACTAATGGCTGAAAGTGTATAGTCAATAGATTATAATCACCTAGATCACCACTCTCCCAGAGTGACACAACAGAATACCACACTATTTAGCCATAAGTACTGTTTTTACTTTTTACATTAGGATTAGAAAAGGATGTGCACAAATATTAATCATGGAAATGGATTCCAAAGATTTCTGTAGTCACAAAGTGTATTTTCCTTCTTTATGTGCACTACAGTTAGTGGAACTCATTTTTTTTTACTTAAGGAGTGAGTTTCAGGCTACTGTCTGCAGAATTTGGGCCAATAAAACGTCATCAAGTTAATACACCTACCTTGTTGCCTCAAAGCCTTTCAGTCTAGCCCCCTGCTAGTTTATGGTCACTTTACTGCTATTGTTCAACTTGTCATTTAACTGGTCAATGATAGCCTGGAGGTGTACAAGGGACTGGCTAGTCCTAATCATCAAAATCGCAAAAAGGGTAGCGGATAATATATTAATTGAAATTCAGGTACTTGAGGGCCAGATAAAAACCACTCTTAAAAGTGGATTGTTTAAAAGGGGCCAAGAAGACAGTGACAAGAACAATAAAGACTTCAAAGAATCCATTCTGTTCACCAAATTAGAAAAATTTAAGAAGGATTTAGCAAAATTCTCCATGGAGAGAGTATATCCATACACGAGCGACACATACACGGCACCAACATTTAATCGAGGCGGCAAAAAGGGTGGCTCCACGTATGGCACATCAAGCTCAGATGGGGCCTCTAGTGATTCAGACACCTCACAAACGGGATCTGCTGATCAAACTTCCAGAGGTCGAGGAAATAGAAGAAATTGGAGGAATGGACACCAATCACAGAATTTTAACAACTTTCAACCGTGGTGGCCGGCGAACCCTTGGATGTTTGGACCAAACTGCCCTCCCCAAATGGGTCCTCCCTTCTGTCCCCCCCAAATGCAACAAGGCCCTGGTTCTTTTCCTTTTTTAGGGTTTGGCCCGAGACGAGGCAGGGGCAGGAGGAGACAAGGAACAACGACACAACAGGTCCACTGGAACACGAACACCCCACAGCAATCGAGAATGGACCTCCGCAGCGGGAAGAAAGTCCCACAAGACACCGCAGGGACAAGCAACCAGACAGCCTCGTGATGAACCTGAGCTCATATGTACTCTCTCCGAATGAAGAGCGCCTTTTGAATAAAGGCTTGGGCTTTGTGGCAACCCAGAAAGGGGATCCTTTCACAGCCCAAATCGAATTAGCCAAGCTCTTCAGAAAAATAAGACTGCACTATTTCTTTTCCAAACCAGTAAACATGGGAACTGCTATAGAAGACAAAAATACCGGACTGAAGAAGCCATCTACGTTTAATCCACCGAGTGCTGTTTTACCTCCTAAGGTTTTGACTTTCGAAACAGCCGTGGAAAACGATATTACACGCCTCTACAAAACAGAGACTAAACCTTTCATGAATCTCTCAAGAGATGAACAGCTGGCCTTGCGTTCATTGTCAACTAATGACAGGATTACTATCAAGCCTGCCGATAAAGGCGGTGCTACTGTTATCTTGGACACTGAGACATACAGAGAAGAATGCCTCCGGCAGTTGAGTGACCGGAAATCTTACCTACCACTGAGAGAAGATCCCACAGAGAAATTACAATCCAAAATAAGCCACCTGGTTGAGGAAGCAACAACTGAGGGCTGGATAACACCACAGGAAGGACAATATCTAGTTACTAAATACCCCACGATTCCGTACTTCTATTGTCTTCCTAAAGTGCACAAACCACAGAGGCCGCCACCTGGCAGGCCCATTATTTCGGGGATTGGCTCGGTTTTGGAACCTCTCTCGACCTTTGTCGATCACTTCTTGAATCCCATGGTCAAGGCAATGCCTACGTTCCTGCAGGACACGAAAGATGTCCTTAGACTCCTTCCAACAGTACAGTTCAATACCGATACTGATATTTTAGTATCGTTTGACGTAGAGTCTTTATACACGTCAATTCCGCAGACCGGAACCCTCGAAGTGGTAGGTGCCTTGTTGGAACAGAACAACCACCAGTCCATCACTCCAACACACTTCATTATGCACTTAGCGGAAATTGCCATGAAAGAAAATTACTTTCGTTTTGAGGATACCATCTACCTGCAAACATCTGGGACCAGTATGGGCAGTGTTTTCGCGCCAAGCCTGGCGAACCTTTACGTCCATAATTTTGAACAGCAGGAGGTCCTAACGCCCGCCAACCCATACTTACCATCATTACATGTATGGAAACGTTATATTGACAACATCCTGGTGGTGTGGCGAGGCACGGAAGAAGACCTAGTGTCATTTCATGGATGGCTGAACAGTAAGAACATCTACCTCAAATTCACCATCGAGTTCAGCAGGACATCTTTGGCTTTCCTCGACCTGAGATTACATGCGACTCCAACTGGCTTTGAATCTGAGCTTTATCGGAAGCCGATGGCAAAAAACGCCTTACTGCGATATGACAGCTGCCATCCACGAGCACTGAGGGACAACCTGCCTTTCGGCCAGTTCCTCAGGGTGCAAAGAAACTGTTCAAACAAAGAGGCTTTTGAGATTCACTCGAAAAATCTGGAGGTTCAATTGAGTGAAAAAGATTATCCAAAGAGAATTATTCGCCAATCTAAAAAGAGGGCGTCTAATAATAACAGAGAGTCCCTACTAGAAGTACTACCTCCCAAAGAAAAGACCAACCGTATTGCCTTTGTCAATACTTTTAACAGCCGATCGAACCAAGTACAAAAGATCATTAAAAAGCACTGGTCGATCTTAAAAACCGGAGGTGATGACATCGCTTTACCTATCTTCGCCTTTAAAAGAGGACCTAACCTAAAAGACCGGCTAGTCCACACACGCCCAAGTAACAAGGAGTCAAGACAAGTGGGCACCTTGTGGGACCTACCTCCTGTTGTCGGTCATCACCCTTGCGGAGCATGTACTGTCTGTCCCCAAACCTGTAAATCCACCGTGGTCGATATAGGCACTAACCGCCCATGGACTCAAAATAAATTCACTAACTGCAACAGCAGTAATCTCATCTACTTGATAACGTGTCCGTGCCCATTGCGTTATGTTGGGATGACGACTAGGAAAATACGCACACGGATACAAGAGCATAAGAGTACAGTGCGATGCCGAAAACAGGCTACCCGCCTCACTGCACATTTTTTGGAGAAGGGACATGGCCCCGAAGACTTTTGCCGGACAGTCTTAGAACAACCCCACATTCCTGATTCGTGTCCTGACATCAGTCGCTTCCTGTTCAAAATTGAACAGAAATGGGTGTACCGCCTGAACAGCGATAAGGAGGGCCTCAATGAGCCAATACCTTGGATGTCCCTCTGATTGTTGTCACATACTTACACTCTCAGTCGCTTGATCTCTCACTATGGATCCAGACATGATGAAGTTATATTCATATTCATGCTAGGTCCTTACAAGCTTAGGCTGTCGTCAGATGTTCCAACCCATCTAAACACATGCCTCTGATACACCAATAGTAGCCCCCATATAGTCATCGCCTTAATAAAAACACATGCTGGTGATTAAATTAACTCTGGGTATGCTTCAGCGGTATCATCAATATTACCATCATTGGCACATAACAATATTGTTATCTTTATGTGCAAAGATCACCCAAAGACAGGCTACAAATATTTATTTGTTAAAAACAGCTTGGAACTACAATTCCCACCTTTCCCGGCATCACGTGACCGCACTGGATCACGTGATGCTGTTTGGTCCGAGCCTGAATCTACAAACAGCTCCCGCTGACAATCGCCGGCGCCCCCCCAGACAGTACAGATGACTGCCGGGAGACACCGACGGACAGGTAAGCGGGCCGCAAAGCGCCCGCTCTGTGGCGCGCATGCTACAAGCCTGGTGTTACCGATGTGAAAAGCAGCGCTGATCTCAGAGCGTACTTGCTCTCCGTTATATCGCTAAGCCTCCAATCCCTTTTTAACTATACTTGCTTGACCTGTCCTTACTTAAATTCTAGCCATGATTCTGACCGCGGTGGTATAGCGCTGGCGGGTCACCCTCAATTAATTCACGCAGCATTCAGTGGGTTTACTTAGTCACCCTTGGCCCCCGTGTAAACTCTTTCGCTTTGTTAAAAAACCTCTAAAAATAACTCATTGTTTTTAGAGCGGTGCTCCTTAAACCTGCGCTGCAGCCAGGTGGGGTGAAGCCTCTCAACCATTATATCTGGGTGAGTGTGTATATGGGAACCTATGTCCCATTATGTGTGAATATGCTTCCATCACACTATGGCAACCATTTGAATATGAATCACTCATGTTCTTTTGTCTTTTTGTTTGTATGTCTTTCTGTTTGGATCCGATGCCACTGGATACTATGCATTAACAGTATACGGTTGAGTACACCTGGGACTTTCAGGTGATATTTATTCATTATTATCCATTAAAGCAGCAGTGTTTTTCCAAATAGGTCCTGAAGAATGCATTTGAAACTCTGTTCTATGTAATGCAGAAACATGTTGACCATTTAGTGCGGTTATTATTTCAAACCCGCACTTGCACTTGCTTTTTTAATCTTAGGGATTGGGAGATATTAATAAATTCTGTTCTTCTACCCAATTCACCTAATTTTATTAATACCCCTCACTTTTCACCCTCATCACCATACACTGCTTTTTTCAGTAGCCACTATTAGTTTTTGTACATAACACACTACCCACTTGTCACATTTATCGGTCACGGTTACATCTGACCGGCCGTTTTGTCTCCTGGGTAAGGAGAACCCAAATGATGAGAAAGAGGGCGGTACAGTGTGGCTTCTGATGGGAACTATTTCTCCATTTGCTCTTGAGCCTTGACTAGGCCTGTAGTCACTAGCTTGCATGAATATTCTCACTGGTGTTTTTGCGTAGTTTTGGTTTCGTGATCCATTCTGTCTGACTTACTATCACTTTCTTGACCCCCAGGTATTAGTTGTTGTTATATTATTAAACTCAGGTTCTACAATTTTGTTTTTTTTCATAGAGTCACATGTTCAATCATCCACTTTCGCCAGAATGGGAATCTCCAGTAAAATCAAACAGCGACAAACAGTGCCCAAATTTGCATAGGTGCAACAAGAGTCTTTGTCCAGCAACAAGCACACCTCACCTGAATCAACCCAACCCTCAGCCATTGAGGTGGACCATGATGAACTCTCTACTTCCCCTAGTGGCCAGTGGCCACCATAGCTCAGGTTTGGGGCCCACTTTGCATGTCATTAGCGATGAATATCGCTGACATGCAAAGCGGGCCCCAAACCGCTCGCTATTGCCTAAAAGCTGTCGCTAACATCAGTTAGCTACAGCTTGCTAATAGAGCGATAGAATTATCGCCGCTTACCAGCCAAAAACGGCCGCTAAACCGGCGATAATTGCCTATTGCCCCCCTTGGTAATATGCCCCATTATTTGATGCCGCCCCTCTCTCCCAAATACCTTGCAACAAAATCTTGGACCCGATGTCCAAAACTTTTTAACAGTTTACGAACCTTCCAATTCATGGCTGTGGACTGTGTGCTGCCTTGGGCAGCCGCACCAGCTGCCCTTGACTAGAAACAACAACCCAGCAAACATATTTGAATTGAAGAGCGTTTGTAAATCTCCTTTCTCTTACACATTAGCCCTCGGTTTTTCACTTACAGCATGATTCCAAAAGCTATTTGCATGTGTAAGTTTAATTTACACATGCAAATAGCCAGTTTTATGAGTGTAAACTACTTTCAGAACCCATAAATTCAATTTTTCATATAAAAAACACTATAATAGTGAAACTTCAATCTAAATAAATTTACTGCTATGGGCAGTGAGTGCACATTTAATGGCAGGAATGCCTATTTGCTCTGTGGACACCCAGAAATATATATATATGTATTAATGAGCTCCATTTGGACCCTGAAAAAGTGTGGACATGCACTCCTGATAAGTGCTGAAGTAAATCCCTTTCTAAGATGGCAAGGGGACGGGTAGACCCCCCAATTTGTTGGGGGAAAAGGGGCTTATGGGGAAATAATATTTCCAATGAAGGAAAAGGAAAGGAAAGTTAACTTGGCCTCATTTATGAAAAGTGAAGCATCACTGGGCAAAAAACAGCAACGCGTCACTTTTCATAGCGCATCCTTACGACTCCATAGATGCGCTGTATTTACAATACAGTGCTCCATGGAGCAAGGATTTACAGTTACATCATGAATTCTGATGCATCTATGATGTAAAAATCGCAATAAAGACTTTAAAACCTGAACCTGATGCATCTAGTGGTGCAAAAATTATGCATTGCTGGAGTGTGTCGGAAAACTGAAGCCACTCCAGCAATGTGCCATGACCCATGTGTGAGTCCCATGTGAAAAGATCTGCGTCAATCCATATGCCTACTTGAAGCAGGCGTAAGGATTTTGACACAGTCAAGTCGTAGAAGGGGTGTAGTGAAATCTCATAAATGTCACTGTGCCACTACTAAGAGGCTTTTTTTACAGGGGAACGTCCACCTCGCGTGCATTATACTTGACGCAGGTATAACGTTGCGCAAGCCTTTACAAAGTGACACATCTGCCTAGATGCATCACTTTGTAAGTAGGGCGCAGTGTGGCGCATTGATTACGCCAACACAGCGTCACAAAAAAGTGGCACAACTGCAGCACAAGCCCCTCATAAATAAGGGCTTGAATTTGCAGAATTTGGTCAGATTTTAACCTGAGCAAGAAGACACCCGAATATCAGTTCATTTGAAAAAGGATTTTATTTCTCTGCATACCCTAGAATACCTTAGTGAATTGAACAAGTGAGTACATCTACACTGATGCCAGGTCATAAACTTTGAGCCCCAGATTTACCCTTTTATTCTACATCAGACTCTTAAAATGTATATTACCGTTATACGCCTGGCCATCTTCATGATGATGTCTGCCGGCCAATTTAAGGATGGTCATAAGAGAATTAATACGTGCCAATGTAGCTTCAGTTCTCATTTGATACATACGTGTCGGATTGTGTAACCCCCTATTTTTTTCACCAATGACGTAGGTAGTAAGTTATCATGACTTCCTTGAGCTTACTACTGTTTCCCACTAAGGTCTACGGCTGTGCAATTGTCATGGAAAAAAAATGTACAAATAGCAACTTAAAATACTAGCAAAACGTAACTGTAGTAGCAAAGAAAAAATTGAACAGTAAAGGGACATGATGATGACACATTTTGAAGAGAATTGTGTTGCCAATGACTGGTCGCCTTTCAATTGCCAGTTGCTGTATATAGTTTTAGGTAGGGTGAGCGACCCAATAAACCCTTGCGGGCTTGGGCAGTAGGAATGTTTAGGAGATGGGCCAGCAAGGGATTTGTTTATGGAACAGTTTTTAACGTGAGTGAGAGGAACTGTACTGAGTCAAGTTACCACACTTTCTCAAATTAGTGACTAAAATATTTTTAGAAAAAACATCAATAATGTTACCACACTAACATATTGAGACAATAAAAAGAGTGCAAGAACCAGGTATTGTTGTATCAAAAAGATTCTTATTATCTTTATGGCAAAAAATGCATAGGGTACAAAACAATGCAAGTGCAATATGAAAGGAATGTGCTTTAGATATTCCTGTACTATATCACAAAATGGGGTCTAAGCTGCTTACTAATGAAAACACAATGATTCCAAGACAATGATTGAAAATCAAAAGTGATTACAAAATAACAAGCAGGATTAAGACGTAGCGGTCGACGTTTCGGTCTTTTGTGGATGACTTCATAAGACCATCATCAGGACTGGAATTTTTAAAGCATATAAAGATGATTGACCCTGAAACAAATAAAAAATTCCGAGACAAATAGTTCCCAGAGGTGGGTAGGGGTGTTCAGCAATGTTGGATATACAGCGTGTGAATGAATCAACTGGATCCAGCAATAAAAGAGGTTCAAGTTTTGGGATGATCACTTGTCAATGGTGATGATCGATTTTAATCTCTCAGTTCAGGTCAGGAATTGTCCTTTAAATCCAAGGTTTGGAGTGTCCAAGGAATAAATTGAGGACAGCGCTTTATTTAGATTATTGAATAATCCGGTTTTGAACAAGTGACAGGAGGATGAGGCAGAAAGGAGGTTATGTGGCTCTCGCTGGACAACTACCTGTCCACGCACAAGCCGCCGTAGACATCGCAGCAAGCAACGCTCCTGCAGGAGTCATAATCCGGTCCGAGAATAGTAACGCACGCCCTCCAGTACCACAACCAAACTAAACTCTCCCTATACCTCCCACCTTTTGCTCCTTCTCTTTCTCTTTTCCTGCCACTGAGGGGGTGAACAATGTATGGCCGTGAAAGGGACAATCTCACCGACCACACGAAGGTATACAAGCCCAACCGCAAATGCGGGGAGGGCGGGAAGGACGGGGCAGAAAGCCGAGATGAACCCACAAGAAGACACGAACAACAGGACACAATGCCAGGACTACGCAGCCAGTCCGAAATGCCAAATGCCAATGTTATGTTATGTGATATTGTTACCTCTGGCACCCACCCCCCCCCCCCATCCCCCGGGGCGTCTCTTCTGCCTCTCGTCTAATTGCTACCCATGTAAGTGTAATGCACCGTGTATATATAATTTCAATAAAAAATTTACTGAAATAAAAAAAAAAGATGAGCGAAATATGAGGGTGAGACACAGAGTCCGCAGCAGGGAGAAGGAGGGTGAGGATATGAGAGGGTGAGAAGTAGGGGTGGGTGGAACTTGTGGAGTTTAGCTCTAAAGAATTCCACAACCTTACCTAAAAACTCAGCGAGATTCCGTGGGTTTCCACAAGCTGAGGCGTTTGGTACGTTGCCCAGCTCGCTCTGATTTTAAGCGCTGGTAGTTGTAAATCAGTGTGAACAGCCCCATGTGGTGCGCCAGAGGGTGTTGCTTCTTTCAGCCACTCAAGTAGATTTTCTACTCAAGCAGCAGGTTTCTCAATGCGAGTGGTAGCGACCTGCCACATCTGTCTGCTTTGAGAAATCTCGCCGGGGGGTCATCTAGCACTTGATTTTCTCGCTCATGCCTGCCAACCTAGCGCTAGTGAGCTACGCATGAGCAAAAACTCTGCCACGCTGCGGTTGGCAGAGTTTTTCTGAAACTTTGTGCTGGTAAAACTCTGAACTCCGCCGGAGGAACAGAGTTGACTGCCGAACCCTAGTGAGAAGGGAGGAAACAGAGGGTTTCAGGTGGGCAGGAGAGCACAGTGAAACAGAGACAAAGGAGGGTGAGGCGAAGAGAGCATGGGGAGGTAAAAGCTCATAGTTACAAACTCTAGAAACAGAGTAAAACTACTTGGCATAACCCCGGGAATCTGTAGAGTTTGCAATTTCATCTCCCCCCTACAACACCAGCCAGCACGCTCAGAGGCCACTCTCAGACACCTGAGAAACACTGGGCAACCCCTTTAATTTTCATGGCCCATACATGCTTCTTCATGTCCCTTTAACCCCTTCACTGCGGCGGCTATTCCGCCGCAGTGCTAAGGGGGCGGGGCGGCGGTTGGCGCATGCTGATGACGGAACCGCTCCGTCACCATCCGCGGTTGCACTGTGCTCATGACAGAGCGGTTCCGTCACGGCCCCGCCCGCTCAATAGAACGTTCAAGCCAGGGGCGGAATCCGCGCCGCCCAGGCGTTCCGAGTGGGCCGTGACGGAACTGCTCCATCATCAGCACAGCGCGACCGCGGCTGATGACGGAGTGGTTCCGTCACCAACAGGGGAGGGGTTAAGAACCCGAATCGTGGAGCCGGGCCTACTACAGACCGTTGTCTTTGGCTCAGCTTTATAACTGAGGTACAAGGCCTTTAATGGCTGGTGTGGCCCTCCAAAACTATATAAAAGTTTCATTGAGAGAGTTTTATCAGCATCACCTGTGCATGTGCAAGAATCATGCATGTCCTTATTTACAGTTCATTTTGACATGGTTAAGACAGCCTTATGGGACGCTTAAGACTATCTAGATGCTCCTTCAGTCCGCAAAAAGCTTTAATATGTTCGCTCCTAGCTTGCTTCTAGTACAGGTTCGTTTGCCGAGCTGAGCAAGACACAAATCAGACACTTCTCTCGATATTTTCTGTTGCATATATATTTTTCATTTTGGATTGATTGAAGAAACGCATATACAAATAAATACGGTAATGCCGTTCTTGTGGTGGGCGAGCGCCAAGACGCACGAGTGATCTTGCATCATCCATGTCTAAGCTCTAATTATTAGAGTGCTCTTTCACGCTCAGCCTTTCAACACACCATTTCACTGCTTATGATCTACATTCATGCGCAGTGGAGAACAATTATACCTCACAAAGCAGGGCAGCTGCGGGCCTAAGAAAGACAAACACTGTAGAGATACTTACCGTGGCAGGCTTGCGTACTTTCGCAAATAACAGGTATCGAAATACATATTCCATATTCGCTCACCGTAAAAATATTCCTCGTAAGCTGGTGACGGGAAATTGACGTATTTTCTGAGCGACAGGTTTTAGTATGCACGCAGGTGAGCTTTGTGTCACCAAGAAATGTAAATTCAGATAAGTAATTCAGCCATTAACCCGACTTCCCCCTCCTCTATGCGCGAGTTTCCCAGGCGAGATTTGAAAATAAATCTTTGGACTGAGTTCGTCCTTGCATAATGAAATTGCCCGCGATTTTTATCTTTTTAAGCCTGAATACGTTATGCCATCTCGGTTACAGTGCGTGAAATGCTCTTGTCAAAATCCATAAAAATGTTTCATTAGCTGGAGAGAGATTGCGTCTCGCGTCTGCGGAGGTATCCTGGAGAAAAAACGTCGTTTCCGACCGAAAAGTTAAACTCCTGCTACGGAAATGAACGATGTAGTCAGAAGGCAGATGATTGTACAAATGCTAAATGGAGCTACAGCAAAAACCTTTAGATCCATTTCGAGGAATTAAAAGGCCGAGTGGTATGAATGCTGCCCTCCCCCTGTGGACACCAGTAGTTGGAAGGACCAATAAAGCATGGTAGCACCCTTCTACCTAGCAAGTGGTTTGACTGGGAGAAGATGCCAGGATACATTTTTATTTCATTTGTTGCATCGAGAAAGGTACTAATAAAAGAAAGCAAAGCTAATGCCATGCTAAGTGCCATGGAACAGTACAACTACTTTACAGTTAGACGATTGGCTAGTGCTACAGGGGAAAGAAAAAACAATAGGGCATATGTACAAGCCCCTATCGGAACGGGAACGTCACTTTTTGTGACGTTCCCGTGGCGATAGGGGCCTTGCATTATGTACAAGGCAGCGTAGAGCCACTTAACATTGCTTAAGGCTGCCTTGTACATAAGGCACAGTTTCACGCTATGTTTAGCGTGAAAGGGGATTGAAGTGGGTGTTGTGGGCGATCCACCGCTACATCCATTGTATTTGACGCTGCCCCTATGTACAAGGGTAGCGTACATAGGAACCAACGCCAAAATTAATTAATGCATTATTTCTCCTCGTTTTTGCCTTTACTATGTGATGCTGCCGTGTACAGTACCCATGGAAAAAGCCAAATGCCATGGTTTGTTTATGTACAGGAAGGTGTCCCTTCCTGTACATAAACCAACCTTTTTTAAAATCCTATTTTGTAACTTACAAGGCAGCGTTAAGCCACTTAACATTGCTTAAGGCTGCCTTGTACATAAGGTACAGTTTCACACTATGTTTAGCATGAAAGGGGCTTGCAGTGGGTGTTGTGGGCGATCCACCGCTACTTCCATTGTATTTGACGCTGCCCCTATGTACAAGGGTGGCGTGCATAGGAACCAGCGCCAAAATTAATTAATGCATTATTTCTCCCCGCTTTTGCCTTTACTATGTGATGCTGCCATGTGCAGTACCCATGGAAAAAGCCAAATGCCATGTTTTGTTTATGTACAGGAAGGTGTCCCTTCCTGTACATAAACCAACCTTTTTTAAAATGCTATTTTGTAACTTTCATGTGTGCAGCATGAAGCAGCACACATGAAAGTTACAAAATGACATTTTAGGATTATTTATTTGCAGGAAGGGGCACCTTCCTACCCATAACCAAACCTCCCCTGTTCACAGAGACCCTTGCACTCTGGTGCAAGGGTGCCTGCGTTGGCGCTAAGTTGTTAAACTCAGCGCCAATGCAGGGGGAAACGCAAGGCTGCTCCACATTCTTGTTAATATGGTGCAGCCTTGCGTTTCCGAAGTGGCAGAGCTTGTCATTAAGCCTAGGAGGCTAACGAAACTCACCGCCACTTCATTGTACATATCCCCCAATGTGTTACACTAATGGAATTCAAACTTCTTAATGCTATGTCCTCCTCGTTAAAAAAAAAAAATCAACCCCCCCCCATGAAAAGCAAACACATTTTCTCACAATTACTCAATGAAGCTGGACTCTGAACATTTTTAACAATTCAAATATTCCGTATATGTTCAGTTATCCTTATAAAAAAATGCAATGAAATACACGATTGCCAACAAACTATTGGAGACCCGTCTCCTTAAAAGCATCTGCAGTGTAATCTTATTACAGAATTGCAGAAACAGTATTTTGAGGGTGATTTGGAGCCCCCACCCCTTACGATTGACAATGACTTCCTACCAGGACATGAATGACATTAAGCCTTATATGTAACCCATTAAAGAGTGCCTCTCAGCCACTGTTTCTTCCTTGTCTAAAACAAGCATTGGCAAAGTCAACAGGACTTGGCTATGCAAGAGCTTTTGGTTTTGGCAATGTCATTTAGCTATCCCATACAGTAGTGTGGCTGTATATATTGGCCAAAAGTAGAGTTAGGAAAAAAAGCGCTCTGACAAGGCCAGCTCTGGTTGTGTCCTAGCTCTATTTTTTTGGTTCTGGTGGGTGAGGGTGAGCAAGACGGGCAACGGAGGGTGGGATTTGGGAACGGGCAAGGTAAGGAGGGTGGGATTGTAAAATAAAGTTCCATAACATGGCCATGTCATTTTTCCTTTTATTGTTTTCACAGGTGGGAGGGAAAGCAACACAGACCACGAGAGGGTGCAGGTGAGATGGATGAAGCAACACCAGTGCTTTAAGTGGGAAATTTGAAGTGCCAGTACTCAGTATTTAGACCGGGTGGGAAGTTAGGGCCGTGTCTGGGGGCACAACTGTGAGACAGGCATTTAACAGTAGCCATATTTTTTTGGCCATGGATAGAAGGTTGGTGAACTTTGAAGCATTCAAACAAGCATTGTATAGCACAACCAAAAGTTAAAGATGTTGTACTGGTGAGAGGGTGTAGTTTTGATAGTTGTAAACCGTCTCCAAAAGAACCACATTCTAATCCTTCTGCTTCTTGAATTTGGCATGAGAAGGATTAAGTGCCAGCTTGCCTCTTCCAGCTCTGCCACTACATGTGGGCAGGTGACATTGGCATAGGCACAAACGCATACATTCAAGAAAATTCAAGTCCGCATTTGAGGCGACCTTCCATCTATTTTTTGTTATACAAGTAGCTGTGGTCCCGTTTATGTGTTCTGTACCTCAGCTCACTACCTCCTTACTCAGCCAGGTCAACAAAAACTCAGCTCCCAACATATACATTTAGAAACATGGCAAGCATCAGCTTCTATGTCACACCTGCAGGGCCTAATTTTTGGCAGTTTGGTATTGCGCAAATTTAGCCCATGGGCATCAGAGCGTTTTACACGACAATCAAAACATTTGCATTAAAGCTTCATTTTTTAGGCACCGTTGGTTAAGGGAGTCGCCCAGAATCTCAGGATGATGAGCCAACGTCAGGATTCAAACCTGGTTCCCCAGTTTGACTGTTGGCAGCTCTGGCCACATCCTCATTCTTGTTGCAATGCTAATTATAACCTAACACGGCAGGAGAATACAGTAACACTACCCTTAACCTGCCAGAGCGGCACATAAACACGCTCCATCTGAAAGGGTAATTTTCAGTAGTTTTTTGGGTTGGGTTGCACATTTCCATACTTCAGGGCCTGAGCCCTGCTGCTTCTGAGAGTAACAGTACTCTCCTTGCCCAAAAAGAATTCCCTGTACTCAGGGGGAGAAAACTAAGGAATGGCGGTACTCCGTACCGAGGAGTACCGGTCCATTTAAAGCACTGAGCAACGCGGACAACAGGCAATGGGGTGGGGTCGAAGGGGAAGAACTAACTGGGAAGAATCAACAGGAGTGGTGGATGGGTGGAAAGGAGCACATGGGTGGGAGGGGAAGAAGCAACAAGAGCAGAGTTGGCAGAGAAAAAACCAACAGGGGAGTGAGGAGTGGAATGGTACGAAGAAACAGGAGCAGAGGGATGGGAGGGAAGGAAGCAACAGGAGAATAGGTGGAGTACGGAAGGCGATACCTAAACACAGTACAGCTTTCCGCATGTGTGTTTGTGTTACCCCGAGGCATAATAATATTATCCATCTTTGCCAGAGCCTGACGCCCCTCTTCAGATTACTTCAGGCCCCTCAGGGGGGCCTGCCCCACAATTTGAAGACCTGTTGTAAAGGATCTTTTGAACACAGTAAGTAATACTTAAAAATGTATTTTATTGAAGGTCATTGCATCAGGTCCTAACCTGTGTTATCTATACTCTGAACTGAACTGAACTGAACTGTTCCTTGAAAGTCTCCTAACCTTCCTTTTAGGACTTCTGTCCCTTCTACTTCTAAATGACATCACAGTGTCATTACATCATTACATCTGTGTTTTAGACATGGCTACATAGGAGTTTTGTTCCATTATTAGAGACATTAGGTGCCCAGAGAGCTCAGAAATTCACCAAGGAGCTCAAGAAACAGACTATTTAGAATTAGGCCAAGGACAGAACCTTGGGAGAGTGAAGAGCAACAAAAAGAAGATTTAGGAATTGATACAAGTGTTATTGATTTCGATCATTTGGCTTTCCTCATTGAATTATGATTTCAACCTATTTACAACTGAGTCACTCAGCCCAAGTCTTCATGATAAGCACCCACGCAGTATATTGCAGTCTATAGGAGCAAGTTTTGCAGACAGGTCAGGGAATATGAGGATACACCCCTCTCCATAAAACATCTGAAGCGCATCATTTAGAATGTCTATGC
Source organism: Lissotriton vulgaris (assembly GCF_964263255.1). Taxonomy (NCBI): domain Eukaryota; kingdom Metazoa; phylum Chordata; class Amphibia; order Caudata; family Salamandridae; genus Lissotriton; species Lissotriton vulgaris. The sequence goes on from NC_141691.1 coordinate 888,141,041, forward strand.
TCACAGGTTTAGTCGGTGGTCCTCCTAGATACCAGGTTTAGTTGTCAGAAACGCAGAACGCTGGGGTCTGGAGTTCTCATTGCCGAACACGGCCCTATATGAATGACTGTCATTTCCAACTGAAAAGACAATCAACCTTATTTCCTCTTGCTTAGCCGTAGCAGTGTGATTCACCGGTTTCTCCATTGACACAAGAACCTCCACAGAATACTTATATGTCAATCACAATGCAGTGTCTATCCACAAATTAGGTGTCAAACTGATACAGGATCTTCCCCTGCCTTTAACCAGGCAAAATGCGTTTGCTGAGCCTATATGTACTTGGTGAAGGAGAAATTGATTTAAAAATATCACAGAATCAACTGAAGAACTCATCTATTTTATTTACTCAATCCTCAAAAGAATACTCTGTTTTGTTGCCTCTCATATGTGTTTTGAATGAATACCAGGTTCGTAGAAATTTAGATGACACACAGTGTCTCCATCTTATTCTTCTTTCATCCTGCTTCCTTGCTAAACCCATTTGGGTTGGGTATTTGTCTAATCCTTATGTGTTTAATTTAATGTTGCTTACTATTTCATATGTTCCGCTCCTTGTAGGGATACTTAGCATCTCTGGTTGTTCAGCATCCTTGTTCAGCATGCTTTATGAGAATACAAAAATAAACATATATATATAGATTACATTTTTGGACGATACTTTTTCCCAGGGTCTTGGTTAGAAATTAGAGACTGGAAGCTGGGTGATATTTCTCACTGAAGTTTTGATCTGACATAGGGTTTTCAGCGCAGGTCTAACAATACATTTCTGTATTCGTACTTCACTTTACACCAAAGAAGTGTTGGTATTGTTCTGCCAGTGTTGGACAGGGTTGGACTGGCCAACAGGGCAACCAGGCAGGGCCTGAAGGCCTGGTCTGACAAGTCAGTGTGTGGACCATTTGGTTAGCTATTTGTGGGTCTGTTTTACGATTTGCTGGAATGGTTTTTACTGTTGATTTCCCTAATATTACCAAACACATTGCCTTGCAGTAAGATCAAAGCCATGCAGTCTTGCATACCTTCAAAACTCTTTCACGGAGTGCTTCTACAAGTCCAAAACCCCCCCAATTTGTAAGCACGAGCCACTAGCTATCTAATTCACTAATCAAGCCTCTTTTATTTTCTGTCTTAATCCGACCGTGGTGATGGAGCAGGGTTGAGGTGGGATTGTGTGCCTCAGAGTGAGAGCTCGAAGGTTTAGTAGCTGCAGGTACCATCTAAAGTGAGTTGAATTTAAGAGGGTGGAATGGGATGCAGTGGTTAAGAAGTGAATTGGGATTGATTTTGCTATGTTTTTATTTAATATAATGGGGAAATCAGAGATGCCTTTCCATATAATGTTTATCACTATGGAGTAAAAGTTAGCAAGTTCCAGGCATTAGTCCCACGTAGTGAAGTGGAGTTCTGGAACCTCTGGTCTGTGTTTTCAAGATATTAAAAAGCTGCTTTGGTTTATTTTTCGCAGCCATAATTAAATTTTCTATGAATTTAGATGTTGCTTTGAAGACATTGGTCTTATATCCCTTTCTAGAATCTTAGAGAGTGGGTGAGCATGGGTGGCAGATTTTTTCTCCTTTCTCATTCCAGCAGCAGCGGCCGATGCAGGTAAGCACGGTGGGGTGGGGCACTGCAGGGGTGGATGTCGACAGACGATGGAATCGGAGTTATTTATTTAATTTGCCCTATACCCTTGTCTGCCCACCACCCATCTTCCCCCTTCTGTCTTATGTTTCACCACATCTTTGTCTTTGTGCTGCTCCAATGGGAACAGTCCAGTCCGAACTGCCACACTATATCCTATCTGACCCAGAACATGAGCAACCCAAGACAGGTTACAGCCTATTTGGGCCTCTTCATTTGGGTGAAGCTACTTTCCAGGGACACAGTAAGTAGGGGACCCACCTTGGCCACTTAAGGTGTTAAATCATACACCCAAATGGTGATGAGATGAATCCTTTTAAATAGTTTAAGTACTGGAAATCACTCAGGATAGAATTACAATCCATTCTAAATAGCACTGTTTCTCGGGACCGCAGAGACCACTTTTGAAAACAAGCGCAAGACAATTGCATGACTAAAAGCAAGACATTTTGCCTTGAAAAAGCCTTTGGCATGCTGGCCATACGGGAGTAACATGTGTTGGCTGTTCTCTTTCTAGTTGTACTTTTGGAATAGTAATAAAAACATCATACCATGCTTTAAAAATCACATTGGACTTTGGAAATTAATACCTTAGATACTACTTCTTGATTATTAGGCACAGACCTCTCTATGAGTCTAAACCAATCCATTCTTTGTTTTGCTCACCATGCCATATCAGATTAGACACAGCCATATGCAAATCAGCCTTCATCTTACTCCAATAGGAACAGTCTAGCCCAAACTGCCAAGTCAGGTCCTCTCTCAACTAGAACACAAGCAGTTGAATGCAGCTTGCCTATAGTAGCACAAGGAGCATGGGACCCACATCTGAGCATACCCTCGGCCGCCTAGAACATGATATCAAACACAATAAGGATATTCTGCTGCATAATTAAATACTTATTGGGTCCAAGAAGCGAGACCTATCGATTATGCCAATGCTTGTTTGTTTTTTGTTGCTGTTTTGTTTAAGTTTCGAGATCTACAATAGCTGGACGTGGTTTTTGTTAACAGTTCTTTGCATCAAATGAACTTGTTTTCATTGCTCTGAACGTTGTTTCCATTCTGGTTGTAGGAAGCAGTCATTCCTGGGGGAGTGGGGGCTGCCTAGCTGTCCGCATGCGCCGAACTTTGCAAATGAGAAAAAGCCTGGTGCTGGCGCAATTTACAGTTGTGTGGAGTGAGTGTGCCCCAGGCAGCATGACTCACTCACACAGGAGTTCATGCACTGCACCTGCATACTCAGCATGGTTTAAGGAAACTCGACCCACTCCCTCCCAGGCATCAAACACATATTTACCAAGAAACATTGAGAAGAGCCTGCCTTCTGCACTGACGGCTGGTGATGTGTGTGCCTGGTGAAAGCGTGCACTGACGGCTGGTGGTGTGTGCCCGGTGAAAGCATGCACTGACGGCTGGTGGCGTGTGTGCCTGGTGGAAGTGTGCACTGACGGCTGGTGGTGTGTGAGCCTGGTGGAAGCGTGCACTGACGGCTGGTGGTGTGTGTGCCTGGCGGAAGTGTGCACTGACAGCTGATGTTGTGTGTGCCTTGTGAAAGCGTGCTCTGACAACTGGTGGTGTGTGTGCCCGGTGAAAGCGTGCACCGACTGCTGGTGGTGTGTGTGTGCCTGGTGTAAGTGTGCACTGACGGCTGGTGGTGTGTGTGTCTGGTGGAAGCGTGCACTGATGCCTGGTGGAAGCGTGCACTGACGGCTGGTGGTGTGTGTGCCCGGTGGAAGCATGCACTGACGGTTGGTGGTGTGTGTGCCCAGTGGAAGCATGCACTGGTGGCTGGTGGTGTGTGTGCCTGGTGGAAGTGTGCACTGACGGCTGGTGGTGTGTGTGCCTGGTGGAAGCGTGCACTGATGGCTGGTGGTGTGTGTGCCTGGTGGAGTGTGCACTGATGGCTGGTGGTGTGTGTGCCTGGTGGAAGCGTGCACTGACGGCTGGTGGTGTTTGTGCCTGGTGCAAGCGTGCACTGACGGCTGGTGGGGTGTGTGCCCGGTGAAAGCATGCACTGACGGATGGTGGTGTGTGCCTGGTGGAAGTGTGCACTGACAGCTGGTGGTGTGTGCCTGGTGGAAGCGTGCAATGATGGCTGGTGGTGTGTGTGCCTGGTGAAAGCGTGCACTGACGGCTGGTGGTGCGTGTGCCCAGTAAAACTGTTCAGTGACGGCTGGTGGTGTGTGTGTGCCTGGTGAAAGCGTGCACTGACGGCTGGTGGTGTGTGCCTGGTGGAAGCGTGCACCAACAGCTGGTAGTGTGTACCGGCTGGTAGTGTGTGTGCCTGGTGAAAGTGTGCACTGATGGCTGGTGGTGTGTGTGCCTGGGGGAAGCGTGCACTGACGGCTGGTGCTGTGTGTGCCTGGTGGAAGCGTGCACTGATGGCTGGTGGTGTGTGTGCCTGGTGGAAGCGTGCACTGATGCCTGGTGGAAACGTGCACTGACAGCTGGTGGTGTGTGTGTCTGGTGGAAGCGTGGACTGATGGCTGGTGGTGTGTGTGCCTGGTGGATGCGTGCACTGACAGCTGGTGGTGTGTTTGCCTGGTGGAAGTGTGCACTGACGGCTGGTGGTGTGTGTGCCTGGTGGAAGCGTGCACTGACGGCTGGTGGTGTGTGTGCCTGGTGGAATCGTGCACTGACGGCTGGTGGTGTGTGTGCCTGGTTGAAGCGTGCACTGATGGCTGGTGGTGTGTGTGCCTTGTGAAAGCGTGCACTGGCGGCTGGTGGTGTGTGTGCCTGGTGGAAGCGTGCACTGACAGCTGGTGGTGTGTTTGCCTGGTGGAAGTGTGCACTGACGGCTGGTGGTGTGTGTGCCTTGTGAAAGCGTGCACTGGCGGCTGGTGGTGTGTGTGCCTGGTGGAAGCGTGCACGGCTGGCTGTGGTGTGTATGCCTGGTGGAAGCGTGCACTGACGGCTGGTGGTGTGTGTGCCTTGTGGAAGCGTGCACTGACGGCTGGTGGTGTGTGTGCCTGGTGGAAGCGTGCACTGACAGCTGGTGGTGTGTGTGCCTGGTGAAAGCATGCACTGACGACTGATGGTGTGTGTGCCTGGTGGAAGTAGGAGCATTCACAGTGATGGAAGACACAAATGGAACTGACGAAGAGGAGGGGGAGAAGGGAGGGGGAGTGCGAGTGCGAGCAGAGGAGCATGATTCACAGCTAGAAGACACAAATGAAGCTGACCAGGAGGGAGAGGGAAAAGGGAGGGGAGTATTGCAAGCAGAGGAGCCTGATTACAGCAATAAAAACACAGACGGCAGCTGTGCACGTTCACGAGCTTGTGAACGCAAGCTGTAGGCCAGCAAAGGCCTCTGGTGGCACTTTTAAAAGCCTCTTACTAAATGTCTCGAAGAGACAGCAATGCGCTGTCTCAGGCGAGACCTAAAAATTGTGATGGCCGGAATGACTGCAAATATTCTAACCACTGGCAATCACTCAGGGTAGCATTACAACCCATTGTATTTTTTCCCACCATGCCAACTCAGATTCAGCCAAACCATATGCAAATATGCAGCTATTATTGCCTCAACTAGGTGGTACCCTGTTCAGTTCCATTCTCTCTATGGGATTAAGCCCCTTACACCTTCATGCCTACCCCTTGACTGTGTTACATTCATCTCTCGATGTATATTAATTCTGTATGGAAGATGTGCTTCTCAGAAGACACAAAGTTGAATCAAGTACATAGTGAGATCCATTCATATATTTATTCCTTAGGATCATGTAGTGACTCTTCAAAACCCCATCCCTTTTGCCAGAAAATTGTTGTGCTTCCACTGCACAAGTGTGTAGTCTCAAAGTACCATCAGCTTGGTGCTTAAACCCTCGGGTCGAAAGTCCTTACGACCCCCCCACCCCACCCCTCAATACACATAGGAACAATCCCTCAATGGCAAAGCACTCAATAAGTCAATTTCATTGAATAATTGTTCATCAACAAAACAGCAAACATTTCAAAAGTCCATGATGCTGAGACCTTATTCTTAATCATAGGCCATCTAATAAGGAAAATCAGATGTTGTAGGTTTAAAAATGTGTATTTACGTATTCAGTGTTTATTCTTCATTTCTTCTTCTTTAACCCCTTCCGTGCTTGCGTCGGCCAACGATGTAGCCCCACCCACTCCGTCGAACGCCTGCACCGCAGCGAAAACAAGTTAAAACAAAACAATAACAGCCCAGCAAACTTGTTTTGTCCCTATAAGGGAGTTCATCAGGCCTGGAAAAAGATATGTAAAACTAATTTTACAAACATCTTCTGATGTCCATTGTTACACACATCAGCTCAGCATCATAAAAAAATGTGATTGTACTACTCCATATCGTACCTATTTCCAGCTATAAAAAAAATCATATCATCCATACATGTTGGTGCAAGACCTTATTCCATACAATCATTCTTCATGTCAAATTATAAAATAATTGTAAGTTCTTTCTGAAGATCAGTTGCATCAATATAAAATATGAATAGTCTTATTGCGAGGCCTCCGGGTAGTTATGCGCTATAGAAATGTAATTTTTCATTTCATTTCATTTCATTATATCCATGTAGCCCATATCCATAATTCCATCCCTCTAAAGAGATATTGATTCATATTATCATACAAAATTGATAACTCAGTATTACAATCAACATAATGATATTTCAGAATCTCCATAGGTGCATTCCTGTTTTCTTCTGAATTAACAAATCACATCGATTTTACCAAACGTCTGTGTGTATTAGCCACCTCCTAACCTTTCTCTACACACAACCTCCTATATATCAATCAATATAATCTTAATTTATCTTCCAAAAGCAAATAATAAAAGATCAAAACAAGCATTTAAAAAGACAACCAATTGCACATGAAACATTAAAATATCCACAATAAGATTCATTAAAAGGCATCCACTTAAAGGGATTAAATATGTTCACTGCCTCTATGTTTAAAACAACATATTCCTCCTTGATAAAATTCATTACAAAACATGCACCTGGAGGAATAATAAATGCAGAGATCAGGTTTCAGAGTTATAATGAAAAAAACTGTACAGAAAAAAAAGTACAATTATACTCACTAACGCTATATTTAGAACCCTGTGCGCCTCCTTTGGGTTCAAAATCCTCTACAGGAAGCAAGCAACAGAGTTACACGTGTTCTAGTCATTACGTTGCTGTAAAAAAAGGAGCTTTACATATATATATGGTAGTGGCAGTACTCCCGTAGTTTCAAATGTGTTACTTCATGTTTATTCATGGATTAGTCATATTCAGTAACTCTGATAAAGATAAAGATGACCCACTGATTTTCAAGCTTTCTGCAGGCATCTACTTGTGAACCACATTTAACAGCGCGAAATTTCAGTGATACTGACTTAGGGGCTCATTTCCAGATTGTAGTGGCGAGACGTTCTCCAAAAAGAAGCTAAATTTGCAAATCTGCTGCTCTATTTAGAGTTACAGTAAGCACCATGTTTCAGACAGCGGTGCCTCTGCTGGCTCCACCGGCGTAGCCCTTTGACTAATGGTCCACCCACCGTGGGCCATAAGTCAATGCACATCAAAGAGTCCACCCTATTCAGGTAAAACATGTAGATCCTGGATAAAAGGTAAGTAATGGCCCCCATGCACTGGGAGAAAATTCCTATCACAAAAAATGTAATTTGCTTTTTTTGTTTTTCAATAACACACTTCCATTTTGGATTTTTTTTGGGGGGAGAACAAAAAACATTGAAGAGCGGTGGCATTCCCCTTAGCACTCGATCGGCAAAGCATCTATACTGTCAGCGGAGATGCTGCAGTGATGGCACCGCTGAAGACACAGAGATTCCTGCCTTCTCTCTAAGTTTAGACCACAAATCTAACTTTAATAGTAGTAAAGTTAGACTTTAGGTCTAAACTTAGACTTCAGGTCTAAACTTAGACTGTTGGTCTAAGTTTACCTTTGTGAATCAGGCTCGTACATGTTCACAGTTTCATACACACACACCATCATCACACATGCTGCCATATCCACACGGGGGAAATGTCCCTACTGCTTCTGTCTAACTTCTGTTCTGTGTACACAAAGAAAACTCAATCTCCTTTGCCATTGCTGATTTTAGTGTTTGTGGAAGAAATAAACTGGTGCCTTTTTTACCTATACTTTTTTAGGTCTCGCCTGTCGATGCGCATGCGCATCGAGCAAGCGAGACTATGGGGGCTTATCCACTCTTTATCCAACTTGCAAGGAATCGTGGCGATTCCTTGCAGTGCCCGTGACTTTTAAGCTCAATGCGCATGCGCATTGAGCTTAAAAGCGCGTGCACATGCCCCCAGCCGCCTCCCTTGCCTACTCTCCCGCCCCCTCACTTCTTGATTGCACGGCCGCTAGGCCGTGCCTCCCCTACTCTCCTCCTACTACTCTCCTCCCCTCGCCGTCTGTTCCCGCACTCCTCCCACACCCCCGCTCCGCCCCCTCCCCTGCCTGCCATGTCGCGTCGCATTTCTCCTCCCCCTCCCCACAGCTCCCCTACTCTCCTCCTCCTACTCTTCTCCCCTCGCCGTCTGTTCCCGCACTCCTCCCACACCCCCGCTCCGCCCTCTCCCCTGCCTGCCATGTCGCGTCGCATTTCTCCTCCCCCCTCCCCACAGCTCCCCTACTCTCCTCCTCCTACTCTCCTCCCCTCGCCGTCTGTTCCCGCACTCCTCCCACACCCCCGCTCCGCCCCCTCCCCTGCCTGCCATGTTGCGTCGCATTTCTCCTCCCCCCTCCCCACAGCAGTGCCCTCCATTTTGACTCGCTGCCTCCTCCTTGTCTTGGCTGAAAATGTTGTTCAATTAGGAGAGTTGAGGCGTTGTCTTTCTGCGAGGAGCCAATAGATGTATGTCCCTTTCGTATTCGGGCAGATGTGGCCTTGGTCGCTTCTCAGTTGGTTATACACTGCTCGCTTTCATGGAGCGACACTCTAGTCGGAGGTGCGGAGTCTCTTTCCTTGGGTGGCAAGTTCCATGACCGGCTAAGAAACAACCTCATGCGCTGTGTGGCGTCGTAGTGCTCATACAATAAGTGCAATTTGCTTGTGCTCTTACAATAATAATAAGTGCAATTTGGTCCCTAATTGTGCTCTCCTGGCCTATGCTGTTCTCTTTTGTGCAATGTTAGCCCAGACTCTGTTACACCCTCGAGAATTGCTGTCTGTGCTTTGTTGAGGCTGTGTTCCTCCTTACTGAAATGTGGTGTGTTTTCATGTGCTTTCCTCCGGTCGTTTTCTTCCGCGTTAAGCTTCTGTGCGCCAGCTCAGCTGTTCGTGCCTTCTTAGGTCGTCGCACTGCCCTACGCTGTCTAAGCACGGTTTCTGTTATTCTGGGGCAGTATTTACTCAGGTCGCGCAAAAAAAAGCGTTTGGTTGACCTGGTGTTTAAGGTTGCGCTCCTCTGTCCAGTTGGACAGCAGCACTCTCCTGTACCAGTGAGCCTTGAGGCAGCAGTGCACTATTCTATTGGATTCCAAGTGAGTCGTGCGCTCTTGCCAAACTGGGCTCTCTGTCCTTAGTGTTGTTGGACCTCCTCATCGCGGCGCTCCTGTGCAGTTAAATCTGCTTCCTCGGCCAGCGCGAGCTCTTCAAACACCCCCTGCTCCCCGCCTCTGACTCGCAGTGAACTGTGGAGACGCGCTCACCTGTTTTAATCAGCTCAGCCCCCGGAATTGCCTTAGCAAGCAAGGCGCTGATTGGTCGACAACACAGCCAATAAATATGCTTGTGGACTACCGGCTCATCTGCGCGCTTTACGATGATTGGTAGCTGGCTGGTCTCGGGCGGCTGTCCCATTGGAAGGCTCTTTAATCCACCACTGCCGCATCCACCACATCCACCACCACCACATCCACCACCACATCCACCATCGCCACCACATCCACCATCACATCCACCATCAAATCCACCACCACATCCACCATCACATCCACCATCACATCCACCATCACATCCACCACCACCACATCCACCACCACATCCACCACCACCACATCCACCACCACCACATCCACCACCACTTCACCACCGCATCCACGACCACCACATCCACCACCACCACCACATCCACCGCATCCACCACCACATCCACCACTTCCACTGCATCCACCACCACCACATCCACCACTGCATCCACCACCACCGCATCCACCACCACCGCATCCACCACCACCACATCCACCACCTCATCCACCACCTCATCCACCACCTCATCCACCAACGCATCCACCACAACCACCACATCCACATCCACCACCACCACATCCACCACAACACCACCACATCCACCATCACCACCACATCCACCACCACATCCACCACCCCATCCACCATCACATCCATCACCTTCACATCCACCATGACATCCACCACCACATCCACCACCACATACACCACTTCCACCGCATCCACCACCACCGCATCCACCACCACAACCACATCCACCACCACCACATCCACCACCACCACATCCACCACCACCACCACATCCATCACCGCATCCACCACCACCACATCCACCACCGCATCCACCACCACATCCACCACCACCACATCCACCACCGCATCCACCACCGCATCCACCACACCCACCAGCATCACTTCCACCACCACTTTCACCGCATCCACAACCACCACATCCACCACCACCACATCCACCACATCAACACCACATCGACCACCTCCACCACCACCACCACATCCACCACCACCACCACCTCCACCACCACCACCACCACCCCCACCACCACATCCACCACCACCCCCACATCTACCACCACATCCACCACCACCATATCCCCCAGATCCACCACCACCACATCTACATGTGTGTGGCTCTGTGTGTGTAGGTGCAAATGCAATGTTCTTGGATTGTCGTCACAATAAAATACACTGAACATAATCTTCATAAAAGTTATTTACAAACGTTTAAGCTATTGCCATTATAAATTACAATAACTTTTATTTAAGTATTAATTATTTACAAATTTAAAAGCCATTGTTATTTGTAATATCAATACATCTAAGTCACGTAAATACAACACACATTGCATTACAAATGCTATAGGTGTCACATTTGCAAAAGTTAAAACTATTGACATTGTAACTGACAACGCTATTAATTTTACTACTTTCAAAACCAACACATAAATAAAAAAAAGTGTCATTTACAATACCAATAGCTCAAACTTTCCTAATGCGAGACCTATTGCATTTCCAATGCTTGTTTGTGTATGTGAGTGAAATGTGCCCTACTGGTGCACATGCTGCATCTGTTCTCTTTGTGTGAAAAGCCGCGTGCTACTGATATTTAGGTCGTACATGCCGCATTTGGATTCCACCCTCTCTTGACACGCCGCTACGGTAGACTTTACCGAAGTCCACTTCATTTACTGCCTGGAGCATTGAATACACATCTCAGAACTACTCTGATTAAAGCACGAGTCACTGTTTCCACTTTATAAATATTCCCTTTCGGCATCAGTTTTAAACGTCATAGATACCAGTGAAAATTCATTATCGCATTTTTCATCACCCACCATCTGGTATTCGCCCCTGAAGAAGGGAACAGGGCTTCCCGAAATGCATCGGGCGACAGCAAGAGACCATACATAATGTTATTGTTCTAAATGGACAACCATGTAATATAGTGTCAGATATGGACACATAAATATTTGTATTTTCTTTCATGCTATGAACTACATAGACTTATGAAAAGTCCTCAGCGTATGATTTACAAGATGATCTAAGAACTCAATATAGTTCTTGAATAATTACTGTGAAAAATAAAATTAATGTTGGCAATACAAATTTACAGACTTTTGAGTTAATAGAGTCTTATAATCAGTTTACTTTGTGAGAATAATTATTCTCCTAGGAACAGTGCATCCTGCATGTAGGCTCTGCTTGCATTTTCATTTTCATTATTTGTACTCTGTAGCCAACATAGTCTAGCAGTTTGCACCCTTGGTTTACCTTACAAGATTGTTATAATTTTGAGTGCTCCTCTTTACTTTGTAATTGTGTGTGGAAGACCTACACTCAATTGTGCACGGCAAACTTTTAAAGGGTTGGCCGAATTTTGACCAAGCAAATAAGGCAATGTAGCAAGTTTGGGCGGGAGGGTACTGCGCAATATATATACTACTGACAGCTTCTTAGCATGGAAAACGCAGCTTTATTGAAGCAGGTGCACATCACCAATATTACCCAAAAACCCTAGGCAGAATTCCCCTACAAAACGACAACCTCGCCATAAAGGAAATGCACCTACTGCTTCTCCCATCCCATCCTCCAAATGTACCCCCCAACACTTCCCTTGAACTTGACCATCTTTTCCGGCATAGCACTTTACATTATGAACTTGACCAAAACCAACTTTGCTCCGTCCAACTCAAAACCTTCAACTTTTTGCATCCGCAAAGATAAAGTAACTCTCCACTTTTATTCATTTTTCCTCTCCTCCCCCAACAACAATACAATCCGACTGAAAACCTGTCCCCAAATGCTTATCAGTACCTGCTCCAAGCATCATATATAATATAGCCTCCTCCTTTCCTTGAAATTCCTACTAACAAAAAAAACCTTTTTAAAACAAATGCTGTTTTGGGAAGGAAAGCAAATTCATCTCCCTACCTATCCCGCTACCAGCCACTGTATCTACTGTACAAAATGTTGACTGGTAGCCAAAATTATCCCCATTTTTCTACCCTTCTACTCTCCCCAGCCCAACAATAGCCTAAGGGTGTAGTCAGGCCATATTAGACCATACCACTCACCCAAATTATCTTGGAGGCATATTTCTTACTTTGCCTCCCCCCCAAGTATCCAATGACCTCATCACCGAAGGATCAGGAAGGTTTACTCATAACAAGGATTGGAAACCTTCGGACCAACATGTGAATTTTTATAGCAGAATTGTTAAATAAATTGGCTAAAACTTCATGTATTGCAGGAAGTATGGAAGAGATATGTGGGAAATGTTGCAATAATGGGCTAGATTGCTAAATAAGTTTGATCCATCCCCGGGGCATTGGTGCATTTTTCATTTCTATTTACCTGAGCTAAAAAAACATAGATATTATAGACAGTTAAAATAATCTGGGTATGAACTTGACACAGTCTCCTATATTATTTTGAGGCATACAGAGTATATTTACCCACTTCTACCTTCCACCTTGTTTCATTTTCCCACTTCAGTCTCCTAGAAATAGATTTTCATTCTCATGTTACCACAGGTAATCTCTTTGCAGTGGTCAGTCAGTCAAAGTCTTTATTTCTATTAATTAAAATCATAAAAGCAGCATCAAACATACATACATACAAGTTGCAAAAGAAAATTTAAAATGTAATGTACAAATAAATAGGTGTGCAAAGTTTTAGCAGCTGTTCATACATATACACAATATTTACAGTTCATGATTTATGCAGTTAACAAACTTTATAGCACCGCTATGGAAGCTACAGTTTAAAAATATACTATATACAGATAATTAGTTGTGCAAAGTTTTACAAATGTTCGAATATATACACAATATTTACAATTCATGATTTGTGCAAATGTTAAACTTTGTAACATCTCTATAAAAAACTACAATTTTAAAACAGAAGTGCAACTATCGTATTAACATGATTTTTAACTGAATACCCACTTCTCCCCCGACTGTGCCTTGAAGCAAACAGGTGTTCACGCTTTTTTATTAATCCTCACTGCTGCCACCAGGAAACTTGCTACGCTAAAAATGGTGTGCACGCTACTCAGTAGTTGCAAGTGTAAAAGAGCTGGTCTTACTTGCAAGAAGCCTGCTTCTCGTAGAGAGGGAAATAGACATTTTTTACGAGCCACAGAAAACCTTTCGCAAAACATTATGAAATGGAGTGTATCTTGTGTGGAAAAATTATCACAGGAGCATGGTGCAGAATCTTCAGGTTTAGCCCAGTGCGGAAAAGAACCTAAGCTGAGGTGTATTAAATTGAACCTAAATCTTGTCAACAAAAAGCGGTGGAAAGGTTTCGTGACAATCTTTAAATAGGGTTCTATTGAGGGGGGCGACTGTAAAAGATAAATACTTCTTGCACCCCTTTTGCAGTGGTCATAATTGGGGAACTAAGGGACTGATAAAGAGTTCGGCGGGCCTGTTGCTACGTCACAAACATGATGGATAACCTGACAGCCGTATTGCAAGGGCCACTGGAAATAATGCACTTGTAATACATCGAACGTGATATGCGTTACATTTCTGATGAAGTAACCCATCCACCAATCTCTAAATAAGACCCCAAATGTTATATTATACTTTATTTATGTATTAATCAAGTAGTCTTATAAAGCATTATGTACTCCCTTTTACTTCAGAGCACTTTACAGAAGCAGACTGCAATTTGATGACCGGAGAGGTGATTAGTGTCCAATCAATCAATGTAACATTTTCATCAATCATGACCACCATTCTTTGTTGAGACCAACTAAAGGCTAGTTTCAATAGTTCAACTTTCCTTTCATTTTTACATAGAGAGAATGCTAATAAGCAACTTGAAAAATGTGCAAGCCTCAAATATGACTATAAGAGAGAAAAAGATACTCAAAACATGTATACGAGAAAGAGGAATCTTAGTACTAATGGGAAATGAGATGAAATAACCAAGGGTACATGATCATTTATGTAACCATGAAACATACGTACTCTTAAGGAATAACCCAATATTTGAATACACAAACATGGTAAGGGAAATCCTGGAGAATGCTGCAGAGAAAGGTTAGTTATCTACAAAGAATCAAGTCTGCCGAATGATCATTCGATGAGGGGGGGGGCGGAGCTAGCTCGCAACGGCGATGGCTGCTTAAGCTGAGAGCTCCCTCGCTTTCCAAACTATCCTGGCATTAATCCTGTTTGCAGAATAGTCCCCCAAACTGTTGAACAACGGATTTCAGCTTCGGAACACCTGGAGCCAATACTGGGCTGGTTTCACCCCTCTACACTGCGGGGAAGTGCTCCTGCTGCAGGTCGGGCCCTGTCATCTGGGGAGCGGAGACGGAGCCTGCTGTCCACCCGGGGTAGAGTTATCCTCGGCCCCTTGACGCTCCGGACCAACTGAGGGGAGCTGCGGGGCCCGCGATGACGCCGAGGTAGTCATCGGGCATTGGGGAGTGCCTCGGCGGACCCTTGACAGTAGAGAGAGGGCTGGTGTGGATCGCGTGCGGAGACACGCAGAGACGGACGCCCCTGCTGCGGCGGTGGCGAGATAATCGACCGCCCGGCTTCCCTCGTGGTGGTAGGCCCTGTGGTGCTTCCGAGCGACTACAACCCTCGTGATTGTGCCTGCAAGTGGTCTGGTGCCCATTGTCGGTAGCTATCCTGTCACTGAGGAACGAGGTACTGTGATATTTATAATAGTGCAGGCAGAGCGTGGCTGGAGGCATTAGCCTGGACGATTGAGACCTGGACCCCCCTCCCCCCACATAGGCGAGGTACTAAGCGGGAGCGAGACCACAGTACACGGTGCCAGTGACGGTGGGTGGCACGGCCCCCCTGACTTTCTTCTGTTTGGAGCCGCTTCGTGAAGTTCATTTACTTTTGGGCTGTGCAGCTGCTGTGGCTATTGGGGATATGCACATGGCGCTGTAGTGGAGTTTGAATAGGGCAGAAGCGAGAGGCACCCTGTGTTGAGAAGCAGGGACACCCAATTGACTGGCTGTCTGTCGAGCTTGTCGCGCTGGGAGAAGCGTCAGCCCTAATACCGCGGAAGACTTGAATATGCAGGCCTGATTAATATTGATATAGGGAGCGGTTAGGGGAAGTCTGGCGCCTGCAGCGCTACTGATGCATGCACGTGGAGAGAGGCACTGCGAGCACTGCGAGCTGTTGGTGATCTGCGGAGAGTGGTTAGTCGGCAGCGCCTGGAGCCTGGTCGCTGGGTGTGTGGGGCGGATACGGACTTGGAGAGCACTTCTTGCAGCTACGAGTGAGTTTACTGACGCCTGAGCCCCAATGGGTCATCCAGATAGGTTACAACCTAAGTTGACTTTTACCAACAGAGGCTCAAAATCTAGTGAGCCTCTGCCGAACTCAGACGGCGGTGGAGCGGGATCTACGGGAGGGGAGTCCGCGGTGGAGCCGGATCTCCGCACCATATTGCTGGCTATGGAGAAGAACCTGCAGGGCGGCATTGCGTCTCTGGGAACTAAGATGGATGCCCTTACATACCGCATGGAACGGATGGCGGAGCGGCTCGACAAGCAGGCTGAGCGCCTCGACATGTCGGAGCGCCGCATTGGTGAAGTGGAGGAGGCACAGACAACGCCAGATGCTGACCACAGGCAGCTAGGCAGAGTGCTTCCAATCTTGCAAGATAAGACGGAGGACTTGGAGGCGCGGTCCCACAGATGTAACATACGAATCACGGGCCTGCCGGAAAGCACTTCCACGGGCAACATGGAACACTTTGTGGAGGCCCTGCTGAGGAAACTGCTGGGGGGAGAAGCTTTTTCGGATATGTTTATCGTGGAGAGGGCACATCGTTCTCTCGGACCGAGACCCAAACCCGGAGCTCCGCCTCGCCCCATTGGTGCCAAGCTACTTAATTACAGAGACCGGGACACGGCATTGAAGCTTGCACGTGAGAAATAACCTCTGCAACATGAAGGGTCCACACTCTCCTTGTTCCCGGACTTTACTGCGTGGGTGCAAGAAGCAAGGCGCCAGTTCGTACCAATGAAGCGCCAACTTTGGGAACTGGGGATAGACTATGCCTTGCTGTACCCCGCCAAGCTCAGAGTCAAAAGGCAGGGGAAATATACAATCTTCACGGATCCACGAGTGCTTCAGAAAGCCATGAAAGATTGGAACAGGAACGCGAGACATTCGGCCGAAGAAAACCGCGTTAATGATCCTGCGGCCCGCTCACTGGAAGAACAGGACTGAACTAATGGTTTGTTGCTAGGGGGGACATTTACCGTCACATGTAGCACGCTCCTCTGAGGGCCTCACATTGGAGCTCCTTCTACAGAGCTTGCTGTCCAGGGTTGGGGGCCCAGGTTTTCCCAGCACCCGGGGCGAGATTGTCACGATGGATCAACAACTGTAAATGGGGTGTGAGAAGGGGGGAGGGATGTTTCTGCAATTGCCACTCCTTTATATTGACAATACTGTGTTTACGCCCTGCTGAACTGTAATGTATATAATGTTTTGAGGGGACCTGTTGCCATCGAGCTACTTGCTGGAACTAGATGGTCGATCAGAGTGATTGATAACACTGGACTTGGGTTTTGTCATTAGCAGGACCGAACAAACATAGGGTGATATACACTTCTATATAATTAATGGAGCATAATCTCGTTAATTGGGGACATGCGCTGTAAATTTGTTACTGAATTGGGGGCGGGGCGGAGGGGCTACAGCACATTACGTTGATCGATACAGTTCCAGCTACATACAGAATTAAATTACGCAAAAATTAAAAAAACAAAATTCATTATTTTAAAATTAATTATAACATAAATACACAGTTTTCACACATATAAAACATCAAAAACACTATAAAAAATTTGATATTAATAAAAATTCTATAATTTTAATAACCTAAATTATATACTTCGATATTTTAACTTTCTATATTTTTAACTTTCGATATTACATTACTTACCTTAAAAACTATATTTTTGATGTCTATATTCTGTCCATTCGATATTTTGTCCATTCTATATTTTAAACTCGATATTATGTCCATTCGATATTTTTTACTCAATATTTTGACTGTTTGCCATTAGATTCCCAACGTATAGCCTGATAGTGTCCATGTATGCAGACAATACTTTATTGTATGTGAGGCGCCCTGAGGACAATCTTTCGACGGTGCTAAGAGAAGTGGTATTATTTAGCTCATCCATGTGAATTGGGGCAAGACCATAATGTTCCCTCTCACACCTGCAACAGCAAGAGTGGATTCGGATTACCCCATACAGTGGACTACTGATTAGGTCCGCTACCTGGGCATCCAGCTGCACATGGACTCGGAAGTAGTCCTCAGGGAAAACTACGGTGTAGCTATCTCTAGGTTGGGGGACGATGTTGACAGATGGATTGGGCTGCCCTTATCCTTGATGGGGCAAATATCATTATTGAAAATGATAGTTCTCCCTCGTTTTTTATTCCTTTTTAGTAATATTCCTATGGTTTTGGCGGGAGCATTCTTTCGACAGCTCCATGCTTTAGTGCTCCGCCTGGTGTGGGCTGGGAAACAGCCCAGGGTAGCTTGGGACATCCTTATTCGGTCATACCAGGTTGGGGGGCTTAATGCCCCAGACTTTGAATTATGCTACAGAGCTGCTCAGGGAGCGCATGCGTATGGCTGGATACATGGCCCTGCTGATGCACAGCATGTACGGATTGAAACGCTGGTATGTTATGTTATGTTATGTTATGTTAAAAAGTATTTATTGAGCGCACTGCCACCGATTGGTTTCCTGGCGCTAAGATAGACAAAGAACGGAACCTGAAAATGTGAATAGGATGGAGTTAGTGATACGCTTGTCTGAAAAGCTTTCCTGAATGACATGAGGTCCGAGCAGGACCTGATCTCGAAGGGGAAGGTGTTCCATAAACGAGATGCAAGAACAGCAAATCTACAACCACCAGACCGTTTGCATTTGAAAACGGGTGTCTGGAGGAGGGCTAGTTGGGCAGACCGCAGGTTACGGGAAGGGGTGTGCCTGATGATGAGGTTATTTATGAATTTGGGACTTTTGCAGTGGAGAGATTTGAAAATCATACAGCCAGTTTTGAAGGAACAGCGTTGGGCCAGAGGGAGCCAGTGAAGGTCCCTGAGCAGAGGAGATGCTGAATGCCATCTGGGTTGGGCAGTGATAAGTCTGGCCGCATAGTTCTGGACCATCTGGAGGCGCTTCAGTAGATATAAGGGTAGGCCAAGGTATATGGAGTTTGCATAGTCCAGGTGGGACAATACCGTAGTAATCACCACCTGGGGGATGGCCTCTGGAGTAAAGAATCGTCGCACCTTTCGGATTTTTCTAAGCTGGAAAAAACACTTGGAGACCACTTGGCCCACTTGAGTTTTTAGAGAGAGGTCGCTGTTCAGGGTCACTCCTAGTGTCTATGCAGAGGAAGTAGGGGTAGGAGCTTGACCCATATCTGAAGGCCAGTAGTGAGTGCCCCAATAGCACTATCACCTGTGAGCACCAGCTCGGTTTTTCCAGGGTTTACTTTTAGGTGGTTTTGGTTCATCCAGGTTTGGATGAACCTCATGGTAGACTGAAAATGAGAAATGGAGAGGGTGGAGTTGTCAACAGTGAAGAGCAATTGCAGGTCGTCCGCGTAATTAAACACTGACACCTGCTTGTCTCTTAAGGCCTGGATTAGAGGGAGAATATAGATGTTGAACAGATGAGGTGACAACGATGAGCCCTGAGGGACTCCACAGGTGATGGACCTGGTAGCCTCTCCGGGTCCGTTGCCGGCTTTATTGTCCCGACCTAGGGATCCTCGCGCTGGTATTCTGGATTCTATGAATGTGGTGACGCACGCATGGTATCCCCGGATGTATGACATTACAACGCATGCTTTTACCACGCATGCCGTTACAATGCAGTTTTTAAAACGCATACCATTACAACGCATAGCGCTTTGGGGTGCTGGATAGTGAATAGTTTAATTTACTATTTAAACTCCAGTCCCCGTGGATAGTAGGGAAGGTGTTGGATAGTAAATTAGATCTATTCTCTATCCTAGAGTGCCCCCCAGCGCAATGCATTGTAATGGTTTGCGTTGTAATGGTTGCATCGTAATGGTAGTGCGATGTAAAAGTTTTGTTGTAAAGGTTGTTCACCGGTATCACCTAATGGATGCCCAGGCTTGCTCACTGTTGTATGCCCCAGGGGCGAAACTGGAGTGGTGCTCGTGGCTTAATCCCTGCAGAGATAAAGGGGTGCTAGTTGCCCTGTCTGAATCGAATATAGACAACATGGGTGATCTCTTTGTGAACGATAGGGCCTGCACATCAGATCTGAACCCGAAGGAAGGCGCTGGAACTATGCTGCTATCGCGCTTTCAATTCCATAGAGTACGACATGCTCTGAAAGATCTGCACGGTGAGGAAATGACAGAGCCACAAACGGTCTTGTCATATGACTATATAGTCACTGCCAAGACTTCGACCAATTTGATTACGAACCTCTACCATATCACTCTCGCCGAACGAACGGCGGACTATACTAAACCGCTGTTGGCTTGGCAGACAGATTTGGATATTGACCTCCCTGAGGATAAATGGAAATATTGCTGCGCTAGTGTCCATAGAGTATCCCTTAACGCCCGACATAGACTATTACACTTTAAATTCTTAAATAGGGTTTATTACACCCCTGAGCGCTTATTCAGATACGGCTTGCGGGAGAACCCTGGCTGTGAAAGATGCTGGGCACCGTCTGCCGATTTTCTGCATCTCGCTTGGCTGTGCCCGAAGGTGGCAGACTTTTGGCATGTGGTTTACGACGAGGTGAACAGAGTCACCGACCTGACGCTGACCCTGTCCCCACTGTTGGCTTTGCTGGGGTATTCAAAGGATGTCCCGCCGGCTAAACGTAGACTGGTGGCAATGGCCTTCATAGTTGCCAAACAAAGCGTTGCACTCACTTGGATGCGAGGGCCGACCCCGACACTAGCTTGCTGGTCTAATGACATGTTGTATTGCTGCACGCAATCGGAACACTGTAGTGAACTACTACCACCCCGTAATCGCCCCAAAAACTACTGGGCGCTGTATCTAGAAAGGAGACCTTTACAGGATGAGGGTGGTCGGAGAGAGACACATTCTGCATTAGACACAGGGGAGGCCCGGGAAGGCACGTCACCGCACACTGACTCAGATCTTAGATGACTTACTTAGACGTGACATTATTTCACAGGTGCTTCGGTCGGATATGGAGAACGCCGTTGGAAACAGAAGGAAGTAAGTGAATTAAAAATGTGTTTGTTGAATTGGGCGGGTGGGGGGGTGTACTGCTTTTCGATTATAACGTCCATGATGAGAGATTGTCGAGATATTGCTGTCCTGAATGTGCTCATATTGTGCTTTATGATTGTATGTTGATGAAATGCCAATAAACAAACAAAAAAAAATGATCATTCGATGATGCATGTGATTTCCTTGTTACAGAAAAGCCACAAAATCTTCATGATCCACTGTTTAGACCGGACCCGTATTATGCACTGTATAGAAAAATTCCAACCAGAAGTAGAATATGTAGAATCATTTTTTGCAAACTTTAGTCTAGGTAATATGCTTTATATATCAAGAACCCTCATTTTTGGAAAAGATAGCAAAGGTAAATTTGCATGATGATGATACATTATTTTGTTTTTGAAGGCACTAAGCTTATGTACAGAATGGGCAAGTGGAATGCCTTTCTAGTTAAGAGTTATACAGAGCATGTTTTTAATTCAGAAGTGTGTTGAATAATCATTTTTAGAATATCATAGTCTTGAATACCAATCATAAGCAAATTAAATTTACATACAAAATTAGTTTAACAGATTGTGGGTCAAATTCTTGAAAAAAGAAGTATATCTGAATCGATGTGTGTAGGTGCAGAATTAATAGCTTTCAGTATTCAGAGACAATCCCAATAGTATACCTGGAAATCTGCACTAGATGGTTGATTCAAGACTGCTGGAATTGTAATCTGACTATTATTATTGAAACACAACAGCCCATTGCCGTAGTAAAACTCTGGCAGTTTTCATGGTGGAACAGGACTGGACAGAAGTTTGGAAATTCCCACAAATACACAGCAAACTTCAGAAGGAATGGTGTCTCCAATAACTACAGACTACATTCAAGTGTGGAAAAGGCGAGGGGCATGGCTAGCAGCCAATGAGAATGGCCGCATACTAACGTGGCTCCGGAGCCCTCGCCGATTATCCTGTAAACATGCCGATGTTCTTTCTGTGAATCACCCACGAAATACGGTGTCCCCGGCCCCCGATTCCAGAAGCACAGCTTTGTGAGCAATTCCCATCTGGAAGAAAAAAACAGGTGGAGGAGAAACACTAGCTTGAGCGGAGCTCGAGGGAACATTGCGGCGATCCCTCACGTGACGAATTAAGGACAGGGGACTGGCATTGTGTTGCAACGCATAAAATCCTTACAAGAGCCCGCTGAGGTAATGGGGAAGCCAAGACGCCACAGGCATGCAAGCATGCACACCGAGCAGCGAAATCCTGATACTCCGGAGCAGGAAAGGCGGGCTTTGGGCATAGGAGACACAGGAGGTGGGCCGGCTGTTGCCATAACGGAGGCCCGGCTTGCAGGGCCTAGAGGACATCATCACTGATGGCCCGGATGTGGTGAGACAGTGGCAAGTAGACACTGTGGGGAGAATTGCAGGCAGTCCCACTGCACCAGGCAAGTTCTATGAAGAACCAGGGGGATGCCAGCAGCTGACATACTGCCCAGAGGGGAAAAGGTGCAGCGGGCCAGCATTATACACAGTGATAGGCCTTGAGATTGACCAGAGGTGAGTACACATACTGCAGGAAATGCCCTCTGGAATGAGTTAGACAGCCAGACGCACCAACAGCAGCATACTATATCTGCGCGACGGAAGGCTGAGCTCCGTCACAGTCAGTCCCGGGCCTGCGCAGGGAAAAATCAAAAGCCACCTTGGGAGTTATTGGCAAGGCGGCATCACTACACATTTGGCCCTAGGAACAGCTTTGAGTCCCTCGGTCTTGTCCATATCAGCAAATTCATAAGGGGACACTCCCCCAGCAGACAGCGAAGATCGTTTTGAGATTGTGAGGTGGAGACGGTAGTAACGCCGCAAATCCAATCCTGCCAGAATCTGTTCCCCTCATCTAAGGTGAGTGACGGAAAGGGGGAGGTGGTTTGAGCTGCCATATTGAGCTCAGAGAACTCATCCAGAGATGGACTTATCAACCTGAGTTGCACATTACTCTTACTTTCTCCTCAGCTACTAGGGGGTCAGCTGACCCGGAAACCCGACAGCAGCATACTATATCTGCACGACGGAAGGCTGAGCTCCATCACAGTCAGTCCCGGGCCTGCGCAGGGAAAAATCAGAAGCCACCGTGGGAGTTATTGGCAAGGCGGCACCACTACACATTTGGCCCTAGGAACAGCTTTGAGTCCCTCGGTCTTGTCCATATCAGCAAATTGATAAGGGGACACTCCCCCAGCAGACAGCGAAGATCGTTTTGAGATTGTGAGGTGGAGACTGTAGTAACGCCGCAAATCCAATCCTGCCAGAATCTGCTCCCCTCATCTAAGGTGAGTGACGGAGAGGGGGAGGTGGTTTGAGCTGCCATATTGAGCTCAGAGAACTCATCCGGAGATGGACTTATCACCCTGAGTTGCACATTACTTTAACATTCTCCTCAGCTACTAGGGGGTCAGCTGACCCGGAAACCCGATGGCTGCAGGAGGATAATACCTCCCCCTGTGCAGGCAGCGGCAACTACTGGAGCTGATCCTCAAACACCAGGGTCTCACCCTGATCTCCACGGCCGATAATGGCCAGCGGGAAGGGGTCTAAAACAGTGGCG
Organism: Lissotriton vulgaris; assembly: GCF_964263255.1. Lineage (NCBI taxonomy): Eukaryota > Metazoa > Chordata > Amphibia > Caudata > Salamandridae > Lissotriton > Lissotriton vulgaris. Next base: position 888,164,300 of record NC_141691.1, read on the forward strand.
CAAAACAAACTGGCAAACTTGCCTGGACTAATGCTGGAGACAAACAGAATGTCATAAACTATGTGAACCAAGGAGTGTCCAAATAAACAACTGATTTTTGGCACAATTTCTGCTAATCAAATGTAAAAAAAGAATTCTCAGCAGGCTTGCTTGATGATTTCATCCAACAGTATTTTTTTTATTTTCATTGCTTCATAACATCCACTTGCATTGAAGAATCAATTTTCAGTCAATCATAGAAATTGTTCAAAGGCAAAAATTATTTTCCACCTGCTACAGCCGGAGGGGACATCCGAGTGTCCCCTCCGGCTGTAGCAGGTGGAAAATAATTGGATGTTATGAAGCAATGAAAATAAAAAAAGACTGTTGGATGTTATCATCAAGCAAGCCTGCTGAGAATTCTTTTTTTACATTTGAATAGCAGAAGTTGTGCTAAAAATCAGTTGTTTATTTCGACACTCCTTGGTTCACATAGTTTATGATTTTTCTTTAAGTGGTTGGTTGCGGTGGACCACTCCAAGTGGTAGTGTCACAGCTATTATTGAAATCAGTGATGTCAAATTAGGATCAAGCAATTAATACATCTCACTGTGCACAAACTAATTCCCTCATCGCAGAGCTAAAGTTTCACAGACAAACAAAACGCTACACATCTGGAGACCCCATACAAAGGGCAAAACCCTCAGACGCAGCAAGACCTGATGCTCCAAGATATAATGGCATCAATTACGGGAGTGCGCACATCCTTGGAATCATTCCTTGACACAGTAAACATTGATATCTCCCTCATCAGAGCGGACCTCAGAAAGATGGACACAAGAGTGAAGGAAGTAGAAGACGCCACAATGGAACTGACTAACGACACTGCCCTACTCAAACAACAAGTGAGTCAACTACAAGCTCAGCACAATGGAAGGGCAGCTTAATGAGTATGAAGGAAGGGCATGCAGGAACAATATATGTATTGTGGGGGTCACAGAGCGCGCCGAAGGCCCTGCAATGGATCTGTTTGTTGAGGACTTAATTGTGAAGCAGCTGCAACCAAAGAGACTCTCAAACTACTTCTCTAGTGAACTCGCCCACCGAGTCCCTGGAGGAAGGCGTAAACCAGGCGCACCTCCACAGGCGATCTTAGCTCGATTCTTTAATTTTAGAGATTGGGGTGTTATCCTGCAGACTGCATATCCAAATCCACCCCTCAAATTTGAAAATAATTAAGTATGAGCGTAAAATCTGTTCCGCTTGCGGAATTTGCAGATTTTCGGCAAATTCGCGATCCGCGAATTCTCGCGAAGTTGCCGAAAATGTGCAAATTCGCATGCAGCAGATTTTTTTTGCTTGGTCGCGCTTGACAAATACAATATTGCGGCGCGCGGCGTTCACTTACCATCATTCAGCGTTTGAAGAGTTGTTTTTCTCCATGTTTGCGTGTGCTGTGCAGAAAGGATGCCCAGAACCATAGCAATGAATGAAAAACAAGATGGCAGCGCCCGTTCACGACCACGTGGGTAAGTTCGCACAAGATTTCCCCCACGATCACACGCAAACTTGTACTAGCGAGCCGCACACTTCGCGACATTACACATAGCACCAGAAACGGAAATACGTCATGCAAACAAGATGGCCGCGCCCATGTACGACCGCTAGGGTAACTTTGCGTCGTTGCGCTACAAGCGGCTCGCGAAAACACAAAAAAACACGCGAACTAACACGCCGCAAAAAAACAAATTGCATATTCGCACGAATTTGCGGCTTCCGAATTCAATCTTGCGCAAATTCGCGCCCCGCGAAATTGCAGAAAAACGATTTTTGCAAAATTGAAAGCACTCAGCAGGTGCAAAAGTTCAAGCTCATAATTAGTAACCATTCCCTGTAGTGCTTCCTGAGGGGCCCCTCCAGAGTTCAGTTGCCTACTTGCAACTATTCCATGACCCTGCTCTGACCCTCACAGCAGGCTCAGAGAATAGCTACAAGTATGCCACAAAGGTCCTGTTAAAAAAATTACACTGCAACAGAAAGCAATTACAGATAAGGAAGCAGGTGCCAGACTGGAAGTTCAAATTCAGTGACACATTAATCAGCCCCTAATTCATTCATGTCAGTTGAGGCAAGGCAGGTGTGCTAACGAATTTTGCAAAACTGAAAGCACTTAGCAGGTGCAAACGTTCAAGCTAAGGAAGCAGGTGCCAGCTCAAATTCAGTGACACATTAATCAGCCCCAAATTAATTCATGTCAGTTGAGGCAGGGCAGGTGTGCTTTTCCCCCCATAATCTACAGTGATGAACCAGAGGGAAGTAGTGATGTACCAGAGGGTGGCATGGGTGAACCAGAGGGTGGCAGTGGTGAAACAGAGGGTGCTGTGATGAACCAGACGTAGAAACAACATGGTCGCGACCGTTGCGACCCGACAAGTAAGTTTGCGTTTGCGAACTGGTAAAAAACCCTCGCGAACTGGCAGAAACCCTTCCAAACACAAAAAAATCAGCAAATTCGCAAAAGTTCGCTAACTATGCGGATTGCGAATTTGTAAATACGCAAATTCGCAATCCGCAAAATTCGCCCATACTTAAAAATAATCTGGTCACATTTTTCCCAGACTTTACCACAAAAGTCCAAATCCAGCGTCGCAGCTTCCTGGAGGTCAAGCGAGTGCTGCGAGAAAAGGAGGTGAAATATGCCATGCTTTTCCCAGCAAAACTTTGAGTAGAAGTCGACGGCAAGGTATAGTTCTTCTCCTCCTCTGAAGATACGTGGGAGTGACTGGAGGGCTGGCGTTAAATGGAGAAATCGCACAAGGAGGGAAGCAAAGGACACCGGAACTGTAACACAGCAACGAACAACGCAGCGAGCTTGCCGGGAAAGAGTCGAACTCGACATCACGCAGCTGAAATAGCGCTGGTCTCGATATGAACATATGTGCTACAGATAAGTGACATTTATGTGGGACAGAGGCAGAAGGGGATAATAGTGGGGTACTCCTCCAAAGTGTAATTTTATATGTGAGACCTTGACATGTTAACCCAGTGCAGGGGACATTGATAAACTATGTACCAGCAGTTACAACTGGATAGGGGGCTGGGATCCTCTCCAAAGGTTCTATTTTTATAATGCAACTTTTGGGTTTAGGCGGGGGTAGGGCTGTAAACCAGGCACCTTTTCATGTAAGGGGAAGGGCTACAGGCACTCCTCCTTGTTGGGGAGTGGGTAGTTTGAAATCCACTGGCAGGGGGCAGGGAGGGGGGAGTTGAGGGATCAGAGTGGTGGTGTAATGTTTTTTGTGTGTTTTCGAATCACGAAGGATGGAAAGTTATATTCAGCCATAGGTATTCTTACTACAAACACAGGAACTGTAGTAATGTTGGATTTTAAGAAGTATATGCCCAACCGTTCATTACTGTCGATAAATTTGAACGCAATGTTGAACAATAAAGTTGTTGACACTCAAGATATGCCCCACATATCCTATGTTTTCTGCTTACAAGAACCATGGCCGGGACTAGGGTAGATTTTCGGCAAATTCGCGATCCGCGAATTCTCGCGAATTTGCCGAAAATTTGCAAATTCGCACGCAGCAGATTTTTTTTGCTTGGTCGCGCTTGACAAATACAATATTGCGGCGCGCGGCGTTCACTTACCGTCATTCAGCGTTTGAAGAGTTGTTTTTCTCCATGTTTGCGTGTGCTGCGCAGAAAGGATGCCCAGAACCATAGCAATGAATGAAAAACAAGATGGCAGCACCCTTTCACGACCACGTGGGTAAGTTCGCACAAGATTTCCCCCGTGATCACACGCAAACTTGTACTAGCGAGCCGCACACTTCGGGACATTACACATAGCGCCAGAAACGGAAATACGTCACGCAAACAAGATGGCCGCGCCCATGTACGACCGCTAGGGTAACTTTGCGTCGTTGCGCTACAAGCGGCTCGCGAAAACACAAAAAACCACGCGAACTAACACGCCGCAAAAAACAAATTGCATATTCGCACGAATTTGCGGCTTCCGAATTCAATCTTGCGCAAATTGCCGCCCCGCGAAATTGCAGAAAAACGATTTTTGCAAAACTGAAAGCACTCAGCAGGTGCAAAAGTTCAAGCTCATAATTAGTAACCATTCCCTGTAGTGCTTCCTGAGGGGCCCCTCCAGAGTTCAGTTGCCTACTTGCAACTATTCTATGACCCTGCTCTGACCCTCACAGCAGGCTCAGAGAATAGCTACAAGTATGCCACAAAGGTCCTGTTAAAAAAAATTACACTGCAACAGAAAGCAATTACAGATAAGGAAGCAGGTGCCAGACTGGAAGTTCAAATTCAGTGACACATTATTCAGCCCCTAATTCATTCATGTCAGTTGAGGCAAGGCAGGTGTGCTAACGAATTTTGCAAAACTGAAAGCACTTAGCAGGTGCAAACGTTCAAGCTAAGGAAGCAGGTGCCAGCTCAAATTCAGTGACACATTAATCAGCCCCAAATTAATTCATGTCAGTTGAGGCAGGGCAGGTGTGCTTTTCCCCCCATAATCTACAGTGATGAACCAGAGGGAAGTAGTGATGTACCAGAGGGTGGCATGGGTGAACCAGAGGGTGGCAGTGGTGAAACAGAGGGTGCTGTGATGAACCAGACGTAGAAACAACATGGTCGCGACCGTTGCGACCCGACAAGTAAGTTTGCGTTTGCGAACTGGTAAAAAACCCTCGCGAACTGGCAGAAACCCTTCCGAACACAAAAAAATCTACAAATTCGCAAAAGTTTGCTAACTATGCGGATTGCGAATTTGTAAATACGCAAATTCGCGAATTCGCAAAATTCGCCCATACTTAAAAATAATCTGGTCACATTTTTCCCAGACTTTACCACAAAAGTCCAAATCCAGCGTCACAGCTTCCTGGAGGTCAAGCGAGTGCTGCGAGAAAAGGAGGTGAAATATGCCATGCTTTTCCCAGCAAAACTTTGAGTAGAAGTCGACGGCAAGGTATAGTTCTTCTCCTCCTCTGAAGATACGTGGGAGTGACTGGAGGGCTGGCGTTAAGTGGAGAAATCGCACAAGGAGGGAAGCAAAGGACACCGGAACTGTAACACAGCAACGAACAATGCAGCGAGCTTGCTGGGAAAGAGTCGAACTCGACATCACGCAGCTGAAATAGCAACCGCTGGTCTCGATATGAACATATGTGCTACAGATAAGTGACATTTATGTGGGACAGAGGCAGAAGGGGATAATAGTGGGGTACTCCTCCAAAGTGTAATTTTATATGTGAGACCTTGACATGTTTACCCAGTGCAGGGGACATTGATAAACTATGTACCAGCAGTTACAACTGGATAGGGGGCTGGAATCCTCTCCAAAGGTTCTATTTTTATAATGCAACTTTTGGGTTTAGGCGGGGGTAGGGCTGTAAACCAGGCACCTTTTCATGTAAGGGGAAGGGCTACAGGCACTCCTCCTTGTTGGGGAGTGGGTAGTTTGAAGTCCACTGGCAGGGGTCAGGGAGGGGGGAGTTGGGAGATCAGGGTGGTGGTGTAATGTTTTTTGTGTGTTTTCGAATCACGAAGGATGGAAAGTTCTATTCAGCCATAGGTATACTTACTACAAACACAGGAACTGTAGTAATGTTGGATTTTAAGAAGTATATGCCCAACCGTTCATTACTGTCTATAAATTTGAACGCAATGTTGAACAATAAAGTTGTTGACACTCAAGATATGCCCCACATATCCTATGTTTTCTGCTTACAAGAACCATGGCCGGGACTAGGGTAGAAAAGTCACTCTTGGTTATGACCTCGAACGTAAATGGGATGAGGGATAAAATAGAACCAGGCACTGTACTACAATATCTCAAGAGGCACGCCCCCCAATCTAGTTTTGATGCAAGAGACGCACTTCGCATCGCCATTGTATATAGAGATAATTTGGTAACAAGGATAGAACCAACTAACCTTGAGTCAGCAGAAGCACTCACCTTCTGCATTAAACTTTCCCCCATACAATCCTTTAATGGCACTCTTATTTACCGCCCACCCTCCCCTCGAACCCCCTTTTTATCATCCCTCAACACATTACTACAGCTTATAGCAGCTAAACCGGACTACACCATACTAGGTGATTTTAACTTTCATCTAGAAAATCTTAATGATAGAGATTCGTCAACTTTACTGTCTGACCTTTCCTCTGTAGGTCTCAAATTATTGAATACCGCTCCTACCCATCAGGCCGGGCATACTTTGGACGGTATTTTCTCCAACAATCCTTATATCATTTCACTTTCTTTACAACCACTAACATGGACAGACCATGCTGCATTAATGTTTACCATCACAACCAGAAATGTTAAAAATACGACCCTGTTAAACCGCTGCACACAATTTAGAGACCGGAAGAATTTGGAGGCTTCAACTCTACAGTCCACGTTGTTCGTTACCCAACCAGAGGAAACAAAGGATGCACATATCGACTCAGAAAATTATATGGCCTGGCTCAATAATGCCCTTAAAGTATTGGCCCCTGTAAAATCTGTACGGCCAAACCGCAACACACCTTCAGACCCTTGGTTTTCCGAAACTCTCAGATTGGAAAGGCAACGCTGTCGAAATTTAGAAAGACGTTGGCGAAAACACTATCACAACAATGATAGAGATGCATACAAAAAAACCCTAGCCTCCTACAGAAAGCTGCTAATCATAGAAAAACAACAATACTACACGGAGCAAATAGAGTTAGCAAAAAACTCAACTAAACAACTCTATCAATTGGTTTCAAATCTGTTCACTCCACCCATGTGCACCACCATTGAACCAACTCAAAATCTCTGCAATGAACTGGCAGACTTTTTCAAACTTAAGGTCAACGACATTTATGCTAATTTTTCCTCAAAACTAACCTCAGAACCCCCTAGCTCCAACACAAATCATGCCCCCACTCCCACAGTTTTGTCTGAATTTACTCAAACCACTCCTTCTCAGATAAAGGAAATCATGGCCACTAACAAGTCAGGATCACCACTGGATCCATGTCCTCCCATGGTAATAAAACCAGTTACTGATTTAATAGCTCCCATCCTAACAAACATTTGTAATGCTATGTTTTGTTCAGGTTCCTACCCCTCGGTTTGGAAGAAAGCAATTATTAAACCTCTATTAAAAAAACCAAGCCTGGACCCTGCAGAATCCAAAAGCTACCGACCTATCGCTTCCCTTCCTTTTCCGTCAAAAATATTTGAAAAAATCATGAACCATCAGCTGGCCAATTATATCGACCAGAATAATCTTCTTGATGAGACCCAATTCGGATTCAGGAAGGGTCACGGAACTGAAACTGCCCTAATAAAGGCGGCAGAGGAGATCAGAGTGATCATGGATCAAGGAGGTGCAGCAGTCCTAATATTACTGGAATTGTCTGCGGCTTTCGACATGGTCGATCACAACATTCTGATCGACCGTGTTGGAAAGATTGGCATTCAGAACAAAGCCAAATCACTGCTGTCTTCTTTTCTTTCTGGCCGTGAGCGGTCAGTTAAACTGGGTGACTTCTTCTCCCCTGTTTTCACCTTACCCTGTGGTGTTCCCCAGGGATTCTCGCTAAGTCCGACGCTATTTAACATCTATGTGTCGGACTTGGAGAGGGTCATTAAATCTTACAGTATTGGGTTAACATCCTATGCTGATGACACCCAGCTGGTACTGGCTGTTCATAATAACGGAGGAACAGTTGCGGCCAACTTTCAGGATGGTATGATGGCAATCAGCTCCTGGATGGACCATAATTGTTTAAAATTAAACTCCGACAAGACGGAGGTTATGATATTTGGTCGTCTGACCCCGTCTTGGTCTCCAACATGGTGGCCTTCTGACTTAGGCCTTCCCCCTACCCCGGTCAATAAAGTCAGGAATCTAGGAGTTATATTTGATAACAAGTTGTCATTTGTAAGCCATGCCAATGCGGTAGTCTCAGCATCTTTTTATACTTTAAAGATGATTAAGAAATTGCTACCGTTTTTGCCAGCCAGTGCAGGCAAAACCCTGATGTCAACCTTGGTTCTTTCTAAGGTTGACTATTGTAATGGATTACTCCTAAATGCCCAAGAACAAGTACTGAACAAGCTACAGCTTGTCCAAAATGCTGCCGCCAGAATCCTGACAAATACTCCAAAATTTTCCTCCATTTCCCCCATGATCCGACAATTGCACTGGCTTCCAATCAGGAGTCGCATCAAATTCAAGGCGTTATGCATCACCTACAAGACCAGGAACAGCATGGGGCCAGAATTAAAAAAAAAAAGCCTTGTCAGTTAAAACGCCCAAAAGAGCACTGCGCTCCGCTACAGCCAATTTGCTACAAATTCCGCGCACTAAAAAAGTGAATTGGGGGGACAGACGCTTTACGGTCGCGGCCCTCAGGCTATGGAATACTCTTCCCCTCCAAATAAAATCTTGTCCTTCCTTGATGAGTTTCCGGAGACAATTAAAAACATGGCTTTTTATTCAATAAGATCTTATCTCCTCTTGCACATGATCTGTACAGCGCCGAGACACCTTAGGGTATTTGCGCGCTAAATAAATTGCATGAATAAATAAATAAATAAAATAGTGGGAAATATAAGTGGATATAAACTACTGGTTCACGCGGGGTACACCTCAGGATCGATGGGCACGGGTATCCTAGTTAGGAAAAGTCTTGCACTCACCCCAACACGTACGTGGGCAGACCCCCAGGGGAGGTATGCAGTTTTAGAGGCAAATGGGGAAGGGAAAATGCTTAATGTAGTTTTGGCGTACCTTCCACCACCGTTAGGTAAGGAGGCACTTATAGACCTGGAGAAAGTCATCGTACTTCTCCCTATAGGCACCCTTATTTTGGGGGGACTTCAATATGACCATGGATGGCCAAAAAGACAGACACTCACAGCATCCCCGAACACGCCCCAGTACCCAAATGGAAGAATCCATGGGCTTAACAGATATATGGTGCTCTCTACAACCAGACATGACCTATTTGTCTTACTATTCTAATGCACACAAGAGCATGTCACGAATTGATTATTTTCTGACACACTTAGCGAGTATCGGAAATGTTCGAAATCCGCGTGGCCTACCGCGGGGCATCTCAGACCATTCCCCGGTATGGGTTGAGCTTACATACTATACTCGGCGACAGTGTAACACGAATCCCTGTTTGCTCAAAATTCTGCATATAAGGGAAAATTTGCTTACTCATACGATAATTATTTCAAAGAGAATGTCTTCTTCGTGGACTCAGTCTGATATTGTGGGAGGTCTTCAAGGCGGTGCTGAAGGGGCAGGCACAGTCGCCCAAAGTGGGTTATAATCAAAAACAACAACAGCAAGTCCTACGGTTAGAGAGTGAACTTAGGCAGCTGGAAACATAATGTGCTAGGTCGCCGAGCGAAGCTATCATGAACCAATTAATTGTCAAGCAATTAGAATATAGAGCTTTGGCTGGGGAGCAGATGAGGGCCAGAGTACTGCAAACACAATGCAAGCTGTATGAAATAGGGAACAGGGTGGCGAAAATGCTAGCCTGGTTGGAGTAGGGAGAGCGATATGTACCTAGACTGACCCTAGAGGACACAACGCAGACTTCAGACCCACAAGAAATTGCAGTGGCTTTTGCAGACCACCGAGAGAAGGTTTATACCTCCTCGACCACATACACGGCGGAGGACTCCCGCCAGCTGCTAGCAGATATGCATCTGCCCACCCTGTCAGCAGCAGATAGGGATGCAATGGGAGGGGACCTTACAGATGATAAAATCCAACAGGCAATTGGTATTGTTCAGTCAGGGAAGGCAATGGGACCTAACAGGGTCCCTATTGAATTTCTGAAAATGGTGGCCTTACACGTTGTGCCCCACTTAAAAGATATGTACAATGAAAGCTTCAAAAAAGGAATCCTGCCAGAAGACCAACGTCTGTCTTCTATTATTATTATTGGGAAGCCAGGGAAACTCGCCGAGAGCTGCTGTTCTTATAGGCTGATCTTGTTAATCAACTTAGAAGCGAAATTTATGGCAAAACTCCTGGCCTCTCGCTTGATTTCTATACTCCCATCTTTGGTCCACCCCGACCAATCAGGCTTTGTGCCAGGGAGGAACACAGCACTGAATATCCGCCGCCTTTATAATGTTGTGGGGGTGACAGAAGTATATAGCAGAAGACGCAGAAGTGTTGTCCCTGGATGCCGCAATGGCATTTGATTCTATGGAACGGGCATATCTCTTTGAAGTGCTAAGACACCTGGGGTTCGGCCCAAAATATTTGGGCTGGATAAGGCTGCTTTAAACCCAACTGAGGGGCCAAGTCAGGGGTTGAAAGGGATGGACAGCCATGAAGACAGGATATCGTTATATGCGGATGATATCCTGTTATATCTAGCGTCCCCCAATAAATCAGTGCATTGAATTTTAAATATTTTTACAAATTTTGGCAAATACTCCGGCTATTGCATCTACTGGGCCAAATCGGTACTTTTTGCACTTCGGGGTCCAGTTCCTCAACTTCCCTCGGGTTGCGAGGTGGAGGTAGCCTGTGACGGATTCCGTTACCTTGGGGTTTTTATAACCCCAGACCCCCAGCTCTTCCATGACAAAAACCTAGCTGTTTCCTTGGACAGGCTACTCAGTGATGTTAAACATTGGAGATCCCTGCCCATTTCTTTGTTGGGTCGGGCTGCACTATTTAAGATGTTGGCTCTCCCACGTTTCTTATACATCATTCAAAACTGCCCCTGCAGGGTTCCTGAATCCTACTTCAGGAGTGTGGAGAGTGAAATCAGGACCTTACTGTGGAATGGTGGAATGGTGGAGTGCCTTGTGTAGTGCTAAATAAACTCACCACGGGGTGGTACGATGGAGCGATTCCCCTCCCCGATATACAACTTTATTATTGGGCCTCGCAGCTGGTGGTAGCCAATCACTGGATATATCGCTCTCCGATAGATCCTGCATACATGCTAGATAGATATCAGATGGGTAGGGAGGGTTGCCTGGGACCTTTATATACGAAAGCCAAGAAAGGGCGATACCTAGGCCCGACGGCTCACATGGTGGAGATTTGGTGATTGGCGACTAGAAATCTTGGCTGGACAGATGGGCTGACCCAAACCACACCATTGTGGTCTATACAAAGACTAGGATTTGGCAAATGGGACACAATCGGAATATCCACTACAGGTCATCTAGTAAAAAAGGCAAAGTCCTCAGGTTTGAGGAGCTACAGGAGAAGTTTGAACTAGTCCAAGGGGAGATTTTTCGCTATCTGCAGGTCGTCATGCACTTACAACAGCGCCCACGGACTTAAGAAACATACCAGAATCATCCCCTTTAGAAGTCAGATTGCTTTCTGAACCGATTTTAAACAAAGCTATATCTTTAACGTACCACAATCTATGTAATATCCTGCCAGAACACTCTCCAAAACAGGTGGCAGGAGGACGTAGAGCAAATTGAAGATGATAATTGGCAAACAGCGTTCATGTCCCCAAGAGAGGCGGCTATCACTTTCCGACTCCTTCGGATCCAGTTAAAAATCCTACACAGGACATTTCTTACTGGGGTGACTCTAGCAAGGATGGGTGCTAGACAGGATACACTATGTCTACGCGGCTGTCACCAAGAAGCAACCTTTTACCATACCATATGGGACTATCCACTAGTAAGACCCATGTGGGAACGAGCAACCAAACATATGCATGATGCACTAGGGAAAAAGATAATCTTTACACCGCTGCTGGGGCTCCTAAATATTTGGGAGGCCACTGACCTAACAGAAGTGGAACATCAACTGGCCACAATGGGGTATACCTTGTTGAAGCAGGCATTAGCAATTAAGTGGGGAGTCGCAAAGCGGCCATCGATAGGAACCTGGGCTCGTGATTCAGATGAGTGTATGACTGCAGAAAAAGAGGTGTTCAAATCTAGAGGGTGTCCCAAGAAGTGGGATAAAAAATGGAGCAGATGGAATGTATACCGAGGAGAATTGTGTGTCTCCCCGACTAAGGAAATGGAAATGACGCAGTGCGTATTCTCTTGAAACGAATGACTGAATACCTATATCATTTCCTGTATTTGTGTACCTAATGTAACAAGGCTGTGATATATGACTACCAATGTATGAGATTTGCTGTTTAAAACCAATAAATGTTTTGTTTTTTTAAAGTGTGGAAAAGGCTGCTTTAATGAAACAGGTGCACAAATCGGCAATAACCCCCAACAACCTGGGTCTACGCCATAGATACTAATCATAGCATTGGTCTCATTATACATTTCATTAACTTTCCACAAACCCTCAACGCTCTAACCAAAACAATCAAAATCCAATCACACCCTCATCACTCAAAAATCCCCTCATCCATCCACCGTGCATCCACCAGTGTTGTCCTCTCATTCCAAAACTCCCCTTCCCCTCAAAATTCAACTGGGTCTTCCAACTAGGAAAACAACTACATTCCCACCAGCAAATTCAGTACCACTGCTAAAATATTTTAATTTGCATCAGATACAACACTTTGTAAAAAGATAAATGAACCACGTCATCTGCGAAAAACTCTACTGCCTCAAACATGATGTCACTGTGTTCTAAAAAGAAAAACCCTTCCACCTCACAGAATGTTCAGATCTCTCTGTTTCCATTTCGTCTTGCTCTGTCGATGGCCCCTGGTTTGTTGGCTCCCCTTACTACTCTCCATGACATTAGCTTATTGAATACCACTGTCGTGCCTGACCATGCTTTCTTAATCTCCAATAAGTCCTATTTTATAGCTTTAACTAAGGCCAACCCTTTCATCTTCAATAAATTATTTTCTCTTAGGTGCACCTATAAAATGTCTGGGCCAGGGGTTCCTTTGATCAAATCATCGAACTTAGGCAACAGCTCGTGCCATCGCATGCCTCCTTTTCCAAACCACTTCAACTGTTCTACTGTTTCAGGCAGACCCAACTGTCTTCCTCCTCGCCATGACACTGCATTCCTTACTGCCCACTTCACAAAATAGTGCCCACAGATCCAAACCTCTACATGGTGTCTTTGTTGGCCTGCAATACAACCTAGGAGAATACAAATTCATGTTATTGATTGCCCTGCAACATCCACCCCAAACGCAAATAGGGCTGATAGCAACCAAATCGTCAACACCCCAACTGTTTAATCTCCGCCGCTGTCAAACACCTGCCTTCAGCCTTAATTGCCATCCCAAGCCGAAATGAATGTGTTCCAAAATCCTTCGACTCATAGCCCACCAAATCCAAGGCTTTCAGAAAAACCCCCAACACCTGAGAAGCCAAACAACGTATGTCAATCTCATGCACCAAGCATATGGACAACCCATCACATCCGGGTATGCCGGCAAAGACACACAGAAGCCCCTGCCTGACTGATCTGTCATGGACTTTGGTATCCAGTATTGCACTGCCCCTTCCAGCATTGGGATATCACCCCAACATATGTGCTTGCGTGCTGCAGATCCCACAACTTCTGTAATGCGAAAAGCCCCCAGAAAAAGCCACACCATGATGACGGTAAAACGAAGCGTTTCCCATGCATCCCGACACACCATTTAGAAAGCTGCAACCAGTCACTTAAAATGTGCAGTGCAACGGGATGCCTCAATCTGTCTCCCACACCGCTCTCTTGCTACCACCACTTCAAGGGCGCGCTTCCCCATTTCACCCACAGACGGTTCATCCCCAGCTCAGCTTTTCAAGAAAGGGTATGCCCACCAACTTACCAGCGAATTGTGTCCGCTGATAAACCCTTGTCAATCAAAAACATGATAACATTTACCACATCATCCCTGTGAGCTCGACCTCCATTCAAACTTCCCCTGGGCACCATCCCAGACTGCAAAATTTCCTTCCACACTAGCCCATAAGCTTTACTCGTCGAGTCTGATAGTAAACCCAGGATCAGCTGCATCACATGCTCTTGCCTAGTGTCCACAAGTGAGCTGGCATTGCATTCTTCCTCTTGTCCACCCCCGGGGCCAACCCACAGAACCTCTTCCACTGAAATTGAGAGAGAGCATCAGCAATTTCATTCTGAATTTATGGAATGTGTTGTGCCCAGTAAGTAACATTTGCCCATAAACACTCCAACACAAAAACTTGCAACAACTGCCACACCTTGTTTTTTTTCCCAACTGACGAGTGAGCATGTTGACTACTGCCATGTTATCAACATTGAACAGCACTGATTTGTTTGCAAATAATTACCCCCACAAGCAAACTGCCACCACCAGAATGAAAACATTCAAGGAAAGCAATGATGCGTCCTCTCCGTTTCTAGGCTTCCACCGCCCCTTCCAGAACAGGCCAAAGCCATGCCCACCAGTTGACCACTCCATATGTTCCCCCAGGCATGCTATTGGAATGCAATTACAATAATTCAGAAAAGTATGTCAAAGCCTCAAGTCCTCTCGCACCTCCGCCTTGATTCGCATCCTGTGATGCAAAAGTAAGATCCATGTTCGTGCCCAGCCTTCTACAAAAAGTCCTGACTGCCCTACATGCACAATTTAGTGACCCAACAAAATCTGTATGTCCTTCACCTGTACTTTAGACCTGGCCAAGGCAGCATCGAAAGCTCCAGGCAATGCCTGGTCTTCTCCCTAGACAATCGAATCTCCATCTTGCCTCAAGTCCAACTCTATACCCAAAAAGGCAATCACCTGAGCAGGCCCCACTGTCTTTTCTGGCACCAAGGGGACCCCAAAATCCTGCATCAAGTCCTGAAAACAACTTCAAACTCTCCTGACAATCCATGGAAACTGGAGCCCCAACAATGAAAAAATCATCCAAATAGTGAGTCATCACGTCTTTCTTGGCCACATGTACAGAAATTGTTTGCAAAAAAGAGCTAAAAGCTTTGAGCAAAGAACAAAAAACTGAACATCCTTGTTCACAAAAAAGTGTCCCCCAAACTGAATGCAAAACAACTCATGGTCTGCAAGGTGAACAGGAAGCAACCGAAAAGCTGATTTGATATCACACTTCACCAACAAGGAACCCCTTCCCACTTTATTTACCATCTGGACCGCTGAATCAATAGAGACATATTGCACCTTACTGCATCCGTTAGGAATGAAGTCATTAACCGATCTCCCTTCAGGACAGGAAAGGTGATGAATGAGACGTAACTCACCCGGCTCCTCTTTGGGCGGCACTCCGATATGAGAAATCCACAAACTCTCCAGTGCCCAATCTTGAAACCGGCCCCTACATTCGCCCTTCCGTCACCTCTTTCAACAATTTCCACCAAACCAACTCCTCCTGCCCTTGACTGATCTCAAATTCTCCACCCACTAGCTAACTATGGGACCCTCGTAACACAAACAAAGTCCAAACTGGAAACCTGGCATCAATAATTCTTTCTCCATGTCGGACTCCAGCATGACAACCCATTCTTTCAAGCAATCCAACTTAACCGGCGAACATGCTTTTCCCAATTGAACTCTGACCGCCTCTCCCCCCATCCCCGGACACTGTAGCCAGTCCAATGTCCCCCACTGCCACCCAGTTGGCCAAGTAATCCCTCCTGGGTGCCACATTGAGTAAGCATATGCTTACCGCCATATTTGGAGCACTTGTAGCGGTATTTGCAATATTTCCGCAAACATTGGCTACTGGATGCATGTGTCTCACACTCAATATAAGGTCTTCATCTATCTCAGTTACCAGCCGTAACTGCATAATCACTTTGCCTAAACTATTATACCACCAGTCCATCGAGCCTAGTAAAAATGAAAGGACAATAAAAGTCAAACATGAAAAACCTGTGCTAAATGCAAGATCCCTGGTGTAGCCCAGTATTGAGTGTGCGTACGTTAGATAAGGGTCAGTGTTTGAACAATATCAAATGTGAGAAAAATTTAGAGAAAACAAGTTACACAAAGAGTTCACCATATTACTATTTCACATGTCATATTTAATAAACTGACAAAACCCGGAAAGTCACTGATACACTTTTTATCATTTCAAACGAGCGAATCAAAACATGTTGAAGAACAGTTACGGGTTTAAGAATTGCCCAAATGCAAATATAACATTTATATATCAAATTTATCTATCTCATATAAAAATATGAACATGCTCACAGTGAGAAAGAAAAGAGTGATGGGGTAGGATGGGAGTGATAAGGTGGTGCTGGACTAGGTAAAGGTGGTGTGACCATATCAGAATCACAAAATCAATAAGGTAAGACCTTTACGGTCTAGTCCGATCATTAGTTCCCTATTTTTCTTCACATATAGGGTGGATAGCTCGACACAGTTGGATCCTATAATGTGAGACAGTGGTAAAATCGGTCTACGTTTCGACTCCGCTTGATTAAAGGGCTATTTGCGCCTCATTCTATTTTTTTCACCAGGACGTACTAGGATGGGAGCGCCTGAAAGTGTAAACATAAGCGCAATGTCACAGACTGATCTGAGGTGAACTAGAAAGCTTAAATGGGGGGTATCTAGAAATGTGGTACCTACAGTAAAGATCGGCCTCTCCGTGACCATCTTTATAGACCTCCCAGACCAAGAAGTCCCTTTGTAACGTCCATTGGAAATCAGCTTAGAGATGAACAGTGCCGATCTTAGGCAGCAAGTAATTGGGCCCACCCATGTGGCAGGGCACACGTTGGATGGTATCTTTTCTAACCATCCACACCTTTCATTTACGGGCCTGTTGTCCCTATTCTGGACAGACCATGTGGCTCCACTATTTGAGCTGGCCCTTAAAGACCATTACGCTGTTGGAGGACTCTCTAAGAGGCAGAGGAAAATGCAAGCGTGTAACAAAGTTGGGGGTACAGACTTAGCAGAAATGCTTACCTCAACAGAGGCCCAAATGCCTTTAGACGTGGAGGAGGCTACCACCATGTTACAGACTGGCTGGAGTCAACCTGTAATAAGCTAGCCCCAAAGAAAATTCTGTTTCCCAAAAGGTTACAACCCTCTGCCCCATGGTATACGGAGAAACTCAGGGATCAAAAATTAATCTGTAACCGTCTGGAGTGGAACTGGAGAAAAGGTATAAAGAAACAGAGAAAAATATATATAAACAAAGCCTCATGATTTATAAGCAGCTACTTTTTAAGGCAAAGCAAGAGTCCTTTGCTAATCAAATTAATTCAGCCCAAAACTCTGCCAAAGAGCTTTTTGAAACTGTAACTAGCCTGGCGCACCTGTGCCCGGCAAATATTCAAACGAGCCAGGAATTATGTGAGGATATTGCTAGGTTCTTTCAGGAAAAAATAGAGGCCATTTTTTAAACTTTTAATGGTCAAATCACTGATGTTTCAAATCTTAGAAGGAGAAACCCTTAATCGAAAAGGGAGGGTTTGTTTAGAACAGACAAAAAAGACAGGTTCCCTTTTCGTGTAGTCTATAGAGAGACAGCAGTCTCTGAAAGTTCTTATTTTAGAAGGGGTTCTATGGTGAGCCAAAACACGTATCAAAGATGTTCAGAGATCAACAAATTTACAATCAATAAAAACTTCATTTAGTACACATCATTTTACCTCTGTTGGATTAATACAAATTAATAAAGATGTAAACACTGTTATTTATCAAAAACAATTCTTTATTATTCTCTATTCATACTACATGATTTAGAAAAAGCTCAAAAATTCAAAGGTTGTTTAAAAAAACAGGTATTGCTGCATT
Organism: Lissotriton vulgaris; assembly: GCF_964263255.1. NCBI lineage: Eukaryota > Metazoa > Chordata > Amphibia > Caudata > Salamandridae > Lissotriton > Lissotriton vulgaris. The sequence goes on from NC_141691.1 coordinate 888,181,964, forward strand.
ATTATGCACCACAGACATGAAACAATTTTTACAGTTAAAAAGTAGTAATCCTTTTCACAAACACATTTGTCAAATAAAACAAAACCTTATCAATTGTTACACAACACAAAAAGTCGACGCAGCGTTTCGGTGATTCTATATCTTCACCTTCTTCAGGACAGTGTGTTAGATTAAAAATTCTAAAAGGTTAAAACATAGAGAAAAACAAGTTACTGTACTTAGTCTGTGATAGAACAGAGTTTACCTTTACACTATACAGTCTTTACATCATCTACTACACTATACAGTCTTTACATCTATCTCCCGTGTTTACACCAACAGAACACCTTCAGCCATTTCAAGTCGTCTCAATGGCACCCCTACTTTGCTGAACAATTAACAAAAAGGACAAGCCTTAGTGTTATTTGTGGATCCCACAACTTTGGTTTGGTCACACCTTATTCTTTAATTATGACCCTTCATGCCTTTTTTATTTTTGGGCAGTGAGTATACATACAATTATAACTTCTTTGTTGTATCAATGGCAACATTATGTACCTATTTCTAAGGTATTGGGTGTGTATTTAATCCATACATACCTCTGGTTAGGTTGTTATTTGGTCAATCGCTTTTCTGAAGGAATTGGCGAAAAATGACCTTGTCGGATTTCTCGACTTCTGTATGGATAGTTAGATTTAAAGGGTCATTAGATCACCTCTGACTGGTTTGTAAATTATATTTAGATTTATTATAATTTCAATTTGCTATTACCTTGGTTTAGAGGTATTTCCTCGTATACATCATGGATATGGACCGCCTATTCAATAAATGTTGTCAAGGGCGTGTCTGTTGAAGAATTTTTTATAAGAAAACCTTAGTAGTTTATTAACTCAATTGTTTAAAAATTTCCTATGGTTATTCAAAACTTGTAAAACGGAAAGGAATTTTTGGTACCTGTAAATTCTCACAGAGAAGTCTGTGTCCCTGGAGGGTATCAATTTTCATCACCTGGTTTATGATTCGGGTGTTTTATTCTTAAGCTAGGAAACACCAAAAAGATATATAATAATGAATTTTACTACGGGATTTCTGCCATCATTCAGTTATTCTTTTCTAATTTTTTGCTACTTCCTGTAACATTTCTACTCAAAGTACCTGAGATACTTCAAAAGAAGGCTCTTATGCAGAGGTCGGTTTCCTTGTCCTCGCCCGGTATTAATAGGGGTGGTACTTTTAGCCCTTTGGGAAACTGGAAAAAAGGTGCATAGGGAGCTTAGTTTAGGGGAGGGGTTTTTTGGTGATTTCTGACTTTAATTTCACACAAAACGCTTTGATACATTACCTTAGGCTTTCTTTTTAGAAGCTCATATTTGTTTTGGTAGTGCAATTAGTCACAGCAGTGGGGATTGATTCTTGCTTTGTCTGAAAACATGAACAGACAAAACAGCTATTTTGAATCTATGATATTTCTCAAAGGTAATTTAATCACTAAAGCTCAAGGTTTGCTCCCCTTTAAGGTTTGGGTCGGGCTGTGGCTGTACTCCAAGATGTCCGCCACGCATGCGCACAGAGCGCGGACCGTGGCGAACATGCATCGAGAAAATTAAAAACACGAGGTAAATATAAATTTCTTCTAGTATCATAAAAGGGCATTTGTCAAAACAAGATATAAACTGATAAAAATACAGACACATTGGGGATATCAATGGATGAAATAATCCTGCAGGCATGCCCAATGAATGCTGAACAGTGCCAATATGGCCGCCACGTTCAACCCCATTACCAAGCAATTTTGCAAATTAAACCCCAGGTGTGAGTGGTTAAGTATAATTAACCAATCAGTAGCCTTATAAAAACCTGAGAGAAACTAGCAGCCAGTAACCACTACCTGCAAGTCGGAAGAGGTGTAAGCCCGGGAAGCGCGAGGAGGAAGAATTCAAGTAAGTACAGCCCGACCCAAACCTTAGAGGGGAGCAAACCTTGAGCTTTAGTGATTAAATTACCTTTGAGAAATATCATAGATTCAAAATAGCTGTTTTGTCTGTTCATGTTTTCAGACAAAGCAAGAATCAATCCCCACTGCTGTGACTAATTGCACTACCAAAACAAATATGAGCTTCTAAAAAGAAAGCCTAAGGTAATGTATCAAAGCGTTTTGTGTGAAATTAAAGTCAGAAATCACCAAAAAAACCCTCCCCTAAACTAAGCTCCCTATGCACCTTTTTTTCCAGTTTCCCAAAGGGCTAAAAGTACCACCCCTATTAATACCGGGCGAGGACAAGGAAACCGACCTCTGCATAAGAGCCTTCTTTTGAAGTATCTCAGGTACTTTGAGTAGAAATGTTACAGGAAGTAGCAAAAAATTTGAAAAGAATAACTGAATGATGGCAGAAATCCCGTAGTAAAATTCATTATTATATATCTTTTTGGTGTTTCCTAGCTTAAGAATAAAACACCCGAATCATAAACCAGGTGATGAAAATTGATGCCCTCCAGGGACACAGACTTCTCTGTGAGAATTTACAGGTACCAAAAATTCCTTTCCGTTTTACAAGTTTTGAATAACCATAGGAAATTTTTAAACAATTGAGTTAATAAACTACTAAGGTTTTCTTATAAAAAATTCTTCAACAGACACGCCCTTGACAAAATTTATTGAATAGGCGGTCCATATCCATGATGTATACGAGGAAATACCTCTAAACCAAGGTAATAGCAAATTGAAATTATAATAAATCTAAATATAATTTACAAACCAGTCAGAGGTGATCTAATGACCCTTTAAATCTAACTATCCATACAGAAGTCGAGAAATCCGACAAGGTCATTTTTCGCCAATTCCTTCAGAAAAGCGATTGACCAAATAACAACCTAACCAGAGGTATGTATGGATTAAATACACACCCAATACCTTAGAAATAGGTACATAATGTTGCCATTGATACAACAAAGAAGTTATAATTGTATGTATACTCACTGCCCAAAAATAAAAAAGGCATGAAGGGTCATAATTAAAGAATAAGGTGTGACCAAACCAAAGTTGTGGGATCCACAAATAACACTAAGGCTTGTCCTTTTTGTTAATTGTTCAGCAAAGTAGGGGTGCCATTGAGACGACTTGAAATGGCTGAAGGTGTTCTGTTGGTGTAAACACGGGAGATAGATGTAAAGACTGTATAGTGTAGTAGATGATGTAAAGACTGTATAGTGTAAAGGTAAACTCTGTTCTATCACAGACTAAGTACAGTAACTTGTTTTTCTCTATGTTTTAACCTTTTAGAATTTTTAATCTAACACACTGTCCTGAAGAAGGTGAAGATATAGAATCACCGAAACGCCGCGTCGACTTTTTGTGTTGTGTAACAATTGATAAGGTTTTGTTTTATTTGACAAATGTGTTTGTGAAAAGGATTACTACTTTTTAACTGTAAAAATTGTTTCATGTCTGTGGTGCATAATAATGCAACAATACCTGTTTTTTTAAACAACCTTTTAATTTTTGAGCTTTTTCTAAATCATGTAGTATGAATAGAGAATAATAAAGAATTGTTTTTGATAAATAACAGTGTTTACATCTTTATTAATTTGTATTAATCCAACAGAGGTAAAATGATGTGTACTAAATGAAGTTTTTATTGATTGTAAATTTGTTGATCTCTGAACATCTTTGATACGTGTTTTGGCTCACCATAGAACCCCTTCTAAAATAACAACTTTCAGAGACTGCTGTCTCTCTATAGACTACACGAAAAGGGAACCTGTCTTTTTTGGCAAATCACTGATATGACAGCTGCCTTATCAAAAGGACATAAATCAGGCTCCCTCACAACTCTTGACAAGTTTTTACCACTATCCACTATGGACACTCATAAGCTCCTCATGTCAGCTAAATAAGGCTCCCCCTATGACCCGTGTCCTGTCGCGGTGGTAAAATTGGCCCCTGAACATATCACCCTTTCACTCACCTCCCTTTTTAATGCAATGTTTGAAGTTCCCAAAGCCTGGAAAATTGCTTCGATATTACCACTTCTAAAAAAATAATTGTTTGGACCATAAGGATCCCAACAATTTCCAACCAATCTCACGCCTCCCACTTCCAGCAAAAGTAGTCGAGAAAAGAATGAAGGCACAACTGAGTGCCTTTCTACCCGAAGCTCAAGCTCTGGATCCTATTCGATATGGGTTTAGAGAAGGGCACAGCACGGAGTCCGCTCTCTTAAAATCCACAAAAGAGATCAGGGAAGCCTTAGATAGGGGAGGGAAGGCCGCTATGATTATGCTGGACCTGTCTGCAGCCTTCGATACGGTCCGTCATGACCTGTTGATGGATCGTCTGATGGCTTGCCGAGTCCAGGATAAAGCATGGAAACTCTTGAAATTCTTCCTCACTGACAGATTGCAAATGGTCTCATTGGGCAAATTTTATTCCAAACCTTTTTCTCTGTCTTGTGGAGTTCTGCATGGGTCGTCTCTGAGCCCCACACTCTTTAATGTGTATGGGTCTTCTTTGGCCCTCCTCATCAACTCCTTTGGTTTTTGCTTTACCTCATATGCAGATGACACACAAATTGTCGAAGCAGTCGGGAGGTGGATGTCTCAAAATTGTCTAAAGCTCAACTTGGGCAAAACAGAGGTCATCCTGTTTGGGAATGATGGCAACTTCTAGACCCCAAACTGGTGGCCTGATACTATGGGCACTCTTCCGACACCCACCAGGAATGTAAAAAACTCAGGAGTTTTAATAGATGATAGGATCAACGTTGGTAACCATGTTAATGCTGTAGCATCTGCTACGTCGTACGTTCTTAGAACGATTAAGAAAATACTGACTTTTTTGCCAATAGACAGTCGGCAAACAGTGGTTACAGCACTAATTATGCCAAGGCTGGACTACTGTAATAGTCTGTACTTGAATTTTTAGGATCGTTTTCTGCATAAACTCAACTTCTGCAGAATGCAGCCACTACACTGCAAACCGGCACACTTTAATTTGCATCTATCTCCAGAGAAATCAAAAGACTCCACTGGTTACCCGTCAAGAATCGGGTGCACTTTAAATTCCTTTGTACGGTATACAAAGCCCTACAAGGAACAGGACCTGACCATCTGAAACAGCAGTTTCAGTGGTACGTGACCAAAAGAACACTTCGCTCTCTTGGAGCAAAATTGGTGATAGTACCACCCTCAAAAAAACCAATGTGGGGAGGCAGACGTTCAGTTGCCTGTGCGGCAAAGGTCTGGAATTACCTTCCTTTCCATCTGATAAATACCTCTGATCTATTGGTTTTTAGGAAGGCCTTAAAAACCTGGCTTTCTGGCAAATAAACCGGTTCACATCGTGAATCATTTGGAGGACTGTAGCTAGCACCAGGACACACTTGGGTAATAACTGCGCTTTACAAATGTTGCTAACATAACATAACTGCTCCCTATTGAATGACCAACATGCACCTACTGTCCTCATCTGTCCCAAACTGCTGCACCCACCCCAAACTGGGTGGGACACCCTCAAAAGGGCCTGTAAATTACTGGCCAGCTGCTCAACGTTTAAGTCAATGGGGCTGGCCTCTCCAGCTCATAGTTTGTAAGAACAACTCATAGTCTACATGTCCCCACACCCCATCTTCCTCCTCTGCTAGGCGAGCCTGGAATTCCTCATCATAATGGACCTTTGCCTGCCCCCCAAAGGTCACCTGTGTCTTACGCACTACATCGAGATATTTAAAAAGGGCAACACGCCTCTCAGAATACTTTTTACTATAAAAACGTGCATACGTTAGAAAAGCCACAGTTCCGTTTCCTATGTTGACTGGTTCCCTGGTCTTATGGGACAACTCATATTCCTCCTCCTTTGAGGCCTCTTTAGCCCATATCTCCCGATGTAGCAACTTCATTAGTTTTACATATTGCCATTTCCAAATACGCTCCTAAGTGACAGCCATTGAGTGCTCCCCTAGGGGTTTAGTAATCCCCATGTATGGCATCTTCTTCCTCTTCACCTCTTTGCTGTCCTTTTTGCCGCCACCCCCTCACTTTCAGTGTTCTCTGTCGCTTGCGACCTTGTAAGCATTTCTGCTGTCTCCTCCTCCTTGCCGCCTGCTATGATCATACCTGTACCTTGGTCCTGCACATACTTACCCCTTCGTAGCCTGGAACCCCCCCTTTGTGCTTGCGCCTCTGACCCCGCAGCCTAAACCTCCATGTCTACAACCCCACACACACTTTCCTTGTATACCACCGTACCTGGCTTCAAGATCCGGGGCCACGCCAAAGCCGTCGGTCCTGATGCCGTAGTTCTCTTCTTTGGAACAGCCTTTGTGCCTGTCGCTACTTCCTGTAAATCACCCTACCCTTCCAATTAGTCAAACCCCAACGACCTGCGGAATATGTGATCCACAATTCATTTTCGCAGTCACCCTAATTCCAGCAACTCTCCATCCTCCACAATCTCACCCTCTTCCAACTCCTCCCCATCATAAACCAAATCCCGATCCCTGACCCCACACCCCCCACTCTGCTCTGCACTTGTGAGGGGCCCCTCTCCATCGCCTACTCCACCATCATTAGACTGCTCTTGAAATAACTCCTGTGAAGGGTCATAGCCTTACTAGTCAGGTTCATCGTCATGGCCTTGGCTCATTTGATGTGGTACTGCGCTGTCCCAGAGCCGTCCATACAGATGCATGCCCTGTCTTTGGGCTGGGGTGGGCAGGCTTTACAAGACATTTCTGACTGACCAGTATGCAACTGTTCCACCGCAACTATCACCATCCCCTGGTTGGCACTAAACTGTCCCTGGCCTTCCTACCCAGAAACCCCAAAAGGGGGGGCGCGCATGTGTGACCACACCCATCTTCCTGGACCCGCACCCTGAAATCCTCTGCACCTATCCAGACCATTGAGCCAGGTGGGGGGCAGGAGCCACAACCCCCACATCATCATACCCATACCTCTATTTGCACTGCACGAGATCCCCATGCTCACCCACCTATGAAAGAAATTAGCTTCCTTCCACCCTTCCCCTACAAGTAACACCCAGGGCCAGGGGCCCGCCTGATATCACCTTGTGCCCTGGGGACCGATTTCCCTTCTCTGACGTTTATATCCTGCACAGTACTAGCCACGGAGGAGGAGACAGGCGCCAGCTGTGTGGGCTGTCCCACTCCTCCTGCCCCGACCTCCACTTCTATTTGCCTGGGCAGGGCCTGCCTATTCAGTCTCAAGAAGTCCTGCAGCAGGCCCTGCTCTGTGGTTGCCCCACCCCCTCAACGTCATGATAGGCAGCCACCTCATGCACCAGAGGCGTCACCTCACCCTCGGGCCGCATGCTTCCAAACAGGCCCAAGCCCTGAAGGAAGGCTGCATCGCGACCCGGGCCCGCAGCCTCAATCCTGCTGTGCTCCCCACTGGCCCAAACACAAAAGGTAATGGCTGAAAACGGGGACACCCCCCGCCTGCTGCCTCTGCAGCCTGATGCACCAGCTGCATGGCGTATAACGCAACCTTTATTTCCTGCCTACCTCCCCTGGTGCCGCCCCTGAAGTGCACAACGCACCAGACCCACCCCGAGTTTCACCAAAGCACCTGAGCCTCCTGTGATGGTGCCTCGGCGCTCGCGCTATGTACAGCGGCGCCGCATTAAAAATAATGACTAGGACACTCGATTTAGCTTGTTGCGCGGCTCCAACTAACTCCCGTTGGCCACGCCCCTTCATTTATTCAGCTGGCTCGTGACGACACGCGCCAGCGCTAACGTGACCTCGCCGGCGCGGGTAAGCTGAACCGCTACCTCGCGCCGAAGGACACTACATTCCTTCTAACCTTTATTTGAACACAACCAACATAATGCAATGTAAATAACGTGGATATGTTACCAGTCACTAGAATTCCAGTCTCTGGACGTTCACACCAGGAAGTCAGCCAGCCGTAAGGACGGTGTTGGGTTCTTGCGCATCCCATACCTGGACTGCTCCCTCCTTGACGATGGCACCAACGGTGTCATCCCTGGCGGGGTCCCGCTTGCCGGAGATCTAACTGGAGAGCTCGGAAGGCCCTCCGCCGGAGATACCGGTAAAGGCTGAGTGTCCTGGTTCATCAAGTTCTCATCTTCGGCGGGGTACTGCTCTTGCAGTTGAGAACCGTCTTCATCCGTCGGTCGACTTGGCCTGGCTCCCGAGAGCTCTGGTTCTTGCCGATCTGGTGTTCGGGGATGTACCTTCTTGAAGAATGAGATGTTGCGGGTGACTACTTCGGTTCCCCTCTGGGCCGTCACCATGGTGCCAGTTCGGCGGAGCACTGTCCAAGGCCTGTGCTCAAACGGAAGTCGGAATTTGCTCCCTGGATATCTGTCTTTGATGTATACACTGTCCCTTACTTGAATGTCGGATTCCTTGGCTCTTCTACGATTACTGGCTTGGTCCTTAGAATTGGTCCGATTGCCCAGGGTTCTCTCCACGTCCACTTGGGCCGGGGTCCAGTTTGGGTGGTTCGGGATAGTGTCTCTCACTACTCGGCCCATGGTTGCCGGCCCTGGTGCTGCTTCGGTTGTGAGGTGGGGCGTCAGCCGGTATTCCCTCAGGAAGCTGTAAATGGCCCTCTCCAGTGGCGACCCGTAAGCATGCGCGATGCGTATGGTCTTGTTGAGCGTGCCCATAAATCTCTCCACTTCCCCATTGGCCTGGGGCCAGCGTGGAGTTACTTTCCGGTGACGGATTCCCCAGTTCCTTAGGTAGTCCGCAAACTCCTGTCCCTGGAAGGGTTGGCCATTGTCTGTCTTGACCACCTCAAATATTCCGTGCGTGGCAATGTTTTTCTCGAACTTGGTGATAACCTCGGTGGATGTCTGATTTCCGATAATCTCTACTTCTGGATACTTTGTGAAGTCGTCAATGATCACTAGTGCATAGCGCCCATCCGGAAGGTGTCCAAAATCCACACTTACGCCTTTGGGGGTTTTCCTCAGTGATAACTGGGTGAGGGCGATCTGGCTGTCCTGATGCTTGACACCAGGTGCATGTTCTGACCGTCTGCTTTACCATGGGGTCAATTCCGGGGAACCATACCTTGGCTCTCAGCCTGCTCTTGGTTTTCCCCATGCCCTGGTGTCCTCGGTGTGCCATGTCCACGGGTTGCTGGGCTAGGCTGAATGGCATCACCAGTCACGGTCCTCATAGTAGGTAGCCTCGGCTGTCGATGGACAGTTCATCTTTCACCCGCATCATTGACTCTAGTCTCGCTTTGACTTGTGGTGTTCGCTTACTCAGGGTGGCTTGAACAGGGCGCCAGTCATTTGATTGGATGGCCTCAGCGGCTAGTTGTAGGCATTAGTCTCCCAGGGTGGCTTTAACGATGGCTTCAAGGCTCATGGGCAGAGAGGCCGTGACCTCTCCAGTACGAGCCGGACATACTCTTCAGTGTCCTCTGCATCCTCTCTTTCCCCTTTAGTGGCTGCGCGGGGATGTCTCGAGAGGTAGTCCGCTGGGTTTGATGAGCCAGGTTTGTACTCCACCCAATAGTCGTACCCCTGCAGCTGAAGTATCCACTTCTCGATCCTCGGTGGAGGTTTGGACACAGAACCTTGAAACAGGGCTATGAGCGGCTTGTGGTCTGTGGAGACCGTGAAGGGATGGCCGTAGACATAGACATGAAAGTGCCGGCAGGCCCAGTGGATGGAGATTGCCTCCCGTTCTATTTGCGAATATCTCTGCTCCGTGTCCGTTAGAGAACGCTGGCACATGCAATTTGCGCCCGTTCTCCATTGCTCTGTAGCTGGGCTAGGCGTCTACTGCAACATTGGCGGATCTGGTAGGGTCAAAGTAGGACAGGGTGGTGTCTGCCGATAAAGCTGATTTCGTGACTTTGAAAGCCTGTTCCGGGCCCCACTGCCACGTGGTGGTGGACTTCGTCAGCTCTCTGAGCGATTTTGTGAGGTTGGAGAGGTCAGGGAAAAGCGTCCGCAAAAGTTCACCATCCCCAGGAAACTCCTTACTTCCAAGATGTTGAAGGGGGCTGGGGCTTCCTGGACGTCCCTCACTTTGTCAGGATCCGGGGCTATTCCTTGATCGGAGAATGTGTATCCAAAGAAGCTAATCTTGTTCCTCAGGAACTGACACTTCTCACGGTGTAGGGTCAGACCGGATTCTTTGATCCTTTGGAGGACTCCTCTCAGTCTCTGATGGTGATCTTCTATTGATGATGCGTAGATAAGTAAATCATCACTTACATTTAGAACTTCTGGGAGTCCGCTGAGGAACTCGCGGATGGTGTTTTGGAACACCTCAGCGGCACTCGAGATTCCGAAATTGAGGCGTCAGTATCTTCTGAGGCCTACATGCGTGGAGAAGGTGGTTATGTATCGAGAGTCCGGATGTAGTGGTAGTTGGTGATAACCGGACCAGAGGTCCATCTTCGAGAACCATCTTGCACCGTTTAACTCTCCTAGTATGTCATCGATGGTTGGGGCCAAATGCCGTTCTCTCTTCACCGCCGCATTTGGAAGGCGCATGTCCACACAGATGCGGACTTGCCCCGGCTGCTTCGGTTTCCGGGCCACTACGATCGGAGATACCCACGGGGTGGGCCCACTGACCTTCTCTATAATACCTTGTTTCTCCAACGCCTCTAGCTCTTCTTCGACTTTCTTCCCCAGGTGGAATGCAATACGCCTATGTCTCAGTGCCACTGGCTGGACCGACGGGTCAATATGGAGGGAAACCTCTTTCCCCTTCAGGCATCCGATGCCCTTGAAGACGTCACCAAATTCTTCCATGATGGCTTTGAGTTCTTCCTCTAGTACTGCCATGGCGAACGATATGAGTCGCTGCTCTTCCGCCGCCTGTCCACTCAGTAGAATGACACTGCCTTCTTTCGTGACATACACGGTGGTGGGGATTTTGAAGCCTTGGTGTTGCAGTTCAGTCTTAAAGCATCCTATCAGCGGAATGGGTGTCTTCTGGCCGTACGCAAACACTCTGATCCTCGCTTCACAAAGGGGGGCCGATTGCGAAGCTGGATGTACACATTCGCGGCCATCAGTTCAATGGATGCTCCTGTGTCGATTGTGGCTCACACCTCATGGTGGTGAATCTTGAACCTGCACTTTGGGAGACGTCACTTCTTCCGTTGCAGCTGATCAATCGCAAACACATAGTGGACCGGGTAATCGCCTGTGTTGTTGTCCATGCCCTTGCTGTCCCGTTCCTCCACGACTGCTTGAGTAGCTTCTTTCTTTGCTTTCGCTGACCGGCACACCGCTGCAAAGTGGTTCATCCACCCACATGCACTGCACTTCTTACCTCTCGCCGGGCAGTCCTGCATGCGGTGGGGTGGGCCTCCGCAGTACCCACAGTCCTTCCGCTTGTCCTGCTGTTTCTTCCCGGCCGTTGGGCGTGCTTTTGGCCTTACCGAATTTGCTCTCTCCGCCATGTTGACTTGCTCCGTTTTGACAAGTCCATGGAGGGCTGCTTCCATGTGGGAGGCTCTGGCCAGCGACAGTTCTTTGGAGCGGCCAGGGTGAGGATGTCAGCTAACGGTTTGCCGTCTTCCTGAAGGATGGTGACTCTGAGTTTGGATGAGTAACACCCTTGGATTATCTGCGTACGATTTCTTCCTGTTCATCGCAGAATCCGCACGTGCTAGTCAACTCTTTTAACCTTCCATGGAAAGCATCCAACGACTCCTCCGCTTCCTGCTTGGCCTGGCGGAAAATTTATCTTTCATAGTCCTTGTTTGCCATCGGTTCAAAATGCGCATTTAGGGCATTGAGGAGGGTGTGATAAGTCTTTGGCGTAGCTTTTACCAAGGTTTTGTAGATGCGCCTGTCACGGGCTGTGCCCGCCCCTTCGAAGTAGATCTGGAGATGATCAGTCCAATCTATCCAACACGGGGCAAGGGACGATGGAGCCCCATCCACCACAAAAGGCTCAATGGCGGGGATCGACACCATCTTGGCACATGCGTGAACACTCCTCGCGGAACGTGCACTGGCCTCCGTCCTGGGCGTGCCGGTATTGGCCTGGTCGAGCCTGGCTGCAATGTCGCAGGGTTTGCTTCTCAGGGCCGGCCGCACTCACACACACCCCCAGTGGCTGTCCTCTACTCACTCCGATGGTATCTTGTGGGGCACACCGGCATAGGCCTGGACCTGGACACAGTGCAGGTTCACTTCCTTCCCCTAGGCACTGGCAGAGGCCACGGGAACTGCCTCAGCTGCAATCATTTACAAGGAGCCCCTCCAGTAGGTAAGCACGAGGTCGAGCATGCGACTGTGGGCCTGGAGTTCGAATTGCCCTGAGAGTGCTCCACCCGTCAGTGGAGTCACAATTGAGCACAGCATGGGTTCAGTTAGACCCCCGTCGCCAGTGTGATGGTGCCCAGGCGCTCGCGCTATGTACAGCGGCGCCGCATTAATAATAAGGACTAGGACACTCGATTTAGCTTGCTGCGCGGGTCCGACTGACTCCCGTCGGCCACGCCCCTTTATTTATTCAGCTGGCGCGTGACGACACGCGCCATCGCTAATGTGACCTCGCCGGCGCAGGTAAGCTGAACCGCTACCTCGTGCCGGAGGACACTACACCTCCCATGTCTACTCGATGCGGCGCCTCAGCCTGGGGCAGACGACCAGCCCTTTTTCCCCTGCCCGAACTCGACCCACCTTTCTGCAGCTTGAGAAGGTGACCCGTGGACCATGACGGTTGCCGCCACCCCACCTGCAGACCTCCCCTTCAGACACTCCTGGGCAGCTAAGCTTGCCTGTCCTAACATGCCCTCCGGCTGCAGGTCGACCTAGCCTACTTGTAACACAAGAAACGCCTGCCTGTTGTCATTTGAGAATTCCATGACTCCACCACAAAGCTATTTCAAAAGCTAATTCTGTAACAATATTAGCGCTATTTCTGAACACTATTTCTGACATAGCCAATAAAATGGCCCGCACCTAACCCTGGTAACTGAGCAAATAATCCTATGGACTCTGCCCCCCACCCAATGGACCAATCACTATGCCCTTCGTCCTCGGACCTTACCACCTGCCCGAAAAATCCAGGAGGGTAGGGCATTTTGCCAATATTACAATAGTGATAGTTGATAGTCTGCAAATATATTTTTGCAGCCCCTTATTTCTCTCCTTGATAAAGCTGTATACATCAATGTACTGCTGGATAGAATACACAAGAACTAATTAGCCACCCTATATTTTTTACCCGCTTCCCTAAGTCTATGAATAAAAGTAACATAATAAACAGTATGAAACTCTACAGACTAGTCAAGTAAATTAGACCATCTGTGTCACTCTAGTCAATTGCTGTTGTCAAATTATTTATAGCTAGTAAAAGAGAAGTCTCAGTAACTCATCACAGATGAAGGCCCAACTCTTACAGTTCCAGATATTCTGAGCTTCCCAAAAAGGCTGAATAGTGCCTAGACACAATTTATGTTTAGATATTTTCCCCAGGAGGATAGTACTTTCCACTGTGAGAGGTTCTTCTAAGCTGATTTTTTTCAAGAAGGGTTGAGAGCACTCTAGTTTCTATTTGCCTAAGACTTGATCTGTGAATAATAATTGCACTTCACAAAGATAAGACAGGAGCATTGAATTGAAGCTCCGCTATGGGGCAGAAATTGTCAGTGGACCATGATTTAATATTTTGGAGAGCCATGTAGGGATAGTCGGTGGGGGAATTACTGGTCTTGTGTGACAGGGTTATCTCTTAGTACACTTTTTATGTCTTGTTATTGGCCTTGAATTTTGGAAATGACAATGCAAGATCATCAGAGAATTTCTGTGAGGAGGCCCCATTCTCACGGCCCAATGAAAGTTTTCCTTGACTGAAATTGTTGATGGGATGAGTTTTCAGCATGTGTTATAATATTTTTGTGTTGAGATAGCCAGATTGTCTTATCAAGAATCTTTTATATTCTCACAGTTTTGTTTTCTAGAAGCAGGCATCATTATCAGAATTTGCTGTGAGACATTTCTTTTCTTTTCTGCAAGTTTTAGGATGTTCCATTTTTAGAGCTCCTGAAAACAATTCGTATTGAATCTTTCGGTCAGCCAGGTGTGTGGGCTTAACTGGAACCATCCTATTGATGATATTCTGATTTCTGATGGTCCAATTACCTAAAGCAATATCAACATTTGCACCTTCACCTGCTGGGCTAAGGAGTCATGCCACATGGCAAATACTTCAGCAAAATGTATATTGTATCAAACTTGTAAAGAGCCCACAGCCATTTAATAAACGTTTTAAGTCTGTTTAATATATGCAGACAATGCAGCAAATAAGGTAATAATCCAAGATTGTTGTGCAATATCTACAACGGATCCCACAACAATGGGCACGAAAATCTACCTTGTGACTCACACAAAGACAGTGACAATTGGCTAATCATTGTGTTAGTACATTGGAGCCCTGTAGCCTATTCTAAATTGCCAAGGGAGTAATTCATATTGAAGAAAAGCTACTGGATTTGAAGAAACACCCCAACAATGCAGAATTTATTTGACTGTGCAAGAATCCGTCCTATGGCTTCAAATAATCCAATTAGCTCAGTTGCAGCATGGAAAGGGAAGCATGGGCATATTCTTGTGATGTTTAGTATTTTAATGCTTCCAGTGCACAAAGTATATCAAGGAAGGCTGCTCAAGGTCAGTGCTATCATAATGGTTAGGATGCTCAGAAAATGTCAAGGAGGATTCCCTTTTAAAAGGGCTTACATAATGCCTAGATTGCCCACGAGGCACCAAGGAAGACCATTTACTGCCAGGGACTCTATAATGTCTAAAAAGAACAGTACAATGCCAAAGAAAGTCCTCTATTTACAGAGCCTCTATACTGTCCACATATGCTAAGAAACTTCCTAACATCTTAGCAAGTTTTATACATAGGATGTCGAATATATGTTATAGGGGGCATTTTATGCAATGGGCACCACAGTGCCTAATTAGCACCTTTTAAGTAGGGCAGCCTTTGTTGCTGGTAATATTGATTTCTCAGCTGATGCCCAAAACCTCCTCGAAATTCAGATGTAGTATGCCAACCTGAAAATGATCCACTATTTTATGGTGGCTCTGTTAAGGTCTTTACCTGCCTGATTGATGGGCTTAGTCCACATGTGTGTCAATTGCTGTCTACAGGACACATGTCTGGTAATTCTTTATACATACTGATATGAACATTTTTTCACACTTCTTGATGCAAATAAAATGAGAAACAGCCTTTACAATGTAGAGATTACCACGCAGCGTTTACCACGCATGCATTGTTTAGGTCTTTTACCACACATACCATTACCAAGCATAGTAAGTCTATTCTATTTTTTTTTCTGTTTTTATTCTTTCACAAAAACAACAGCATTGAAGCCATGAAGAAGGCTCTTAGTTCACAACTGTGCTCATATCATATATATTCATGGTAGACGCAATAAAAATACAGGAGAATTAAAATAGGCCTAAATAAAGACGGGAGATATTCATAAGATCTTGTGAGATGGAGGAAGACGAGGGATTGCTGTTGAATGGTGTGCAAAGGGGGCAAGAGGAATGAAGTGAGGTGGGTGGTGCACATCAATCTGAGTAATGACAGGAGATAGGCATGTTTCCCAGGGTCCCAATTTCCTGTCCCATAAAAGATATTTACTAGGGTTCCGCATAGTGAGAAAACCATGGTCCTGATATGCGGCCATCATTTGACCCATCGCATCGTGGACACCGAATGTTCCTCTCAAGGTGTGCGGGTGTCATTGCTGGCTTTGATATTCCGAATGTAAATGTTCCAATTCCCACCTCCTACTCTTGACAATCCTCTTTCATGGTCTGAACGTAATATATCTGCCTCCGCACGTGCCTATTGCAGTAATGTGTTGATCCATTTATTAGTATCCAGTGCTGTAGGTGCCTTCCATTACATTGCAATTTGCCGTTTGAATAACACAAATGCAAGGTCAAAAAACCTGTGCAAATGCTTATCCACTTTGGCTTTGGGGAGCAGTACAAGGAGGAAGGACTCAGGGGTGGGGGTCAATGCTTTGCCTGCCAGTTGGTGGCCGATATATCCATCCACATCCACTTATCAGGGAATAGTCCTAAACCATATGCTAGAACCCTGCTTCTACCACTTTGCATCATGAGCACGCAGGGGCTGATGCAGGTAACATACGCTTGATCTGTTGGGGGAGAGATATACATGGAGTGTGTAACTAAATTGGTGAAACTGAATCTGGGATTTCTCAACACATCTTTCACATGTTGGAGAGTCCATTTCCAACCCTTAGCCATCAATGGCTGTGGCAGTACATCATTCCAGCAAGTCAGTGCTTTACCCATGTCTGCCAGGTCTTTTGCGGGCAATGCCTTGTATAACATTGAGATAGCTCGACGCTGTTCACCCTGTGAAAGAAGAACTGTTGGATGGGCGATTGGGATGGCTCTGGATCACCAACCCCCTCAAGTGATTCTCTCCACATGCTGAATGGCATGATAGGTCAGGAAGTGTCCTGCACCCATGGCGTTGGTGTCATAATGTCTGAATAAGGCATACGAGTCTGTTCATGGCAGAAGTTCCCTAAGGTCTCTATCCCTGCAGTTATCCACATAGACATATCATGGCACTCAGCCAACACTTGCATGCCTGGCAGCTGGTCTAAGAAAATCAGAGGGGAATAGAGCATGGTAGGAGGTCTCCCATGGACAAATCTATGCCAGCACGTATGTACTGTCATCATCAAACAAGAGGATTTTAGTGGAGAGCAGTACAAAAGGGGGTGGTGATGGACGGAGCATCTGAATCAATCAAACACTCACACCCAGTCAAAAGATCTGGGTTTAATCCATCACCGTTCTTTAGCCCACTCTGCCACCCCAGTTCAGACATGGCTATATGCAAATCAGTCTGACCCTGTGCCTCATGGGAACAGTCCAGCCCGAACTGCCACGCCATGTCTTCCCTGAACCGGAAACAAGCTTCCGAGGACCGGTTTCTGGCATTCCAGCCGTCTTCAGCCCGGCTTGCTTGAATCCAGTGGCAAAGTGAGCAAGGGACTCACGTCTGAGCATACCCTGCCACACTTATGGCGGCCAAAAGCAGTACAAAAGGGGGTGGTGATGGACGGAGCATCTGAATCAATCAAACACTCTCACCCAGTCAAAAGATCTGGGTTTAATCCATCACCGTTCTTTAGCCCACTCTGCCACCCCAGTTCAGACATGGCTATATGCAAATCAGTCTGACCCTGTGCCTCATGGGAACAGTCCAGCCCGAACTGCCAAGCCATGTCTTCCCTGGACCGGAAACAAGCTTCCGAGGACCGGTTTCTGGCATTCCAGCCGTCTTCAGCCCGGCTTGCTTGAATCCAGTGGCAAAATGAGCAAGCGACTCACGTCTGAGCATACCCTGCCACACTTATGGCGGCCAAAAGCGGTACAAAAGGGGGTGGTAATGGACGGAGCATCTGAATCAATCAAACACTCACACCCAGTCAAAAGATCTGGGTTTAATCCATCACCGTTCTTTAGCCCACTCTGCCACCCCAGTTCAGACAAGGCTATATGCAAATCAGTCTGACCCTGTGCCTCATGGGAACAGTCCAGCCCGAACTGCCAAGCCATGTCTTCCCTGAACCGGAAACAAGCTTCCGAGGACCGGTTTCTGGCATTCCTGCCGTCTTCAGCCCGGCTTGCTTGAATCCAGTGGCAAAGTGAGCAAGGGACTCACGTCTGAGCATACCCTGCCACACTTATGGCGGCCAAAAGCGGTACAAAAGGGGGTGGTGATGGATGGAGCATCTGAATCAATCAAACACTCACACCCAGTCAAAAGATCTAGGTTTAATCCATCACCATTCTTTAGCCCACTCTGCCACCCCAGTTCAGACATGGCTATATGCAAATCAGTCTGACCCTGTGCCTCACTGGAACAGTCCAGCCCGAACTGCCAAGCCATGTCTTCCCTGGACCGGAAACAAGCTTCTGAGGACCGGTTCTAACTGGAATGGCATGGTGAGCAAAAAAACGATGGATTTAGCCCAGATCTCTGTACTGGGGTGAATGTATGACATTGTTCTGCATTCTGTTCATCACCTGTTGTTTTTTGCATTTGTCACCCCGAGTGAGACGGGTATGCTCAGACGTGAGTCCCGTGCTCTCCATGCCACTGGAATCAAGCTATGCAGGTTAATGAGGGCTGAAAGCCCGAAACCGGACCTTGGATGCTTGTTTCCAGTCCAGGGCGGACCTGGCTTGGCAGTTCGGGCTGGACTGTTCCCATGGGGCACAGGGTCAAGACTGATTTGCATATGGCTGGGTTCAAACTGGAATGGCATGGTGAGCAAAATAACGATGGATTTAGGCCCAGATCTCTGTACTGGGGTGAATGTATGACATTGTTCTGCATTCTGTCCATCACCTGTTGTTTTTTGCATTTGTCACCCTGAGTGAGACGGGTATGCTCAGACGTGAGTCCTGTGCTCTCCATGCCACTGGAATCAAGCTATCCAGGCTGATGAGGGCTGAAAGCCAGAAACCGGTCCTTGGATGCTTGTTTCCAGTCCAGGGAGGACCTGGCTTGGCAGTTCGGGCTGGACTGTTCCCATGGGGCCCAGGGTCAAGACTGATTTGCATATGGCTGGGTTCAAACTGGAATGTCATGGTGAGCAAAAAAACAATGGATTTAGGCCCAGATCTCTGTACTGGGGTGAATGTATGACATTGTTCTGCATTCTGTCCATCACCTGTTGTTTTTTGCTTTAGTGGAAAGCAAGCACAATCAGATAACCAGGTGTACATGCTGGTCACACCTAGTCTCGCCTGGACAACCACCCACTCTGCACTTGGAGACCCATCAAGGCAGCGCAATGGCCACTGCTGCTGTTCTGCGGAATAATATAGTTTGAAGTTAAGCACACCCAGACCTCCCTCGAGTAACAAACGCATGTTATGGCCAAGGCCACACGTTGCCAACCCATTCCCCACATCAAATATAGCACAAGACCATTCAATTCATAGAAGAAGACATTACAATAGGGAATGCGTGAAAGAAGTATAACAGCCTGGGGAGCACTAACATCTTTGCAATTGCCACTCGACCCAGCACAGATATTGGTAGCAAAACTCCAAAAAGAAAGTGATCCTCGAATGGAACGCAGAGCCCGATCCCCTTAGCCCTCCATGAGGGTTCTGTCGGTATGGTATATTTGGATTCCCAAAAACTTAAATGTCTCTCAGCACCATTTGAGCCGGTACTCCAAAGAGGCAACTCTGAGGGGTTCAGAGGGCGGGGACAGAGAAGCCAGATATATCTTCAAAAGCATCAAGCAGGTTCATGAATTTCTGGAGAGAGGCATGAAAATTTTTTCAGGAATATCAGTGCATCGTCCGCATAGAGCGATACAACGTGGTGGATGTACAGTTCTTAAATCCTCCAGCATTGCGCCTGTAGTCGCAATCTACATACAAGCGGTTCTATGGTGATTGCGAAGAGAAGCAGTGACAGCGGACACCCCTGTCTGGTACTTCATAAAATTAGGAAGCTGCCAAATATCAGCTGTCCTATTTTCACCCTAGCTATTGGTTTGGAATACAGTGTATGGATCCACCTCAAGAATCCCAACTGAGTCCCATACAACACAACATAATTTGTAAAAACTCGAATCTACGGGTATCAAAAGCTTTCTCGATATCCAGTGATACAGCTACCCTCCTGTTCGCCTCCGGGGTGTATCATGGATTGTCCATAAGAGTTGCCTTATGTTGTGGAAGGTACTGTGACCCGGGATGAATCCCAACTGGTCCTAATGGATCAGTCTACCAATTTGTGAAAGGAGACTATTTTCCAAGGACTTTACCCAATACTTTGCAATTGAGATTAAATAGGGACAGAGGCCAAACGGATTGCACATCCAGTGGATCACAGGCTCTCTCCCTTGCCAGTACAGACCAAGGAAATCATTATTCTTAGTTACCCAGAGGGTTATTCCTGAGAGTAAGAAATCCAAGAGCTGATTGTGCCTGAAAAACCCATGACAATTTCTGAGTCAGCCTGGTAATTATAACTGAGGCACCACAAAGGTTCATATAGAGATCCACCATGAACAAGTGCAAGTGAGACACTCAGAGGGCTGGTCCTGAGGCTGACAATGTGACTTTTAGAGGGTTATGCCTAATGTGAGACATTCCAGAATACAAATGTACCTGAGTCACCAGGGACTGCTTCCAAAATACTACTGTCTGAGATACCCCGAAGACTCTTAATGGGACAACCATAAAAACTGTACCCAAGGGCCCATGGTATTTGTGTCTGAGATGCCTCAGGTCTTTTCCTGGATGAAGACATCTGGAGAAGATATCAAGAACTGTTTTCATGATGATGATTGTGCCTGAGGCATTCTGATGACTCGGAATGAGCCAGCCAAAGAAACAGTCTTGGGGTCTAAGACACTCTGAGGGCTGTGTCTGATAGAGTCATCAAGACAATTTTGCTTTGGAGTGAGACATCCCCAACTGATGACTGTGTCTGAGACACCAAGTACTGTTTCCAAAACAACCTGGTGACCATGGGACACCTGTAGTACTCAGAATAAATCAAAAGTTTAGACAGCTTGAACTGGCCTGCCCTAACATTAACAATATATACAAAATCTCCCACACAAAGTAAAATTTTTGTAAATGCATATAATAGTTTAAACAACTAGACTTAGTTCTACTGAGCATTTTTTGTGACTTTAAATTCCACTGAAGAACTTTTGCTTTATGAAAATGACATTTGTTCTTTAGTTAAACCTACAAACATACTTCTGATGTGCCCTGCAACCCCCATGACTAAACTGTTTGGTCCAAGTTTGACTAACTAAAGGACAACATGCTACAAATAAAATAAGCCTCCCCGGGAAACACACGAAAGGGCACCGGGGGACCACTGGAACAGGAGTGCACTAGACACTCAGAAAGGGAGTTCATGCATACTAGCAATGAGCTGCACTGGTAAAAACGCATACTTTTCTCTTAAACCATCTAAATGCTCATGTCTTCACAGATCGTCTTGTTCACCATGTTTTTATAAAAACCAGTTTTAACTGTAATTACCTATTGGCCATCCCTTGCATGTTGTTTGTTATACACAGCCTCTCTTATCATGTGCTCTCTTCTCTAGATCTGTTCACCCCCTCCGTTCTATACCCTCTTTTCCTTTCCTATACAGATCTCTCTCATCCTGTACAATATCAGCCTCTTTCTTCATGAACACATCCTTCTCGCTGTGTACTTCAACCTCTCACAGCTTCAGCACTTTCTCTTTCTCCCGCACCCTACACTGGGGTCATGGAGGCTTGCTACTCTCATCTCACCTTGTGACGAGTTTGGAAATGGGTGGTTTCGCTGATTGACAAACAAGTTCAGAAAACACAGGGCTTAAACTTAAAATGCCCAGACTGTTTTTAATGAGCAAGACTCACTACATCATTGAGGACAGTGGTCTTACAATGTTGCAGGTCAAAGAGGCCCAGGGCTGATAGTAGGTAAGCCCTGTAAAACATGTGATGTTGAACACAGATGCAGTAGCGCGCGTGTCCTTCCAAAGTAAATGAACACCCATGTTCAGTAAAG
This sequence comes from Lissotriton vulgaris, assembly GCF_964263255.1. NCBI lineage: Eukaryota > Metazoa > Chordata > Amphibia > Caudata > Salamandridae > Lissotriton > Lissotriton vulgaris. The sequence continues at coordinate 888,203,538 of NC_141691.1, forward strand.
TCCAGTCCTCTCACTCCCAGGCAAGAAGCAGCAGTCAGCAGACCAACACAGCCGAGCAAGGAGCAAAGTGGCAGTCCCTCCTGGCAACATAACAGCTCTTCTTCCTTGCAGAATGCCCTCAGTCCACAAATGTTCTGAGTATATGGTGTCAAAGGTCCAGTACTTATACCCATTTTAGCCTTTTAAGTAGGGAGTCTTCAAAGAAAGGTCTTTATAGTGTACAAGGCCCGGCCCTTCCTGGCGGTGGCTCCAGGCTCACAGAATGCAGAACAATGTCATACATTCACCCCAGTACAGAGATCTGGGCCTAAAACCATCGTTTTTTTTGCACTCCACACCACCCCAGTTCAGACATCGCCATATGCAAATCAGCCTTGACCCTGTACTTCATGGGAACAGTCTAGCCCGAACTCCCAAGCCATGTCTTCCCTGGACCGGAATCATGCATCCTAGGACCGGTTTCTGGCTATCAGCCATCTTCAGCCAGGATAGCTTGACTCCAGTGGTGTGGAGAGAATGGGACTCACGTCGGAGCATACCCATCCCACTTGTGGTGACAAATGCAAAAACAACAATTGATGGACAGAATGCAGAACAATGTCATACATTCACCCCAGTACAGAGATCTGGATCTAAATCCATTGTTTTTTTGCACTCCACACCACCCCAGTTCAGACATGGCCATATGCAAATCAGCCTTGACCCTGTGCCTCATGGGAACAGTCCAGCCCGAACTGCCAAGCCATGTCTTCCCTGGACCGGAATCAAGCATCCTGCCCTTGGGGCTAACTATGGCCTAACTTAGGGATGCCTTATATTTAATAAAAGGGGAGGTTTGGGCCTGGCAAGTAGGTGAACTTGCTAGGTCTGTATAGCACTTTAAAATTGCATACCCAGGCTCTGCTCTTAGGCCTGAGACAAGTTTGAATGGCTACTCATGTGGGTGGCAACATTAGTGTTGCAGGCCCACTAGTAGCATTTTATTTGCGGGCACTGGGCACACCTAGTGCACTGTACTAGGGACTTATCAGTAAATCAAATATGACAATCACAGAGAAGCAAATGCCATTACATTTTAGACACTGAGTCCACACACGTTAGCACTGGTCAGTAGAAAAATAGTGCTCAGAGTCCTAAAACCAGCAAAAGCATAGTCCAGCACACAGTCAAAAACAGGAGATCAAAAGAAAAAGACATGGGGAAACCACACCAAAGGATGCCAGGTCTAACAAACAAGATAGTTAGGTGAATTTGTCAGTGTGGACATTAAAGTTTAAAACTAAACAGAGAAATTCACCAGTTTTAGTTAGCAGCGCAAAGTATAACTTGCGCCCCCGCCATGCACTGCTTATGACCTCACATATGACATCACTCGTGACATGTTCTATGACATAAGTTATGATGTCACTGATAACAACTCAAATGACTTCATTGATGAACACTATTTTTTACACCTGAATACCATGATGGAATATGCACCACAATATTGTCCCTACGGTGGAAGCACTTCCACCAACTGGTTTTTGTCTGAGTTTAGCACTCCACTAAAAATCAGCGGATTATCTGCATCTGTCCTCAAAATCAGGACTAAGTCTGAAGGTAAAATCCATGACCTGTCCTAACCATGTGCTTAAGAAGTCCACATTAACTTCCGGTTTTGCCACCGCTGCTCAGCTTGTAAGGTTCTGCAGAACATTACTGCAGTTTTATATTTTGATATTGACTAAGGATAGAAGGATTGACTGCCACATTATCATTTTTCCCTATTGGCTTCTATTGTGAATGTTAAACTTCCTTTTTTATTTTTATGTCTAATTAAAAATTTTCAAATTGTATCATGTCTAGTTGGATCATTTAGAGCTTGGCAGGTGGCCCAAGGGGTTGGAATAGGTATTTTCTTCCACACTCTTAGCAGAACACCACCCATCATACTTAGTGATCCTTGCTGTGACAAAAGGGGTTGCTTCAGCTAATGGGCTCCTGCTGATGCAATGGAACAACTTTTTGAAATGTTTTCATGCAGGTGACCTGTATCTCGTGGCACTTTGTTAGGTCTGGTATTACATTTTACTAAAACAATATGTATAATATATTTATATAAAGAGGCCTTCCGCCACGTCTTTTCATCTACTGATCTTGCTGACTGTGTCATTCACATTTTGCTTCTGCCCCCTACAGCATACAGCCTGAGTTGGGGTAAGGGGTCAGCTTACTTGAGCCACTAGCTAACTTGACTTTGAGTGACTTCATTAAGCCCTTTCACAAGGAGCACATCGATATTCAAGGCATTTCCCTTAAGTGGCAGTGTTTTATTTGTAAATGTATTATTACATTAGTGCTGCCTTTGGTTGTAGAACTACTATATGAGATCACAGGGACCATTCCAGCTTTCTCAGTTCCTGTCTCCAGCCAATGCTGATATAAATTCAGTTTAAAGTAGCCTTTGTTGATTTATTTGACTTCTACTTTTTCACACCATACCAGCACCTCACATGAACTCTGAATATAAGCTCATGAGGGTTTACTATCTTTGCAACCCTGTCCGTCTGTTATATACTTTTTTCTTCCTTCCTTCATTTCTTTCATTCTTTCTTTCACTTTCTTTTTTACTTTCTTTCTTCTTATTTCCTTATCTCTTCCCTTTTTGTTTTATTCCTTCCAATGCTTTTGTAAATTCCTAGAGAAGTGTCCTTTGTTTATTTATCTGAGTGTTTCTTTTTCACACCATACCAGCAGCTCTCACCAACTCAGAAAATTAGCTCATGGGTGTGTTCTATCTTTGTCATTCATTGTTTGTTTGTTTCTTTCTTTCCCAAAGGCAAGAGGCTAGTAGCCAATGCCAAACTAATTGGCTTTTTTAAATCTATGTTAGCCAAGATCTGTTTTTATTTTACTAAAATTATGAGTATAACATAGTTATCTATAGGGGTTTTCAGCGAGACTTCAGCCATTAGTCTATAGTTCTATCATTCAAATTTATCTTCCACCCACTCCAGCATGCATCAAGAGTCAATGTTGCGGCTGACTTCAGCCATTGGCTTGAGTTTCACAGGGCAGGAGAACTGCCAATTTAGGGCTGTTCTTTCATTCCACCAAACTATAAATGCCCAAGCTGGTAATACATTTTTACCTTTTAGGAAAACATTTACCTTCAATTTTATTCTCCCAACTAATTGTTTTTTTAGATGTTGCCTCACACTCTAAAACCTCTGACAGGGTGTTCTACTCAGCCTGTGCTACCAAAATGTGATCCAAAGGATGACTCAGGGACATTTGCTATGCCTTCCAGCAAAATGCCTCCAATTAGGTTGTTGTGGGATCTTTTCCATAGTATTTATCAGACTTTGGTCACTGTTAGACTTGGCATCTTTTTTTATTTTTTTTTCATTTATTGACATTTTAAGAACAATCAAGATACAATACATTACAACAAGCCGGCAATTTGATCGATGTAGGACTTGAAAAGAAAAAGGAAGAAAAAAACACAGTCTTAAAAGCACACATTTCTCATTAATGTCATAGACTTCAGTTGCCCATTCCGACAGAACAATTAAGGTGCATTAGTGCCTAGATGTTTATAAACAATGGCAAGTCCAACAGCAATAGAAGCAGACATCATGCAAAACCTCAGAAAGGGCCAAATATGCAACCGGTGCACTTCTCTCCCATCTGCATCTCAGGGAGACCAGTCCATATAAGCAGGGTCCGAGGGCAACATGGGGGCCAGGGCACGGCTCTACAGTGTCACAGTCTGAGTGTCCTCCTTGGCTAGTTCAGCAGTCAACTCCTGCTGTTCCCGGAGCCATGCTAAAAATGGATCCCATATGTCGCGAAGAGGGCGGCATCAATTTCCAAAATACACTCAATTGTGAGTGTCCATATGTGACGTCCCTCACATAGGGCCAGATGTAGGTGGGCAAATACCGGTCGGTAACGGCTGATTTCGGCCGTTACCAACCGGTATTTGGTTTTTGAGATGTAGGCGCCCTAATTTTAACGATTCTGTAAATGTACCGATTCGTTAAATTTACAGAATCGGTAAAATAACGAATCGGTAAATTTACCGAATCAGTAAATCTGGATGTAGGTGGCACTGAAAACAGTGCCACAGGCCCTTTAGGATTCTTTTTTACCATCAAATACTATTTGATGGTAAATAACGAATTCCTGTGTACATGCACATCTGTGCATGTACACCTGTGCCATGTGGCACACATACATGCCCTAAGGGCATGTATGTGTGTCACATGCCACACAAGCCTGAATCAGGGGTGCAACAGGGTGTCAAAGTGACACCCTGTCCCCCTGGTCAATTCGGTAATTTTACCGAATCGGTATTTACCGATTCGGTAATTGCCATTGGTTCCTATGGGCCTCAAGGCCCATAGGAATCAATGGCAATTACCGAATCAGTATATATCAATTCGTTAATTACCGAATATTACTGATTCGTTAAATTATTCGATAAAAATACATTGCATTTACCGATTTGTAAATACCGAATCGGTAACATTCGGTATTTACGTATCTGTAAATGTCATTTTCCTACATCTGGCCTCTAGTCTTTAATGGAAGGCACCGGTCTCCTGCCCCAGTTAATCGCAATTTGTCTTTTCTCAAAAAGTAATAGGAGTGCCTGGAGCTTGCTCAGCTTGGGCGGTGTGTCCTTGACATATCCTAGAAGACCGAGAACAGGGGAGGGGGCCAGTGATATGTTCAGGGTGGAATTTATTGGATTAAAGACTAGCAACCTTGAACTCAGCAATTTTGGGGCAATTCCATGCGATATGTAGAAATGCAGCTGCGGCAGAGCCGAAGCGCCAGCAGCTGTCATTTTCAAGGATGCCCATGTGGTATAGGCTAACTGGTGTTCAGTATAATCTGTGCAAATAGTTAAAATGAATCAGCCTCAATGTGTAGTTCCGTGAGAGTTTGGTTAGTAGCCCACAGCAGAACTCCCACTGTGCGTCTGTCAAGGGTGTCTCAAGGTCTACATTCCAGTGTTGGAGGGTAGGAGGTACCACCAACGGGGCGGTGTTCTGCATACGGGTATTCAGCCGCGTAATGAGCTTACGAGGAGATTGAGTTTGCAATAAGTTTTCCAGTGCAGGTAGCTGCGGTGGTGCCCTCAGGAAGATGTCCCAGAGGGCACGGCATTCCGCCCTCACTCTGTGATATAGGAACTAACTCAATAAATTACACCGTCTGTCCCTCAGGTGCTTCAGAGGGGGCTCTGAACTCATCTCCAGGGTACAGGTCAGCGAAAATTTGAAGATTCATCATCAGAGCCTGTGATTTACTTATGCTATCCCGTAGACAAGGCATCATTGGGTTGTGCATCAGGGGGGTAGAAAGGGCAAAGAGCACCGGTATTCCTGCTCTCTTACGCAACTCCTCCCATGCCCAACATAGTGTCCCAGCAGAGTCTATGTCTCCGCGGGGGCGGCAGGCTTTCTGATACAGAGCCACTTTAAGTGGAACAGGGGCCATCATATCATCCTCTACTGCCACATGTGGCTGAAAGGGGGTAGGGTGTGCCCAATAATGCAGGAATTGTGCCTGAGCGCAAAGCGCATACAGCTGCATTTCTAGAGCACCCAATTCGCCCTGCCTCAACGGGAGAGTCAGCAGGTCCTAGGAGACTCTAGTGTGGATAAGGTAGCAGAGGCCCAAGGATTTCTAGGCTTTAAACAACACTTAGATAAGTGAAGTTAGTTGGTGGATGGAGACACACTCGAAGCTCTGGACCTCTTGGGCTTCAGATTTGGGGAAACAGATTCTGGATGGACCTGACGCAGGTATCGCCATGCCGGGAAGATCGTAGACACGGAGGCATTAGCCTGAAAAGAAATGTTTTTATTGAAGAACTTTATTTTTATATGAACAATGTACCAATCATGAAACAGGAACCTTGGATGTGACTTAATCCACTTAGCCTTGAAAAAGCCCCGGCGCAAATCGCCAAGAGGGGCGAAACACGTGTCGGCTGTCCTTGTTGTTTGATAAAAAATAAAGATACCTTGCTGCAAACGGAATTGTCTCTGGTCCTCATATTATGAGCTGAAAGAAAACGGATATTAATCCTGGCAAACAAAATCATTTTTATGTGGAGAGCACACTTACAACTTCCAGAACCTAGGAGACTCTAGCTTGGCCACTCGCCCATGCCAAGGAAACTAGCTGAGACTTCAGAGACGTGAAAAAATGCCTAGTGAGTGAAATCAGAATATTAACAAATAAATACAGGAATTTTGGCAATATCACCATTTTTGCCTAAGCAATCCTGTCAGCCAACGATAGCGGCAATCTAGACCATACTTTGACATTGTCTTCCAGCCATGTGATCGCTCGACCATATTACAATCTCCACACTTCCTGTGTGTCTCGGCTTATCCAAACCCCTAGGTATTTGACCTCTGCATCCTCCAATCTCAAGGGGAATTCAGATGTCACCGGGGGTGTACCATCATCAGCGGAAAGTTCACCGACTTGGCCCAGTAAATAAAGACCCCAGACAACCCACCGAATTGGATGAATTCCCTCAAAAGGGGATCTAGTTTCTCCGCAGGGTGAATAATATAAAGGGTGACATCATCTGCATATAATGAAATAAGCAGGCTTCTAGAACTGAACCCAATGCCCCGTGCAGTGTGATGTTGGCGAATTAGAGCAGCCTTGGGTTCCATTGCGATCGCAAAGTGCAAAGGGGACAGTGGACACCCTTGTGTAGTGCCTCGCGAAATCAGGAAAGGATCTGAGAGTAGGCCGTTTATCTGTATGCGTGTGCTAGGTGATGTGTATAACAGCCGGATTCGCTGTATAAAGAGCGGGCTAAACCCCATGCGCCCTAGGATCAAAAAAAGGTACGGCCATTCAAGCGTACCGAACGCCTTAGTGGCGTCTAAAAACACGACTGCAGCTCTCCCGTCTGGGTGTAGATAATGTAACACTGAGAAAATTGTTCATAGGTAATGGGAAGTAGATCTCCCCGGGATGAATCCCGAATGATCAGGGAGCGCTACCATCGGCAGCAGGGGTTGCAGCCGATTGGCAATTAATTTGGCAAGGATTTTAACATCCACGTTGATCATGGATAACAGCCTATGGGAGTCCTCGGACTTCCCAGGTTTAAGGAGAGTTATAATGATCGCTTCCCTCATAGATGGAGGTAATATCCCTTCCTCCAGCGCCTCTTCATATACCGCCAGCAGCCTAGGTGTCAGTTCTTCGACATATGCTTTATAAAAGGATGTAGTAAGGCCATCCGGTCCCGGACCTTTACTGAGTTGCAGGCTTTTAATAACAAGGGCTACATCCTCCAAGCTGAAGGGAAGTTCCATGTATTTCCTATGGGTACTGTTGAACCAAACCAATGCCAAGGACTCAAGAAAGTCATGTAACTCTTCCACGCACGATCCCTGCTTTGTAGTATATAAAGCGGAATAGTATATGGAGAACTCAGTCAAGACCCTTTCTTGGCCTCTAACAATGTCTCCCTGCGGGGTACGTATAGTGTGAATAAATGTGGCTGATCTAGATGGCTTAATCATACCAGCCAGTGTGTGCCCTGGTCTGTCCCCTCACCATACCGTGGCACCTCCGCATATTTTCCCAAGAACTTTGCCTCTCTCTGAGCCTCCTCAGCAAAATCGATCAGTTTTTCTTTCAGTGTTTTCATAACAAGGCGTGCATGTGTGGAGTAAAATTGTTCCTCAAGCTTTTAAATTTGGAACTCCAGTGCCGATAGCATACCCCAGAGAGCCTTCATCACACCTGCCTGTCGAGCAATACATTGGCCTCTGATCACCACTTTAAAGGCCTCCCAAAGTGATGCCTCAGTGGTCACCGAAACTGTGTTGTTAGCAAAATAGTCTACAATGTCCATTGTAATGTCTTCCTTGAAGGCTTCATTCATCAGGGCATGCAGCGGTAGACACCACGTGAATGCCCAAGGAATCGACCCCGGGAGGGACAGTCGCAGCAAGCAGGGGGCATGGTCTGACAAGGTGCACGGCAGGTGGGAAACAGCAGTGGTCCATGCAGCCACATCTCTAGAGACCAGCCAAAAGTGTAAGCGGGACCAAGCACTGTGGTGGTCAGATATGCAAGTGCCTTTTCTCACCAGGGAATGTCTACTGTACCAAACGTCCACTAAATAACCCTCTGCAATAATCGTCTACAGAGCAGCAGTGGCAGCCGGGTGCAAAGAGCGGGCCACACCCTTCCTGTCCATGACATCGTCTAGGATTGCATTGAAATCCCCTCCCCACAATATTGTGGCACAGCCAGTCACTTCAATTCTAGACCACATATCCTGGAAAAAGTCAGGGGAGTCTGTGTTTGGACTATGAACTGCTACCAGTACCAATGTGATCCCTCCCAGCACCCCATGAATTAGGACAAACCTCCCTTCCAGATCTTTGTGCACCCGACCTCATGCCAGTCCAGCCCTCTCCTGACCAACACAGCCACACCACGTGCATAGTTGGAATAAATGGATGAATACACATGTCCCCACCTATTATGTCACAATTTCTGCGATGGTGTAACATTTAAGTGTGTCTCCTGTAATAAACATATGTGGATATTATGCCTGGAAAGGTAAACATGTACAAGTCTAGCCTTCCTGCCATCATTCTGCCCTCTAATGTCCCACGTTAAAAAATTCAAAGTTGCAGCGTGTACATGTCCATAATGTACCAATCAAAGCAGAGTGGGCGTTCAAAGCATAGTCGTTCCCAAACATAGACTGTGGATATTAACCAACATTTGGAGATCATACCGGCATTAAATGAACTAACAATCCCAGCCCACCACCCACCTCCCACTCCAACCCCCCAATCAGGTTGCAGAATACCCCCCCCCCAAACAGCCTAAGGCATAACAGACTACCAAGTGAGAAAGGGAAACTCCCCATGGGGGCGCAGTGGACCCAGCATTCTCCCCCGTTTTCACAGGGTGGCTGGGAGTTCTGCTGTTGTATTTCTATCTAGGACCCTAATTCGATATTCCCGATTCATTCCCTTATGTGGTTATAATAAATAATATCCTTATAAAGGCATAAGAATCATATCCATATTTAGTAACAGCCCATGCAGTCCAAAGCACAGCAAGGCTACTCCCATAGACTCCTAGAAAGCACAACGCGTTCTTTAAACAAACCAAGCCTCCAGCAGCCCGGGAAAACCCCCTGCTTTTGTTTTGATTTGCACAAGAACTCCTGGAGTCCAGAAAGAACTGTTAGTTCTTAGTGACGTCTTATGTCCAACCTTACGTCAAACCCGGCACCTTTCAGGTATAAATATACCAATGTTGCCTTAAGCAAACACACGGTGGTAGGGAGCAGAGCGACGTTCTACTTGTCCGAGAGCCCAGCTGTTGCCAGAGCCGAAGGAAGCCGCCCCTCCGTTTTTGACGCGTTGGATGAGTTGCCTTTTCTCACGCCGAGAAATCCAGCTCCGGTGTTCCCGAGTTACCCTCGCGGGTTGCTGGGAGATTGAGTCCTGAGAAGCGAGATACAAGACCTCCTTCATTCTATAACCAAGGTACGGAGCTGATTAAAACCTTAGAGAGAATTCTTGATTCCGATCCTTGGCAAAAACCTAACTTTAACTTAAAACTGCTACTTACTTACTCCTTCCCAGGTATTCGGCTTAGGTCAGGTACACTGGGGTAGGCGTATCTTAGAAGCATCAGTTGAGTCTGTTATTCCATGTTTCTATGTATGTATATATTTTATCCATTTTAAAGTATCATATGGCTAAGAAACCACATCAATGCTTTTACAGTATTATATCATAATACTACTTTTACTGTACGCACTTTACTTTATCATAAGTATTGCAATTGTGGCAATTCATTTCTCTTGCATGAGAAAGAAGACTGCTCAATAAAATAACACCTTTTTATTGAAAACGCCTGTCTCTCTATTTCTCTGCATTCTGGTGGAACTAAGCATGCACGATTGACTTAGTGAAATAGCTGTCTATTGTTTTCACACGACTCTAGAGATATACTCTTTATTCTGAGGGAGCAAAGTTGTCATGTTTATGCGGTTGTTAGAAACTAATCCCTTCTTGTCTAAATCAGGATGGTTAACTCTTTCCTGAACATTCTAGAAAGCTTCTAGTGACCTCTGAGCTAGCTGGCCAAACTAATTAAGTCTAACATAGTCAGTAGAGACCTGGATGACCTCAGTCCTACGTCTACACTGCTGTTTATGTTATTCCAATGCGCAGAGCCTATTGGGAATATAGGAACTACACTACATGGCGCCCAACGTTTGGTAAGGCGATAATCTAACGCAATACACTAGAGTAACTCAGTCGTGCTTTTCACACAGACCCCTTTTTTCCCGTAAAAACTCCAATAGACGTCTGGAGTGGGTGAAAGGTTAATAACCGCCGGAACTTAGTAGGATGAGAATCCTATGTATTAGTTCTTGGTTTAGTCAACGTTGAAGGATACAGTGTTCCAAAATATTGTGCACCTAATCTTTGTTTCTTTAAAACTTGATCTGCAATAAAAAACTTTCTTTCAATAAAATGACGGAAAGTGAAGAAGAAAGAGATAGAGAAGCATTAGCAATTCAGCTCTTAGAGGAAGACACAAGTCTCCAACAAGGTGACCCGAATGCTATATTCATTCCGGTCAATATGAGAAAAACTATAACTCTTAAACTTATGGAAAATGGACTATCACCAAGAGGTGGTACAGTCATATTTGTGATAGAGGCACATGAGTTTCGGCAGACAGAGGTATTCTATTCATGGATACTGTTGAAAAGAAGAATCTTCACACAAGTTGAAGGTAAGAACAACCTTTATTCTGTCACCCGCTCTCCGGACTGCCTGTGGAATCTCAACATTCCAAACCTGGCTCCACTGGAAGATACCATAAGGTAAGAGTACAGAGGGGTGTGCAGAATATACCACTAGTAAACAAATGTATGTAAGAAGATTACAACACATCTCCCTTCGCTGAGGGATGGAACACCGCAGAGGGGAGAAGGGGAGAAGGAAAGACCGGGTAAGGTAAGGGTACAGGGGAGGGAGGGTACAGGATTACCACTTTATTAACCAAAACTATGAAAGAAGATTACAACATATCTCCCTTAGCAGGAGGAGGGAACGAGGAAAGAGGAGGGGAAAAAAAAGGAAGACCGGGGGGTAGGAGGAGCGGACGGTTGGGGGAAGTAATCTGTGGAAGGAAAACATATAGAAGATGCTAATAATATAACTATGCAGAAGTCATACCAGTGGAACAGAAAGACATGCGGAAAGTACTAGCATAAACTCGAATCCCCAGAATGCCAACGTAAGACCCTTATTTTTCTGTGCACTTGGTCATCCTGGCAGAGAAGGACAGAGAAAAGGGTGCAGGAGGAAGGAAAAAAAGGAAGCATCCCAGGCAGGATGCCAATTAGGATAGAAAAGTAGGGATAGAGGAAAGATGCAAAAAATAATACCATCATAAAGCTAATAGAGAACAGGCAACAAAAAACATCACAAGCGCATCTTGTATATACTCCCTGTAGGACACATAGCTAAATACATACTGGTTGAGGGAAAAACATTCCATATACTCCTGTATGCAGGCAAAATCTTATCATAGTTATCCTCGACTGTACCTTTAGCATGGCTTACACTGCTGACGGGTTCTACTGTTGGATATATCTCCAAACTACTTTAGCAGAGGTTAATAGACTGGCCCTACTGAAGGCTTCTCTAATGAGGGGTAAGAGAGTACATATACCAATGATCCCTGATGGAAGAATCACTACTCGCCAACCTCCCTTAAGCGGGTTAGGCCTTCATCTTTACCATGCCCCTCAGGTGTGTGGGCTCCCCAGTATAGCTAATCAGCTATACTGGGGAATATGTTTTGACATATTAAGAATGGAAAAGCTAACCAGATCATACATCTTAAGTAGTTCCACTCTACTGCTGGGACTGTGGGTACACCATTCAAGCTGGTCCCAGGAGCACGTGGACGGAGCAGCCATGGGGAAAGGAAAGGATGGGAGGACCCCCCTTTATCTTAAAAGGAGGAGCAAAGGTACCATTAGCTGGAGGTACGACCCACCCAGAGGCGGGGGTCCCTACAATTCTATACCAGAAGGAAAGGAGGGAGGGAAGGGTGGAAGTCACTACCCAGGGAGGTGCTAACTGAAAGTGGACACACAAAAGTACTCTTGTGTACGAGAAGTACAAAACTGGCTGTGTATGGGTCACTGGGTACAGTGCACCTCCTATCTGAATCCGGGTGTCACAAGTTTTACGATATCACCGCAAATTTGAACTGTGATGTACTACAAGGTCACCCCACCTCACATAGATGTAAAATGTCACAAACTGTACGGTTTTACTGCATAATAGAACTATAACGTACCGAAAGGAGCATAGCTGAGAATACAGGGACTAGAGGGCCTCCCGCTAGGTGGATACTGGAAAGAAGCTGAAAACCCCAGAGGCTGAAAGACCAACCACAATTACACCTACTCTAGCAAGAGACGGAGAGGATGGGTGCACCAAAAAATGAACACCTACAGTACACTATTACCGTGACGCCAGTATCCGCCAGGAACCATACTGTACAACCAACATGTAAACACCATTAGAACAAATGTCACAGGGGGTACGATATCACTGAGGTTAGGAACACTAATGTACTTCAAGATAAAAACACTCCAACCATGGACACAGTAGTTTGAAATATTTTGAATTAAAGATTCCACTGGTAGACACACCAGATGACACTGTGAAACCATTGATATATAGAGAATGTCACTGCAATTAAACACAATGGAGGCAGAACAAGTAAAAACTTCACTGGTACTGCGCACTGTCAAAGGGAAAGAGTTTTTGGTGTATCAGAGGAGGAACCGGGCGTCTGCCAGTCAATATGGATAGGGAACCAACTGTGAAACTGCCAAGGTCAGAGTCACCGTGTGGGATTGCCAAACAACGTCTTAATACCTCCGCAGACTGTACACGCAATAGTACCTGAAGTAGGAACAGTCTTACTTGGAAGAACACGCTTGCACGCAGGTTGTCACAAAGATCCTGGAGTCACACTGGAAGATCACACTGACACCTGTATGCTGAGAGGAATATGGAGCCTTCACAGGACTAACGGTAAGAGGGCTGCGCAGCTGAAAGAAAGCTGAGAGGGCACAGAATGACCTTGTCCTTCCGCAGCTCAAGCCCTGAAAAAACCAGCCGTAAGGTTGGGAGGCCAGTCTAAGTCCAGAAACCAAACAGCAAAAGCAGCTGGTGCGCCGGAAAATAACCAGCCAAAAGCGGCTGGTGCGCCGGATATAACTCCAGCCGACCGCGATTGCCGGTGAGCCCAGAATGTAGAACTCTCCTCACACACTGGTGCCAACTCTGTGCCTCAGAGTTACAAACTGGATTCCCAATGCTCGGCACAGATTAAGGAAAAGCTCAGGAGACACCGTGATGACTCACCCTGACTGCCGAGGGAAGCACTTAAACTTTGAACAGCAGCGCTCACCAGATAGCCCTTATACGCTGGACTCGGCTATGCACACAGCCTCACAGGGTGCGGGAACAGAGGACATACGCTGATGCCAAGGGTCACGGACAAGCACAGAAACGTAATCTCTCTGACAGCCAAGGGTCACGAACAAGCACAGAAGCGTAATCTCTCTGACGGGTTCGCTTCACGAAGCACCACACGATGACCTGTCCAAACAGGGTACTCACGGCTCGTTGGTCTTCTGGCACATGTAGGGCACTGGACAAGCTGGATAATCAAAAGTGAATTTGTGGTATATTTGCTGTCATCCATTATAAATACCAATACACCAGTCCTGTAATGTAGAAAGACTTGGAAAGCACAGCAGCTTAGTCCATAAGCAGGATCCACGACAGTGTAGCCACAACGTGTGCAGGCACTATTATCACCGAAGTACTGGTCACAAGGAACTTTTCACTTGTCACTTGCAAATGGAGAGAGTACTGAAAGGGGAGGTGACAGTACAGCCCCCTGCGCCGAAATCGTTGCCAGATCCCATCCTGTTAGTCGCCAGTGTTGAAAAGAAGAATCTTCACACAGGTTGAAGGTAAGAACAACCTTTATTCTGTCACCCGCTCTCCGGACTGCCTGTGGAATCTCAACATTCCAAAGCAGGCTCCACTGGAAGATACCATAAGGTAAGGGTACAGAGGGGTGTGCAGAATATACCACTAATAAACAAATGTATGTAAGAAGATTACGCTGTGACAAAAGATTTCCACTATTACATAATAGAGGAACCTCCTGATGAATACACTCCTTTCGAGGATGTTGAAATCCCACTAACATACCAAGAGCACCTGCTCTGGTTTAAAGGCGCCCTAAAACATCAAAATCACATCACCAGGCATGGTCCACTAGGTAGACCAGGAGCCATGTGGCCGGTTCTAGCCAGCTACACACCACATCCGGACATTGAAAAAATGTTGAACGTGGAACTTTTAGCTCAGCTAAAAATCTTAATTAAAATACATAGACAATTGGTCCAATATGTCATGCAGACGGCAACAGTCCAACCAGCAATTAACATCCCACAACTGACCCCTCATCAGGGGAATGCAAACAAAATTACACCACAGAACATACAATCATGTCTTGGTAAAACACCAATAAAACGGGTACAAATTCCATTCTGGTTAGCTCAAAAAATAACTCAAATAGAGGCAGTATTTCCTAATACTACACCTCATGAAAAACACAGAATTCTGACTATCTGCCTCCCAATGGGGGTCGCACCACATGTGGAGTACTGTGACACTTGGGGCACGGTCTTTGCTTCCATCTACACAAAAACACATGGTGTTGAATGAATGAATGAATGAATGAATGAATGAATGAATGAATGAATGAATGAATGAAAAAGAAATTTGTAGAGCGCACGATCACCAACGGCTTCTTGGCGCTTAGGGACGGATTAGCAGAGGGCAGTGCAGGGAAGAGTTTAATCAAATGCTTGTATGAACAACCATGTCTTTAGGGCCTTTTTGAATGCCGGGTAAGAAGGAATATGACGGAGTTCAGGCGGGAGAGAGTTCCAGAGGAGGGGGGCTTGTGAGGCAAATCTCAAACCCCCGATCCTTTTTCGCTTAAACGAACAGGTGGCAAGGAGGTTGAGTCCAGCTGACCGAAGCGATCACGAGGGGGTATACCGGCGAAGAAGGACACCAATGAAGGAGGGACCTTGGTTGGCTAGGGCTTGATGAGTAAGACAGGCGACTTTGAAGAGGCTGCGCTGGATTATAGGAAGCCAGTGCAGGCTCTTCAAGAGGGGTTTCACAGAGCAATGTTTTGGTTGTCGTAAAATTAATCTTGCTGCCTGGTTTTGAACAAGCTGGAGTTGGTGGGCCTGATAGAGAGGAATCCCGATGTAGAGGGAGTTCGCATAATCAATGCGAGACATCACCAAGCCCAGCACGATGTGAACTAAGGCCTCACGAATAAGGAACCTGCTGATTTTCCTGATGCGGCGCAGATGGAAAAAGCAGGCTGACACCACCGCTTTAATTTGGGGCTTTAGGGATAGATCCTTACTAATGGTAACTCCAAGACTTTTGACCGAGCTCGCTGGGCAGGGAGGTTCGCCCAGCGAGGATGGCCAGAAACTGGGGTTCCAAGGGTTGTTCAGTGGTCCAGTGAGCACCAGCTCAGTCTTGTCTGGATTGAGCTTGAGCTGGTTCGCACGCATCCAGCTGCTGATGAACATCATGGTACTTTGGAAGTTCTCTATTGAAGAAGGGGAGGAGTCAATATTGAAGATGAGATGCATATCATCCGCATAGTTAAATATGACCACAGGTTTATCTCTCAATTGGGCAATCAGAGGGAGGATGTAAAGATTAAACAATAGGGGCGACAGAGCGGAACCCTGGGGTACCCCGCAAGTGAGGTCCTTGGTTCCGGACTTGAAGGGACCCAGGCAAACCGCCTACTTGCTATCTTTTAGAAAGGATGCAAGCCACTTAAGTGCGGTGCCCCTGAGGCCGGCGTTCTCGACTCGTTGAATAAGAATGGAGTGATCAACGGTGTCGAAAGCCGCCGACAAATCAAGGAGCACCAGGGCCTGTGAGAAATTCCGATCTGTTCCCTGTCTAAGTTCATCATGAACAGCCACCATGACAGATTCAGTAGAGTGCTGGGGTCTGAATCCTGCCTGGTGCTGATTTAAGAACTTAGAGCTCTCGATGAACGAGCCGAGACAACTGGAGACATGGGCCTCCAGTAGTTTACCCAGAAATGGGAGCAGGGAAATGGGCCGAAAATTGCATAGAGATGCAGGGTCTGCCCCAGGTTTTTTCAGGATAGGTGTGACAATGGCTGATTTGAAGGAACTGGGGACCAAACCCAGGTTAAGGGAGTTATTGAGTAATGAAAGGGGGGTCTCAGGGAGGTCGAGAAATACCTTCCGTGCGACATGAGCTGGGCAGCACAGAAGGAGAGCCGGAGCGAACTTTACGGAGGAGCAGGGTGAAAGTCTCACTGGTAATTGCAGGAAGATTCAGCAAAAGAGCGGGGTTGGTTGGGGGGTTGCTGAAGTCGGGTCCCGGACCTGAACTGGGGATGCTAGCTTTGATGAGCTCTATCTTCTCAACAAAGTAGTTGTTTAGCGAATCACAAAGAGTTTGAGACAGAGGGGGGGACATTGTGACCCGATCAGGTTTAGCAAGCTCGTTGACTATTTGAAAGATTTCCCTAGATTTATTTGAGGAATTGAGAATTTTCTGAGAAAAGTACTCAGTTTTTGCTGCAAGAATGGCGGCTTTGTACTCTGTCAAGGTTGTAATAAAGGCCAGCTTTTTGTCGGGGCAGTATAGAGTCCTCCATTTGCGCTCCGCTTGTCGAAGGGCAAGTTTCAAATTAGCAAGGTCAGAAGTAAACTACCGCTGAGCGTCATGAGGGCGTTTGGTCCTGAGTTTTTTTAGGGGGGGCAAACGTATCTCGGGTAGCAGCCAACCAGTTGTGAATGTTCTCAGCCTGTACATCCACAGGCAGGGAAAAGCCAGCCTCTCCAGTAAGTGGGGGGATCGTGGTTGCAAGGGAAAGACAGAGCGATGGAAGGTCAACTCTGCCCCAATTACGGCTAAATAAGGGACTGCAAGGACAGGATGTTGTGTCTGGGGGCTTATACTTGGGGACCAAAAAGGAAATGAAAGAGTGGTCCGACCAGGCACATGGGGAAATCTGTACATCAGAAATGTCCTGGTTGAGCGACCAAACCTGGTCTAAGATGTGGCCTTTCACGTGGGTGGGTGCTTGGATGAACTGAGAGAAGTTGAGTCCAGCTAGCAGGTAAGTGAATTCTTTGGAGAGAGTACTTTCATGTGGGTCATTGGGCCAGAAATTAGAATCACCAACTACCAGGGTGCTGGCATGATTGATTGTCAGTTCAGCTATCATGCTACCAAAGCTGTGCGGAAAACTAGGAGCCAGGCCGGGAGGATGGTAGAATAGGGCAAAGGTAAGGGGGAGGGCTTCCAACTCGAGTTTGAAGAGGAGGAAATCAGTGAAGGGTATAGGAGGCATAATCAGCACTTTAGACTTGTAGGATTGAGAGATGATTGCTGCCACCCCCCCTCCAGTTTTACCTTGGGGGCGGTTGGCTTGAAGGACATAGTAGCCATTGAGGACGGGTGCCAAGATGTCGGGAGAGGATTCTATGGTAAGCCAGGTCTCAGACAGGAGGAGGATGTCAGGTCTGACTGTGTCAAGTAGATAGAATATCTCGACCTGGTGTTTAACCAGCGACCTGGTGTTAAGATACCAGATCGACAGACTATCGCATCCGCCATCCAGTCGGTTTGGTATGTGAGAGGCTCGAACCCAGGTCCACAAGGGGCAGTGAAGCAGTAGCAGGGATGCCTGTGGGAGGTAGCGTTTGTCTAGGGCATTCAAGGTTGTAAATAGCCGGCCTAGGCATTGTAAGGGGCCCTGTGCCACGCAATGTATGCAGTTCTTAAGCTGAGAACCTCCAAGTAGAAACCCGACGAACAGGGGAACTGGGCCCAGCAGGGCGCGGACGTCGGCGCGCCATCGGTGCGCCCACTGCGCGCCTCCGCTGCACGTCGGGTTTTGCATCGGGCTATAAGGAGGAGGAGGAGGTCTGAGCGCTAGACGCTACCCTCCTGCAACCGGAAGTGAGTGAATAGCCCCTAGCAAGTGTTGCGACCAATGGGCTCCCTCCACATCAATCGAGCTTGTAAACAGCTCGAGGTGGAACGGGGAGTCCAGTGGTACAGCGACGACAGAGAGGCAAGAGGGCAAGCGCGGGGAGAAATAAAAGTGGCAGCGCAGCTCTAGATCAGCTGAGGAGGACTAAAAATACAGGTACGGTACACAAGTTAAAAAGACACTTCACCACACACACCGGAGCAGCAGCACATCCTGTGTTCCGTCTATGGCAGTCATACCAGATGTACTAAGACAAATTCAAAACAAATACGGTCCAGAACCTGCTTTAACTCTGGGTATGAAATTACTAAAAGACTTTAAGAAGGTCTCAGCTATATTATTGGCCAACATAAAAGGAGAAGCACCATGTGTGGCAATCCACCAGAAATTGAAGGAGACAGATATAGCAGACCAACCATTTGAACTTGCCAGAATCATAGAAAAATCCTGTCAAGAACTAGGAAGAGATAGTTTGGGTGGGAAACCAATAAAACCCCAACTAATTGAAAATCCTGAAAAAACATTTATTAAAAATAATCTAAATACTCCAAAAAAGAGTTGGGATGGTAATAAACAATCCACTCTCAAGGAAAAAAGATTCCAGTCCAGTGGAAGGTCTCCTCAACGGAGAGACAGATCTCCTGGCCGAGGAGGCAAGTCTCCCCAAAGGGAACCCTCTGAGAGAAAATACAATCATAGAGATAGGAATAAATTGAGAAAACCTGATAGATATCAAGATATTGATACACGTCCCTCTCGCTCTTTTCAGACTTCCTCACAGAAATCGGAAAGAAGAGGATGGTCAGAACACAAGGAAGAGCACGTCAAGTCCAAAGACAAAGAACCTGCTCATCAAAGTAAAAAATCACAATTTCAAAGAAAGAAGGTAGCAAGTATTAAAATTAAACATGCCGAGGATTCTGAGGACACAACTGAAAAATGGAGAGTGGGCCCAGACAATGCTAGACAGCGCAGCAGAAGTGACCATAGCTCGCAAGATCCTGATGAATCTTCTGGAGACAGTGGACATGAATGAATACATTCAGGTGGAAACTGCAGACACACGAGTTAGCGTGCCCCATAAACTATATGAAATAACATTACGTATAGAAGTGGATAAAACTAGGAAAATAAAAGGTCTCTTTTGGGAGAAACTTTGTAAAGGCTATGACATCCTGTTAGCTGAAAAAGACTGGCCACCAGAGTTTGTCAGGGAATGCCCTCATGACAAAGAAATGATTATGCCTACGTTCTCAAATCATATTCCGATTCATAAAAAATATACATTTGCAAGAAAATGGGCAGTGGCCCAAGCCCCTGCATTATACAAAAATCATGTAGGATGGGATGAGGACTCTCCTCCCCACAAAATCCAGTTAAAAAATCAGTCGACTGCACAAAGGCAGTACCCAGTTAAACAAGAAGCTAAAAAGCAAGTCAGGGAGATCTTAGATCAACTTGAATACCAAGGGGTGATTGAAACATGCACCTCACAAATGAACAATCCTTTGTTTCCTGTCTCCAAGCCAGACGATTCGTATCGTCTAGTTTTGGACTACAGACATTTAAACTCCTGCTGCAAAACGTTTGCAGTACAAAATTCACACAGTGCAGCACTAATGAACAACATCGTGCGCAAAAAATATAAAACGACATTATATATCTCTAATGGATTCTTCTGTCAAAACATTACACCTGAAAGCAGGTATTTGACCGCTTTCTCAATAATGGGATCGCAAAAACAATTTTGCCGACTCCCACAGGGATTCAAGAATAGCCCAGGATTATTCTCAGCAAGGGTAACAGTTACTACAAATATATGACGATGAGGCATTATCATATGTCGATGACATCTATCTTACAGACGATGACCTGGAGACTCACTTAAAAAGAGTGAGCACCATAATTCTTGGGTTAGCATCAGAGGGTTACAAATTCAACTTTAAAAAGTCAAGAATTGCCCATCTAACAGTCCTATTTTTAGGATATGAATTATCAAGTGAAGGCAAAAGCCTGGCAGACAACTTCTTAGAGAAGTGTGCAGTACTCCAAGCACCGAAAACGCTGAAAAATTTACAATCAATACTAGGCTTCCTGAATTTCGGTAGACCATACATTCTAAATTATGCGGAGAGGGTTAAACCTCTCTATGAATTAATAAAACCTGATTTCAAACCAATACATTGGACTCAAAAACACACAGAAATTTTGAGATCATTGCAAACAGACATGTTAACTAAAACAAAATTGCAAACTCGCGACAACGTACGCAACCTTGTAATCCGAGTAATCCCAGGAAAATGCAGATTCACATACCTGACCTCCAATGAGGGAGAAACGGTACCTATAGCTTACAAATCACACTTGTACACTCAAGCTGAAATGAAATTCAGCCCTACAGAAAAAATTCTGACAGCGGTTCAAATTGCTGTAGCAGGAGAAAGAGCCTTAGCCCAAGGCAAAAGAATAACTGTTTATACAGCAGAATCAGCCCTTGAGGCATTAACAAGTCCACGCAATCTGAATACAGTGGCACTAGATCCAAAATGGATACAATGGGAAAATTCTCTTGCTACAGAAGACGTGAAATACTATTTTAACCGAAAACTGAAAAAACTAGATGATCTAGAGTACGAACAAGAATATCCTCTGCCAATCGAAATTCTGCCTCTCGAACAATATACATGTGTGATCTATATGGACAGATTTGCACACCATTAAGATATAGAGAAAAAAATCCTACAATGCAGCGTGCGCGATTGTTAAAGGTCGCTGGCGCTCTGGTAAATTCAAACCAATGATTACCAAAACTGAATCACTCCGAAACTGTTCAGCTCAGCGAGCTGAAATAAGATCTTTAAAGATGGCGCTTGAAAATGCCGATCGCGAATTCCCCACACTAATAGTGTGCGATTCGCATTACTGCATCAAGTCATATAACAGTGACATGCAGACATGGAGCAAAAACGGTTACAGAGATGACACAGGTGCCACAATAAAACATAAAAAGCTTTGGGAACAAGTAGTTCTTTTACAGATAGAACTACAAAAGACTCACGTGATACACGCAGTGAGTCATCGACGTGATGGCGTTCACGTTGCAGGGAATTCATTGGCTAATAGAGCCACAGCGGAAGTGGTTCAACCGGTTTCCTTAGCTACTAAAAAGCGTTCAGAAAAATAAATAGATGGAGAAACCATGCTGGCGGTAAAAGCGTCATTAAAATGCGAATATGCAGCACTACCTCTCAACTATCCACTCAGTTATACATACATAATCGATGCAAACTCCGTTCCTTTTGCTCAAATCCCTGGAGTGGGGGATAGAGTAATTCCAAACACGAACCAGAGGGTTTTCTTGATTGAAGACGCACACATGGGACTTGGTCCGAGGCACCAACAAATCTTGAAATCTCGAATAGAATTACAATCAGAATACTGGTGGCCGGGCATGAGCTTACAAATTTGCAAATTTGCAATGGATTGTCCTGACTGCAACAGAGATCGCAGTTGTGAACCGGACCAGACACCTGCCCAGACACCACTATTGGATAGCATCAGGCTATCTATGTGCAAAAGTCCCACCGGACAAATGCGGTCCGATAATTATTAAGACTTGATTCACTAAAAATGTAGACCCCAGCGCTCGGCTGACGCCAGAACTGTTATAAAAGATTTGCGAGTCTTTATCGGCACATACGCAATTGGCAAGCTACATTCTGACCAGGGTCCTGCGTTTAGCTCTCGAGCTTACAAAGAGGCCATGACCAGCATGGGCATTGCATTGCGGTACTCTTCTTCTTTCCATCCTGAGGGAAATGCGATAGTGGAAAGAAAAAAACGTGACATAAAGCAATCTATAACGGCGAGGGTATTTGGTTCGGGTGATGGGTGGGTCAAACATCTAATAAGTGTCCAACGTAGTCTTAATTACATGCCAAGAAATTCTCTAGGAGATATCAGTCCATACAAACTTTTGTTTGGTACTAGAATGATTATCCAGGATCTGGATCGTCAGACTTCAGTGGTAGAAGAAAAAACTTTTGATATCAAAGATCGTTTGGCTGTTTTACAGGACTTGAATGAAACAAGAAAGAGTCTAAGTAACATAAAGAGTAAGCCAACAACCACTGAAGAACCACCTGTCCCAGCAAGACCTGTCTGGATTCCCAAAATTGGGGATCTGGTCAGAGAAAAGATCGCGTGAAGAAGGAATTTGGGTCTTCTTACAGAAAAGCAGTACCTGTCTTAGCTATCAGCGGAACAAGATCAGTAGTACTACCGCCACTTGCTGGTAAAAAGGAAAACAGAATTGTTTCCATCGACCTGGTGAAACCACAAATATGTGGCCGATAATAAATAGTAGGCCCAGTGGACAACCGAGAAATAGCAGAAGACCAAACTTTGCTACAATCCAAGAGGTTCAAACTGAAAGACTAATCACATTCGATAAACCTGCAGTAAATAAAAAGGGACTATTCAACAAAGCCATGGAACTTGTGCCTCTTGAAACCCAAATTGCAACAATTCGTGATGATACACCAATCTACAACGATGTAGCATCAGAATGTACAAATGTAACGAAAGAAAATGCAAAGATCAATGGAAATCCGGAAGCGATCCCACCAATTGACAGAACTGCATCTGGCTATTTTATCAACTTTGATGACTTTTCCGATGATCCAATTGATCATGGAGACAAGCCAGCAACAAAAACCTTCAAAGAAAAAATGACCAAGCTGTTTCACCAACTAAAAGAGACATATCTGATTTCACCATGGATTGAATTTTGGATTGTGTTAGGTGTACTTTTCCTCGTGCTTTGGCTCATCATGGTTTTATGTTTGGGTAGATTCATTGATGGAAAATATAGTACAATGGAACAAGTCAGAACATCAACTTGGTCTTAAAGTCTCACAGATCATCTCACATCGAGAAAAGAGAACTATCATCAGTAAACATCACAGCCAACCCAATACCTGGGGGTATTGCATGGGACAGAACTGACTATGATATTTATGGCCCGATTGAACTCTTGAAGTATCCACACCAGTTTAAGATTTCCTCAAGCGATTTTGTGAAACCAAGTTCTTTTTCTGATGATTGGGATTTTGAAAATATTAATAATATGATGTCAGATTTAGTAATGTCAGCCACATTTACAGAACATGATTATTTACAGGGTTCATCAAACTATGAAGAATTATACTGTTACAATCACTATGGTCATCACTATTTGCATAAATCTGCACAACCTAGAAATGTCTTTACTTATAATCAATGGAAACATTGTCCAACTCCACCAAAAGGAAGTTCGAAAACATTTTTTGAGAAATTTCCATACTTCTCAGGGTTTAACACCAGTGATCCAGAAACGTTTTATTTTAAAATGTTAAATAAGACAGGAATGAAAACAATGTTGACAAATACTAAATTGATTTATTCTGAAAACTTTTATGACAAAATGTCTACATTTGGTTTTAAGTTCTGGAAAAATAACATTGAAACAAAAACCATCTGGGGTACAAAAGAATGGCAGGTACAAGGTCTAGAATCATTATTTAGAGCCTGCATGATCCCAGAACAAATAATATTCCTGAATGATACCATTCAACAAACTACTTGTCTTGGTTTAGCTAAGATAAAAGACTTAAATAAACCGTCTATTCCGAAGCCCATACCTGATGGCAATAGCACTACGGATGTGGAATTAGACGTATCCCATATTTTTCACCAAACCAGAACAAATCCTGATTGGTAAAAATGGTTGATCTGGCCCACAGACACAAACAACTGTCAAGATATATTCCTGAACAAAAGACAGAGGTTCAAAATGACCATGCCAGACCCAAGATGTTCCCAAAGACAACATCCAGGGTAGTTACAACATACAGTGTAGGGAAATTATGCCTTCAGTGGCTACAGAAATCCACACTGGCTGAAATTAAGCAACACTTGACTTTACTTAAAGAAGGTGCTGACTTGCGAGATTTCATAATGGGACCTCGCAAACAGCGTCAAAAACGTTTCATAGCGGCCGGTATATACGCTGCATACAACGAAGCTCGGAAAGTAATGCAAATTGAAACAGCAGAAAAATACGAGAAATTGATCGTATAAATTTGGAAAAATCACTTTCTGTAGTGGACAATGGGTTAACGACTCTGTCTTCCAGAATTTATTCATTGGACAGTATTGTATCATCTGCCTTTGATATAATAGAGCAAGACTTGCTAATGTTACAACATGGTCAGTCCCAATTGCGTTCTATTGTACAGCTTGGCTGGACGTTGCAAAACCTACGCTCAGGCTACATACCATGGCGTCTAATCAACATAACGTCATTATTTTCTATCATTAACCTTACTGATAAAAAAAATCAGTTTGGCACAAAAAGGAGCAGATTATACGATTCTGAGCATTGAAAAACTTGAGAGATTACCATTGACAATGTCAGAGAGACCTGTCATTGAATGGATAATACACGGAACAATTCCAATTCCAATAACAACTTTCCTGTTTAAATATTGCCAAGAATATATACCAGCAGGCCAGTATGAAAGGTTGGGTAAAGGTTACATCAAATCAACCTGTGATTTACCTTACACACACAAATGTTATAGTGAAAGGAAAAAGGAGGTATTCCTTAGTGGCAATAATTGTAAAAAATCACTAAGGGGTACACTTCTGTGTCAAGGTATTAACTTGCATGGAGCCTGCGAAGGGTCTTCAAATAACCTTTCATGTCACCTGCAAGGCACTCCTGCAACACAGATAGAACCATTCTTCAGACAACTCTCCAACGGTAGCTACGTTGTAATAACTCACCACAGCTGTTGTGGAATGGTGCCAGGAGAATGCTATCTCGTAACTGTTATTTCGAGGTTTGTTTGCTGTATGCAAGTATTGTATCCAAACAGCAACCCAGACATAGAGGCGGCAATATGGCCTCATGTGAATATCTCTTCTATTCGAATTGATACTTTAAGCAGAATGAAATCTATTCTTTTACAGACAACTGTGCCTTTGACCTCATCCAAAGAAACGTATGAACTGCAAGTTGCAAGGACAGCGGCAGAGATACATACCCTTTTATCGACAAATTGCCCCGTGCATTTCACAGAAATGTTAAGCCAAATTTTAAACATGTCTGATACCAGTGGCATCGCACATGTATTTAAGACAATTTTTTCTGGACTGTTAACACCATTTGAAACAGTTCTGGGCATCTTCCCGAATTTTGTCCATTCTGTCTTTGGTGGCCTACCTTTAATTTTGGGACTAGTAGCAGGAATTTTATTTTTGTTCCTTCTGCTCCGATATGGCAAGCCAATCCACAGACAAGACTCCAGCAACGATGGAAGAAACGATCCTAGCAATACGATACCGTGACCGTATCACTAAGGTCCTCGGTTTGGCCCGGCTAAGAGATCTGAGTACAACTTGGATTCTTTCATTCAGACCAATTGCATCTTACCTGTGCTTCGATGTCTGGTATGAGGAGAAGAATGCGTGTTGGACGTCTGTCTTACACTACCATCAGCAGTACCAATGGATATCGATACTTTGCTTTGTCCTGTAACGACTCATGCAACGTGTTGTCCCCAGCGGCTACCTATTCTGATGACGGCATTCGTTGAGACTTCATCACTACGCGTAGGTAGCGGTGAAGTACGAGAGGAAAGCAGCACCAAACAGGTACAACCTTCGGTGAGCGTTGCTGATCCAAACATCGATGATAGCAATCATGCACAGAACTGCACAGTTTCAGTATTTTCGAACTTGGTCGAACTTTCACCTAATGTTGCAGACCAATTTTTTGCAAGCCTATCTGATATGATGTTCTCCCCTGATCAACGAGAATAACTTTTAAAAACAACATGCACACAGCGTTCCCTGAACTCTGAATTTGGCCTTCAGTTCTGTTAAACAAAGCAAACTGAAAACATTTGGAACTATTTTTCCCCTGAAAACGAAATTATTTTTTTCTTTCAAATCAAAATATTTACCATTTTTTCCGGCACATGGTACTTTGCTTAAAGTAGAACTATTCTTAGAGAACAGAGCTTCTACTTTTAGAGACATTAGAGACAATATTTTACCTCAGCCTCTAGCACATGTACAGTATCGTATAGATATGTGATGGAATGGTCTCGACCTTCTTTTCTGTATACAGAGCCATTTCATGTGTAATTTTCACAATTCGTTCAGCTGATATATATATGTATTTAACTGAATGATAACCCTGCTTAAAAACGTACAGTACCAATACTCATTTTCGTGTATAAACCATACACCATTTCAAATGCAATTATGTATTTTGGGGTGGGTTGGAACACACACATGCATCGTATGTTTAATATTGCTTTATTTTTTAGTAATGATGGACATTAATATGTGGAGTGGGTGTTGTATTTCTATCTAGGACCCTAATTCGATATTCCCGATTCATGCCCTTATGTGGCTATAATACATAATATCATATAAAGGCATAAGAATCATATCCATATTTAGTAATAGCCCATGCAGTCCAAAGCACGGCAAGGCTACTTCCATAGACTCCTAGAAAGCACAATCTTTAAACAAACCAAGCCTCCAGCAGCCCGTGAAAACCCCCCGCTTTTGTTTTGATTTGCACAAGAACTCCTGGAGTCCAGAAAGAACTGTTAGTTCTTAGTGACGTCTTATGTCCAACCTTACGTCAAACCTGGCACCTTTCAGGTATAAATATACCAATGTTGCCTTAAGTAAGCATACGGTGGTGGGGAGCAGAGCGACGTTCTACTTGTCCGAGAGCCCAGCTGTTGCCAGAGCCGAAGGAACCCGCCCCTCCCTTTTTGACGCGCTGGAGAAGCTGCCTTTTCTCACGCCGAGAAATCCAGCTCCGGTGTTCCGAGTTACCCTCTTGGGTTGCTGGGAGATTGAGTCCTGAGAAGCGAGATACAAGACCTCCTTCATTCTATAACCAAGGTACGGAGCTGATTAAAACCTTGGAGAGAATTCTTGATTCCGATCCTTGGCAAAAATCTAACTTTAACTTAAAACTGCTACTTACTTACTCCTTCCCACATATTAGGCTTACGTCAGGTACACTGGGGTAGGCGTATCTTAGAAGCATCAGTTGAGTCTGTTAGTCAATGTTTCTATTTATGTATATATTTTATCCATTTTAAAGTACCATATGGCTAAGAAACCATATCAATGCTTTTACAGTATTATTTCATAATACTACTTTTACTGTACGCACTTTACTTTATCATAAGTATTGCAATTGTGGCAATTCATTTCTCTTTCATGAGAAAGAAGACTGCTCAATAAAATAACACCTTTTTATTGAAAACGCCCGTCTCTCTATTTCTCTGCATTCTGGTGGATCTAAGCATGCACGATTGACTGAGTGAAATAGCTGTCTATTGTTTTCACACAACTCTAGAGATACACTCTTTATTCTGAGGGAGCAAAGTTGTCATGTTTATGCGGTTGTCAGAAACTAATCCCTTCTTGTCTAAATCAGGATGGTTAACTCTTTCCTGAACATTCGAGAAAGCTTCTAGTGACCTCTGAGCTAGCTGTCAAAACTAATTAAGTCTAACAATAGTCAGTAGAGACCTAGATGACCTCAGTTCTACGTCTACACTGCTGTTTATGTTATTCCAATGCGCAGAGCCTATTGGGAATATAGGAACTACACTACACTGCGGCATCCAGTACAGGCCCTACCCAATATCCCCAAACATCCTAAAGGCCAAATCAATGGTTATACTAGAACCCACATCAACATGTACATAAGTTACAACTGGGATCTTTATTACGGCATTGCAGTCATTAAGCCCGGAGAGCTTGATGATGACCAAGTCAATCATTATCGCTGAGGTGACCAGTCGCTGATGCCCTGGCACTGCGAGAGTCCTTATTCTTCTTCCCACCAACATGCTTGGCAAATTTCAAGGCCGATTTTGCCTCGATTTTCAGAACCCCAGTGCCAGGCACTCGCAAAGGTAAGGTTCAGCAGCGGTTGGCAACCAGTCACACAGGCCTCAGCTCATCAATTTGAACAGATGGTGACACCGATCTGTTCCGCCGTAGTTCAGCAAGACCAGGATGTCAGTCTCAGGCTCGTCAGCACACCCTCTGTCAGGATAATTATAGGATTAGCAACCCAGATGGCGGAGCACACCCAAAGAGCGGCCATTCCGCTGCCCGGCACACCACGGCCCCCTAGACTTGGCATCTATTGGCGTGTTTCTCCAGTCTTTTTTGTTTCTGACCACCCGGATTTGACTCTGTTTTTAAAGATTTAGTGTCTCTGTGCACTTTCTCACTGCTGTTCAGTGTTAAAGTGCAAGTGCTCCTGCTGTAAATTGTTGTTGTGGATTGGTGATTCCATGATTGGTTATTTTATTTACTAGTCAGTCCTCAGTATAGTGCACTGTGTGTGTGCCCAGGGCCTGTAAATCAAATGCTGCTAGTGGGCTTGCAGCACTGGTTGTGCCACCCACACAAGTGGCCCCTCAAAGGTAACTCAGACCTGCCACTGCAGTGTATGTGTGCAGTCTAGTACTGACATGTCGACTTGGCAAGTGCACC
This sequence comes from Lissotriton vulgaris, assembly GCF_964263255.1. NCBI lineage: Eukaryota > Metazoa > Chordata > Amphibia > Caudata > Salamandridae > Lissotriton > Lissotriton vulgaris. The sequence continues at coordinate 888,232,329 of NC_141691.1, forward strand.
CACTTGCCAATCCCTAACCTTCCCTTTTCTTACATGTGAGTCACCCCTAAGGTAGGCTCAAGGTACCCCTGTGGGCAGGGTGTAGTGTATGTGAAAGGTAGGACATGCCCTGATGTGTGTGGCATGTCCTGACAGTGAAATACTGCCAATTTTGTTTTTCACTATTGAAAGGCTATCTGGCCCATAGGAAAGCATGAAAGTTACTTTATAACATCTTATAAATACAACTTCCCATTGAGACAAGATAAGAAAATACAGTTTAGTATGCCTGAACTCAGAATCTGAAGATGCATCTTTTAGTAAAGGCAATTTTTACAGTCTGTGTTTGAAAATACCACTTTTAGAAAGTAGGTATTTTCTTGCTTAGCCATCCTGTGTGCCTCAGCTAGGATGTGTATTGACTGTCTGGCTTTGGAGTGACAAGGGCTTGGAGTGTGCAGTGGCTCCAGAGAGTCTGGATGAGTCAGGGCTGGGCTGAATAGACCTGGGCTGCATTTAGAGTAGTGGGAGGAGATTTCCTTGCACCTGAATGGCCCTGGTCTGCCTTCCACAATGCTGTCTTTACCTCCTGCCAGGAAGCTGGACCAGAGAGGACAGAACTGGTTTGGACTAACCACAGACACTCTCTGCCTGAGAGAACAAATGCATTTTGAGTATAAATATGGGGCCAGATGCCAGAACTTTAGACCTATTTTGGAACAGAGAAGACTGCCAAGAAGAAGAGCTGGAGAAGCTATGAGGAGAGACTACCACTTTGCTGTGTGCTTTGCTGTGTTAACCTGCAGTAGCTGCTTCTGTCTTGGGCAGTGAAAGGGCTGGACTAAACTTTCTGCAACTTCCTTTTTGTGAGATTCTCCAAGGGCTTAAGGTAGAGCTTGCACCCTGTTCACGAAGTCTCAGGAACAGCAAAGACGTCAAGTTCATCTGTTACCACACTGGGGACTGTGTGTTTTGTGCTGCAACAGAAGAAAAGCAACCTGACGCCGTCAACGATGCCCCTGCCAACTCCATATCCTGAAGGCATTGCTGAGGGCACCGCCGTACTTCGCACCGCAACCCTGGTCTCACAGATGATGCCACCTGATATCCCCACCGAGCCGCTGCCTGCACTACGACCTGTGGGCACCGCACTCTGCACCGCCTTGCTTCACTCTGCCACCCTGGTATCCCTGACGCTGCCGCTCCATGCCTACATCGATGCCGCTGCTTGCACTATCGTTCAAGGGCACCGCTGTAACTGTAAATCTAAATAATTAACCAAAAAGTATCTCAAAAAGCAAAATTTAAACCTGTACTACAGATGTCCCCTGGTTGCGACCTATGAGAGCTATTGCTCAATTTAAACAGCACAAGTAAGAAAAGATGTTTTGCCAAAAAAAGAAAGTATATCATACATAATAATAAATTACTGGACAACAATTCACTAATGGAAAGATTACCCCAAAATATATTTAAACTACCAAAAAGTCTTTCAACATATATGTAGTTTCTCTATCTCTTAAAAGAAATTTGAAAATGATACGTTCAATGTGAAGTTTCACGTGTGGTTCAATCTTTCAAAAGGCAATGCAAGCATATTTGGTGAGTAAAAGCATCTCTATTGAGTTAATTCCTAATTAAAATAATTATTAATTATACCTGTAATGGCTAGCCATAATCACATTACAATTTCGGTAGTTCAAAGAAGGTGCTCTTTAATTGCTTTTATAAAATAATTTTTTACCTAAACATGTATGAAATACATCATATTTATTGAGCCCTTTCACAAACGCTTTTAATTTAATGATGTAAAATGTTTCCTTTTTTGGCCATTTCAGTTTCCTTTTTCCTTATATGTACTATGCCTTAACCTGACATATACAAATGACGTGTATATTCTTAATTATATTATATTGTATTGCAGCATCTTTATAGCACTTGCTACCCCTATGTGGGGGCTGAAGTGCTTGCCTACACCATGTAGAGTGTATGATTGGAAGGATGATGTTTTTGTTTTGATCCTATGTGGGAAGTGCTTCCATGCAGTGCGTGATGACCACTGAGGTGCGGTTATCTGTTATGGGACGCTGCACGTAGCAGTGTGTTGGAAGATGATTTGTAACAGACAGACGTGCAATTTTATGGTTTTCATAATGCTCGTAACTTTCAACAGCACTGAAGGTCCTTTGTGGTATTTTCTATTATATAGGCTACTTAGCCGATTACCTCAGTGGGTTGTCCAATCTAAAGTTTTGTGTACAGTTGTCAACCTGAGCTGGCATGGTTGGAGGGAGAGAGAATTGGAGAGATCTTTTGGGGTGAACATTTTTATTATCATCTTATATCTGAGTTTTTTTTACGAGATTTAAAGAAGCAGACAGATTGTTTAGATAGTTGGGATCTGCAGTGAATAAACTATGCTAAACCCTTCCAAATTGTCCAGTAATATGCGACAGATCTCTTCAGTTATTTCATGCCTGTTCATTTGGTGATGTTTGGGATTGTAATGTACAGTGCTGCTGATAGACAACCCCTATAGCAGATATGTCTTATGTTAATTAAAGAGGTATTAGTTGCAGTTTGTTGCTAACCAATTTATATAATAGTTTTAGTTTTATTGTTGGCCTTAACTGTAATACATGGAAGTACATAACTATATAATGCCACGGCAACCCATAGGTCAGCCCTTTTGCTATTACCTGCATAATGAATATCCGAATTAATTCATTGAATGAGAACATTAGATTCATAAGGAAAGAGCATCAAATAATGGTGAAAATTATGACAATTGGTGAAAAGTGCGCTATGCATGAAGCAATGTACAGTGAAATCAAGTAATATATATATATACAATTATATACAGGGGTTAAATTGGCCAGAATCTATTTCACAACCAAGGAGTCATAGTGTTCATGAAGTGGCTCCTGGAGTTTCTGGACCACAGGTGAGCGTTGACGTTTCGACCCTATTATGCCCCAGTTTGTGGTCGCGGCGGGTCTTTATCAAGACAGGAGGGTAGGGATAGGACAGTCTGAAAAGGATAAAGGTGTGTGTTTCAGAGAGAGATATAAAAATTGCCCAAAAAGTAGCACTTGTGATGGAAGTGAGCGGGAGATACTCACATGTCAATCAGGAGGAATTAACTCTGCCTGAAGGGGTGCCGCAAGGTCAATTCTGCAGGAAAAGGAAGGCGAGATCAAAAAATTGGATCACGGCCCGAGGGAGAATCATGTAAGTACATGTGCAGGGTAGGCGCGGGTTATGGTGCAGCCATGCACTCGTGAGGACCGTTAATTATGCCAGTGGCAGAGTACTTGAACATAGGGCCCACATGGAGGCAGGCCCGATATTGTTCCGAAAAACAGATTATTTGCATCTAAGGACCACATGGAGACCGGGTTATTAGAGAAGATCATTTTACTCGCTTGGAGATAAGCCGAAAAAAGCCTCAGAGGACCGAGGCATGTGAATTAAATATGGGCCGAGCAGGGAGGCTAAAAATGAGGAGGCCCGCCAGTGTGCAGGTACGTGAAAAGGCCGGTGAAGTAATCACAGCGCTTGCTAAACTAATGGAGTGTTCGAGCGAAGCCAAACAAAGCGTTGGGATGAGTGTCAGGTCTGGACAGAGTCTGGCGGCGGTTTAAGTAAATGCCCGAAATGATTACCACAGTCAATGCGTATTAAATTAAATATTGCTGCAGGGCAACACGCATAGGATAGGTAGCGTGTGTCAAGTCTGGACAGGGCGGGGGACTTCTACACAGCTAAAATTAAATTAAGTGGACGCCGTGGGAGGGAAATGCCACACGAAAGACCCGCATTAAAAAATGGTGCTGTTAAGGGAGTGAATAACTAACAAATTGAGCTGCCCTTGGAGGATTTACAGCTGAAGCGCATTTATGTATAACGGACACGCCGTTAGCCGAGCATCACTTAAATAACCAACGCGTGTGAGCGCGAGGCAGGGTTAAGAATCTTACCCGAGTATGATTACTGGAAGGGCGGTCACTGGAAGGACGGGAATCAACGTGCTGTCTCTGGGCAGTGGTAAACGCACTGTTTAATCTGGTGGATCACTGATGTTATATGCAGAGGAGTCTCATGCACATCGGGGGAGTACTACCTTACTGTAACGCGCCCGAGGTGTGGTGACGTGGTACGCTGTCAAATGAAGAATTACTTTGTGAGCGTCAGTTGCTAGGCAACGGCTAGGAATGCCTGACTATAACACGCAGGAGGCGTGGTGACGTGAATGAGGCAATGTTAAATATGGCTTACTAGTGTTTAAGGCATAACGAACAGGCTCAACAATAAGGCGGTTGTGGCCTTACTAATGGAAGCGATGTCAAGGAGCTAAGCAGATCACTTAACATGGTATTAGGGTCGGAATGGAGTGTGCGATTAACGGTACTCGCCATATTAACAAAGATTACTAATAAGGACATCCACATTGCTTGAGGTATGTGACAACCCATGGAACACAGTAATACCATTAAAATTATTACATTATAAGGTGATAATGCGAAGTGAACCCATCGTGTTAAAACACAATGATGCTTTATACATGTTTATGCTGGATAAATTCAAAAACAAGGTTCAAAAGAAAATACACATTACTTAAGGTAAAAGGGTCGTAACAATCCATGGAAGACAGTAAGACCATTAAAAATATTACATTATGAGCTAATAATGTGAAGTGAACCCATAGTGTTCAAACATAATTAAGTTTTGTACATGTGGGGCATGTTTATGCTAGACCAATTCAAAGACAAACTACCTGCAAATAATTCATGGTAGAGGAGCTATAAATCCAGTCACAGTGAACGTGGCAATGACATAATAACAATGAATCAACATAATCTACCAGTATTAAATTCATGGTAGAGGAGCTTTCATTACAGTCAGAATGGACCTAGTAATAACCTATAACAACACGTGTGGTTCTAGAGATGTAATTAAAGTCAAGGTGGCCTACTAAAAACATATATCAACATGTGTGGTTATGGGGCTGAAGGACATATGTGAAGTGGTGGTGTTTTATAGGAGGCCCATTTGTTTGGATATCTCCTCATGTTCATTGAGGCCTGTAGCTACAGAGTTGAGAACATGTATCCATTTGCACTCTTTCCTGTTCAGTGCAGCCACCATTGAGTTAGCATTGATTTTCTCAAGCACTCTCCAGCGAAGGTTTTCTGGAAAATGTTCGAGGCTCGTGAAGTGGTCCACCAGGGGAGCTCCCTGCACTCTACAACGGATTTTACTCATGTGCTGCAGAATTCTCGTTTTTACCTTTTACGTAGTTTGCCCAACGTATGGTTTATTACATGGACATAGAATCACGTAGATCACATTAGTGGTATTGCAGTTCGTCAGTGAGGTGTCATGCCTCGAGACTCCTAAAGGACACTGTCCCTTTAAGACGACTGCTATTTAGGGCATCAGGAACTTGGGAGAGACGCTTCACGTTCTTGCGTCAAGCTCCCTTCGTGTTCTGCATCCGTCTTGACCTTCTTTGCCTGACTTCCGTTTGCGCCTTGGGGTTTCCTGTTTTGGAACGCTGCTCGGCAGAGTGTTTTACCGGCCCCCGCGTCTTGGAGCGGGCCTCGGATTGCTTCTCTGTTCGGTGGCGGTTCGTTGTTTACAGGCGTTCCGGCTTGGGCGCCTGTAATCCATAGTGTTACGAGTTCACGTTCTTCTTCGTGAACCTTTCCCTATTTTCCTTGAGTCTCGTTCCGGCGGCCGGGGTTTTTCCTCGCCTTTCCGGTTGTACTCAGCTTGTGCCTGATTTGAAGTTGCCTTACCGGACAACCAGCCCTGATCTCCGTTGTCCGTTTTGAACATTCCATTTCCTCTCCCTTTCCCTAGTTACACATTACTGGACAGCCGGGCTTGGTCTTCTCTGCCTGGTGTCTGCAGTTAGCTTATCTCCCCTTTTCCCTTTAGCTAGATAGCTAGTTTTGCTTCATCATTTTGTCCCCCCTTCAGTATTTAGTTATCCCAAATTACTACTTCTGGTATACTGCCTTTGCATTTGGAGTGATTCTTGCGTGGATCCAAGTGGGTACATTCTTCAGCTTCACTACAGGGAATCACGGTAACAGCGCCTTTGCGCTCTTTAATACTTTTACTAGACTGGTTATACATATGATTTATATATGTTGTTCTTGATTTTTATATAGAGGTAACCCAGCATCAGAAGAGGTGGGCTAAAGGTTTCTTACATACCACTCGTTAGTGAATGATTCTTCAAGAAGTCCACAAGACAGCTAAAGTGAGAAGATTATTAATTAGATTATAGAATCATTACTGAGTTTAGTGCATACTCACTAACACCTTACATTATCTTTGTCACAGAGCCAGATGATGTTCCTTATCTAGACGTCATATATATATATTCTACAAAGAGTGAGGATTCCGGGTATGTGTTATTTCTATTTGTGGGTGTCCTAGTGTTTTCATTGTAGGGTGCCAATAGCTAGTTGTTTACTTACTTTTCTTTGCAGGCCGCCTGTTACCAGTTCCCCAATTGATGTACCACGCAGATATCCAGAAGAGTACCTTCACATCATTTTTCTTCCCCACCTTTCCTTGTTTTGTCTCCCTGTTTTCCCCTGGCGTGTCTCTCGTACTCTAGTGTTTGATAGAGTCGGAAGGCCGTAGGGGAGGACTGTGGATTATTCTTCGAATTCCTGACGCTCCTGTGGAACTTACTTGCAATCCTTACATGAGGGCAGTGTTTATGTTCTGTTCTTATGTATCAGTGCTGGGCCTTCCATGCTCAGTGGACATGCTTTGCATTTACTACATGCAAAGCGTGCTTAGGGCAAGGATAATTATCAACAGCTAACTCTGATTTTTATCGCTGAGATCGCATGCTATCAGCAACGCTTATCTCAACAGCGATAAAAATCAATGCGCAAGCTGCCAAATGTGCGATTATCGCTGGTAATCCAGCGATAATCGCACAACGTTTGGCAAAAGTTTACTGATAGGGCAGGGCAGACTTAGTCATGATATCCACCTTCCATAGGATATCATGGCTAAGTCAGGTGAAAAGCAGGCGTAAGGAAAGTAGCGAAAACCGAGGTTAGCGCTTCTTTTCTTATCGCTCTGCAGGTTAGCGTGAGGCTAGATAATAGAAGAAATGTTGGTTAGCAACATTTCTCCTGTTCACTCCAATGGGCAACCTCTTGCAACATGTTACTTCTCTTCTCCCACATCGCACCAATGAAGTATTTCCCCATTAAACTTCTCATGATAGGGTACTTCTCTTCTCCAACTTCACATACTCCTGCATAAAATCGCTAGCAACAGGGTGCTACTCCTTCCCCACTTTGTATACATTGAGGCACACCCCATACAACCTACAGCAACAGGGTACTGCTCTTTCCCCAGTTCTTACCAACAGACACAAAAGTGTATTGCACTTGTATCCCCTGTGATGGAGTACTACTCTCTGTCCATATCTGTGTCACTGGGACACACATAACCAGCACATATCTTCACAACAACACACAGACGGATGCTAGTCTCAACCCCAAACTGCTAACTAGATTCCATATGGAGTTAAAATTAAATGCTTACATCGTATTCCCAAAACAACCTACAGATGGATAACTTAAATTGTTCAACCTGTCGTGCAGTACTAAACATTCCGCACACCACAACCATTAACATAAACTTCAATTCCCAAACAAATAAAGTAAATTTACACAAAACATACTTACCTGACAAATGCATTACAATTAAGATGTGTATGGCACTTGTCAATTTGGAAGAATTACTAACCAAACTGTTCTCCAACCTAATGAATCTCACAGTTAGTGATAAACAAAGGCAAAGTTCTCAACAGAAGTACACAGAATAACCCTGACATGACCTAAATGTTGCTGCTGCAGCCTAAAAACCTAACAGAAAATAATGAACTTTACTCCTACCTCAGTGGCTCCAGACTCTTGTATGAAGACCCTGCCCTCTAACTTAAACAGTGCTCTGCATAATAAGGCTGGATAAGCTTTTGAATCTGTGACCTGTATTTTCCAGAGCCCTGAAAACTATACACCTAGCATTGAAGATACATCACTTGCATATTTGCAGCCAGTTAAGAGGCCTGAAATGAGCCAAAATTGGCTGCTGTTTCAGAATAAGCAGGCAGCAGATTTTTTAACACTTTGAAGCCACTGAAAATGACATAATGGAAACCCCAAGTACAAGGAGTCTACTCTGGAAGTGATTGGAGTATGAACAAACTGTCTTACAAACACCTTCCTAAGTACTCTTGGGAGAGCAAAGTAGGTGGCCAAGACCATAGGCACATGAGTAACAAAAGACAGTTTTGAATTAACTTTTATGTTCCTGGCCGAGGAGGCAGCCGTAGGGCAACACCCATTCTCAGGTGGATGCCTCATGTGTGACAAGAAGGAAGTTTGCCTATCAAAGAGGAGGATTTCTGTTTCTCTCTTTTTAACTCCAAACAGTTATCATTCGTTCATTGGGTCACAAATGATATGCAGGACCAAATGTGTTTTTTGAGTGGAGATAGAATTGTCCGACACAGACACTATTAGCTGGGAATCGTCTACATAGGAGAAATTAAACAATGGGGCTCAAAGAGGAGCCTCAAGGCACTCCATAGAGTAAAGATAAAAGAGAGGTTTTATAATGTGGAAGGATGAATGGTTGTGACTTATTTGAAAGAAAAGATCAGAATCAAATTTAAACACTACCACAGACACCACTGTTAAAAAGGCGCTCGAGGTGAATAGAAAACTTCCAAAAGGTCTATTAATATCAAAGGAGCAGCTCTGTTATCAATAATGACATGGTGAGGGTTATCAACCTGCAAAAATCTATTACCGTACAACCATCTAGGCCCATAAACACTCTTGCTTATATAGGCTGGTTAACACCGCTGGGGATACATTTTTATAAATGCTTTAATTGCGAGCAGTTACCTATATCATCTCAATAATCCTCACTTCTTAAAGCCTTTCCTTTTAGTCAATGGACCTATTTAGTTGATATTAGTTGATGGTGATATGACATAGGTGCATTTACCTCTCATTTATTAAATAACCACAGACTCACAAAAAGTTTAAATGTTTTATCTAGTTTGAATCATATGAGCCAAAGCAAACTTATAGTACGAATTCCAATCGTCCAAGGAAGTAAGATCAGTCTACTAGATTTTTAATATTATATTTCAATGAGATCATCACAACAACAGTACCTGAGGAAAAAGGAAAGAGAGTGTAGCACATTGACACAATACACAGAGATATATCTACCTAGGGAAGCAAGATGGCGACCGCGTAGTTGCGGCCGAAGGGTGCAGTAAGCAGTGAGGACTTGGTGTAGCTAACCCCCTGGCGGAAAATGGATATCATATAACCGCACCGGCTTTAAACGCGCTACTGGACCAATGTATGCTGTTCTTACCTGTCGGCTGATCCTGCGAGGCCCGGCGCTCAGGTTCACGGAAGCAGCAGCCGTGGTTCGGGCTTTCTTCTCCCTGTCGGCTGGAGCTTTGTGACTGCTGGTGGGTGGAGTAATTGGAGAGGGGCTGAAGCGGAGCGCCGATGGAACTCCGCGAAGCGGAGTAGGAGGCGGACAGCACTGACCCAGAAGATCGGGAAACAGCGAGGAGGGGCCATGGCGCTAAAAGCTGTTGCTGCAGGGGCTAAAGGAGTAACAAAAAAGAAACTGGCAAACGAAATGAAAGCGGAGGCGGCGGGAGCCGAGGGTGGAGTACCGCTGAAAGTACAAACGCCCACACAGGAGCTGGAGCGGGTGAAAAAAAGCAAACAGATAACAGTTAAGACCCGCCAGGCTAAGGCCTCTATCGCAGAAATCTTCACCAGGAGTGGTAAGGAGAAGGGGGCCAAAACTACAGAGGTGGTGATCACGGGGGATAGCGTGGTTTACACAGGTGAGAGGGTTACTGCTGGCACTATAGACCCCCCGTAAGGCGAAGATATAACTCCAAATGCCCAGTTGAAGGACACTGTCACCACAGTCCTTGGAGCTGTAGATCAAGAGCTCAACTGTGACAATGGGAAGCTGACGGAAAGAGAGGGAGGCAAAGGCAAGAAAGGGGATGGGGATGGGGATGGGGTCACCACCCAACCACAGGTTGACTCGGATAGGACTCTGACTTTAAATCAAGAGGTCCCACACCCCCCGCAAGCTGCTGGTGGAAATATGGCCTCTCTGCCCAAGGAGTCTTTACACAAAATACAGCCCCATCAGACATAGAAAGTACTAGGGGCGCGCTGGATCCCGAGACTGATAGGGAGAAGGCCCAGAGTGAGTGCTTTTATTCAGTATCTGAAGGGGCGGACTGGTCACAGGAGGAGGAGGAACGTAGCTCCTCCATGGGTGATAGCAATGTGGAATCCGAGAGTGACCCAGAGCAGGAGCTTCCCGCAATGGCAGTGAAATCAGCCAGTCTAGCAAAAACGCAGGAACATCCTCATAGGGGTCTTAGCTGGGACCACTCATCCACTATGCCATTTCAGGGTAGTCCCAGTCCAGAAACAGTCCAACTCTTGCTGCTGGAAGTAATTCATCAGGAGATCATAGAGCATAGGGAGGAAACAAGGCAAGACAGCCGCAAGTCTCAGGCAGCTATGAGAAAAATGCAAGGCGCGGTGAGGACACTGTCCAAGGCATGCGCCAATGTAGGTGACAGTGTCGAATCTGGAAGAGAGGGTGGTCTCAACAGAGGCTGAGGTCACCGCGGCTACTAATAAAGTTGAGTCCCATTGTGCCCAAGTAACAGACATACAATGGAAGCTCGAGGATATGGAGAACCGGCTCAGGAGGAACAACCTAAGGATCCTGGACATTCCCGAAGGGTCAGAAGGATCCAATGTAAGAGCCTATGTCATCAAGCTCTTTGAGCAAGCGTTCCCGGAGCTATCCATCTGGAGTTGGTCTGGAGAAGTCCAGAGGGCACATCCCACTCCCTTTAAAATACGCCGCACTGCTAAGGAAGGGGACAAACCCAGGGCAATCTTAATCTTTTTGGGCAACTTCATATTGAGGCAGGCCATTGCCAAAAAAGCAAGACATGACGCCAAGAGAACTGCTGACGGGGTGACATTTTTTGTCCGACCGGACTACTGTCACACCGCAGTCCAGAGACACTGGAGATTGCAACAAATGATTAAGCCGTTCCAGGAAAAAAAAATACAGGCATATTTGATAAACCCGGCGCAACTGAAAATAATCAATGAAGGGCGGACACAGTATTTTTCTTCAGAAATTAAAGCGCAGGAATATTTGCACTCTCTGGGCAACTAAATTTCTTGTTCATTTAAAAAGCTCCATGCCCGCATTCCTCTCCTGATATCCGCTTATAGTATTTTTTGTTCTTTTTATTTTTTTCTCCTATAGTAATTATAGCATAATCTGAGTTGGTTAAATATGCATAACAGCGATAAATATGTGATATCAGGGGTAACTAAGGTTTTCTCATAGAAGTATTTGTTAAGATAGTCCTCACTGCTACACTGCAACCCATCACACGCACAGATTTAGTCTGAGCGCTTCACGATGGAGGGTGCAGGGTCTAGGGTAATTAAGGGGGTTGGGGGAGTTGGCTGGGGGAGAGGGGAGGGGGAGGGGTGAGCAGGGGGGATGGTGGTGGGGTAGAATGTAAAAAAGAGAATTTTTGAAACAATTGTAGATGTTGTTATAATCAGACATACGGTAACTGATCCATGTTTTAAAAATGTCTCCAGTATACTAGCTAGATTGGTTGAAGAGAATGTAGACAGAAGTATGTCCAAGATTAAGATTCGTTCAGTGAACATAGGGGGCCTTAATAATTGGAGAAAAAGGGGAAGATTTCAGGAGTTTGGAAAATCAGTTCAGGCTGACATTTGGTGTCTACAAGAAATGCATCTGACAAGCGGGGAAAAAACATTAGTTAAACCTCAGGGGTTATGAGATACTCTCCTGTTCCTCTCAGACTTCAACTATTAGGGGGGTTGCCATCTTAGGAAGGGTTGGTCTGGGGGGTGCGAAACGGTCTAAGGCAGATACCCTGGATAGATGGGCAATATGTGAGTTGATCATAGGTATCACCATATGCGGGATATATGGGTCAAATCAAGATGATCCAGAGGTCTTTGACTGCATAGAAAAGGAGTTGGTAGGCTGGCCTTCCCCTATGGTGGTTTGTGGGGATCTGAATATTGATGGAGTTTTTGCGGAAGGAACTACATATGTTGGACGCAAACGAAGGGTTTACCAAGCAGTCTGTTCAATGATACAATCGCACAGACTAAGCGATGTATGGGGGAACAAGGAGCCGGGGAACCCGGGTATTGGATTACTTTATGATCTCCGCCTCAGAACTTAGTAGAGCTAACATTTGTAAATTGCCAATGATAATATGAAATTAGAAATGAGTTGCTTCTTATAAAATTATCTCTTGAACAATAAGGCTGGCCAGCTACACGTGAAAAAACACACACATATATTCTAGTGCACAACATAACATTAGTTATACACTAGACAACTGAGTTGATGTCATGTATATTGTGTTTACTCCAATTATAATTCTTTTTTTGCATGAGAAATATTATAAATATATTCATGTGTCTAAATGAATTCATTTGAATGCTTTGTTTTCTGACTTTTGTTTTATATGTCATGACCTCGTGTGCACTATTAATGGAGTTTCCAATATTCTAACATAGAAAGTAGAAGACAGGATGAGGTTCTAACGTAATAACTCATAGATGAATTCTATTAAGCTTTCCGATTAATGGCGGAGAGTCTACTCGATTCTTGAGTCCGTTATCTATGTTTAGCAGAGAGTCTGCTTGATCCCTGAGTCCGTTATCTATGTTTAGCGCGGTAATTCTAAGCAGTCCGTTCTTAGTGTTTTCGTATCTCAGTGATGTTATCTCGCGATAAATTAGCCGTCTGAAACACGGAAGTTAATCCCCTCCGGAGCTTGAGGAAGGAATGGCGAACTAGTGACCGGGCAGTTGTTTTTCGGTGAGTGTTTCAGTCACTTGGAGTGACGGAAGAGATTTAGATAGTTTAATCTGGCAATCGTCTAAAATGTATGCATCCTTTTGCTTTATAGAGAGCTATGTAGTTGAACCCTGTTCTCGCTATTCGTGGGACTTTATGCTGTTAAAGCAGGTGAGATGTAATATCATTTACACCTCTTTGTTGTCAATATCGGAAATTTTTATACTCCGGTTGTTAAAATTAGGTTGCACTTTTGGTATCTTTTATAGATTACACTATTACTTATCTTGAGGAACAAGTTGATACCAGGTGAGATCTCTTATCTGGTATCTGTAGATACATCGAATTATTGTTATTGCAGAAGCATTGAATATCCATTAATTTTGTATTTGCAGGCAGTTTTTATCTTTTTACAATTCAGGTAAGCGAATTGTGAATGCGTATTAGTATAGTCTATTTTAGAAAACTTGACAGTATCGTTCGCGGATTTAGCAATAGTTGATTCCTTTGATTTCTGGAAGAATAAGAAGTATAACAGGTACTTAGTAATAGTGATCTAATCTATATACAAATGTACATATAGTTGTCAAAAACTAATCTCATGTTGTGTCATGACTGAATTTGGAGTTAATAACATATTTAGTGTACAAATGATTGATTTTCTAATGTTGATTTTGCACTGATTTATACATATGCTCATAATTGGCATCACATAAAATTGTTTCCTTGCTCTTCCTTGCAACACAGGTACCCCTGATGAAGGGACCTCTGTGAGTCCCGAAATGCATTGGGTTCTCAAGAATTGTAACGACTGGTTGAATTGATGTTCTTGAAAATGTACTATGGATTCATGTTCCTTAACAACAAAAAGTTTAATATGTGAAGAAAATAACATATTAAATGTGTTGATGAAAATAGAAATATTGTTCTAATGATTTTGAAAAATCCTTTTTAAGTTGATGCATGTTGTAGCCCTAGCTGCCAAATTTGGGGTTAGGCATCTTTCATTGATATACATAATGCTTAGCAGGCATTAATACAACATAGCACACGTAAACGTCTGATCAGATTCTTTTTGATTAATTGAGTGCAACTTCCACCTACATACATCAATGATAATATCAGACCACAGCTCCCTGTTTCTAACAATGGATATCAACAGGCCGGTCAAAAAACGTAGGCCCTGGACTTTCGACAGGAAGCTTTTAGCAGATGACACCTATGTGGAGCACATTAAGAACTGGACACAGGTGTTCTTTGACACAAATAGATATAGTACATCATGGATTGTGGTCTGGGATAGCTATCAAGCAGCACTAAGGGGTGAACTCATCAGCTATACTGCCCAGAAATGGAAAAGGATCACTAAAGAGAGGGAGCAATTAATGGAAAAGCTGATTAAGGTTGAGGAACTGCATGGGAAAGATATCTCTCAGGGGAAGCAGGGAACAGAGAGTCTTGAAAGACTAAGCTCCATTAAAGCAGAGATTCAGAATCTATTAGCACAAAAAGCAGCTGCTGAATATCAAGCTCAGAGAGGCAGGCTTTATGAAACAGGGGAACAAGAAGGGAGGTCACTGGTGCTCCGCATCAGACAAGTGGCCTCCAAAAATGTGGCAACTAGGATCGAAGAGCAGGGCCGGAGTTATGAGGAACCGATGGATATCCTGAACGTCTTTAAAAGATATTATCAAGCTCTTTATCAGGAGGAACCTTTGGTAGAGTTCCAAGGGAAGAGCGGGGGAAGCCGGAATCAAACTGGCTGAGGGAGATAGAGAAACCCTGGTAAAAGATATTTCTTTAAAAGAGCTAGCAGGTGCCCTACAAGATCTGGCAGCAGGGAAGGCAGCTGGCCCTGACGGAATACCCCTGGAGATATATAAAAAGGTACCAAAGGAAATCTCCCCACTGCTCCTCGATTTATTTAATGGGGTCATAAATACTGGTAAAATCCCGGAATCGTGGAGGAGCACTAACATAGTGGTGTTTCACAAAAAGGGCAAGCCTAAAGAAAATCCGGGCTCATATAGACCGATTTTCCTTATAAACATCGATAATAAAATGTATGCAAAAATATTGGCAACCCGTCTGGGGGGGATCATTGGCAGTCTGGTCTCTCCCTGGCAGCATGGTTTTATCCCAAGACGGGGCACCAAGGATCACATAAGACGCGCGATTACGCTATTAGACATCCATGCTGCTGGGGAGGAGGGGATGGCAATGATCCTCCTCGACGCAGAGAAAGCATTCGATCGGGTTAGGTGGGACTTTCTCTGGATAGTGCTAGAGGAAAGAGGGTTTGGTCCAAGATTTCGTATGGCTATCCAGGTAATGTATGTGGCTCCGGAGGCTGAGATCCAAATGATGGGGAAAGATTGGAAAAGATCCATATCTCACGAGGGACGAGGCAGGGGTACCCGTGTTCACCTTTTTGCGCTCTACATAGATCCCTTAATACAGTGGATAATAGTTAACCCTGTTATTCAACCGGTAATCACTAAGGGCTTTGAAACCAAAATCTTGGCATATGCCGACGATTTGGCGGTAGTTTCGGTAGACCCTGATGTAGCTCTGCAGGAACTGGTTAACATCACCAAGCTATTTGAGAGATACTCAGGGTATCGCTTGAACGAGGGAAAGACTCAGGTTTTGTGCTCCAAGAATATAGCCAAGTTGGACCCTAGGTTTGTGGACTCGGTGGTATATCTAGGGGTAACGATAAATGCGCAGCCACATTACATCATTAGAGATAATTTTGTTCCCCTAATGCAATCAATGGAGGTAAGTCTAAAAAGGATGGATAAATTACATCTCTCAATAGTAGGCCGTGCCAACGTCATTAAAATGACTATGTTTCTGAAGATATTATGGGCTAGATGTAGGTCGGTCGGTAACGGCTGAAAATCAGTATTTTGGGCCGTTACCGACCGGTATACATGATTTGGCATGTAGGGGCACAATTTTACAGAATCAGTAACTTTACCAATTCGGTAAAGTTACCAATTCTGTAAAATACCGAATCGGTATTTTTACCGATTCGGTAAATCTCAGATATAGGTGGGACTCTTCTGAGTCCCAAAGGCCCTACAAAATCGATATTTTACCACACAATCCTATTGTGTGGTAAAATACCGAATTCAGGTGTGCATGCACATGTGTGCATGCACACCTAGCCATTTGACAGACAGACATGCCCTTAGGGCATGTCTGTGTGCCACATGGCGCACATGCCTATTTGTGGGGTGCCAGAGGGTGTCAAAGTGACACCCCCTGCACCCTTGCAAAATTCGGTATTTACCGATTCTGTAAATACAGAATCAGTATTTCCCATTGATTCCTATGGGCTTTGAAGCCCATAGGAATCAATGGGAAATACCGATTCTGTATTTACAGAATCGGTAAATACCGAATGTTACAGAATCGGTATTTCCACATCTGGAAATACCTACATGTCCACCACATTGATTTACCGATTTTCAATTACCGAATCGGTAAAATTCGGTAATTAAAAATCGGTAAATCAATTTTACCTACATCGGGCCCTATATAAATTTCGGGCTATTCCTTTGGTTATAGAGGAAAAACTGATTAAAGCAATGGAAGCTATCTTCCTTTCCTGTGGCAGTATGGAAAGGTTAGAAGATCCCTAAAATTGATGTCTTTACCACAGGAGCGAGGTGGTCTAGGAATGCCTAACCTCAGGTACTATCACTGGTCCTGTCTGCTGGCGCAAATGTCTATTATATTTGACCCAGTGGCAAATAAAGGTAACACCTCCAATGGACAAGAAGCTCTCCCTTCAATCTTAGAACTGATCTTAGGTAGGGAGGTAACTGCTGTTTTATTAAGGAGGACGGAGAGACGGTATTATAAAAGAGCAAGATATAAGACACTGGAAAGTACATGGGGGGTCTGGACAACAGTGCAGACATTTCTGGGAATCCCTAGATTTAATCCCCATACCCCCCTTTGGAATTCGGGGCTACTCCCTAATCTGAGTAGTGACTGTAGCTGGAAACACTGGGAGCAGCAGGGCATCCTAACAATGGGTGACATTATGATCAGGGACGAGATTAGACCCCTAGAGGACCTTAAACAGAAGTATTCCCTCCATGGTAGTCAGGACTTTAAATACACCCAAGTAGTTCAAACAATCAAATCAAAGAGACCTCGTATTATGCTAGGCAAAAGATGGAGCATACTGGAATACCTGAGGGCAGGAGGGCATAAAATTAAAGGAATATATAAAACCTTTATGGAGGGAAACCAGGATGACATAGAAAAAACTGAAGCTGTATGGGCCTCTAAATTGGAAGATCCCAACGTTGATGTGGATAGAGCATTATTGTTGGGCAAAAGAATTTTACGATCTTCCAATCTTAAAGCGTAACATTTTAAAACACTTTTTAATCTACATGTTACCCCCTCCAAATTATTCGATTGGGGCAAAAGGGAGGACAGCAATTGCCCCAGATGCTTAAAGGGTCTAGCCGATCTCACACACATGTTTCATTAGTGCGAAAAACTAAAAAAGATCAAAAAAGAGATCGAGGCATTCTGGGAGGGGCTGCTAGATGTTAAAATAAATCTATCCCCAACACTTATGATTTTAGGATGTGAAAGCAAACTTGAACTTAATGCCGAGAAGGAGGCTCTGGTATTTATTTCTGTGGCAGTGCTCCGAATTTTGATAACTGCAGCATTTCAAATGTGGCTGACCAGACTGCTGGGCATGCATAACGTTGAGGCGGCCCTGTATGAGCTTAAGGGCAAAAAAACACGAGATCTGGGCCAGAAGATCTGGGCCCCGGTGGCTGCCTGGAGGGCCACCAGGATACAGGTGTAGAGAATATGGGGGCAAATGTTTTAAATGTTTAAAATGTTAAAAATGCCTTTAATAGAATTGTAATGTGAAGTCTAATCTACGCAGAGGAGGTCTCTCATGGTTATCCATTAATTATCTATTCTGAGGTGTAAATTATTTTCTTTTTTTTCTTTTCGCTTCTGTGTTTTAATGTCCTGTTTTAATCAAGTGACTGATTAATGCTTCTCTCAAGTTTTATACACTGCTGGATGAATTGTATTTATTATCTTTTGTATGAGGTAGTCAATCTTTTACAATGTGTCTTTTAAATTCTCAAATAGAAAAAAAAGAGATATATCCACCTAGGATGGTGTGGAATTCAGACCCCTCTGGCCAAGAGTTTAATGGGTCCCCTGGAAAGAAGAGGTGACAGGGACTTCAGAACAGGATTCAGGACAGGACAGATGACCTCTTCTGGATTCGACGCCTGTGTCTCACCCCTCTCTGACACTAACTTCCTCCTCGATTCTTCCGCGATATTCTTCTAATTAATATACCTCCTCGGTTTTTCCGCGATCTTCTTCTAATTATTTGGCTTTGAAAATCCTAAGTCTCCTTCTTCAAATATTCAATCAGCATTCCGACAGCATCCCCGTCTCTCAGCATTTGTCCTGCTGCGACTGCGCACTGTTCTAACTAACTACCTCAATGATACTTTGCTAATGACATGTACCTCCCTAAATGTTTCAACTTTATTAAGCTCCTATTTCTGATTGGACAGACTGAGGGGATGATCATCACACCATGCTAAGTTTTTAATAAATTTGTGTAGTTCTTTGTTGTATGTTCCCGCCCAAGCTTTATTTCCCACCCGTATTCTCAATTTTATCAACAACAATGTATACATTTTACAGTTGTCCATTGAGTCTTCAGGATGTCCAGCCGGTTCAAGTACCAAGAATGGCCTTGGGCAAATTTCAAGATTAGACATCACTGTTTCTGGCTTGTTATAATTGCGCCTGCGTGAGGAACCATGTGTGGTGCAGACTTTCACATCGTACGAAGGCCCAAATCCGAACTAATAGGGAGGTCAAAAGTAAAGGTATTAATTTCAAAATAAAATTATTTCACTGTATACCACCTATCTCTACTCTAATCTCATTTACTTATAAAGACTTTCCCCGCATTAGTATTTAGTATATACTTCATTTTAATTTCAGCAAAGCAGATGCTTAGCATGTGAGTTTTCAAGCGCCCATTTTAGATGCATTTGCGCAGAAGCAGAAATATCCCTCCAAGCGTAAAGAAGTCATTCTGCGTAGATGCAGCTGGTGCATGCGCAATGCAGTTTCCAGCGTTAGCAGCGATTTTAGGTCACACTCGGGTTACTCGTTAGTAGAACACATAGGCAAGCTTCATCTACCTAAATATATATGAAATGTGGTGCATATTAGTATCACAATACATTATTTATAGTACGTAACAGGTTTATATGAGAGGATTGCGTCGGAGCAAGTCTCTTTTATACGAGTCCTTGCTCCATCAATGGTCATACCCAAAAGAATTCATAAATGTTATCACACAAAAAAATCTTACATCTGATACTTTCTCTTCTTTCATAGTCTTGAATTTGATATTGTTTTCCCTATATGTGGTCACAACACTTGCTCCTTTTAAATTACATAGGAACAATATGTGTCATGGGGCTCACAAATGATTTGTAGTTTAAGTAGGTAACTAAAAGTATCACATGGGGGTAATATGTCTGTTAATGTTGCTCCACTCCTCAAAGCAACATTTGCCTTTTTTTCAAAATGTATTCTTGGATGTGTCAATCAAATGTTAATACGTGCCAGTGACTGTGTACAACATGTCTCTACTTCAGCATTATATTTACTGCGGTAGCTGCCTGATCCCCCTTTCTTCAACCTTTTGCGGTATGTGTATTATTCAGTAAGTCATCTCAGGATGTGTGCTGCTCTATTCTCCACATTTCTATTGAAGACTCCTTTTCAATAAACTCATCTAAGATCAAATGTTCTTTCAAATATTCAGTGGTTTGACATTGACCTTAAACATTCCCTTTATGGAATATTCTGAGTGTGATGCTAAGGAAGTCCTAAAGTAGAATGTAAAACATTAGTAACAGCCGTTGTCGCATTCAAGTAGCTCATGAGGGTGGAACAGATGAAAAGGTGCAGTTTGTTCCCAGCAGGAATGTCAATCCTCTATAAAGGGTGGGCATGTTACAGTTTTTCATCCACCAATAGGCTCAGAGAATATCGCAGGAATTTATGCCACATTAAAAAATTATGTCACATGACCTTTGCCGCTAAGTACGTCACAGGAAGTAGCAGCACAAGCAGGAGGCCAACTCTCTGCAAAGATAAGAATATTGTAGTTAATTTGTTGACAAGAAAGCCAGGAGTCCTGCATTCTCAGTTTGACCACAATGTGTAGCAGTGTTTAGTTTGAGCTGGTGCTTTCCGGTGCTCAGCGCCAGCACTTAATTGTCAACACCGATGCCTGGCAGAGTCTGCAACTAGGTGGTGATTTCTGGCAAATTTACAGAGGACCCCAACAACAGTTAATTATGAATAAAATATACATTCAAAATGACCTTTACCTGCTGTCCAAGCCATTCTTTTAGCTTTGGGGGGCTGAAATAGTCTGAATTGGCACACTCGGAGGAGTGTGATGGTTACTAATTGTATTGTTACTGTGATTGACAGTATTGGCAAAGACATTGTGTGGTGCAAGCTGCAGTAAATCTCCTGATGAGAGCCCTGGCACTTATGTTTTTTGCAAATTAAGCACAGAGCTGTCCTAAATGCTTTTGGTCGCTGTGCTCTAGCTCAGTTATAAGCTCAAACTGGCTGGTTAGCCTTCTGGGATAGACCGGGTGGTGTCAGCAGCAATGTCTGCATTATGCCTGCTGCATCTGGTTCTTCAGGGAGCAATGACTGCTGCTCTCCTTGTGTCATTCGGGGAAGCATTCAGGGACTTGGAACAAGAAATCAACAGAAAGTCACCCTGCCCCTAGAGTTACCTATGTCCCTGGTATCAGTAAATGCAGGGGTGGAATTAGAAGGCCGGACCAAACTGGGATCGGAGTGAAAATGCAGTGTGTCCTGCACACAGACGTGCAGAGATGGTGCAGCCGTTGGATACCCATCATAAATCACATCAGGGTCCTCCTTCATTAGATCGAAATGTAAGCAGAGTGCAATTCCAGATAACCAAACAGGCAAAGTAGGCACTCCTTTTAGGGGCCCGAGACAACGGATCAAAATAATATAGATTTGTTTTTGAAAGAAAATTACAATCAAGCTTTCTTAAATTGTTTCCAAAAGATAGAAAAAAATCAATCAACTCAAAGAAACAAACATTTTACATTAACGACACCACTGAATATGAGGTCTTGCAAAAGGTAGACTCCAAGACAATCCGAAGATTTCACTGCAAACAAATTGAGGAAAGTGAATATTTAAAGTTTTGTTGATTTATTAAAATGAAAAAAATATGCTTTTTTAATAACAATAATTGTTACTATTTAGTTTTGAGTAATATAATTGGTGTATTAAAATTGTTGGTTGGGAAAATAAAAAAAATATTAGGAAATAATTTGCGAGGTGTGGACGAAATTTCGACTACCTAGGAGCCTCCACAGGGTTTAATCCGGCATCGGGACAGTGTCTGCAAGAGCTCTATTTCACAGCATGCTTGCTGCAACCCATCACAGAATTTGATTTTAGATTTCTTTTGCGTTCTTCGATTCATGGTTCTCTTCTTGCCAATGTTGATTATCATCATCAACTTAGAAGTCCAACCTAAGCTGATTGCCCACTATCAATAATAAACTAAATGAGACTTAAGCCATGTCTTTATTTGTATTGAAATTATATTTTTTTTCTTATTAGATGATGAAAAGTAACAAAAAAGCTGTATGAGTGTATCTCATACATACTGTAGTATGTTTCATTCAGATAAGATGCGGCATGCTCCTTCGTATCATTTATAAATTAAAATGTAATTCGCAAAAAAATACAAGAGATCTTTAACTTAAATACACATGTACTACAGGCAACCATTATTATGGATGTTCTACAGTTTTATTTTTCTATTTTGTACCGGTTTAGCATTGCAAATAAAAAACATTATGCTGAGTGTGTTTTGTTTTCTCACTGTGAGCCTAGGCTGGCTCACGATCAGGAAGGCATGTGGCATGTGTAGCATGTCTCTTCGGGTTTGTGTGCAGGTAGGAGATCGGTTCATCAATGATAACTCACAAAAAATACACCAGTACCTTTAAAAGTACTTCTAAAAATTAGTGCAGTTTTACTACTTTTTGTAAACATTCTCATTAACGATTTTCCATCAGATTATCTGGACAAAAATATCACAGGGCCAAAATATTATGGCCTAAGAGTTGAAGGCCATAGTAACAAGAAGGTAACTGGAGGTAGGTATGCTAATATTTGCTATTCATAACTCCACATCTACATACTTTGCCTGTATGTGTATATTCTGCTCCCAAATCCTTCGATTATGAAAGAAATTTCCGCACTCACGGGGGTAGATTTCATGAGGTTGTTTATTTGCCACAAACAACAGACAGACGCGTTTGCGTTTCGGCGAAATGCCTTCTTCGATGTCACTAGCCATTAGACATCGACATGCATTTAACCCAATAACACCACAATAGAGAAAGGACTATAGCGCTTCAAAATTGTCAGCACCATCTTGGAGTGGTACATAGTGCATACATTAATAACGTTGGCCCAGTACATACCAATTTTCTCCAATTTACAAATTTCAACAGCCTATGTATGCAGAAGCAATTTGTGGCTTATATACATTTGATGTGCAAACAGTTCATATTATAACAATTCCAGCCGCTTACATTAATCATGTATATATCGGCTCACGTGCCCTACAAATTTGCATCTTCTATTCATTCTGCCATGGATCGGCTAATGTCCTTTTCATATACTCATTCTGGTTCGTGTTAAAAAATCAACCATTTTTTTGTGAAGCATCCTGTTATCAATGCATTATTTCTGTCATTTTTTGATTCAGCTCCGCGATATAATGGTATGCAGTTTCCTCTGTTCCCTTCCAAATGATGAATAAATCATCGATATATCAATACCATTCGATAACCGGCCCACTAGATGTTTCGTCCCTGTAGGTTCTGGGCACCTGCTCCTCCCACCAGCCAACGAACAAGTTTGCGTAGCTGGGAGCAAAGCAGGTGCCCATCACCGCACCAGATACTTGTTTGTATGAATGGAAGATTGTAAAAAATGACATATTGTACTGAAGTTTCCTTGGGACACCATGAAATAATAGAATACCTCCCAGTAATTATACCAAATTCTGAAATATTCTATTGAGTTTCGTACACTAGGATATTCATTATTTTTCTTCTATTTGTATACACCTGCAATTTAGAGAAATATAATGAATCCTATATAGATGTAATATAACTGTGAACATGTATAAAGGAAAGTCATCATGATGACACAAAGTAAGAATGAATGTAAAGCATTGATAACAGGATATTTGTTGTTAAATCCACTTTTTCCTGTTGCTTGAATCTGTCATATTTCCTGGCGTATGTGAAGATGCGGCCTTCCTGGTAGTCCTCTTTGTCCCGTTGGAATTTGGACTGTTTTCGCATTCGCACTGTTTCTTCGTGCTTCTCTATGTAATGCTCAAGCTCTTCATTGAGTTTTATTAATTTAGAATTCATCTCCAAAGCTTCCAATTCTTTTTACAGTTCTTTCAGTTGCCTAGTGGTTTTATCTAAGGCTATTTCAATATGTTTCACTAGGATTTCCATTAGACCTAACGGCGATTTCAGGATAAATTCACCCCCTTCATTTAGCAATTCATTACTTGTATCTTGATGGTTGGGCATCAGGCTTATGTGGAGGCCACACGGAACTCGTTTTTCTTCCAGATATTTCTTTAGGGATGCTACTTCCCACCACTTGTTAATTTCCTTCTTTGACAGCTTCTCCCATGTGCGAAGCTTATTTTTGGCATAAGACTTGCGCGTACTACTAGGTGCTTCATTTGCACTAGGCGCTGTTCCCTCCTCAAAGAATGTCTCTGTTAGGGCGTTTCTAATAGCCTCTCTTTTCTCCATTTATCGTTGGCTGTGTTGGTGTATATCGCTGTGCTTTAAACCATTTCAATTAAGTATTTCTCCTTATTTCCTTTCAAACGCAATTAATCCGGCTCTGTGTGTTTGTGTGTTACCAACAAATCTTTGACAAAGGACCGTACTCCAAATGCACTGACTTGTGTTATTTTTGGTCCAAACACACGTTCTGAGACCAACCGGCAATGTCCCAAATCGGATACAATGTTTCCCAGAGATAATGTAGCAATTAGCTCACTGTTTGAAGCTTCCCCAGTTCAACGCTCCTCTCCGGACTCTTCTTCGTTCTGCTCCTCGTGATGTAAATATATAATTTACCGTCTTAATTTCTATGCAGGTAAGTACTTAATCAATAATAACTCAAATCGGAAAGAAAGAACCAGAGTCCGTGGTGTTAGAGTTCTTAGGGGTTTTATTCCTCAAAAAGGAATGGTCAAGACCAGAATATCATGTTCTTCCCACCACAGGGGTGGAAGAAGGGATAGAGCGCTACATTTTATTGACAGTACATAGCTTATATACTTAATTCATGTCATAGAAAACAGTATAGTAGGCGTAACAGCTGAGAGAAGACAAGATAACAGTATCCACGTGTTACTAATACGTAATCAGAAGGCGTGGACTAGGCGTGAACTGGAGGTGTGTGCTAGAAACGTCACAGGTAGGTGTCACTAGGGGGTGGCACTAAACAGAAATGTTGCAATGTCAGCAGAAATCGGAAGCTTGGATGCGCGCGCAGCTGCATGACGTGTGATATACGTGAAACTGGAGGGTGCAGGGGACTTGACATTTACACTGACGGAAAGAGACAGAAGTCTGGCATGTCAGATCAACTTGTACTTCTATCATATCTGATATCTGATGTTTGGGAACCATATTATCTGGACGGAAAGGGTTTCTGGGGCAGAAGCTACTCTATACTGAATGTGAGTGCGTGTATAAGCGCCTAAGTGTCTGCATGAGAAGCGTGGGGCATGGTAACAGAGGCTATGAATTACTTGCACTGAGACAGGTCGGCCCTTTGGCCCTGTAGCTGAGGGGGATGTTTACTGAAGCTAGTAGGCAGGAATGCATTTTCGAGGAGCGGAACAGATAACTCGAAGGTTATAGTCAGTCTTGGCAGGCAGCAGGCTGAGCTGAGCGCGGTGGGCCGCGCTGGAAGTAAGTCAGAGTTCACGGGTACAGAGGCAGCCTGGGCTGAGGCTGTCAGAGTCAGAAGCCAGAAAAGAGGCTTGATGGCAGAAATTCAGGGCCTACCTTGCCAGAGCAGAAAAACATGGAAGGTACACTACAAAAAGACGTTGGCATAGCATACTTAGGAACGGACTATTTAATCCATTCAGGGTGGATCTGAAAGAGGACATGTTAACGTTGGACGCAAATGTATTTGCGTCTTCATAGCTGACACAGGAGGGAAGTTACATGCACTTTAAGCTGGTACATGGAGACGGTGGGGTACGCGCTAGGGAACACAACTTGACCAAAAATTTATATTTCCTCATTCCCTCCTTGTTCCCTACGGACCCTTCATGATATATCGATCCTCATGAATCGATCAGCTTGTTCTTGTAACATCATTTGCTCTTCTTTCTTTCTTTTACGTTTTGAGAGAAAACTGGAATGTTCAATACAAGATGTGGCACACAGTCCACAAATCGCTGGCCCGCACTGCAGGCACAGGCAGCAACTGAATACTAGGACTAGGCCAATGCCTAGGAAGGATAGGATCTTCCATCCCCAAGCGGTTAACGTTGTCCAGAACCAACCGGACCAAGTCCAGGTGCCTGGATTCTGATGTATCTGGTTTGCAATTTTATGGAGACGTGTAATAGCTTGATATACAGATGGTGCGTTTTGTGGAATGAAAACACAGCAACTTGACCCGATGACCTTACAAGCTCCACCTCTATCTGCCAAGATGACGTCAATAACAAGACGATTCTGAAGGACAACAACCCGCATGGCGGACTGCTCTTCGGTTAAGTTACCTAGGGCGGAGGCAGTTTCATTCACTACTGCTTCAAGTGTTCTAGTTAATCTGCGTATTAGTTTACTATTTTGAACAGGTCCTAAAAAGAAAAAGAATCCTTTATTAAAATCAGTGTACTGTTCCCATGCCGTTTCTGTGTAGTCGACAAGTGGGATATCTCTTCTGGGTCTATTCTTTACTAGATTTGTATTTCTGTGGTAATCAGGAGGAGCTAGGAAAACAGGTGGCAGAAGGAATGCAATGTAACAGGTACCATCCCAATCTGGAGGTAGGCGTATGTATGCGGTATGACCACAAACAAAATAGGAATGACGGATAGCTTTAAAGGACGATTTACCATGATCACTGAATTCGACCACAGTAGTGCATTTACTATGACCTAAGTGTACTGAACCTTTCTTTCTGATACATAATTCACCAGTGACTGGTAATACTGACATAACGGGTAGAACTGGTGCGGCTTAGGATTCAACAGTAAGAATCATAAGGCTAATTGTGTAATTACCTAATCCGTATACTTCATTTTCTAGATCAGTTCCTATTCTAGTGGGGAGTCCCTCCTTATCAGGGTAACAGACGTCGAGCAGGACCAAGTTCAAGTTTCCCCAAACCCAGCCCCCGTCGAAAACAGCAATATCAGGATCTAAGGAATTAATTATTTTAAACCATGCACCACAGGAGCCATTGTGAGTGAACGGGTACGGAAAGAGGGGCAGAGCTCCCTTGTAATTCTGATAGGGAGGGAGTCGGCCACATATCCAGCAGTCTGTAGCATTGTTAGTTTGATGGGAATGGTGTAGCATACTAATGAATGTGTTGTTGCGCAGCGCAAGTCTGTAGGAGAGTTCATGTGGAGGTAACTCACTAAAAGTGTGTTCAGCAGAGACATTGTAAGCAGATTGTTCACGCTTGAAAATAGGGTAATAGATAGGGAGAAGTATACTGGCAACTATTATCAGAAGACTTAGAAAAAACATTATTAACAATGTCACTATACAGTGACTACGCAGTGATTTGCAGTATGTACGTTTCTTGACTTCTCTCTCTCTCTCTCTATCTCGATCTAGGGGATACATGTCAGAAACTATTTAACCGATTCACCTAGGGGAGGACTTAAACAATTAAACTGTCTGACTTGCTAGATCGGAGTTTAAGTCTATACTCCTCTTGGGGAGTTTTCTCTCGTTCGGAAGTTTTAAAGTCACTGGGCTCGA
This sequence comes from Lissotriton vulgaris, assembly GCF_964263255.1. Taxonomy (NCBI): domain Eukaryota; kingdom Metazoa; phylum Chordata; class Amphibia; order Caudata; family Salamandridae; genus Lissotriton; species Lissotriton vulgaris. The sequence continues at coordinate 888,259,475 of NC_141691.1, forward strand.
TACAGTCTTTGGAAGGGGTGGATGAGCCTGGGTCGGATTTCAGTTCATTGCACAGTTTAACATGGCTCATGTGGACCCACCCCTTCCTGCCCTCAACCTTCACCGCTGTCCTCGTAGTAAGTAGAACGGTCTTCGGCGATTTCCAGCGGGGCTCCAACGCACTTTTCCGGTCGAAGTTCCTTATGAGGATCAGATCACCTGGACGGACATCATGTGGCTTTACATCAGTGTTGTCAGGGAAGGCTGCGGCAACCTGTGAACGACATGATTGGAGTGCAGACATCAAGGAGGCAAGGTAATCTGTCAACATATTGCAATCAACATCAGTAATTTTCTTCGGAATGGGCGTCCCCCACATATTCGGTGGTCTACCAAAGACCACTTCGTACGGGGATAGTCCTGATCTCGAATGGGCAACCATCCTCATATAGAACAGTGCCACTGGCAGGGCGACTATCCAGTCGACCCCTTTCTCTTTACATATTTTAGCACGGCGGGTCTTTAATGTCTGATTATGCCTTTCTACCAGGCCTGCGGCTTCGGGATGTCGGACACAATGGAATTTCCACTGGTATCCTAGCAATAAAGAAACTTCTTTCATTAATTCGGATGAGAATGGCTGACCGTTATCTGAGTACACGACACGAGGCAAGCCGTACCGTGGGAAGAATTCACGAACCAACTGCCTGGCAGTGGTCGGAGCGGTGTAATCTGGGACTGGGTACGCTTCGGTCCAACGGGACAGAGCACAAACAATTACGAGGACATATTTGAATCCTCGACAACGGTCCATCTGGATATAATCCATCTGGAGGACTTTAAAAGGGTGATCGGGAGGATGAAATCCACCTTGCTCTACAGGGACGCTTTTACCTGGATTGAACTGACAACAGATCATGCAAGTACGCACTTTCTGTTTTGCTGCTGCTCGTAAGTGTTTATTGTTCCAAAGATTTTGTAAACTGTCTAACATCGCTTTTTCTCCTAGATGTGCTGGACTATGTGCTGTATTAATCATGACTTGAACCATAGAGTCAGGGAGAAACCATGTAGATTTTCCCTTCGTCACCCACCCCTGATCTGTTTGGATCCCTCCTTGTTCAATCCATTTCTTTATTTCTTCTGGGGTAGCATGTGTCTGAATATCGATAACATCTAGTGTGGGATCCCTAACTGTCATACAGTTCGCCGGTCCTATTGTCTTTGTCATGTCAGTTGTCTGAGTGTGAGTCGATGCTGTATGTTTTGCTGTCTGGTCTGCCAGGTCGTTACCCTGGGAAGCAGAATCTGTGACTTTAGTATGTGCTTTACACTTCATGACGGATATTCCTGAAGGCAGATGTATTGCTTCTAACAGTGCTTGAATGAGGGGACCATGTTGGATCTTGGCACCATGAGAGGTCAGAAAACCTCGTTCTTGCCATAACATGCCGAAGTCGTGTACAACTCCGAACGCATAACGGGAATCAGTGTATATGTTGACATTTCTGTTCTTGGCTAGAATACAGGCTCGGGTCAGAGCAATAAGCTCTGCTGCTTGAGCGGACAGTGTGTCAATACGATGTGTTTCTTTAACTTCAGTTTCAGTGGTCACTGCATATGCGGCCACTAACTCTCCTGTACTTGTTCGCATACATGAACCATCCACATAAAGTGTCAGGTCTGGGTTTGTCAGTGGAACATCTGTTAAGTCTCGTCGAGGCTTTGTTACTGCATTAATGATCTCTATGCAATCATGCGGGGCTGGATCTGTCATCATTGTAGGTAACAGTGTTGCGGGGTTCAAAATGCTGCAGCGTCTGATTTCTATGTGTGGCTGGAATAGCGTTAACTCATAACCTGTCAGTCGTGCTATGGTCAAGTGTTGAGTCTGGGTTCTGTTTAACAGAACCTCTACAGAGTGTGGAACTTGTACTGTTAACTGATGGCCTAAAACAATTGAATCGCTCTGTCTTATTGCTAACGCTGTTGCTGCTACTGACTTTAAGCACACAGGGAGTGCCTGGGCTACTGAGTCCAATGTACTTGAAAAATAAGCGCAAGGCTTATGTGAACCTGCTTGATCTTGAGTGAGGACAGACAATGCTGTACCATCACGTTCTGTAACAAAAAGTGTAAACGGTTTGCTGTAGCATGGTGTCGCTAAAACTGGTGCTTGACATAATGCTTTCTTTAATTCCTCAAAGGCTTGTGTATGTTCCTGTGTCCAAGGGAGGGCAGTCGAAGTTGCTGCCTCCTGCGTCGTTAACTGGATGAGTGGTTTAGCCAGGAAAGCATATTGAGGAATCCATTGTCTGCAGTACGAGGTGAGGCCTATAAAGGCCCGCACTTCCTTTTGTGTCTGGGGTCGTGGCATATTTACAATTAACTGAATGCGATCGGGAGTGAGCTGTCTCCCCACTTTGGACAGCAAGTGACCCAAGTACACAACTTGCTGAACACAGAATTGTAGCTTCGAAGGAGACACCTTGTGTCCCTTGTCTGCCAGAAAATGTAAAACTGTCAGTGATGCTTGTTCACATTCGGGCTCACTTCGTGCGGTGATCAGCAGATCATCGACGTATTGCAGTAAAGCGGTGTTAACTGGCATTTGAATACAATCTAGTTGTCTTTTCAGTGCTTGACTATAGATGCTGGGGCTTTCTGTGAATCCTTGAGGTGCGCGGGAAAATTTGAAGCTTCGTCCATTTAAACTGAATCCGAAGAGATATTGGCTCTCTGGATCAATAGGTACACTGAAGAAAGCGTTCTTGAGATCAATTACAGTAAAGAACGTTGCTTCTGAATCAATAGCAGTCAATAGGGAAGAGATATCGGGGACCACAGGGTACTGTGGTACAATACATTTATTCAGTTCTCGAAGATCAATCACCAGCCGATATACTGGCGGTGCATTGGGGTCAGTACGTTTAAGAATTGGAATGATGGGTGAATTGCAGATATTGGAGTCGGTTTCTACGACCACTCCTTGGGCTATGAGCTCTTCAATGATTTCCAGTAAAGCCACTACAGCATCGGGTGGTAACTTGTATTGTCTGATTCGTGGTAGTACAACTCCTGTCTTGAGTGTAACGCGGTATGGTGTGATATGCATACAACCTACATCAGTTGGGCCTTTTGCCCACAGGTGATCTGGTACATTTTTTAATCTGACATCGAATTCTCGCAACACATAATGACCCTTGAAATCCCGTAGAAAGAGTCTAACTCCCTCCGGGGAACAGCATATTATAGCTCCTAGAGCCTTCAATGTTTTAATTCCTAACAGATTTTCTGGGCATGATTTTGTAAGTAACAAGTCTGTAACTCGTGATAATGGACCCACAGCCAAGGGTACTGGTTCTGATACTTCATTTACAATGGGCTGTCCTGAAAAACCAAGGGAAACATTCTGTGAGCCTGAGAGGGGTGCCCCTGGGACTTCATTATGACTGATTGTGGTGCGGCTTGCCCCTGTGTCAATTAAAAACTTTCTGTCTTTTCCCAATACTTGACTGTGTACATAAGGACCTTCTTGATCTACAGGAATTTCAATAAGAGGCAAGCCAAATTCCCTCTCTAGGCTGTTTCATGTGTATCGTTGATACTCAGGGTAAGCAGATTGGGCATACTGGTACATCTGTTGAGAAACTTGTTGAGTTGCGGCAGTGGGCTGCGGTACCGCTACTGTCTGTGCTGTATGCGATGAAGCATGCATAGGCTGTGTATTCTGCATGGGCTGTACATTCTGTGAAGTCTGTTGCTGAACCTGATCTTGTCTAGGTGGATGCGGTCTCTCTTTAGTTTTACCTGTTGCTATGTTATGTTTCAGAACTGGACATTCATGTACGTAGTGACCTGGCTGCTTGCAATAGTTGCATGTCCCTTTAACGGGACCTGCGGCGTGACCTGTCTGGTTCGTACCCTTTCTGTTTCCGTCGGTATGGACCGACTGGGCTACTAACATTTTCATTTTCGTGTCTTTCATACGTTTCTGTTCCTGTTCCTGTTCTTCTCTAATTCTATTCTGATGGTATTGTAACATTTGTAACATCTGGGATGGCGTATTTGCTTGCCATGTACTCTCAACTTTGTATACTCGATTCTTGACTGCTAACAGGGAGTTATCAACTAACTTTGATACAAAAAGATGCGGGTACGATTCGCTACTTGGTTTAAGACCACTATTAATAATAAAACATTTCTCGAATCTTGAATAAAAGTCACTAGTATCTTCGTCGGGTTTCTGTTTACATGCTGAGATTGCATCCCAGTCTTCTTTTCTAGTTGCCAATAATCTTGGCAGAACCTGTACTATTAAACCTGGTAATGCTTTAGTTTTGTCCCCAAGGCCTACCCCTGGGACACGTTTATTCTCTTCGTCTTCTATTTCTGCCCATACAATCTTTTTCTCTCCCACCTCCCATTCCTTTTCCTTTAGTTTCTCGTAGATGCCCGTGGGCAGCAGTACCTTTAACATTTTCATGATATCATCATATGTGTAATCCCCCATCAGTAACATGTCTTTAAGCTCTCTGTGGAAACCTGCAGGGTCTTTATCATGACTCGGGACTAGTTTCTTCATTTCTAACAGTTCTAACTTGGTCAGTGGCGTGTGTACATATACACGTTTCAAGAGATTGTCCGCACCCATAACTGGGTGTACTTCTCGTAAGGGGTTCTGACTTTCAAGGCCACTCAGGCATTGCATGTGATACGTTTTCCTTTCTGGGGGCAGAGCGGGAACATATTCAGAGCTTATGAAAGTGTTATATCTATGTCGCTGTTCTAGAATTATTTGTATTAATTTGGTACTGAGACCTCTCCATCTATCCATAAGTAGTGCTTCTAATGTTTCATGTAAGGGACCTGGATCAGAATGTTGGTTTCTGTATTTCGTGAGGAGGTGCTGAATCATGTATACACCTGCTAGTTTCTGTTCGTCTGGGGAGAGGTTCAGAAATGTCTGCGCTAGTGTATCATCATTATATATATCCGGATTTTCAGCCCATAATATGGCTGACCGGGCTAGTTCTTGCTCATCCATCGAATTGAGTATGTGGTACCCCACTCGGTCTCGGAGTCTTTTATCAGTCTCCTGGAACTGATGTTCAGAAGAATTCGGATTTGTTAAGGCAGAGAAGAAAACTCTCTTGTTTTCCGGACGGATACCTTTCCTAAGGTAAGTTCCCTTACCTACATACGCTATAGTATCTGCAGTCTTTTCTGGTTCTTCAAGTTCTTCTTCCTCCTCGGAGGAAGCCTTTTCTTTCTCTTTTTGGTGTATATCTATTACTGCCTTTCTAATTTTCTTGTACATACTGGCTATGCAAGTTCCTCTATCGTGTTTTCCTTCAGATATATTTTGACCCCACTTGTTTAGTGCATCTAATTCACTCTGATCTGTCCCAGGCCTGTCTCGTTCTCTTATTAGGCAATTTATGAAAAAACGTAGTATCTGTGCTTGAACGTCAACTTTCTGTTTCTCCATGGCCTCCTGAATACTGTCGGGGTCTTTCCCCGTCTGAATAAACTCATATATTCTATCTAGGCGCTCCTTCATTCCTGCATAGCAGAGCAGGAAATCAGTAGCAGATCTTAACCGTAGTGATGCCATCATCATTACATTGTCTTTACCGGGTACTGGATCATATCTGCAAACTGAAAGGTTTTCCTTGAATACATCAAGGCTGGGAGACTTGAACGTAAAAGGACTCCGAAAGTCCCTGAGCTGTAACCTGCGTGTCAATGGCGGGGTGTGTAGACCCCCTTCCGCACCCCCTGAGGCGGAAGCTTGGGCATCATCTCTCGGCGGAGTCTGTATCTGAACTTGAACTTGTCTTTTAGTAGGATCAGGTAGACGTGGTTTCGGTAGATCAACTTTAAGTGCGGGAAGTGGTGGAGGTGGTGGAACAGGAGCTTTCTGTTGTGGTACAGGCGGAATTTGATCTTGGGGCGGGTTACCACCCCCGTCCCTGTCGTTAGGCAGGGCGCGGACAGGCAGATTGGTGTAAGCAGGTGCTACATCCTCTAGATAGGAATTCAGGAATATGTCTTTAGTAGTCTTATGCATTACTTTAGTCGGAACTAATGGTGGCGGTAGATTTTTCGGTATTTCAGAAATGGCCTCAGGCGAACCCTCAGCCGCGAGATACATGCCGTTCACGAGGTTATTTCGTGCGCGGTCTACTTGCTCTGTTTTTACTCGGATCCCCTCGGTAACTAACTCGTTTTCTTGGGCCTTTTCTGATTCTTTAAGTCTGTCTTCTCTACGTAGTGCTTTTTCAGCACGCTTATGCGATTCCTTACGCCAAAACTCTATGGCGTCTTTCTGAGATTGTCTGGCTTTCTTTTTCCATAGTACTTCCTCCACCTTCATGATGCACTCAGCATCCCATGTTCCGTTAACAGGCCATCTGTGTCTTTCGTCTAGGTGTTTAGTATAGTCGGCCCATAACTCTAGAAATAATATGGCGTCTATGCCATGCTTGTGGTACATGAAGTTTCCTGGAGTGTCCCTAGGGGGGATAGGAATTGCTTCCTCTAGTATCCCTTTCCTAGTTCCTATCTGCTTTAATTTGTCGAAAAACGGCATCTTGTTTACTTAATACTGAATGCTCAATCCTTACTACTTAATACTGAATACAGCTAGCTATACAAGAACACAATAAGGCACATTAAAAAAACGGTCACATTCATACCACGACATTAATCACATAAAAAGACATTTTGAAACATATATGACTACCCCCTATACTGGATATACTGCTAAACAGTACAGATACACTGGTAAACAGTGCAAAACTTCAGAATACTAGATATACTGCTAAACAGTACAGATACACTGTCTAAAAACAGTGCAGACCGGACTTGTGTACCCAAACCCGTCTAGATACGTCCCAGCAATGGTACTCACCGGGAAGCACGGAAACAGAAGGCCTCGGAAAACTCGACTGGACTGGACTCGACTCGGCTCGACTTCGGAAAACTTCGGAAAACTTCGGAAAACTTCGGAAAACTGGTGGGCCTCTTGACACCTCGGACCTTGCTTCTTTCGGCTAGGCTCTGGTCGGGATCCTCCGCACTCCTCACCGCCTCGTCTGGGTACTGATCGCAGTCTTCGTCACCTCCGTGGGCCAGAGGGAGATGCAGGAAATCCTGCCAGTACGCGTAGTTTCCTTCTAACTGATGGCAGGGGACAGAGCTTGCAACGCACCAACCGGCGCGTGAGGTGGGGGAGGGGTCCCTATTCGGGCGCCAAAATGATGTAAATATATAATTTACCGTCTTAATTTCTATGCAGGTAAGTACTTAATCAATAATAACTCAAATCGGAAAGAAAGAACCAGAGTCCGTGGTGTTAGAGTTCTTAGGGGTTTTATTCCTCAAAAAGGAATGGTCAAGACCAGAATATCATGTTCTTCCCACCACAGGGGTGGAAGAAGGGATAGAGCGCTACATTTTATTGACAGTACATAGCTTATATACTTAATTCATGTCATAGAAAACAGTATAGTAGGCGTAACAGCTGAGAGAAGACAAGATAACAGTATCCACGTGTTACTAATACGTAATCAGAAGGCGTGGACTAGGCGTGAACTGGAGGTGTGTGCTAGAAACGTCACAGGTAGGTGTCACTAGGGGGTGGCACTAAACAGAAATGTTGCAATGTCAGCAGAAATCGGAAGCTTGGATGCGCGCGCAGCTGCATGATGTGTGATATACGTGAAACTGGAGGGTGCAGGGGACTTGACATTTACACTGACGGAAAGAGACAGAAGTCTGGCATGTCAGATCAACTTGTACTTCTATCATATCTGATATCTGATGTTTGGGAACCATATTATCTGGACGGAAAGGGTTTCTGGGGCAGAAGCTACTCTATACTGAATGTGAGTGCGTGTATAAGCGCCTAAGTGTCTGCATGAGAAGCGTGGGGCATGGTAACAGAGGCTATAAATTACTTGCACTGAGACAGGTCGGCCCTTTGGCCCTGTAGCTGAGGGGGATGTTTACTGAAGCTAGTAGGCAGGAATGCATTTTCGAGGAGCGGAACAGATAACTCGAAGGTTATAGTCAGTCTTGGCAGGCAGCAGGCTGAGCTGAGCGCGGTGGGCCGCGCTGGAAGTAAGTCAGAGTTCACGGGTACAGAGGCAGCCTGGGCTGAGGCTGTCAGAGTCATAAGCCAGAAAAGAGGCTCGATGGCAGAAATTCAGGGCCTACCTTGCCAGAGCGGAAAAACATGGAAGGTACACTACAAAAAGACGTTGGCATAGCATACTTAGGAACGGACTATTTAATCCATTCAGGGTGGATCTGAAAGAGGACATGTTAACGTTGGACGCAAATGTATTTGCGTCTTCATAGCTGACACAGGAGGGAAGTTACATGCACTTTAAGCTGGTACATGGAGACGGTGGGGTACGCGCTAGGGAACACAACTTGACCAAAAATTTATATTTCCTCACTCGCAGTGTGCCGCTGCAGTAAATCTCCACCAGATGATTTCTTTGCCAGCGTACACCCGAGTCTCCTTCAAATTCCTTTTCCAAACGGCCCACTTTCAGGCTCATCGGCGCTTTGAGGCAGTGCATCCAAGGTATGGCAGAGCCTAGCCATTCCAACATGCATTCCTTTTTCACTGCAGGGCTCCCCCGTGCACTCCCGGATATCAATCAGCGTTTTTAACAACAGAATTGTAGTTCAAGTTCTTTTATTTATTCCAGCCCGGCCAGCAGCAAACTCTACGTGTTTCGGTCTCGACTGAGACCTTGCTCAAGAGACTGACAGAGAACCACATTTTTTACGTGCATTGATGGCCAACAAACGCATGTGGAAAATTCAACAGCTTATCAATTGTAAAAGCCAATTCGTGATTTATATCATTGAGTGCCCCTGCTCACTGAAATATGTGGGGAGTACAAAATGTGAGTTGAAAAAACGCATTTTGGAACATGTTCGAGCTACAATAAAAGACAGATAGGGGCAACACTGTAGCAAAACACATAAAAAAGGAGCATGGTGGCAATTGGAAAGAACTGAGATTCTATGCTGTGGAATCAGTGGGGACCCATCCAAGAGGGGGAGATCGTGAAAGAATTCTTAGGCAGAAGGAATCCAAACTCATTCTGAACTTTCTAACATTGACCCCGTATGGATTGAACCAAGATGAGGAGTTACATTATCACCTGTAAAATATTGGGACATGATTCAGTACCCTGTATAAAGATTTACTGGAATAGGGATGAAGAAAATAGCCTCTCTATTATCAACAGGTTTTAATTCACCTTGATTGTACATATCAGCACACACACGTAGTCACCAATTTTACTGGGTCAGGGCCAGCACGTTAGTTGGTATAATTACACACTACATCTCTGAATTGGATTGTATCAATAATTCAAATATACCTAATAGGAATAAAATCACTAAGTGTGGTTAGTGGTTGTGTTAAATTAATAATACCAGTAATGCACACCCACTGGAGGGTCAGAAAATTCAATACACCATGAAACTAATAGCATGTTGCCCATGAAAATTTGACATAACATGAACCAACTAGAGGGTTAATAAGAACAGCACACAACTTAAAACTCAAAGGTTAACAACTGTAAATTTAACACACTATCACAGTTTCAGTTTGAAGAGTGATCACACATTTAAAAGAAAGGAATTATGGTATAACATTCCTAGAAAAATGCTCAGGTTAAATAATGTTAACATGGGGGGAACCCTTAGGATTGTACCAAACTACATTGACCATAATGCCTAGCAGCCCTGTACAGGATGTGATGTCACATTAATTTTGTTTGTTATTTAAATGCACGTAAAAAATGTGGTTCTCTGTCAGTCTCGTGAGCAAGGTCTCAGTAGAGACCGAAACACGCAGAGTTTGCTGCTGGCTGGGCTGGAGTAAATAAAAGAACTTGAACTACTATTCTGTTGTTAAAAATGCTGATTGATATCTGGGAGTGCGCGAGGGAGCCCTGCGGGGGAAAAAGGAATGCATATTGGAACAGCGTAGCTCAGCCGTACCTCGGACGCACCGCCTCCGAGTGCCGATGAGCCTTAAAGTGGGCTGTTTGGAAAAAGTTATATATATATATATATATATATATATTCACTGAAAAAAACATAGGTTTCACACCAGTTATAGTTAGGTGGAAATTTTTCTCGCATAAATTCCCACGTTATAGTTAGTTGGACTCACTATAACTTGCGCGTGCAATGCACTGCTGATGACGTCACATATTACATCACTCATGACATGGTCAGTGACATCATTAGTGGGAACAAATGTTAGGTATGGCAAAAAAGAACCAGAGAATGGAACAAGTAGAACTAAAGAAACGAACAGTTTTGAATCTATCGGATCGGATACTAACTAATGATGAAATCGATGTTCTGGCAAGGGGACTAACATTTGTTCCCACTAATGAGTTTGACTATACACAAGCGATAATTGACTTATTTTACTTCACAAGAAAACTGAGACTAAGGAAATGGTTCTCCACGAAAGTAGATATGGGAAGAGAAGATGTGTGTGAAGATGAGGTCAGTAATATTTGTATAAATAACATTGACACATTACATATGTTGAATGAGTTGGGTGACCAAGTGGATTTCAATCCAGATCCCCTTTTAAATTTGGTCAATGACAATATTACAGTTGATCTCAGTTATAAAAATAGCAAAAGAGAGTCCCTAAAGGAATCATCTGTACAACAACTTTATTATTTGATCGTGTCATGTCAATGAACACTTAATTATGTAATTGTCACAGGAGCTTGTAATGATAACAAAATGTTATCAAAAATATATAGTTCTTTAATAATGCATAGATTTTGATCAACTGATTTCTGGCAACATCAACTACCAGTTACTTCAAAAAATGTTGAGTGGTAGAGGGAACACCTTTCGCATTAAACATGAGTTTTACAAATAACCATGTTCAAGAGTACATTGCACATATTCAATCGGTGTGTAGAACCAAATTAAATGATTTAGGCAGAAACGGTGTTCATACGTCGACGTTTCGGTCCCTGGTGGCACAGATCCTTGGGACCATCTTCAGGACAAAAAGTTGCACAATAATATTTAATGTACAAAAAACAACAATACTTAATGTCAGTGCTGAAAAACCTGTGACACAAAGAAAAGACTGTACAGTGTGCTCACACTAGAAGGACAACAATACTCTATATAACACTAGACAAACCAAGTTAAAAACCATCTCGGTACTTATAAAGGTCAACATAAATACCAATGGATATATACTTACAAATTAGTAATGTCAACTGAATCACACTATGCAAGATGGACCAACCAATCAGCCATCCATAGGACAAAGTGCAAAAACCAATATGAATATCTAATAGGCATCTATTGAGTTAATCACTACCATCACCAACACCACCAGTGAGATAAAACTCTTGGAATAGTCACTCACGTGTGCTGGATTTATTTAAATGTGACCTAGAGGAACAAATCAAATACCATATTAAAATATGTACCTTCTGAGACTAATCCAAAAACTCGACTAAACAACTAATAACTACCATCACCAACACCACGTGTAAAACTGTCTGTCATTGACTTACATACGTTGGTCTCAAAGGTGACCTGAAAAATAAATGAGACTCGCTTTAGACACTACGCCTGCTCATCGGCGTGCACCTATACAAACAACGTGATTATCTGTATGACTCTGTCCATATCAACTTCGAAAACCCGCCGTACAATGCGGCAGAAAACAGTAGAAAGCGGAGCCACATTCCATGGTCAAAACTCCGCAAACCCTCTCGAGCTGGTACATTCTTACCTGACAAACGGGATAGGAAAGTCTAATCCCGAGGCGCCCGACAGCAAGGTTCTGGCAGCACCAAGAGTTTGCGCCCGTTCCGTAATAAGCGCGAAAGACGCTTACGTCAAACGCCGAGTATCGCTGCACCGCGGCCATCTTGGGCAGGGACTAGATCGAAAAAACTCGGAGGAGTGTACTAAATAGAATTGAATAGAATGGGCGCCATCTTAACATGAGTATGTTGTACAAAACGGCGCCAAACTTTTGGTGGTAAATATAAATCCACTCGCTAAAAAAGAAACCAGTATTTGCAAATTGAAAAGTAGAAGATAATTTCACGCCTATCTTGAAATTCACAAAACGTTTTAAAATCAATCTATATTCAGCCGAATATAGTCATGACTCAGAAATCTCGAATACAAAGAACAGAAATGCAACGTATGTATAAGTGTAAAATAGCCTATCACTCAGCCAAGTGTTGGCTCTTAGGAGAAAGAATGGGCAACAAAGCAAATCTAACAATACAGCAATTACCTCAATACTGCTAATGAATGCCATTCTATCAAAGAGTTCAATCCCTTTTCAACGGTATTAGCGGACCATATCCAATTATTCTCCTTCTGTGTGAGCAGACTGTCCACGCAATTTCTTCTTCTTGTGCCCATTACGACCTCTAGGACAAACCATGACATGTCTGACGGACGATGTGCATATTTAGTATAGTGTTCAACTAACGGGGCAGACATTACATTGCAACAAATTCTTGACTGATGCTGTAAAATACGTTTTCTGATTTCTTGAGTAGTTTTTCCTATGTATAGTAAGGAACATGGGCATCTTATACAATAAATAACATTCTTGGTAAGACCATTTGAATGATGTTTCAACATAATCAATTTACCATTTAGATCACAACTTTTGGTCATTTCTGTAGTAGGGCACGCCGCACAATTCCCGCAGGGATAGTGACCCACAATTGGTGCTAAACCCCACAAATTAGTGATGGTGTAGGGAGTAGGTTCTTTATAAGCCTTTACTAAATGGTCACGCAAGTTTTTTCCCCGCTTGAAAGCGAAGCGTGGCAGGTCCAATTGCGGTTCCACCTTTTTGATCAGGTGCCAATTATGCTTTATAATCTTTTTAATCTGCTGGGATTCGGTGCCAAAGGTCAAAACACAGGTAATAGGTTGTGCTACATCTGCGGTGATTGCATGACATTTATTTTTGTCTAGTAGGGCCTCCCGATCGTAATACCAAGCCCTTTTCATGGCATGTTTGACAAGTCTGTAAGGGTATGCCCTCATCATTAGTTTAGATTGGAGAATTTTGGCTTCTTTAAAGTAAGCCTCCCTTTTGGAACAGTTCCGACGAATACGAAGGAACTGACCAAAAGGGAGGTTATCATGCAAATTGCACGGATGGTGACTATTGTACTTTAATAAAGTGTTACGAGCTGTAGGTTTTGTATATAAACTCGTGAAAAGTACCCCCTCTTGATGTGAGATCTGTAAATCAAGGAAATTGATGGAATTGACATTATGTTCCAGTGTAAACTGTAAGTTCGGATCACAAACATTCAACCATGTGTACAATAGTACAAAGTACAATAGTCACCATCCGCGCAATTTGCGTGATAACCTCCCTTTTGGTCAGTTCCTTCGTATTCGTCAGAACTGTTCCAAAAGGGAGGATTACTTTAAAGAAGCCAACATTCTCCAATCTAAACTAATGATGAGGGCATACCCTTACAGACTTGTCAAACATGCCATGAAAAGGGCTTGGAATTACGATCGGGAGGCCCTACTAGACAAAAATAATTGTCATGCAATCACCGCAGATGTAGCACAACCTACTACCTGTGTTTTGACCTTTGGCACCGAATCCCAGCAGATCAAAAAGATTATAAAGCATAATTGGCACCTGATCAAAAAGGTGGAACCGCAATTGGACCTGCCACGCTTCGCTTTCAAGCGGGGAAAAACGTGCGTGACCATTTAGTAAAGGCATATAGAGAACCTACTCCCAACACCATCACTAATTTGTGGGGTTTAGCACCAATTGTAGGTCACTATCCCTGCGGGAATTGTGCGGCGTGCCCTACTACAGAAATGACCAAAAGTTGTGATCTGAATGGTAAATTGATTATGTTGAAACATCATTCAAATTGTCTTACCAAGAATGTTATTTACTGTATAAGATGCCCATGTTCCTTACTATACATAGGAAAAACTACTCAAGAAATCAGAAAACGTATTTTACAGCATCAGTCAAGAATTCGTTGCAATGTAATGTCTGCCCGTTAGTTGAACACTATACTAAATATGCACATCGTCCGTCAGACATGTCATGGTTTGTCCTAGAGGTCGTAAAGGGCACAAGGAGAAGAAATTGCGTGGACAGTCTGCTCACACAGAAAGAGAATAATTGGATATGGTCCACTAATACCGTTGAAAAGGGATTGAACTCTTTGATAGAATGGCATTCATTAGCAGTATTGAGGTAATTGCTGTATTGTTAGATTTGCTTTGTTGCCCATTCTTTCTCATAAGAGCCAAAACTCGGCTGAGTGATAGGCTATTTTACACTCATACATACGTTGCATTTCTGTACTTTGTATTCGAGAATTCTGAGACAAGACTATATTCGGCTGAATATAGATTGATTTTAAAACATTTTGTGAATTTCAAGATAGGCGTGAAATTATCTTCTACTTTTCAATTTGCAAATACTGGTTTCTTTTTTAGCGAGTGGATTTATATTTACCACCGAAAGTTTGGCGCCGTTTTGTACAACATACTCATGTTATGATGGCGCCCATTCTATTCAATTCTATTTAGTACACTCCTCTGAGTTTTTTCGATCTAGTCCCTGCCCAAGATGGCCGCGGTGCAGCGATACTCGGCGTTTGACGTAAGCGTCTTTCACGCTTATTACGGAACGGGCGCAAACTCTTGGTGCTGCCAGAACCTTGCTGTCGGGCGCCTCGGGATTAGACTTTCCTATCCCGTTTGTCAGGTAAGAATGTACCAGCTCGAGAGGGTTTGCAGAGTTTTGACAATGGAATGTGGCTCCGCTTTCTACTGTTTTCTGCCGCATTGTACGGCGGGTTTTCGAAGTTGATATGGACAGACTCATACAGATAATCTCATTGTTTGTATAGGTGCACGCCTATGAGCAGGCGTAGTGTCTAAAGCGAGTCTCATTTATTTTTCAGGTCACCTTTGAGACCAACGTATGTAAGTCAATGACAGACAGTTTTACACGTGGTGTTGGTGATGGTAGTTATTAGTTGTTTAGTCGAGTTTTTGGATTAGTCTCAGATGGTACATATTTTAATATGGTATTTGATTTGTTCCTCTAGGTCACATTTAAATAAATCCAGCACACGTGAGTGACTATTCCAAGAGTTTTATCTCACTGGTGGTGTTGGTGATGGTAGTGATTAACTCAATAGATGCCTATTAGATGTTCATATTGGTTTTTGCACTTTGTCCTATAGATGGCTGATTGGTTGGTCCATCTTGCATAGTGTGATTCAGTTGACATTACTAATTTGTAAGTATATATCCATTGGTATTTATGTTGACCTTTATAAGTACCAAGATGGTTTTTAACTTGGTTTGTCTAGTGTTGTATAGAGTATTGTTGTCCTTCTAGTGTGAGCACACTGTACAGTCTTTTCTTTGTGTCACAGGTTTCTCAGCACTGACATTATGTATTGTTGTTTTTTGTACAGTTGTTGAACAAATGATTCCTTTAGGGACTCTCTTTTGCTAATGTTATTGACGATACCCAGTCCCTAGGGGATTTTTGGGTGGCTCTATTGTTTTTGAAATGAAACTCAGTTATAAAAGTCACTTTAAACCCAAATCTATATTCCTGCCACAGATTCAGAATGAGGCCTTGGATGTATTTGAAAAAGGAGTAAAAAATGGCTTCAAGAGATTGGCAAATACTCCTTCCAAGGGAAAAGGAAATCTAACCTCCCAACAAAACTCATCTATCCAAACACTGCAAAATGACCACACAATAGTGATTAAAAAATCCGATATGGGGGAAAATGTAGTTGTGTGGGGGAGAGACAGGTATGTGAAGGAAGGCTTGAGACAGTTAAATGATATAAGTCAATATGAAAAAAACTCAAAGATTAGCTATGAAACATCTAACAAAGAGTACCGGGAAAAATTACAAGAATGGAAGGACAAGGGAAGGCTGGAACAGAATGAATATGATTACCTGTACTGTAAGTTCCCCAAATTACCGGTGCTATACCTATTACCAAAGGTCCATAAAGATAGAGAAAACCCCCCGGGAAGACCAATAGTTTCATCCAGGGGATCGGGCCTGGAAAATACTTCTAGGTATGCAGATTACTTTTTGCAGCCTTTTGTTAAAAGATTACCATCCTATATTAAGGATACCGGGGACTTCTTGCGTATGATTGATGAATTGGAATGGAATGATAACTTCTTAATGCTAAGCCTAGACGTAACTAGCTTGTACACAAGTATTCCTCATGAACTAGGAATAAGGGTGTGCAGACACTATTTCGGTGAAAGATCTATCTCTTACTTGATGCATACAGAAGTACTAATCGACATGATATTCAGATAACTGACTGAGAATTACTTTACCTTTGATAATCAGGTGTACAGGCAAGTGATGGGCACGGCGATGGGCACCTGCTTCGCCCCCAGATTTGTGTGTCTCTACCTAGGCTGGTGGGAGGAGCAGGTGGTCCGTGCCCATGAACCATACACTAAACACGTCAAAAAGTGGGCAAGATTCATAGACAATGTTTTCTGTTTCTGGGAAGGTACAAAACAAGAAGCAGATACATTTGTAGAAAGCCTAAATAAAAATGAGTTGAATTTAAGGTTTACCCACCAAATCAGCTAAAAAAAATGGAATTTCTAGATGTTATGATGGAAGTAAAGAATGGCAAGATTGAGATATCTCTGCACCGTAAGATGACGGCAGGGAATAGCATGTTACATGCTCGGAGTTGTCACCCTAACAGTTTCATCCAAAGTATCCCCTATGGAGAGCTGCTACGGGCAAAGAGAAACTGTAGTACAGTGGAGGGATATGAGAAGGAATGCACTATCATGATCAAACGTTTTAAGGAAAGGGGGTACAGTGATCAGTGCATAGCGACAGCATGTATGAAAGTAAAGACAAGAAAGAGAGAAGACTTGTTGAAAATCCATGAAAGCCCACAAATGTGTGAGAAAGTGAGATTTGTAACAACCTATAGTAACAAGGCATATGAAATGAGGAAATGCCTTGATAAACACTGGAGTATACTGAAAACGGATTTGGACTTGGATAAGGCAGTGAGTAATTCACCGCAGATTACTCTCAGAAAAGGGAGATCATTCAAAGACATGGTCAGTCCAGCAATACTAGCTAAACCAGGAATAAAAACAGCGAAGCCAGTACAAGGGTTCTATATTTGCAGAAAATGTAAAGCCTGTAAATATAGTACAAGTTGTAAATCAGTGAAGCTATCAGCCAGTTGTGGTCCATTCAGAATTCAAAAGCATGTGACATGTGACACGGAATATGCAGTGTATGCCCTCAAGTGCCCTTGTAATTTGTATTACAGTGGCAGCACGATACACAAGGCCAAGAAAAGAGTGATGGAGCACTTGAGGGCAATTAACCCCCATGACAAACAGTATCCCATTGCACATCACTTCTATAAAGAACACAGACAAAATACAAGTCTCCTCTCCTTTGTAGTATTAGATTGTATACCCAAGAGAGAGAGAGGGAGTGATCGTGTTCAAGAGTTAAGAAGATTGGAATCAAGATTCATAATTATATTCCAAAAGCTATACCCGTCAGGACATAATGCAGATGAGGGGTTGGCAGTCCATCTTGGTTAAAAATGTGCTAGAGTTGTTCAGTTTCGTGAAAAACGCTGTTTATCATGAATTAATGGAAGTTAATGAATTAACGAAAACTGTAATTTTTAATGTGAATCAATATTACTATCAATTTTAATGGGTATACTCTCTCATTTTCAGATTATTGAAGGTCTTTGCATTCCTGAATGTTAAGCACGTTATGAAAGCCATACCAGGCAGTGTGAATGGAGATAATTTGCACAATAAGACATTTGAACATTAGCCCACTGGGGCGGAACTCAGTTTATTTGACAAATTTTGTGAAAGCTTAAAGAAACTATTTATATGCATCGGGCTATCTGATACTCGATTAAGGAATGATGTTATAATTCCTGTACAATGAATATGACAATTATATATAAGCCCACTGGGGCTTACTTGTGAATAATGGAACCTAGGCACCGTGACACATCGGGTAACGGAATGAGACGAAATTCCGGAAGAAATGTTTAAACGTGTAAAAGAATGAGACAAGCCCACTGGGGCTGAACTGTAAATAAGGAGTGTCCGTGATTTGCAATGTTGCAACATAGTTTCTTGTTTCAAAAGCGGCAACAACTTGTAACAAGCATTGAACTGTGGGACTAGTAGTTCCGATCAACAAACTATCACGGAACGATTTGTGATGGAAGATGTCTAATTTATGGTTAATGTTGGAATGCAGACATGTAAATCGAAGAGTACAAACTAGGATACAGAAAATGATTAGTATAGTTTGTTCTGAAGAAATGATGAAATTGCGAGAGTCTGGTTTTACTTGTTATTTTCAGTCACATGACAATGTTTTCCTTTTTGTATATAACTTTATTGTTTAACACGACTCTTCACTCGTGAACATGCGGCTGCGAAACGCGTTGGGTGTGATCGCCGAATAAATTTCACTTTAAATGCAGTTTGGGCCTCGACTTGTTGTCTTTTGAACCTATTGACACGACGTTCTTGTTGGATTGTTGGGGATAAGGCGAAACCCCGTCGAGGCCCGCCATCAAAAGTGGCGCGGGCTCATTTTCGTCAATCGGATAGTATATATATATATATATATATATATATATATATATATATATATATATATATATATATATATATATATATTCAGCAAAACCCAACACAGTCCCAAACAGATAAACCAGAGTCTCCACAGCACAGAGAGAGTCCACGATCAATTTTCTTAGATGTACTTTATTTTTTTCTTTTCAACACCCTTAGTGCAATATATATTTTTTTTTTTCTCCACTGAAAAAGCATAGGTTTTAGGGACGTTATAGTTAGCTGGACATTTCACTCTTACAAAACCATGGAAATGTGGCCATTATAGTTAGATCAGCAAACTATAACTCGCGCACCCGCGACATCACTGATGATATCACTGATGACATCTCAAATGATCTCACTGATTACATCACTGATGACATCATCCACGTGAAAATCTGATGCACCTCCTCACACTCTAATATAACCTTTGATACACCCACTGTAAAATACAGACTACCATTTTATAAATAATTGCCCCTAAGAGCTGCATTGCAGAGAGGTGTAAATAGGGTTGTGGCCTCGGACCTTCTCTCTGCAATACAGCCCTGTGCTGCATAGTGGAGGTACCAGGTGGGCTAGTTGGCCCCCAAGGACCCCCAGTATTGAAGGAGAATTAATTCCCCACCTTAAAACACGCCAAAGGGCGCGTTTGAAGAGTGTTGCTGTGAGTGGGTAGGCCTCCTGCCGGTGAAAATAGCCCTGGGGAGGTAGTGGTCCCGGACCCCCATTTTACATTTTTAGTGACCCGGGGAGGTGTGGTCCCCGGAGGGTATGGGGGGGCTTGAGCCCCCACACAGGTTTAATAATTTTAAAAAATAGAAGCCGGGGTGGCGGTCCCCGGGGCTGCGGTTGGGGCTGTGTACCCCCGCAAATATTTGAGAAAAGCCCCTGGAGTGGCGGTCCCCGGGGCTTGGAGGGGGCCTTTTTTCTCAGCCCCTGCTTGTTAAATCACCCCTAAACTTTCAAGACAGGAGCTGATCGGAGCGGGCCACTAGTTTTGAAAAATTCGTCAACAGACGCCAAAGATATTCAGAAAACAAAAAACGCTTTTCCTATGGACACTAGGTCCTAACTATAACTACCGACTGGTGACCGCCAGTAGGTAGTATATATATATCCTGAACTCACATATGATATTGCATTGTCATTCTTGTTTGTATTTGAATGAGATACTAATTTATACCACGCATAATCATTTAGTGAATATAGTCTTGTATAATTTCACATGTAGATTGGCCATAATGTGTGACTTTTACATTAAAAGTTAATCATAGTTAGAGTATACTCATGTTCAGTTAGCATCAGTTAATATAGGCCTCATCTCGAGAAGCTCCACATAATTGAAAATTTATTTCTGATAGCTGTGGCTAATCTCTTTCTTGATCCAGGCAACAAGAGTTGCAGTGATCTTGTTAACTGTATAGTTATTAGAATTTCTTGTGAAGTTCATTTTTGTTGCATTTGAACGAGTTGGACCGTGATTCTCAGCACATGCACAAGAGGGAAGAATGGAAATAAAGGCTACTCCCTTGAGTGATAACTATGAAGGCAATGGTGATGGAAAATTCTGCATTGTAGTAACCATGAGAAGTGGGCTGACACCAGGATATCGTGAACATTACTTTTGATTGGTTCTTTCTTTGTTAGAACTGTAGGAGTTGTATCTTTCTTCTGAAATTCATGATTTAATTGTGGATTCTGGAATTAGATAGTTAGACTTGCTTCTGTCTAACTTCAGAAGAGGACGTCCCATTTCCAATTCTTGAGACTCCATGCTCCTTTTTCCCTGCTCATACAGATAGCTTCTAGTGTGAGCACATTTCTACTTCTCCTGAGTTGAATCTTCATTTGGTTCTATTTGAGAAATTTTATTTGCTGACACCTGGTGCTTATGATTTCCCTGACTTTGCCCACAACTTTTATTTAGTATTAGGGAGTTTCCCATCAGGGTAAAACAATTTGTTATCATTTGTCTATTCTATCTTTTAAAAAACTTACATTTGAGTTTACCTTTTGACTTGCCTGAATTATATTCCCATATGCTGTATTCAGGTGATTATTGATTTATGACTAAACAAATCTGATTTGAAATTGTAACTTTACCCAGGGTTTGCCAATTTACTACAATCCTTTCATCCTGTTATTATATGTACATATATACTTACCTATACATACTTGTCATCACCAAATTTTTTTCTCGATATTTAAGACTCACTATTTTGGCCCCACAATATTTTCAACTCATATTCTGGCAGGATTCCGTAGTAGTACTTTTGGAGAGCTGCACCAGACAGTTTTTATGGTGTACTACTTATAATGCCATGCAACATATTCATTACCCTGCATCCTATTCCCCAATGCATAAATCAATATAGTGCAGATATAAAAAGCTGCCTAATATGCAAGTGCACGTTTTCTTTTCTTTCACTTTTTTTCTCCTAACATTTTGCCCTTGGAAAAAATCTCTTCTGCAGGTTCTCTCCTGGTTAGGTGATAGTATGTTCTCCTTCCCATCCTGGAAGGAGAGGTATTCAGTTATTTTGGTATAGTAAATCTCTTACCATTTCCATGGTGGGAAATGGCTGGATCAATGTTTGTGTGGGGGTTCACAAATTTACAAAGCTAACCATGCCTTCCACCCCTTGGCAGAGAAATGTACAGTAGCTACAGCATTTTACCCCAAACAAGATTCCCTTTGTGCATTCTTGGCATAACGAAGCTTAGGCATTTTCAGCTGTCCACATGTTTACAGCTGTAAATCATTTAGTGAATTCTGTGTGGTTTTCTTCCTGATCCCATCCCTGCACACATTCTCATACACAACAGTGTTTATTTTTCTTTAATTCGAACCCTGCACAGAGACAGGTTATGTAACATTGCAGAACATGCCTCTAATCTCCATGATCACAAACCCAGCCACCACAGCTCTCTACAACTGTACATGCTTGTGAATCCACAGGACAGATAAAGTGGAAATGGGGTTGCAAGTGAGCCTACTGATCAGATGTTGGACAACTGTAGTTTGGTATCATGGTGGAATAACTTGGTAGTCTTAGAGCAATCTAAAAGTAGGGGTTACGCATGCAGTAAAGGACCCTGTTTATATGAGTTTGTATGTTGTTCGCCATTCCTGTTTTTTTACACAAAATGCCAGAATGCAAGGGTAGGGATACCATCCAGAATTGTTAACTCCACCACTGATATTGCCCCCTCCCCCTCAAGTTACTTGTAATGGGTTCCACAATGTCTTATGTCCTCCTTCACAGACGTTTTAGTGCGTCTGTCCGCTGTTCATTAAATGACTTACTAGAAAGTCTTTGAAGGGCATGGGTAATGTCCACAGTTCTCTTCTCCTTCACTTCCGTTACTCACTTGATTGCATACTGCAAAAAGAGTTCCTTCAAGTTATTTCAAGTTTTCACTGGATATTTCGAAAATGTAAGCTGAAAGTGAAAAAAGGGGTGCTCATAATATTCTTCACTAAAACGGCTACATCTCTCAAAACAGAAGCAACTTTTCAGACAATCAAAACTGTGCCCACCTTTTGAGTCATCTGTATCCTGTCACTGCACAAAATGGAACCAAACGTGTGTGCCTTTACAGTGGATCACACAAAAATGAACACACACAAAGTCAAATATACCAATTGTCGAGATTTTAAGGGAAAAGCATAAGCAAACTCTAACTGCCCAGAGGTTCAAAACACCAGCAGTCCAGGTCCATAAAAAACAAAGAATCTGGGAACACACCAAAAGTTGGATTTCCTATATTATCCCGATACTACAAAAAGTGATTAATCTGTCCTCACATCCGTGGGGCTGTATGAGATGCTTTCAGCCACAGTTGGCTAACGAACAAACAGCAGAAGTAACATTTATCTTGTCTCTCTGCCAATGAATCCTAGTGTGCACGCTTCATAAACAAGAGGTCACCCATGAATAGTGTGACCCTCGCTGAATTACGGACGTTAAGTACTGTGCGCTAACAACTTTATAAATACATAAATATGTTTTGTCTCTTTTTTCCTATTTTCTCTTACAGAGACCGCAATAGGTCAATATTTTTGACAACATTTTTTGACAAAAATTCTACGCTTCACCTAAGGCCAGCTCATGCCCTGAAGCTCAAACGGGCAGCCTATTTTTGCCACCCGTTTGTAGGACTTTAGGCTTACCACTTTAGAACTGAGTATTGTCTAGTAGGGACCACTAGAAGGTCCTGATGAGTAAGCAGTAGGGGACTGCTTATGAAACATGTCGACCAGGTAACCAGCTAATTGCTCTACCACAAAACCCCCTTCTTAATGTTCCCAGCCAGAGAAGTGAATAAAATATATTTTTTCTACTAGCCAGGGAATTTTTAAATCCTTTTTTTAAACCTACACTCACATATTAGCTCCCTACACCTCACTGATATCACCCACACTGCACCAACACATAGCCTTTTGTCACAATAATCAGTGCTCCCGCGTAGTTCGTAGGTTGTAGCACGCCCCGCCCCGTAGAGGGACAGGAAGACCCCCATGATGAAGCATGACACTAAGGGATTCTTAGTGTGTGAGGGGTATTTTAAAAGCACATAGTGCCCTCGTCTTTTCATACTTAAGAGAGAGCCTAGTACCACACCTATATTTTATATAAAAAATAAAAATTAGCCACCATCACACATTGATAGAATCCTTTTGTTTAGATGAATGAAAATTCAACAGAATATGAAAACAAATCATTCATCGTGTGTAAGTGGAGAATCTTATCTTTCTGTGCATCTCTTGAGTCAGACCGAGGAACTAATTTTACCAATGAGATCCTGAAAATGCTATGTGCAGCACTACAAGTTGAGTAAAACGACATTGCTGTTACTATCCAGAGGCTTCTGGACATGACGAGCAGGTTAACAGCAGGATTGTCCCATCATGAAATCCTCATGGGAAGGGATATGAGACAAGCAGCTCACAGTTTATATGATACTTGAATATTGCAAAGGATTGGCTAAAGTGGTACATTCTGTGTCTCACCAGCTCAGTGAGGCTACAGCTGCAGCACAACAGGAGCAGTGCCATGACCTCAGTCCCAAACATTGGGTAGTGGTGAAGAAGCACGTACGAAAGTCCTGTTGTGAACCTCGGTGGCGAGGGCCCTACCAAGTGATCCTGGTTTCTGCTACTGCTGAGAAGTGTGGAGGCTTCCCGAACTGGGTACATGCAGCCCATACTCGCAGAGTCTCATGTCCTCTTTATGATATAACAGCACCTGTTCCTGATGTGCCAGTGGTTACAGTGAGACAGATGGAGCAAGTTCGTTAAGCTGTTGGGGACCAGCAAGCAGCTGGGACAGCACTCGTTTGGACTGAGGGGGGTCTGATAGAGTCAACAGTTTTCGCTACAGAAGGGTCACAGCCAGTAGAGTTCACTATGTGCAGGGCCTAGTGCTCTCTTTAAATTGTTGGCCCAGCAGACAAGAAAGATTAAGAAAGCTAATAACAGAAGGACAACTTCCGCAAACTATTCCTGGCGGGTCTGGCCAGTCCGAAAAGAGTGACAGTGAAGAAGAAGGCCCATCAGTAAGGAGATCAAAAAGAGCAAAAGTACCCAGCCAAAATATTCCTCTCCTGAATGAACCTACTTGGCAGCAAATGATTGAGAGAGTGTTTTATACCTTTTGCTATAACAATTCCAGTCCACCCGAACCTCATTGAATTAAACTTTGTGGCTGAACTGAAATTTGACATTGTCCTGCCACTAGATAGACTGACTCAAATTTTTCTGAAACGGAACATCAGTGAGTTTGAACTGCGCATTTTTTTTAAATTGGACCTTGAACTCTGAAGGAGACATTTCAACTGTGCTTTGCTGTGTGTGCCAAGTTAACCGAACTGCTCAAAGTAATTTTGCTACAAATCTTCTAAAGCTGAATGGTTTGATCTTTAGAACTCATACAGGCACATGCATCAATGTTGGCTTTTGCGATTCCTTAATTGCGATTTTTAAGGAATCGCAATTGAGGAATCGCAAAAGCCTATGCATGTAGAAATCGCTTAAAAAATGGTGATTTCTAAACATTCCTTAATTGCGACTTGCAAATTGCTAATCGCAATTAAGGAATACCTCCCCATTCATTCCTACGGGCCTAGAGGCCCATAGGAATGAATCGGAAGACATTCTCAATTTGCGATTCGCAATTAGAGAATTGCAAATTGAGAATTCAATTTCAAGGGTGTCAAAAGGACACCCTATTGCTCCCCTGAAATTGATCTGTGCACATATGTTGCGCACACACATGCCCTAAGGGCATGTGTGTGTGCAACGTGAAACTTTGAAAAATGCACAAATGTGCATTTTTCAAACTTTTTGCAAATTACCATGAAGTTTAACTTCATGGTAATTTGCTACTCCTATTAGCGAAATCGCAATTTTTTTTACTTTGATGCATTACATTTAAGGAATCTCAATTTGGGATACCTTAAATGCAATCGCAATTTATGGAATCTTAATTTAGAGATTCCTTAAATTGTGATTTTTGCATTTGGGATGATGCATCCCAAATGCAAAATACCGGTCGCAAAGGGGCAGATTCTGAGGATCTGCCCTTTTACAACAGGTTTTTAGCTTGATGCATGTGGCTGATAGAGCCTGCCACTACAACCTCTTCAAAACGCATATGTATATACGTAAGAGCATTTGTCTTTGTTATATTGGTATTAGTTGGTTTACCTATTTTTCATAATTTGCTACATTTATTTGCCTGCTGGAAATTCTAAACTTATACAGCATTCTAAAGCCTCTTCATCCAATTGTAAAGGTTTGGCTGCTCCAGATGACCAAACACTACACTTAGATATTGCAAAAAGTGATTATTCGTTGAATGTATACTATGAACTGTTGCATGAGAATGTTGACATGATTGATGCTAGAGACTGTCATGTATACATGAAGTTACCAACCCCAGTTGCTGTGGGGCTCACAAACTACCATATTTCCTTGACATATGCAGCTTCTTGTAGTTTATTAACTAGCTTATTTATGGGACAGACCATTTCCAATACTATAACTCAAACTACAATTGAGTTTTCTCAGCAGTACCTGTGTTGAAACACTTAAATCTTCATCTTGAAGCTAAGCAAGCTGAAACAATTGGATATTTCTTAGACTAACCCTGTCTTTAGATGTTGTTTATGTAAATCGAACCAACTTAGCTTGTGCTTTGACAGAAGTAGTAACTCAGTAGACAACAGACGTAAAGATATTGTGGCTAACGCTACAAATCATTTAAAGGTTCACCAAGGGTACACTTGAAGAAGAGCGTAGAATAGCAGGAAATATGGCAACTTTATCTTTAGACTTGCAACATAAAGGGAAATGTTGCATATTTTAGAGAAAATCTGTTATTAACATACATTTTGTAGATACTAGTGAATGTGACCATACCTTCAAAGGCATAGAAATTTGGAAATGCTGTCTAAGTGGAGTAGATCCTGTATTTTCTGCAGTATATTACATCTGCAGCAAAAATGGCATTTATAAGTTACCTGGGGGATGGTATGGAACCTGCTACAGGGGGATCGTTTTTCCAGAAATCTACAATGTGGGACAAATTGATGAGACTTCTAAAGAGCTGCGTGGGAGAATGAAGAGGGATGCAAGTGCAAATTAAATTGTAGGAGTTATTTTTGGTGTTTTAATACTGTCTGTACTAAATTCTCACAAAATTATAAAGTTTTATACTGTAGTGTATAAATTAGATATTAGTAGAGCAGGAGGGTTTTCAGTTATAGATACAGAAATGATAGCCATGGTTATCAAAAATTGCCTTGCTTTAGATGTCCTTCTCGCAACAGAGGGCAGAGTCTTCCCGATGTTAAAGATTCATGAATGTTGCACCTATAAAAGTAATAGGAGTAAAGAGCTAAAAGGTTACATCAAAAACATTACTGATTTAGACAATGATCTGAAAGAATTAAAAGCTGATGGTGCCTGGGAAACAGTAATGAAAGGACTTTCTGCTGCTAGAAATTGTTGGAATATTTAGGGAATGGAATAATGGGAAAAATCTTGAGACCTTTAGTGGTAATTGTTCTGTATGTGTTGCTGGTGTTTAGAACAATAAAATTATGTAAACATGCTCAAGAGAGAAATAAAGTGAAGAGAAAGGGAGGAGATGGAGAATTAGAAGACAAGTAGAATCAATACTATGATGAAATGAAAGGTCTGACGGATTCCAGGTGCAAAAGGATTAAGAAGACAGGATAAAGACAACTGAAATGAGATCTGTGAAACTTGATGTGAGATTTATATGGTTGCTTGATTTGTCATCAAGAGGGGAGTGGATGCATAGTAAATTGATACTTGCATAGCGCACTACTCACCCACAAGGGTCTCAAGGCACTTGTACGAATACCGCTGTGGAACCCATCCTGGCTTTCCCTGTGAGGCGTCCACTCCTGGGCACCCCCAAGGTGGAGGCCAGGCATCCTTAGCGTTGTGGGGGCCGTTGTGGAGATTAAGCAAGCTATTGCCCAGAGTTGCAGAGGGGGACTCCATGATTGGAATAGGCACCGAGGCGAGAATTATCAGGTCCGTGGAATTTTGAGCCCAAAACCCACCGAGGCAGGGAATTGAACCCTGGTCCCGGGCTAGACCTCTGCATTAGGGTCTGCCGCTCTAACCATTGAGCCACACTTCTCCACAAAGTGAAAACTGTTCATCCTTTGCACAAAACATAACAACGATTATGAGAAAATGAAATACAGGTACCATAAAAGAGTGCTTAGATGTTAGAATTTGTAGGAAATATATAATGTGTTTTTAAATATGTCTAACAGTTGATTTTCGTAAAGGTATTGAATCATGC
Source organism: Lissotriton vulgaris (assembly GCF_964263255.1). NCBI lineage: Eukaryota > Metazoa > Chordata > Amphibia > Caudata > Salamandridae > Lissotriton > Lissotriton vulgaris. The sequence goes on from NC_141691.1 coordinate 888,287,047, forward strand.
TAAACATTCTAACAGCCATGCATTTACTTATCATAACAGAATCTTTTGAAATGTAATAATAATCATAAATGTAAGAAAATATAGTTATGAAACATTACTAAGATGATTTACAACTTTATATATTTACAAGATGAATTTAAATGTGAAAACAATTTTCAAGTCCTATTGAACACTATTGAATTTTGAAAAGTTGGTGCAAATCTGCTATGCTTAAAGTTAGAAAACTGAAACTTTCTCGTCATGTTCCTTATATAAGATGAGTCTCAAATGTTCTAAACGGAAAATGATTACTAAATGTATGCATATATGTTACATGTATGTATTTTCAAATATATGTATCAGCTGGTAATATTTTCTAATTAACAATCCTCTTATGAAAAGCTATGACACTTAAACTGCATAGAAGATTTAACTAATGAATTATTTAGTTATTTCCAACTAAACGTATATTAATTCTGGTATACTGCTTTTAATGTGAATTAACTCGCTTTCGTTCTTTAGGCCTGCACTTTCTCATAATATCAGTGAGAATATTTTTTATTCTAGTTTTCACTCAAGTAATATTTGTGTTCTTTCTCATGAGACATGAAGAGTTTTTAACTACCACTCTCGCATCCGGAGCTGATAGACCCCGAAGCCGCCATGCAGGTTTTTCGTAATTAGGGCTACATTATCTTCGACTATCAGGCCATCACTCAACTGGTTCTTCTCGTCTACTATTACCTGCACCCACCACTCTGAAGCAATTCTTACCGCTAAGCATAGTGAAACCACAATACCGATCGGTCAATCACCTGATAGCCTTGCCTGTCTCCTTAATTTGGATAATTGTAACTTCGAACTCTCAGTGCAATAAGACGGTGACCTGATGAAAGCGATAACGCCGAAACGCGCGTAATCCTATCTACCGCCTTGCCTCCATCTAATTGTCTAAGTTATGGTTGTACTGTTTTCCATTAATTATATCCTGTATATAAACTGTGTAAATGTAAACTTATATGTGATAACTTTTTGAATCATGATAACTAAATCACAAAATCGAAGGAAAATACTGAAAAATGAACTCTAAAATAAAAGAATATAAATTTTTTGAATACTTTGGTTATATATTCTTAATTATATGTCATCATTTAGGTATTGTCGTGGGGTGATATTTTGAGATTTTTCCTTGACCTGTAACCGCTTTTGTCAATAATATGACTGACTCAGCTATTTACTTTTACCTACAATGTTCTTTCCCTATGTATAGTGAGTCTATCTAAAATATAGGGGTTCCCCTTTTCCAAATCAAACATGAAGAGACTTGATACATATTGTGTTACATTTATTGATACTCCTATGAGAAACAGTCATTTGCGAGAGCACACAAGTAAGATCTAGAAATTAATGGCCTTTTGTGTTTTAACCATGTGCCTGAGACAGACAGTTGTTTCCTATGCTTAGTATGGAAAATACCTACTTGTCGCCACTTTTGCACCTCATGAGCAAAAGATTACTTCATGTTATGTTATGTTATAGGTATTTATTGTGCGCACAGCTGCTCCAGCAAAGGAGCGTCCTGGCGCCCTAACAAGGTAGAACATAGCACAACTCAAAACCAAATCAGATAGGGACAGCTAAAAGGAGAGACTAAAACAGAAAGGTTTTAATGGCTTTCCGAAAATGCATGAGATCCTCCAACAAACGAATTTCCACCGGGAGAGAGTTCCAGATTGCTGCGGCTTTTACACAAAAAGATCGGCCACCGGCACGACAAAGCCTGAACCGAGGGACCAAGGCAAGGGCCTGGCCCAAGGAACGAAGAGAGCGTGTTGGGACATAAAAGGACAGAAAATTGGACAGAATCTGAGGACCTATGCCCTTCCGAATTTTAAAAGTCAAACAAAGGACCTTCAAATGAATTCTCTTCCTCACTAGTAACCAATGCAGGGAGCGAAGAACGTTGGAAACAGGGCAGAATCTGGGCAGGCCGACTATCGCTCTAGCTGCGGCTATTTGTACCCGTTGTAGGCGGGTAATTTCTGCCTGATTAGCCCCCACCAGGAGGGAGCTGGCGTAATCCAGGCGAGAAATAATCGTAGCCTGAATCACCAGTTGCCTAGTTGGGGCATCAAAAAATTTAAGAACAGGTCTTAAACCCCGAAGAACGCCAAAACAGCAGGCTGCAGTTTTCTTAGTATGGCCAACAAAGGTGAGGCCAGCGTCCAGCCAAACTCCCAGATTTCTTAGTTCCGAGACCATAGTCGGAGCTGGTCCCAGTTCTGAGGGCCACCACCTGTCACCCCAAAGCTCCACTCTCTTCCCGACAATCATAATCTCTGTCTTAGTAGCATTAAGCTGGAGACAGTTCGCCGTCAACCAGTTGGCCACCGCCTTTAGTCCATTCTGAAACCTGGGGGCGTCATGTTCCGCATCCCCACTGAGAGTAACCACCAGCTGAGTGTCATCGGCATAAGAGACCATAGTCAAGCCCCACTGCCTTGCGACCTCAGCCAGCGGTCTCATGTACAGGTTGAATAACGTGGGGCTCAGCGAGGATCCCTGCGGAACCTCCATGGCCAGAGGCTGGAATTTGGACTGAAAGGGTGGGATGGCCACACAGAAAGAACGATTGTCAAGGAAGGAGCGAAACCACTGTAAAGCCTGTCCCCCAACACCAATCTCCTCTAGCCGGTGCAGCAGAATGCTGTGGGAAACAGTGTCAAAGGGGGCGCTGAGGTCTAATAATACCAGCGCCGCCGTCTGACCAGCATCCAACACCGCACGTAGGTGCTCTACCATTGCAAGAAGGGCCGTCTCCGTGCTGTGCCCAGCACGAAAGCCATTCTGCGTGGAGTCTAGGGCATTAGTCCGGGCAAGATGTTCTGACAAGGCCAGGTTAACATGAGCCTCCGCAATCTTCGCCGGCCAGGGTAGTAATGAAATAGGGCAATAACTTTCGGGTTTCGAAGAGTCCAACGAAGGCTTCTTAATGATTGGAGAAACCACCGCCTGCTTCCATTTAGTTGGAACCACAACTGAGGTCAGTGAAAGATTAATTAGGGAACACACTGCAGAGCGTCCCAGAAAGGACTGGTCTCTGAAAAGAGCGGGTCTTACTGGATCCGACGGAGAGCCAGATTTAATTTGCGAAGCAAATTTATTGAACCCCTCCGAGAGTAATGGGGGAAAAGAGTGCAGGATAGTATGGCCTTGAGCACCATCTAGGACTCCCAAAACTGGCCCCGTACTAGGGAAGGCCCGGTAGATGACCTGGACCTTCTCCAAAAAGAAGGAAGCCAAGGTCTCACAGTGGGAAATGGACCCCACTGCCCGGGGGGAAGTCCTTTTCGCCAAAAGATCTTTATCGGCTTTAAATATGGTCTTGGACGGATTCGAGCTGTTGCGGAATTCCGAAGCATAGAATGCCGCACGAGCTCTGCAAATAGCTCGATGGTAGATCTTGACGGAAGCAACGTATGCGGCTTTCAAATCAGCCCCATAAGACTTCCGCCACGCTCTTTCCGCCCGTCATGGATGTTGGACGAGGGTGATGTGACAATGGGTGTTACATCCGGACTGATGAACTATAATATTGAATTGCACCCAGGAGAAGGGGCTCTTTCTCTCTGACCAGCTTGCCCCCAGGCTCTCTGGTCTCACCCTTCCTCTGTTGATTTTGAGCTATCAAACCTACTGGCTTGCTGGCTGACTCACTTGATACTGCCAAGAACTTTACAGACTCTATCTACCCCTGAAAAGGCACGAACCTCCTGCCTAGTGGACTTTCTTTGGACTCCTGGCCGAACCATATCCCAAAATGTCTTGTCGAGATTCCTTTTTGAAATTGCCAAACTAGAGATTCTTTCTTGATTTATCTACTGCTATGGAATTTGAGAAATTCACCTTTAGACTCTGTATTAATGTATAGTTTCACACTACACTGGCAACTGGCGTATTGTAATCCATTAATTAACTTCTTGATGATTGATGTATTGATTACATTTGCTAAATTTATCAATTTTACTTGAGGTTTTGCCATAGGGAAGCACAGCAGGCCTTCCTGCTGCGCTTTCCTAGGGCAAAAGAAAAGGGCAGCAATGCGCCGTATCTATAGGATACAGCGCATTCCTGTCCCTTTCCCCTGCGCTGGCGCACAATGGGCTGCCTGCGCCAGCGCAGGCACCTTTGCACATTGGTGCAATTATTTTTGTACAGGAAGGGAGACCTCTCTGTACACAAATAATCACAAGATGCTTTTCCTCTTTCTATGTGTGCTGTAGAAAAAGTAGAAATAAAGATATTTCTCCCCGTTGCACTTCCCTTTTGGCACTGCCTTAGATTTATGATTTCTAGTAAGTCTGGGGCAGTGTCAAAAGGCCATGGATGTTGCTAGGAACACCCACAGCAACACCCAATGCACGCCCCTTTAACGCAGAACAATGTGTTAAAGGGACTGATATTTATCAGGCAACAGTACGCCAAAAATGGGGCTTAGTGCTGCCTGATAAATATCACACAGGCTTCTGCGCCACGGAACTGCGCAAAGGGCCTCATAAATGAGGCCCTGGGTCTCTTGGGTTGCCTAATTGTTCTTCCATAAGGACTGTACTTGAGATAATATGTTTCTAAATGTACAGCAGAAATAATCATGAATTGTTTTCAGAGCATCAGGTTCTGTAATTACTGTTTGTCATTGCAGCAACCGTGGTATTAGTCTGTGTGATCTTGGCCCGTTTGAATTTCTTTAGGAAAATTGGACTTCCTGTTGCCATTCTGTATATTTACAGAATAGTACTGAGAGTCATTTATTTGAACCTCATTACAAATGTATATGCTGCCACTAATTCCTGGTTCCTGTTCGATAGCCAACATTGACACCCTAGAGTCCTCCACTTCTCAATGCGATGAGCAAGATCTAACGGAGAACCAAGTGAAGGAGAGCAAATAAAATAAGGTTAAGGATAGACAGATCTTTGGGCCCCATGCAAAAAGAGAGAAAAAGCACTTCATTAGGTCTATAACTCAACTTTCAAACCTTTAAGAACAGTTCTTGCACTCAGCAGCAGAATATAATGCTTAATAATTTGATTTTAGTATCAAGGCACACTTTTGTTGCTCCTCAGGGTACTAAATAATAGCTGTTACTACTAATCGTACTCAATGAACCAATTAGGGAGGAAGGCAAATTGAATCCCTGCTTCTAGTATTTGAATCTGTGACCTGCCAATCACTGTATGTTACAGCATCAAGTGTTTATGACCTGCACATAACCATATGTGTCAGCAGTCAGTGTTCAGCTCACTGAGCCATCCTCTGACTATATGTTCTTGAAAAGTACCATGTATTCAGCGAATATTTGAATATTTATTTGCGTGTTTGTGTACATTCCGTGAATCATCTTTCATTGCTTCCATCCAAGGCTGTAGCCATTTATTGTTTTTTGTTATTTATAGCCCCACTGCTCCTGCAAGTAATACATTTTTATATTTTACCTAACCTAGGACAGATTTCCATTATATCATTGTTAATACTTAATTCAAATGCACCGTTATTAGTATAGGCTCAATCCAATCCTGAAGTGATGCCTTGTGTTCAGCACCCCTTTCCAAACACAGCAGGCCTTTAGAAGATTCCAGATTAATCGAGTCATTTTCAGAATAAATGATGAACTTACTGGTGTCCTAAAGGTCATGCATCCAATCAAAATTGGATCAGTGATTTTTGAAATCTGCCCATATGCAGCTATTTGGTAGGAAAGATAATTACTAATGTGTTGAATAACGGCTGTTTTCAGTTGCCAATTGTTATAACCTGTGCATGGTTGCATTATTCACATTTGCAAGGATCCGTTTATTGTTTCGTTTACCGGTTGCTTGGTATTGTAGGCATTTTCAGTCGGTAAGACTGGCTTTAATTACTAGGATCATGCAGATGGTCGAATTTCAGAAACTGAATGTAGTCCTGGGCATCTAAAGTGGTTTAAATATATTACATTTGGCAACCAATGCTGTCCATAGATATTCAGAATTACAGGAGCTGTTGAAATGTTGGCAACATCACTGGCAGGGTGTGATGAAAAGTATTTTAATTGTTGTTTAATTCTTGGCACCCAGAAGCCTCGCATTCTGAAAAGGCAACCACGCTAGAGGGATGTTGCACAATTCAACGAAGAACACATAAAGAAATATGAATTTTAAAATTTATTCATTGAGATTTTGGAGTGCAAAGACAAGACAGGGCGATAGGCCTGCACCAGTTCTATGGTAGTCACCTTCCTCTTCAGAATTCAAAGCTTATCTATAGCTTAATCTATTTAAACTGCACATATTCAGAAAAAAAGAAGAAATAAGCTAAACTTATGATTAAAGAATAAAAAGGGACACGTTGCAGTTAATCCTATGTTAATGCTCTCCATATTCGGGGCCACATCACACATGTGGCACTGGTTCTTTTCAGTGGTGGCTGGCATCCTTTGTGGTTGGTTGGGCGGGTGCAGGAGCACGAGGGGCGCAAGGGGAGGTCGGGGGAATGGTAAAAAGTAAATAAAAGAAACACTTACCTTGCTGCACCGGTGTGGCGTCTCTGCTCTCCTTGTCAGACCGAGGCACAGGAGGCACAGATAAGGCTCCCCTGACCAATCACAATGCTGCAATGCGCTTAGGAGTGGGCAACCCACTCCTTTCCTGCCCTGCTCCGAAAGTGGAGTAGGCCCACCCGCAAAGCAGCAGGAAACATAAAATGATAACTCAAAGTTATTATCTTTTTGTTTTCTTTACTTTGCAGTGCACTGCTTAAAAGCAGTGGGGCGACGCTCCCCCGCCATAGCGGAGAAGCTCCCCCTGGTTCTTTTCAGGCATTTTGAGATCATGGTTTGCACCATAGCACGTAGTTGCATACATTTTTCCTCCAGAGGTTCACAGGGCCTCCTTACGAAGACTATGGACATCATTCAAACAGACAATGTTCTATGTAATGGGTGCATTTACTAACAACTGTATTAAACTCCACTCCAGATCAAGACTAAATGTAACCATAAGGAGCAAATTTGAAATTCAACTTGTATTGTGAGTCGTACATCACAGTAGTGTGCTATCGACCTCCATCCACAGTGCAAGAATGAAGTCCCACTGATCCGCATGTGCACTTTCCATATCTTTCATGGGTACTTGGGTCTGGACAGCAGGTCGAGAAGGCACACCTCTGGTTGGTGAAAGCTTCTGATACATGATTTGAGTTGAGAATTTCTGTCAATAAGGGACTATATATAGTCAGTCATGTCGATAACGTGTAAGCAAAATCTGCATTACCAGTATTCCATCTTGGGAACATATCTGATGCTCCTGTGTACAGGTAATTGTGTTGTAGTAACTTGAATCTAGGGTTCCCAGAATCTAAGGAAGGGAAATTTAGTGATCTGTACATGCAAGGGGCAGGAAATAACCTGTACGCTTTTCACTTTGGCTGGGGGATCAACCTACAACAGACTAATCCAGCTGGCTAGTATGGTTACAAATCACGGGGCATATTTACAAGGAGTTAACAGCACCTTTTCCAACGTTCTGGTGACGTTAAGTCATTCGTCCTTAACGTGGCTTAACACCGCCTTTTAAATAATGCCCCAATTCATGCAGAACTTAGAGTGAAAGGGGTGTGCAATCAGCGGCAGATCCTCCCTTATGGAGATGGAGCGTCGCCCCACCTGCTGCCAGCAGGCACACACATTAATAAAATGGTAATAAATACCATTGTCGAAGGCTTGCGCTGCTACAGGGCGAGGGCAGGGCGTTTGGGCTGATTAGTGCAATTGAACTAATACTTCAACCCCCTGCCAGTGCACATGTCAGTTTTGCCAGCTGCCTACAGCCAGCCAATCTGACCTGCACACTTCAGAGACTGCAATCCCAGGGCTGAGAAACAGCCGTGGGATTGCAGCCGCTGACCCCCAGCCTCAAAATGAGTGCTGGGTTAGCCTGCTCCAACCAATCCTGGACCTGCGCTGAAGCTCCAGGATTGGTTGGACTCCCCTTGCACAAGGGAAGAAGTTTCACCCTTTCTGACCCAGATGCCGAGGAGAGTGCCACGAGAAGAGAGAGACGATGACCAGACCCATGGCCATCAATCGCAACATATAAATAGTGAGTTTTTATAGACTGATGCCCCATATTTACAAGGTATGGAGCAGAGACAAAAGTATTGCCAGGGTATACCTGGTCTTAAGCAGGTGATATGAGAAGAAATGTTGTATTTCGCCTCGTATTTTGCTCTTTCCATGTGTGCTGCATTCTGCAGTACACATAGAAAAAGAAATCGCCTCTAAAGATTGTTTATTTGCAGTAAGATGTCCCTTCCGGAACATAAACAATCGCCCCCCCCAGTGCAGGTACTCTTGCAACATGGCCCAAGAGTGTCTGCACTGGCACTAAGCAGCTTCTTTTGCACCCGCCCTGGAGGAAACGCAGGGGTGCACAGCATTCTTGTAAATATGGCTCGTCCCTGCGTTTTGAAACTTAGAGAGCGCAACATTACCAATTTTGGCATAACACTTCGCTCAGCCAGTCTCTAGTAAATATACTCCCACGTTTCTTTCAGACATTCAAAGAAGAAGTGCCTGTTTAGAGGTCTGCAAGCCTTTTCCATATCATTGGCAGCCGCAGTCGAACTAGTTGAACAATCTCCTAATGTTTGAAGTGGTAACTCTACCCAGTAGAAGCTCCGATTGACCCGGCTGCAACAGACCAGGTTATTTTTTCGAACTTCTACTAGCTAACATCTGGCCCAAAGTAGTACAGTCTGTGTCACACAAGTCAGTAGGCCTCCACATCTAGGTCATCTCCTTCAGCGTTTGCCTGCACCACCACTATCACCTCCTTAGTGGTTGGAGTTATGGGACCAGATGTGCCTGCCTCCTGGTACACCCCAAGCAGCTCTGGCAGTAGCTGTTCCTGAAACTTAATATAACATTGTACTGGAAATCTGCCACTTTAAGGTGTTTTAACAGTGGCCATTGTCTTACTAGCTTCACTCAGTTCCAGCACTCTGCGTGGGGCATCCAACACTCCCCTTGTGCATTAATTAGATTGGTTGAACCCATCATTATTAATACATATTCTAACAGTGCCATCAGCAATGATTTGTTCTTGGATGAGTACAACAGTGTGTAATACCATGCTAGTGCATTATTAATATCAAATTGTGAATACACCACTGTACCTTTAGTAGACTGTACAGCCGTAACCTGAGAGTGCTGTCCCGAACTTTAGTAGCCATGACAATAGATGAGAAGAGCTGTCATCCTTACTGTGTTTTCTGGCTGTGAACTGACAAGGCCTAATAAGGCTCTTACTAGTCTGGAGATCATGTGCTCCATTCTAGAGGGGGACTCGCCTGACTGTTCAACATGGACTATTTCCATGAAAAACAAGGTCAGTATTGATTTGCACAAAGCGTGCCTCATTCTGTATCGGCACAGTGGGCACAAAACAATGCTTTGGAATAGGGAATGAGTCGAGGGTACAAACGGGTAGACGGAGTCTATGCACTCTTTTCACAGGACGGATGTTGCCTACCCTGTCAAAAGGTTAGGACCACAGAAATATGGTAAACTTGTTCCTGTGTAATTTTCAGATACTGGGACACATTCAGCAGCTTTCGTTGGCAGCACCAATTTATCTTACCATTATTATTATTCCCAGAGATTTACTGGGCACACAAAGATCTCTGCAGCAGGTGCCTTGACCATAAGATATTTTGAAATGCAGACTGTGCAACCAATTAAGCAGAACAAATTTACTGCCACGTTTTTCTTTGTTGCCAAATTCTATGTGGCAGGGTTTTAAAAAATGATATGATAATGACATTATATGATAAAATTATTTATTGAGCGCACGTACACCAGCGGTTTCTTGGTGCATAGGCGGAGATGCATTGACATAGGCAGCGGGGGGGGGACTAGTTATAGGCCAGGGAATAAAGCCATGTTTTGAGCGATTTCCTAAACTGAATGTAGGAGGGGATATGGCACAGTGCCGAGGGGAGAGAGTTCCAGAACTGTGGTGCCAAGGATGAGAACCTTAAGCCACCGTGTCTTTTCCATTTGAATAGACAGGGGGTCAAAGATATGAGCTGGAGGAGCGAAGGTCTCAAGATGGAGTGTAGCGCTTTATTTTGGAAGCGATAAAAACAGGACCATGGGAGGACAAGGCTCTGTGGATCAGGCAGCCCAGTTTGAAGAGACTGCGCTGGGTCACTGGGAGCCAGTGCAGGCTCTTTAGCAGGGGTTTCATGTGGCTGAATTTCGGCTGGCCGTGGACAAGCTTTGCGGCTTGATTCTGTGTCAATTGTAGCCAGCGTGATTGAGCAGGGATTCCGGCATACAGTGAGTTTGCGTAATCTATACGTGACATTGCTAGGGCCAGTGTGACTTGGATAGGAGCCTCGGATGAAAGAAATCTGCACATTTTTCGAATTCTTCGCAAGTGGAAGAAGCAGACGGATTCACCGAATTGATCTGGGCTGTCATGGAGAGGTCACTGCTAATAGTTACTCCTAAGCTCTTGAGCAAGCTGACTGGGGAGTTCCATGGATTGGCTGAGGACCCTGTGAGGACCAGCTCCGTCTTGTCGGGGTTGAGCTTCAACTGGTTTAGGTTCATCCAGTTACTGATGAAGTTTATAGTTGATTGAAAGTTCTCCATAGAGGAGGGAGAAGAGTCAATGATAAAAATAAGCTGAAGATCGTCAGCGTAATTAAAAGTAACTACTTCTCTCTTCCGGAGATCAAAGATCAGGGGGAGAATGTATACGTTGAAAAGAAGGGGGGAGAGGGAGGACCCATGGGGGACCCCGCAGGTTAGTCTTTTTTTAAGGATAGGTGCCACTTCCGCTGTCTTAAAGGTGTTGGGGATGATGCCCGAGTTGAGGAAGCTGTTTAGGAGCAATAAGGGGGGTTCAGTAATGTGGGAAAATATCTCCCGGGTGATGTGGGGAGGGCAGATGTCCCTCGGGGAGCCAGAGCGGACCTTCTTAAGAAGGGAGAAGAGCTCCTGAGATATTGGAGGGAAAAGGTCAAGGAAGGAAGGGTTTTGATAGGTATGGCAAGAACAGGGGGTGAGGTGGCCTTGGGAATACTGGTTTTGATCTTGGTGATTTTGTCGATGTAGTAGGAATTAAGGGAGTCACAAAGGGTTTGTGATGGGGAAGGTTTTACGGTGATCTGAACTGGTTTCACGAGTTCATCAACGATGGAGATGTCTTTGGCTTTGTTAGTGGAATCGGGGATTTTGGAGGAGAAATAGTCAGATTTAGCATCTAGAATGGCAGTTTTGTAATCTTTAAGGGCTGATGTGAAAATTGATTTTTTGAGGGGGCAGTAGTCCTGTCTCCACCTACTCTCAGTTTGGAGCGATGCAAGTTTCATATCCTTGAGATCCTAGGAAAACCAGCGCTGAGCGTCATGGAGCCTCTTGTTGGTGAACTTTTTTCAGAGGAGCAAATCTATCTCTTGCCGAAGCTAGTCAGGCATTGATGTTTTCTGCCTGAGTGTGCGGAGAGACAGAAGGGCCCAAGGGCTGTAAGGGGCTAGGCACAGAGGTAGATAGGAAGGAGTTCAGAGTAGTAATATCTACCCGGCTCCAATTCCTAACCAAAGGGGAGTCCGATGAGGGGGCTTTTGTGACTGGGGTATTAGGAAGGAGATAAAATGGTGGTCGGACCATGTGCAGGAGTGCTTTGTAAGTTAGTGATATTAAGGTTGGAGGTCCAGACCTGATCTAAGGTGTGTCCTTTAATGTGGGCGGGTACTTTGATGTGCTGGGAGAAGTTCATTCCTTTCAGCAGCTCGGAGAATTCTACTGAGCACAGGCTTTCACAGGGATCAAGCTGCCAGTAGTTAAAATCGCCAATAATCAGGATGCTTGCATGGTTGACCGCCAGCTCAGCTATCAGATTACCAAAAGATTGTGGAAAATTAGGCATATGGACCAGGGGCCTGTAGAGTAAGGCACAGGTGAAAGAGGAACCTTTAGATTCAAACTTAAAGAGAAGGCTGTCGACCGATGGAATAGTTGAAGTGGTGAGAAAGGATATTTTATGTGACTGAGGTATTATGGCCACGACTCCACCCCCCTTTTTACTCTCAAGCCTGTTGGCCTGAAGGACATAGTAATTGTCTGGAGTTGCAGCCAGAATGTCGGCAGTGGATTCGGCAGTTAGCCATGTCTCGAATAAGAGTAGTATATCAGGTTTGATGGAGTATAGGAGATAAAATATTTCTAATTGGTGCTTTACCAGAGAGCGAGTGTTAAGATACCAAATGGACAGTGTGTCCAGACTGGTTGTTGTACAAGGGGGAGAGGTGCTAGGGAGGGCATCCCTCGTGTCGGTAAGTGGCTGTGGACATGGAGATTGGGAGTGGGACAGCAGGAAGTATTTTTGTTGGACAAGATCCTGAGTGTGTCTAAAAGTCTCCTGGTCTCTGGGTTGATGGCCCATTTCCCCTGAAGGGAGTTGAGTTCTGTTGAGGAGTAACAGAGGGGGAAATGGGCATAATCCGTGGCCCCAGCTGTCCGTGGACGGGCGCAGATGGGCTTGCCTTTGGCGCGCCAGCGGTGCGTCCGCTGCGCGACGGGAAACACATTGGCAGATATAGGCTGCAAGCACTGCGCTAGTCGCGGTGCTCCGCCCCCAACTGCCATCGACGAAAGACTGTCTGCCTGAGTGAGCCTGCACCCTCCACAAGAATCAGGAGAGCCCCGTGGTGGACCGGGGTGCAGGCGGCAAGTAAAGACAGAAGGCAGGTAAAAGAATTGTATAAGTTGAGGCCCAAAGTTTGAATTATGTGGTGTCACTTTTTTGGCACTACCCGAGGCAAAATCTAATTTGTTAAATATTCTAATGTTCTCAAATATACTCATGATAGACCTGCTAGACATATGTGTGAGGTCATAAGATGTGATATCACTTCTTGTGAGGTAATGGGATGTGATGCTTACTTCCTATTACACCACAACATCACGCACTGCGATGTCACGTGTCATGATGTCACTTGCATGCTGCCTAACTTCGTTACTACCCCCACTTCTTTTATTAAGACTTGTGCCCTGGGTTGAAATCTGTGTTCACTGTAAACTGTGCGCATGCACGCAGATGCAGCACCCCTTTTCTTGCACCCAGTGTCTCTCCAGGAGTGCGCAAGACTTGATCCGCAGCTCTATTTAAAGACGCATGCTTTTCAGCAGAAGGCATTTTCTTTCTGCAGACTTTCTACTGAAGGCCGTCATCTTTGCCTTTAACGAGCCAAATTTAAAAAAAAACACTGCAACATGACGAACTCCTGATTCAGACAACACAGGCCCTTCAATCGTCAAGTACTGATCATCGCCCAGGGGCAGCCATAAAGATGCTAGGACTACCATTAAAGAAATTTCACACAGGAGCCCTGTTTTGTTTACATGAACTTCATAGTAATTAACACTGCTTCTAAATGGATGGAGTCATTTTCTGCTTACCTGGCGCTTTCCTTGAAGCACACAATAACTATCAAGGTAAAACTGTAAATACAACATCAAGCATTGAGCAGGCCATGAAGTCCAATATGGTGCAAAATGGTAGGAGTCACAAAGAAGGTTTGTGAAAATGTGCATCCTTATATAGCTTAATAAAACATAGCTATGTACCTCAAAGGTTCGGTTTCAAGTACTGTATGAGAACTGGTATTTCAAGGCGGGAACAAAAAAGATGAAAGAAGGAATTAGGGAATAAAAGACGGCCATCTGGTCTCCCTCTGCCTCAATGGAAGGGCGTCTGCTTGTCCTTGGTGGGGACATGGACTCTGCGGCCAAGGTGCTTGGAGCCCCAGCAGGGCCTCAGGCACAGGCTGCGAGGGAGTCCCTGATGGGCCTCTGACCTGGGGCCCGCAGTCACCCTAACATGCAAGTGAAGCGGGGGAGGCCTCCTCATGCCCAATGGATACCAGTCCCAGGCCCTTGGCGATGCTGCAGGCAATATGACGGAGCCCAGGGCAGGAGCGTCTGGCGCCGGGGCCCAGATGGAGCTCCTTGACCCTGGCACACAGGACCCCATCCTGAGTGCTTGGACATGCAGCAGGCCGCAGGACAGGGGCCCCTTCACAGGGCCCGCCAGGACCCCAGTCAGAGCTTCTGAACCCGGCACAGTAGGGGAAGCCGTCCCTTGGCGGTGCAGCTGGCTGGAGCCCAGGGCAGGAGGGCCCGCCTCATGGCCCGGTGGGGCCCTGGGGCCAAGTCAGAGCTTCTAGACCTAGGCGGGTATGGGAGGCCTCACCGAGACCCCATCCTGGGTGCTATTACATGTGGTAAGCAAGAGGACAGAGCTCAGGATGGGGGCCCCCACCCCGGGGCCCCGGTCAGAGCTTCTGAATCTGTCCAGGCAGGGGAAGCATCCCCGGGCCCAATGGACCATCGTGCCTTGTCCTTGGTGGTGTCACAGGCCAGAGAAAGGAGGACAGAGCTAAGGGTGGGAGAGCCTGGCCCGGGGACAGGCGGGTTCTGGTCAGAACTCCTGGAACCAGCTCATAGGGGAGGTCTCCCTGGCCCCTTGGCACCCCATTCAGGCAACTTGGACATATGGCGGGCCACAGAACGGAGCCCAGGACTGTGGGGCCCCACCCCAGGGCCTGACGAGGCCCTGGTCAGAGCGTCTGAACCCGGCCAAGCAGCATAAGTCTCCCTTGGCCCGACTAACCCACCGTCTGGCCCTTGGCATGGTGACAGGCCAGGGCATGGACCCAGGGACCCTGAGGCCAGGTCGGAACTCCTGGACCCAGGCGTGCAGGGGACCCCATCCTGGGTGCTTGGACACATGGCAGGATGCAGGATGGGATCCAGGAGAGTAGGGCCTCTACCCCAGGGGCCCTGGATGTGGGCCATCTGGTAGCTGGCTGAAAACCATTAGAGCTTGAGGGTAACTGAGGTTCCCTGTCGCTAGTAATCCAAAGTAAGAATACCCCCCTTTCTTGTAATCCGTGTGCACCGACTGACAGAGGGGACCGAAGGTGCGGGTGCATCCAGCCTCCTGGAGCACTGGCTGGGCCCAAGAAAGCAAAGGATCCATCATCGTGACTTCCAGAGCAGCACAGCCTTCTGGTCACCCCATTAGAATACATGTCATGCGACTAGATGGCTCGGCTCAGGGGACCCTGCCTTCCAAGTGCTCGGAGCCCCAGCTGGGCCACAGACACAAGCCTGCAAGAGGGGTTCTGACAGAGCTCCGACTGGGGTCCCATGGGCATTGTAATGCACAGGCGAAGCGGGTAACCAGATGGCCCAGGGCAAAGACCCTGGCACCAGGCCCTGGGACCCAGGCACCAGTGACCATTGCCCAGTACACAATCCTCAATCCCCAGGAATCACAACCCAGGACCCAGTTCCCAGGACCCCTGTCCCGGGCCCTTGGCGGTACAGCAGGCTGGAGGACAGAGACCGGGGTGGAAACACCTGCCCCGGGACCTGGCGGCAGCAGTCAGAGCTCCTGGGCTCAGCCATGCCCAGACAATTGGTAATAGCATTTGTTCTACTTTTTTTGTTCCCTTAGATGTTGGACCCTAGTATCTAGGGAACCCTAGCCAACCAAGGACTATCCAAGGTGGGCTGACGTTTGTGGCTTGCACCACTCTTAATTAACCAGAATCCCTTGCAAACCTCAAACTTTAACTATACAAGCATATATTCCTCACATTTCTATGATGTCTGAAATCTTCAGGGAGTCCCACCCTTCCTTCCACCTGGCTTGCACCAAGTCTCCCGATACAAATGGTACCTCACTTGTGTGGGTGGACATAGTGCCCACGACAGGACATGGCCCAAACCACAACTTGGAAGCAGCAAATTTTTCCACCAAAAACTGAACTTTTCGTTTTTCCAATGAGACAATCGGCTCATTTAACTTTCAATGTAAATACATCAGTGCGCCATGGGCACCGATCATTATTACACTCAATAAAAATAAAATGGCAGGGAAAGCTCTTCCCCTGCTTCCGAGGCTGCAAAATATTTAAAAAGCATCCTCCACACACGGTCACTTTGGCGCAGGATGTAACCATTACATAGTTGGCACAGAAAGGGCTAAGGCTTCTTCGAAGTGATGAAAGGGAGCAGAATCAGAGGAAGAATGAAGACGGAACAATCTGGCTGGTTGGGTACGTGTCCTATACTCATGCAGCCCTAAGGCTACATAGGGAAGTGATAAAAAGAAGTAGAAGCAGGTGAATTGTAATCCTTCATAAAAAACAATATAAACTAATCTTTCCTCTCACCTACCTATCACTCATGACCCCTTATTACCCCTACTGTTCCCCATTTTGCATGTTGAAGTAGTCTTGGGCCAGCATATTATTAAACAATCACCAAACATGTTATCATGTTCTCCTTTTCCATATACCCCTATCTCCTGTCCCTCTTATTTTCCCTTGCTTATTTGAGAGCAGGTTTGGAATGCCATATGCCCCTCATGAACTTCCAAAATGCCCCGACGCAGCCCTTACAGAGCACTTGCTCCCAGAGGTGCTTTAAAAGCACAGAGCGCCCTCCGCAGCGTGGGACGCTTGAACTCCGTGAGGGAAACGGCTTTTTCTCACATCAACAGACGCCGTGAGGGGAACGGCCCAGGGAGAGACTACACCCTCCAGCAGCACCCTGCAGCCAGCGATGCAGCCCTGACACTGCACTTGCGCCCGGGGGCACTTTAAAGGCACATAGCGCCCCGCAGCGCGGGACGCTTGAACGCCGTGAGGGAAACAGCTTTTTTTCTCACATCAGCAGACGCCGTGAGGGGAACGGCCTGGAGAGAGACAACACCCCCCAGCAGCACCCTGCAGCTTACAACGCAGCCCTGACACTACACTTGCGCCCGGAGGCACTTTGAAAGCACAGAGCGCCACCCGCAGCGAGGGACTCACGTGGGTGGCACGCCGAGGAAAGTCTGGGCTAAGGGAGGGCCCGTCCTTGCCTGTCATTGCCAGGAAGAGGCAGGGCAGGGCCACCCCCCTTTCACTCGAGGACGTGGTCTTTTCTCTTGTTTAGCGTTTGGAGCCCGCCTGCAGGTACAGAACTTATTGTGGAAACCATTTACTGAACTTGTTGGCATCTCTGATGTTCCATTGTCATCTGCATGATTTTTATGTATCATGCTTAAACTGACTAGGCGTCAGTAATCCCTCTATACCAAATTTAGCCAATTTGGACATTTGAACTCAGACTTTTGCCTCTGAACCAAGGCCCAGTACTGTACGTTGTAGCACACTATCTTAGGTTCTTATTAGCATTACTCCCAAACAATATACATGCTTTTTTAATGTTATTATTAGCTCTTGTTGTGCTCTAATACATGGTATTTTTATGGATTAGTATTTTATTGTATTCTCCTTATCATATATTGCACACTCCACTTTGTCTTAAACTCTGACTAGCACCTTATCAGGGATTTGAGACTTTATTTGATCTACAATATGAGCAAGTGGAAGCCTAACCTAGCGAAAAGTTTGTCCGGAACCCTAGATGCCTTTATATTAAAGGCATAATCAGCCCTTATTAATGAAATAAAGCTTACTGAACGTAGACTATCTCTCGAGCCCCATTCTACGCAAGGAAGACTCTCTTTAACACCTACCATCTCAGACTCTTTGGTGGTATCTCACCAGGATGTATCTCCATCCAGTTTGAGTCAGTCCCCACTTGTTGCCCCAGATTTAGTGGCAAATACTGTCTCTTGTTCATCTTTTGAACAAGAACCTAGTCCTGTTAAAACTAAAGCCACAACCAGAGCGCAGAAAGCAAAGTTGAAGTTAAATGAATAAATCCCAACCTACAAAAATGAAGAATCAGGGATTATTTAAATCAAATAAACCTGCACAGGGTGTACCCGGAAGGAAATCACAAGATGCCTCTGCAGTTTTTAAAGAGGGTCCCTCTGCAACTACGATCCAGACTGTGATAGGGCAGTTTACCGAAAGTACGCAGGAGGGGCACTTTTGGGGCAGTCTCGAAACCATGATGACCACCTTATTGGACCCTATTATTCAGAAAATAATTTTAGTAGAGGATAGACTACAGAAACTAGAGGGGATGGCTAGCTGTAAACTGCTGACCGTATCAACAGCCACCACAAACACTAGCAGAGAATATACAGATACTGTACTGGGGGCTTAGGTGCAGGGGTAGGCTTATTTCCGAGGCCTGCAGCTAATAGTGAAGCAATAGACAAGAGTAGCTCCAATAAGATCACGCCCAGTAGTGCAGATATTCCAGCACACCCATGCCAGACCTCTACAAGTGAGGGGACCTCAGATCCGTCCAGACAGAAGGGACTTAAAGTTAACGAGTCTCCCAGTTATTGACCTCCCCCCTGAATCCACCCCATATGTAGTAGTTTTGGGGAGTGTTCCATCGCTCCAATTAGGGGCCACCGAAGATTATGGGCAGTTGTAGAACAAATTAACTCACTGGTTCTAACACAACACCACTTTGGGTGCCCACATGGCTAAAAACGTTCTTATGGCACGCAGGGTTAGTTGGATCGGGAGCTCACGCAAAAGGGGCACAGGAGACTGTGTTATCGTAAATGTTAATAATATTTACTCTGCGGGCAGTATTTTAGCTGGGAATACCTGCCTCTCCTCCTTATCGGGAGCAGTAATTAGGGTTTTACCATTGGGTTTTTTCTATAAGCCAGACCATCATAGGGACATGTCTGCTAATGTCCACAGTGCACTATTCTAAGATGGGTGGTCAAACAGACTAGTACCTAGGCAACAGCCTATCCCTAGGGTCTACCCATCTCCGAATACAGACGGGCAGTTTGGCGCCGATCCTTCTCCGGTGCTAAACAACAGATTTGCGGCCCTATCTGGTATGGAGGACTGTGACTGACTAAGGGACCGCTCATCCCTCGAGCTGGAGCCCATTGTTTCTAACCAGGCCCCAGCGGAGGTAGCAATGAGGCTCTCTGACCCGCTGTGGGTACAACACATGAATCAATCCTTGTTAATTAGCTTCCAAGAAACATGGTGAGTGGATTGTGATCTATTTTTGGAAGGCTACAAGGCTTTATTTGTTCCGGCCACCCCGCCGGTGAGTGGAAGACCAAAGGGCAGTCTTGTTGTATACATATCTGTAGCTATTGATTGCCAGATCCAGGTGAAGCCAACTACAAACCCCAGAATGTTGGCACTGTCAGGTGGGGTATTATTAATTTTTAGAATGAGTTGGCTTGCGTAAATGAGTCCTGTAACATTACTCAACTGGGAGCGTTCATAAGACTATCTTTTGGTCCCATTATACACAGTATTGTGGTGTCTGGGGATTTTAACATACATCCTTGTGGTAACCCATCAATATGCTGTATTTCTGAGTTGGGGTGTCCCTGTATGAGGGGTTTCCACTTTGAACATCACTCCCAGGGGGAATTGTTAAATAATATGCGAAAAGAACTATCTGCACCGCTAACTATGCTTCCAGTGCCAACCTTTAAAGGGCATGGCAGGGGGTTATTTATTGACTTTATTTTAATTTCTTCATCTTTGCAATCTTTTGTTCACGGTTTTATTATAGCGGAGAGTGAATTTAGTGATCATAACTAACTTTCAGTTCATATGATGGGCCCATTATCAGTAAAAATTGGTGAAGCATCATCCAGAGGTGCCCTGAGACTGACGGACGGCAAGCATAGATTAAAATGGTCCCAGGTGTCCCCAGATAAATTCTATAGAGAAGGTAATGTATCTTGTGCCCCAGAGCTCACTATTTGTACAGCAGTGGGCACCCCCGAATGAGATTCTTGGAGCTTACGAAACAATAGAGTGCAAAAGTGGGCGAAATCCTAAGTGTCCCAGCTCGTAGAAACCCCTCATACGGCCCTAGATGGTTTGACTCTCACTGCTCAAAAGCAGCAAAGAGGTTGAGGGAAGCCCTGTCAACTAGGCCAAGAATTCGCTATGCGGTATGTGCCTATCGAAAGGAATACAAGCTAGCCCTGGCCAAACGAAAGGCTGCACTAAAGGAAGCGGAATGGAGTGAGCTGATAGACTCAAGTACCCTTGGGAATAGCTCGAGCTTTTGGAGCGTGGTGAATCGGCCCCCTTTTTGATCAGGAAGGAGGGGGGACCTTAGACGCACACATTATTGAGGAGGAGTGGGTGTTTCATTTCAAATCTATGTGTGACTGTCCTTGGGAGCCTATTTGTCAAGTAAGCAGGGATATAAAGGACCCCTTTGTACTTTTTGAAAGGGGTGAGGTCGCGGTGGTAATTCTAGGGCTAACTATCAATAAAGCACCAGGCCCAGATGGGATCCCCAAGATTAATTTAAATCAGACCCACTGTTTTGGGCCCCGATACTGGAGGCAGTATTTAACACTGCAGCAAAGGATGGCTGCCCCCAGTCTTGGGCATCTTCCACTACAGTCCTTGTTTTTAAGAAGGGTACCAGAAACAGCACACTGTTACAGACCCATCTCGCTCATTGATTCGGTGGTCAAAGTGGTAGGACGTATTCTCTTACAGAGATTGTCAACATGGGCAGAGGAACATGAGATTTTATCAGTTGTCCAGTACGGATTCCGGCCGGGACGTTCTACTGTTGCTCAGTGTCCAAATTTATCTATGATACTGAGCAAGTATACTGTTGCTCGCCGGGAACTATTCATCTTGTCTTCATGGATCTGTCATCTGCATTCGGCTGTGTCAACAGGGTCAGGCTGTGGCAGTCCATGCGGGCAATGCGGGTTGAAAATAGCATTGTTAATTTTCTTGAGGACCTGCATAAATCAGCTAAAACTAATGTCAGATTCTCCCAGGATCTGCAGGTCACCAGGGACTGTGAGATTAAGAGAGGAGTCCAGCAAGGCTGCATTTTGGCGCCTTTTTTATTTAATTTTTTATATAAATGAACTGGACAGTGCACTAAGAGCAACTGGAGTTGATTTCCCCCATGTAGGGCGGCGCGGTATCCCCGTCCCTTCTTTATGCGGACGATGCCGTCCTCATATCCAGGACTGAATTGGGTTTGCAATCCCTCTTGACTAGCATTTCTAGATTTATGAGTGATCGGGACCTGTCAATTAACAACTCCAAGTCCTACGTCATGAAGGTGGGGCAACATTTGAAAAAGAGCTTTAATTTTAGTTTTGGCCCTACCAAGATCCCTCGCACTAATGTATTTTTTTACCTAGGGGTTCTTTTTGACGACCAGCTTAAATGGTGACCTCTAATCTTAAAAAAAAAAGGGGCCTGGTTCGGCGCAAATACAGCAATTTTTAACTTTGCCTCTAAAATAGGGAAGAAACCAACAGGAGCTAGGTTACAGGTTTATCAAGCTAAAAGCTTGGCCATAGCTACCTACGGCAGTGAAATTTGGGGATAAGCCGCTGCAGACCTGGAGAACGATTTCTTGAAACGTTTATTGTGTGTTCCAAGAGGAACATCTAATTTAGCGGTCCACCAGGAACTGGGGGTCCCCTATTTATCTGATGCCCTTGCTTTGCAACCCCTGAGTTTTTGGTTATAGTGCTGGCTGAACAAAGATCTAAAGCTCAATCATCTGACTTTAAGAGAGTGCATTTCTCTTAATAACTCCTTGCGTATTCCCTGGCTTAGGTACATTAAAAATAGCTTTGAAGGGTTAGGGCGGGGGACCTGTTTTTTAAACCTGACGTGATTGTCAAGGAGGATATGGAATTAACCAAGACTGCCTTTTTGACCGCAAGGAAAATGACCAGGGAAGCTGAGGAAGTGATGAAATCAAGTGTTTATGCGTTTTTAACGCTTAAAACAACCTTGGCAATGGAACCCTATCTCATGGGGTCTTTGACATCACATGAGAAGTTTTTATTAAACAGGTTCCGAATTAATCTTTTTCACTTTTTGCTAGCTAGACCAAAGGGATACAACAGAGGCCAAGTGTTAGCTCCCTGCGACTGTGACGCACAGTCTCCGCAGGGTTTGCTACACTTCTTGTTTTTATGTAAATTGTATGAAATCCCCCGCAGGCATTTCCTGGTTCCTATTTTAAAAAGAATGAGTTTAAGGCAGGTTCATCCTGCTCTTATGTATCTGCAATTACTGAAAGAGGACTGTATATTTTTTATAGTAGGGTTTTTAAAAGCCACTCTGAATACTAGGGTTTTTATGGATCAGTAAAGTTTGTTGATTTTGGCATGTTTATTTGTTTGGCATGCTTTTGTTTGTGGAACATGAACATTTTTTAAATTATATTTTAATATATAACTGCTTTTATGAAATTGTATGTGTGTAACTTTTATGGTTTTACGAACTAAAACCGAATAAAGTTTATTTGATTTGATTTGAAATGCCCAACATTTCCTTTTTCTCTCTCCTCATCTTCATGCCCTCCTGTCACTTCTTTCCTATTTCTAGTCTCTTAAAGTACTTGGAAGCAGCTTAACAATTGCATCTAAACAGCATTTGAAAATGCTATGATGTCCCTTTTTTCCCTCAGAGACAAACATGTAAATGTCTGTAGAAAAGTGCCCATTTTTCATTTCAACCAATTGAATTGAAGTTTAAATAACACAGAGAATACTCAGTGCATTTTCTGTAAGTTTGACAATAAAAGCACAGAGTGAAAAGAGCCATGACTAACATAAAATATAATAGTCATATGGAAATGTTCATAACATATAATCAGATAGAGTGAATACAGTTATATGAGAAATTGTAAAAACAGCCCCGAAGGGAGCACTGTGTGGAGGCTCTCGAAAGGTAGGCAATCAAATCTCGGTATTAAGTTCACTGTGTAACAAATAAAAAAAAGAAAAGAGATAAAGAAAAGAAAAGGAATTGAAAAGAAAAAGGCACATAGTGTGAACTCAAACGAAGTGAAAGGGATAGAGGGAAGAATTTAAGTGGAGGGCAATAGTCCAGTGGGGCTGGGAGGGTAGGTCTATTGAGAGAGGCACAATAAAGATGATAGAAGTCACCAAACAATCAAACTGTACCTAGGAACTGTATGGCTGAACCTTTCAGGTGGTTTAGATTTCTGCAGATAGACATCAAAAGTATCCCATAAACGCAGACCGCTAGAGGTGTTGTTTTTTATACATTATATTATGGGTACTCCTGGTTACATATAACATATTCTACTACTTATTAAATGGGTTTTCTGAAGTTAATTTCAACTCAGATAAAACAGTTTTTGCTCAGAGTGAGCTCAGAATGAAATGAAAAGATCTAGTAAGAGCATATCATTTGCAGGCAATATTAAAGGGTGTGGGTGGGCCATCAGTCCTAAGATTATCATAAGAAAATCGATCATAAATGTGATCTTCAAAATGTGACCTATTGTGCTTTGTGGTCTGGTCCAGAAGGGGTGGGTTAGTTTACATGTAAAAAGCAGGTGTTCAAGGGATCCTGTCTACTCCCCCTAGAGCGCCAACAAGTGTCAGAGGCAATAAGGCCAGATTTGTGAAGTCTAGATGGGGTCCAATATGTCATATGTATAGAACAAAATCTGGATTGAGCTAATGCCAGGGTGACTTTTGCCCTGAAAGTAGATTGCCAAATTCTACTCTAAGTCTTGTCTGTAAAGCAAGCTGAATTAACGGGCAGAATAAGAGGATGCTATTTCTTTATTAGACTTTTAGGGAAGGAGAAATTAGGTGATTCTAAGAGTTTTTATAAAAATGAGGCAGAGTGTCCTAGTGTACTAAATTTACCCAATAAGGAGGGAAGGTCAGGAGAGTGTGGGCAAGGAAGTTTCCATAGGACTCCTTTTACTTTAAAAAAGTGATAACATTCTATGTCAGGGAGGTTATGAGTGGCACGTAACGTAGAAAATGGATTAGGATTGGAGGCAGTGCCCTTTTCTGACATGGTCACTCCCATGTTTTGCCCAAGTACTGATGCTTTTTTACTGAAGTTGCACTGGGTCCCTGCTAACTAGGTCCCCAATGCCAGTGCTCTTTCCCTCGAACAAGGCAAATGTTCAGTTGTAACCCTATTGGCCAGGATTTTAGCACCCCTGTAAGTCCCTAGTAAAAGGTGACCCTGGTACTGTAAAAGGGTGGCTAGACAACCAGTGACCAAAAGACCCTTTTGTGTTGCCCGGCGGTGTCGCCTCTATTACCCACAAAATATTAATCAATGAAGAAACAGGCGCTGGAGACTGAAAGGCAGGAAACGAGGGTTTATTCTCTCCGGAGGAGAACACATCAATTCGGACAGCAAGTATCGTCACGAGGTGCTCTAACCGCATCTCTGAGGCCTGGCCTCTTATACACAGGTTTATTGCTTTATTACATGAAACACATATTTGTCAATACTTTGATGTACGGAAAGGCATCCTAGGAATCCCCGCTTCAAGCCCGTTCCCACACATTTACAGTTGAAGTCCCCGCCCCGGTCACAACAGGTGATGATTATCGCGCAGCTGGGCATTGCGCCGATTCACGGAATGCCAGGAGTTTGATCGGATCTCATAGGGTGGGGGTTTTGGTCAAATCGAGGGTCCTTTAATGGGGGAAGCTTCCTACTGTACGGGGGTGTGATAAACAGTATCCGCAGGGCCAGGTGGCGGCCTGGGAACAAGGGAGACAAACGGGCACACAGGAAAAAGGGGGTTTGTATCAAAGAACCCGGGACCATGAAAGGGATGGAAGGAGGTGTCGCGCTGGGAACAGGATGGGATTCCGAGGCAGAGCTGCGCTGAAGAGGGGTTTATGACCTGAGGCATATGGGAGCGGGAGGGGGTTGCCGGTGTGCGGGGGATGGGGGGTGCTTGCGGGGCTAAGAGAGAGAGAGAGAGAGACGCGCTGGCTATCAGCGAGGGGCAGGGAGGCCATGGTGCTCAAAATGGCTGCCGCTTACGCGCAAGGCATGTGGGAGCGGGAGTGATCAGTGCGTGGGGGTGTTTGTGAGGGTGAAGAGCCGTGCTGGGGGTCAGGGGTGTGCAGAGGATGGTTCTGATCAAGGCAGCTGAAATGGCGGGGGGGTGTACGACAAAAAGTGTGGCATCGGAGAAAAAGGCAAGATGGCGCAGATAATGTTCACCAAACCGTATTAATTTTCCACAGTCCTCCCTTTAACATTTCCAAGACATCTTGCTGGCCTATTTCCTATCTATGTCTACTGCGGTGGTCATAAGTAAGGAAGTGAAAAACCCAGGCGAAGGAACTGTACATAAACATCACATTTTAAAATCTTTTCATCTTAGTGGGCGGGCTCATCGTTAAGCTCGTTGCAGGAAAGTCATAGTAATGCAATATCAGACAAAAATTATGCAGTGAGAGCGTTGGGTACAGATCATAGATGCTTATAGTCATTCGGAATAGGAACTGATAGGTTACCACGTAAGTAAGTTCTTTTTGTACTCGGTTGGAGCATAGTCAATTCAATGGCGGTTGGGAGAGAAATGAGACATAGTAAAAACAATAATCAGGGTTTCCAGTGTCTTATGGTCGTGGACCATTATTAGTGAGTTCTCAGCATTCTTTGTCATCTTCTGTTGGCACTGTTGAGCACCTGCATTACAATTCGTTCTTTAGTAGGAATGTCCATGTGGGTTGAGCCGTTGGAGGTCTGCGGGCAGGAGTGTGTCTTTGTTTTGTTTCGCCAGACCTCGTGGGAGAAATACGTTACGGTTTTGGAGCAGGTGTATTTTCTTCCATAATCCAGAGTGTGGTCATTAGAAGGAGACAGAAAAGGATTGTGGTGAAGGGTGCAATTGTCTTTGAGTTGTGGAGTCTGTCTGTTCTTGGGTCTCTGTGGTGGGTATTTCCTGTTGCTTCCATCATCTTCAAGGTGCTCGGTAGCGGGCAGAACCACATACTTCGTTTAGCTTCTCTTTGGGGTGACCCTTGGTGGTGTTTAGGCCACCGTTCTGAGATTTAACACAGTTCGTGGTCTACTTAGTCGGAGCTCCCTCCCTTTTGACGCAGAAAATACCCTTCCCTGGATAGTACGGTAGGATTTAGAGGATGTTGAAAGTTCAGGTGGAGGGAGGGGGGTGTGTGAGAAGTCCTTATGGTAGGTCAAAGGAGGAGGGGATGGAGCAGGGCCAGATCGGGAACAGACCAGGGGGACGGAAAATTTTTAGACAGGCGGGTCCATAACCAGGTTCAGAGAGCGGGGACTTTTCGGCACATGTCGATCATAAAGCAGGGGCCTCAGGTCAGCCCTTTCCTTTCATTCTGTCAGAGACAGTGCCTCGTCCTGCGACTCCTTACTGCTGCGGTCTCACCTTGGCCAATGTCGCTGATGTTCCACGATCTGCAGTCAGGCCGCGTGCTCCCACATCCGGTCTCTTTCTCCTCCGACAGTGGTACCCTTAAATGAGTTTGAAAAGACAGTCTTTAGAGATTTTGCAGAGGAAGGTAATCACATAAATCTATTTCTCTCCCAACACTAAGCAACTGGGTAAGCATCCGTTACATTGAGATTTTGCAGCCAACGTATAAATAATTGATGATAGGTTTGCTGGGTTCCCTACAGCTTTCCTTCGTTACTATTTCTTTGGCGTTTTGTTGGTATTACATTCATTGTCGTGGAACGAGGTCTAATACTTATTCATTGCATTTTATCACAGTCACGTCAATTCTTCTGGCAGAGACCCACTTTCCTAGTACGAGTCCTACGAAGCTTATGCCGTTCTTCAGGGCTTTGTATTTTACGAAAAAGTGCAACGTGCTATTCACCATGGTCGGATAGGTATCTTTCTGAGGAATGAACATAGGCTAAACGATTTTTCATTATATCAATGCATCCTATCTTTCGGCTAAACATTTTACTTTCAACAGGGTTTACTTGCAACAAGTTCTTTCATTTTTGACTTAATTCTAACTTCGCAAACATTATTCTAAATTCTACATAGTTTCTTACAACCTGGCTACTTTATTGAAAACTCGGGGCTTGCGATGACTATTCAACTCATCCTTGGGGTGAGCGAGGTCTAATGGAAAACAACTAGGAATATAGCGAACTGGGGCAAGGGACATTTTTCAAACTCTCGTCCAGGGCAGCTGATACAAAACTGGGGGCATTCTGGGAAAACGGGGATGTCTCGATCACTTTTACTGTTTGGGTATTGAGATAATTTCGGGACGGGGAAGGTCGCGTTTACCAGAGACATTTTTTTTTATCGTGGATGCCACTGACAAGTAGTTCCCTCAAAATGGGTCAGATTAGGGAACCTTAGTCGTCTTACCTGTCCCTTTCTTTTCGGCCAATCTAGGTTTCATCAATATTTAGCAGAAAAGGAGAGGTAGTAACGTGGTATCGATGTAATTTTTATTTAAGACAAATTTGTGCAAATACTTGTGGTATTTGGAGCCAATCAGGTGGTGCACCAGGGGTAGTGGTTCGCCAATTAGGTGCCAGTCGCTAGGAAGAGTGAAAGTGTGGAGGAGAGAGAGAGAGAGAGAGAGAGAAAGATAGAGAGAGACAGATAGAGAGAGATCAACAATAGGCTAAATAGTACACGTGTGACATGGAGAGTGGCCGTGTACTATTTAGGCTATTCAGTACATTACCCAACATGAGACATTTCGGGTCTGTGCTAGAACGTAGAAAGCATGCAGTTTGGGACAGAAGAGCATTAGGCCGGGTACATAAGGTCATGCATTGAGTTGGGTGTCTTTAGGTGCCATCTTGCAGTGTAGATCCGCTTCATGTATCGGACATGGCGTGGCTCCAGATCTTTACTATACCCTAGTCGTGATTCCAACGTAACCTGTAGAGGGAGAAAAAGGAAGAAAGGGAGGGGGAACAACATTCGAGCATATCAAATGTACGGGCACGAAAGTTCTTTACTTACCACATACTCGTCTTATCTCCTCGGGATATAATCCCTAGGGTCTTGGTTTCTGAAGTCAAGGGGGGGGGGGGGCGGGCAGTGTGATAGGTTGTTCATGGGGGGGGGGTCCGAGGGCGGCATTATAGATCGTGTGTAGGGAAACGCTAAAAAAGAAATCAGAGGCGCCTAGCGCGAGGTATCTGGTTTGTAGATGTATCTAGCTATCGGGATCCTTAAATCATTCCCAACGCTGTGATGTTCTAAGGCATATCAGTTCTTCGGCCAACCCTGTCCCTTAGTACCTTCGAGCATCATACCTTTATCACACCGCTTCACTTTACCCGTTCTCAGAAGTCGAGGTCCTTCTTCATGCGTTAGTTCCTGAGCCTAGTCGCATATTTGGAGGCAGCGTATCATACTTTAGATTCGATCATCAATCCGGGGCCGAACAACCATTTTCTAATAACCTTAAAAAGAGAGCAAAACGGTTGCGCACAGAATAGCCCTCCCGCCAATTCCCACATTTACAAAAGTATGCGATACCTGTTCATAGTTTGGAAAACCTTTATTTGCATAATCGTTCAGTAAGTAAATATGTGAGTGCAATCGTATTTGGCCGGACACGGCGATGGCTGAAGCACATACAGTAGGGGGGCTATTTTGCAGTATTTTAAAAACATTGAAAAGCGTCTACTTAGTTATTTGCAAGAAACTAAAAACGTCTATTAATAATTGAGGGATCAGAGGGTATTTATTTCATAAAATGAAACACAGTCAGACTAATTGTAATCACATTTCCTAGATGTATACCGTGGGCGTGCGTCATAAGCTACGTTATGTATCGGTTACAATAAATATCATAATAAATCGTACATTGAAATCAACATTTTAACGGGATCCTTTCATATGTTCGCCAAGTGAACCCTCCTCCCTTTTTCGTCAAGTGTACAAAGGTTCACATACATATCTCAGAACATCAAGTCTTGTTAGCTAAAGAACACCACGAGGTGTTCGTAAGTTCCTATTGATACCGGCGCCATTTTGGGTGATGCCGGGTTGGTTGCACCAGAGTCCCTTTCGGCAGTTCAAAAACCTGTGCTAACAGAGGGGCTGGTAATGTGGACCGTCAATCAAAAGGGAAGGGAGGTAGAATCTTCCCTACCGGGTCACGTTTGAGGTTCAGCCGGAACTTACTCGAATTCGTTAGCCCACAATATTTTTGGATGATTCAGACTGAAGCTGGTGCTTGACACGAGAGCACCACCATCTTGTGGCTATGTCGTGGTCATTTCATTAGTGATCAAGGCAGTTGTTCCCCACCGGAAGCCTGTAGGGGCCGAGGGCTCCTGGGACTCTGGTAGAATCTTCAAAGCTGTGGGGATGTTGTCGGAGGTGGGGGCTCGTGCCCAGGCGAGCAAGCGCCCGAGTTGCAATACCGGACAAAGTTACTCCAGCGGCCTAGACCCGCCTTCCAGGGGGCCCAGACGCCATTTTGAGACCCTGCAGCAGCCGCCCTTCGTCGTGTCTTCAAGAGTGGTAGAGACTTCTTTGGGGTGAAAAAAATGGAACACCATGCCGTAGGAGCAGGACACTTGGCTCGGGGCGTTAGGGTGCAGCTGTGGCGCCTCCACCTAGGGAGGTGAGGGAGGCTCGTTCGCGCCGCCTCCCTCTCCCAGTGCACCCCACGCCGTCCCTTTGAATCAGGGGTGTACATGATGACCACCCTACACCCCTGACTCTGCGAGTACTCTGGAGGACCATTGTATGTCCGGTGCTGCGCAAGTATGCCCGTCGGACATTGTATGTTCTGTGCTGCGGAAATAGGTCCGTCGGACATTGTATGTTCTGTGCTGCGCAGGTCCGTTGCCCGGCTGGAGGATTTCGGCGCCGGGCCGGGGCTGGGAAACCTCCTACCTGTTGAGGTGGGAGAGGCTCGTTCGCGCCGCCTCTCCCTCCCAGCCCACCCTGCACCAGTTCAGCGGAGGAATTTGCGATGGCCGGACCAGGAGATACGAGGGAGGGGGTCATCTGCATCCGCCCCCTCCCTACTCGTGGCCCGGGGGACGCCGCCCCAGGAAGGAGAGGATGGGAAGACCATTTCATGCCGGGCCCGTGGAGCCTCCTGTACATTCTCACCGGCGACCTCTTTGGTCTATGGCTGTCGGCAGGCCCCGCCCCACACGTGCTGTGTGTTTCACCTTCCGGATGGGCGGGACCGTTGACCTGTTACATTTTGGGAACTTCCGGAGTGAGCGTAATATGTTTTGTATTGCTCCTATTAGTACAGTTTTACTTTAAAGAATGTTTTACTAGTTTTTCTATTTATCGTTGGTCGTGTGTTATCTTTACCGTAATTAAATCTTAAATTATATAACAGAGACTTGGCTTCCTTGAGCCCTTTTTCTAACGGGGCGTTGTCTACGCAGGTCTGTAATTGCTTTTTGTTTTTCAGAGTGGGGGGGGGGGAACAGAGAGTAATCAGTCCCAGAACTCAAACATGTCGTTGAAATCGGTCTGACGAAATCTGTGCCATCGGGCATAGTCAAACGTGGTGGTTCTATCTGTCCTGTCGGTGTTAGTCTGATTCGTCTTTGTCTCGCGCCTTTTCCCTTTCTGCCGGCCTGTTATTTCTGTCGGCCCTCCGCTCTTACCTATGTTCCGTAGAGTCGGGCATTGGGCTTTCCAGTGCCCGAGTCTTTTACAAAAAGCACATTGGTTTTGCCTTAAGTCTGTTCGTCCTGCGCGTAGTGTCGGAGGGTTACTTTCGGGTCGTTGTGTCTCGGGGTTGTCCTGTCGGTACGTCCCTTTACACTGTTACCTTTTTGTGTCTAATCCTTGGAACTGTGTCGTCGCTGCCCCTTCCTTTTGCCTACCAGACGCTTGGAAGGTCGTCTGTCGCGTTTCTTTACCTACTCTGACTTCGTCTCTTTCCTTTCGTTGCATTGCTTCTTTGCGCCACATACCGAGACTGTCGAGCATAATAGGCGTTGTCTTGCTACTACGAAGGGCTATTTCTAACGTTTCTATTTTGTCAAGATCGAAGGATCCTACCAGTGGCCACTGTTTCTCTTGATTTGCTTTGGTATACTTGTGCCATAGCTTACTATAGGCTATGGTAATTAATCCATACTTTGTGAACATTTCTTTATTAGGGGTGCCTTCTAGCGGAGCTAGATGGTCCACCTCTAATAAACGGTCCGGGCTGAACCAGCTACCAATCAGTGGGGAGAAGACAGGCATGACGGGTCACAATGGGGACAATAGTCAGCACTACCTATCTTATCACTGTGTGCAAAGACTAGACAGAATATTTCTATTCTACGTTGTTCGCAGGCAGTGAATACCTCAAGAACCAATATCAATCAAAAATGGTCAATGGGGAGAATAAGTAGGCCCGCAAAAAGGTCTGCGTCACCTACCCTTTCACTATCTGCAAAGAGGGAACATATTCTTTCCTGTTTGCAGACAGAGAATCTCCAGAAAATAATCCGTAACAGTTAATCAATGGGGGGGGCAATTAATAAGTGGGGGAAAAAGTTAGGTACGACGGGTGCGTTACCTATCCTTCACTGTTTGCAGAGGGAGAGCCGGTTGTTTCTCCGTTTGCCGACAGCGAAACTCCAAAGAAATCAACAAAGGGTAATACTAGTATTTTTTTACAATCAAGCAAACGATTATTTCGTAATTCGTCGAGTCTACACAACCTTACCCGGACCGTATGGACAGTTTCTTGTCTTCCGTATCCAGCGCCCGATCGTCCTCTTTTCTTCGTAATCCTCGCGGCACTCCTGATGGTTCCCAGTCAGGACCGTAGATCACTCGAGAGAGGTCTGTTCAGAACCAGTGAAGTTCGGATGATCGGCTGTCAGACGAGGGTCTATCGGACAGGGTACCTCCCGATCGTTGCAGTCGTTCACTCTGTTGTCAGGACCTCTCCCACTGGATCCACGAGTCGCTGATGGGCCCCACGTTTGGGACGCCAATTTGTAA
Organism: Lissotriton vulgaris; assembly: GCF_964263255.1. Taxonomy (NCBI): domain Eukaryota; kingdom Metazoa; phylum Chordata; class Amphibia; order Caudata; family Salamandridae; genus Lissotriton; species Lissotriton vulgaris. The sequence continues at coordinate 888,318,791 of NC_141691.1, forward strand.
AAGGGTGGCTAGACAACCAGTGACCAAAAGACCCTTTTGTGTTGCCCGGCGGTGTCGCCTCTATTACCCACAAAATATTAATCAATGAAGAAACAGGCGCTGGAGACTGAAAGGCAGGAAACGTGGGTTTATTCTCTCCGGAGGAGAACACATCAATTCGGACAGCAAGTATCGTCACGAGGTGCTCTAACCGCATCTCTGAGGCCTGGCCTCTTATACACAGGTTTATTGCTTTATTACATGAAACACATATTTGTCAATACTTTGATGTACGGAAAGGCATCCTAGGAATCCCCGCTTCAAGCCCGTTCCCACATATTTACAGTTGAAGTCCCCGCCCCGGTCACAACAGGTGATGATTATCGCGCAGCTGGGCATTCCGCCGATTCACGGAATGCGTGGAGTTTGATCGGATCTCATAGGGTGGGGGCTTTGATCAAATCGAGGGTCCTTTAATGGGGGAAGCTTCCTATTGTACGGGGGTGTGATAAACAGTATCCGCAGGGCCAGGTGGCGGCCTGGGAACAAGGGAGACAAACGGGCACACAGGAAAAAGGGGGTTTGTATCAAAGAACCCGGGACCATGAAAGGGATGGAAGGAGGTGTCGCGCTGGGAACAGTATGGGATTCCGAGGCAGAGCTGCGCTGAAGAGGGGTTTATGACCTGAGGCATATGGGAGCGGGAGGGGGTTGCCGGTGTGCGGGGGATGGGGGGTGCTTGCGGGGCTAAGAGAGAGAGAGAGAGAGACGCGCTGGCTATCAGCGAGGGGCAGGGAGGCCATGGTGCTCAAAATGGCTGCCGCTTACGCGCAAGGCATGTGGGAGCGGGAGTGATCAGTGCGTGGGGGTGTTTGTGAGGGTGAAGAGCCGTGCTGGGGGGCAGGGGTGTGCAGAGGATGGTTCTGATCAAGGCAGCTGAAATGGCGGGGGGGTGTACGACAAAAAGTGTGGCATCGGAGAAAAAGGCAAGATGGCGCAGATAATGTTCACCAAACCGTATTAATTTTCCACAGTACCCAGGGCTTCGGAACCAAAGAGGGTCCCTTCCCATTGGCCGCTTCGCTCCTACGAGAGCAAGAATCTCCTGTGAGTACTGCGGGAGCCCGCACACAGACTGGCTGGCAGCAACCTGAATACAAATGTTGTTTACACTATTACAGGACTCCAGGACTCTGTCCCCATGTCCTAAAAATAATGAAATGGAGCAAGGTAGGGGTAGCCTGACCACTTGGACCTGGACCCCATGGGGTCAATTAAAAAATACATTTGGAGGAGGAGCCCACAAGAACCAGCAAGACCCCCAAGTGCCCATGGGAGTCCAGCTGAAGCAGAAAAACCACTTTAAAATTACAAAGGGTTGTGTTTCCATTGGAGTTGGAGGAGTTGGTACCTCGGGGTTGGACACAGGACCTGGTTGTAGACCTGTCCTTGTAAGCAACCACACGATGTACACAGCTTTTGATGGGGATTGGCATAGTTAGGTATGGTAATAAAATATGACTTTATATTTTTTTTTACCTAGAAATTGACAGATAAAAACAAAGGTTAAACTGACATTATAGTTAGGTTAGAACGTCAGTTAAAATGTAACATTGTAAACTAAAATAATCACTGATAATTCCCAGTTGTAGTTAACTTAAGTAACTATAACTTGCACCTCCGCCATGTATTGCTTATAACCTTACATCCGAAGCAATCATGGCATGTTCTATGACATCATGTGCATGGCAAAGGCGCAACTTATAGTTACTCTAGAGAATTATACCTGGTGTTACGTTAATTTTTATCTGACATTTTCACATTTATAAACACTTTCCACTCCCATACTACATGATATATACGGCACATTTATCAATATAGAGCCATGCGTCTTAGAGTTACACTTTTAGTAGAAAAACATTTCTAAGTTTGATTTGGCACCTTTTAGTGATGTGCTGCACCAATAGAGTGATATACATGACTCAAGGCATGCCTACTGTTTCCAAGTATTAATACCTATGCTTGTTGGACATATGTAGCATAGGTGCAGCTCTAAATCAAATGTGTCAAATAGGACATTACTCCGCTGAACGCATAAATAGCCATTCCGTGGCCTTCCTCCAATGGGATCACAATCCACATTCATCCTACCATTAAATTTGCTTCTTGTGCCCCAAAATTACAGATATCATGGAAGGATGTCTCTCACCTTTATTCCAGAGAGGGTTGCAGTGAATAGAGAGGAGTTCTATCACAAATATTCTCAGTTTTATGGGGCCCAGCTTGTGAAGCATGAATTTCTGGCCATCTGGGCGTATATCACCAGGTGCTGAACTGCAGTGGGGTTACAACTCACAGTGGCTGGGACTGTTACAAGCTCTGTGTGGACCTCTGGTGCTGGGCCCAGCCTAGCCCAAAACAGGTATCTTCAGCTGATCTCCCCGAATAGGTGGGTCCTACAGAACACCTACCTGGACCTCCAGCACCGGCAGCAAAAGCAGCTGGCATATCGCAGAACATGGAAAAGAAAATCATTTAAAATGTGGGGTCAGTGTCTGTGGAGTGTTATGCAACTGTGGGAGGGTTGGCAGCAATCAGGTATATTCCTCCCATGTGGGGGTGGAGCCAGTGAACCCCACAAAATGAACAGCCAAAGGCTTGGGGCTGGCCACCGGTGCGGGGGTGAGATCAGGGCCTGGCCGCATGCTAGACATGTGGCCAACCTCACTATGCACATGGCCAAAGGCCATATGTGGTGGGAGGTTGCCCATCCATGGTGGTTTGGTTTAGGACCTGACCTGAGGCCAGGCCCTGCAAGCAATCCTCTCTTGTGCATGGTTAAAATCTAGGCTCAGTTATGGGGTTGAGTGAATATAAGGGAAAAACAGAAATTTCACAAAAAAAATCAAGATTAAAGCGATGTTGTAGGTAGGTATTGTATAGGTATCTTACTTAAAGTAAAAAAAAAACATAGAAATCCACTAAATGAACAAAGATCAAAGTGGTATTATAGTTTGATATGGTAATAATATCTTACTCTACACTTAAAAATCCATGAAAAACCCACAATGAATTTGTCAAAGGTTGTGCATGATTGGGGAAATGGCTGTTTACTGGGAGTTGGGCAAGGCTCTGCGGCCAACCCCACAACACAAATGGCCATTGGCCAAGCATGGCAGAAGTTGGCTGCTTGCGGTGGGAGGTTGTATCCCTGCTCTGAGTTGGGCGCAGACCATGGCCACAAGCCAGGCCCTCTGGCCAATCCCATGCTGCTCTTGACCTCAGGTCTAGTGCAGCAAGTGGTTGGCTGTCTGGTGAGGGTTGTTTGTGCGGTCAGGCCCTCCGTCCAATCCCCTCCTGTGCATGCTGAAATGGCATAGACAGTGACAGAGTTGGATGAATATGATTAAAAAAACAGAACTTAACAGAAACAAAAAGATTAAAGTGACATAGGTGAGGTAATAAACGCGTACTTTATGTTAAAATTAAGTATTGGCAATTCCATATTACTGGCTTATGAATTATAGTGTATTTTGTGCCACTGATAAGCGTAGATACTCAATAAGTCATCATACGCAAACTGTCACTCATCTTTGCACTCATGCATCCATTCATCATCCACAGACTCATCTTTTCATTCAATCTCTGACACCACCTCAATAAAACACAAACAAACTGAACAAAATATGCAAGATTAATTGCAAGAATACACTAAATATTTTTCCCACTGAGCCAATCAGGCCTGTAGCTGTTATCAGTGGCTTATTACCCTAACAAACTGAGGCCTCCTGACTGACCATAAACATTACTACAAGCAACCATCAGGCATACAGTAAAGATTACATAGTATACAAAATTACAGTTGGCAAAGCAGCAGCTTTCCTAAGAGGGCTTAACAAGGATTCTGACAGTACAACATTCCTGTACCCACGGTTTGTTTGAGCAGGTAATCTGCATAAAACTGCTTGCCTACTATGCTAATCTGTGGGATTTCATTTCACAAAATACCTATCCATAGGCTTTAACTTCTTTGTTGCGGCAGACATTCCACCGCAGTGCTGAAAAAAATGAAGTTTGCGTGGTTGGGCGGCCCCCGGACGTCCTCCTCACACGCCCATTGTGACGTCGGATGGCCGGGGGCTGTCCGAAGCATCGAAGAGGTTAATACAGAGTAATAACAATCTACCCTTAAATGCCTATTGAAGTTAACATATACTTTTAACAATCAATATGTCAGGCCTACTGCCTTTATCATAACTTTTCATTATAAACAATTAAGCCTATAAACTTTATTACTATAAGCAACTCTGACCTACTATGTTGGTTCATAAGCCTCCCAACAAGGCAACCATCGGGTCTACTGTAATAAAGTTACAAATTTGTACAAAATACAGTATTCAAAACAATAAAAAATGCCTACAGTACAAATCGTCAATCGGCATCATTTGTTTGTGTGGTTCACCAGCACTAAAACCCTAGCGTACTACAGTAATCTGTGAGATTCCATGCAACAAAAAGCATGTCTACAGGCTTTAGCACAATGTAATAATAATCCACCCCTTAAAGCTGTTTGACATTTACACATACATTTCACGATAAATAAGTAAAGCCTAGTTACTTTGTCATAACTTTTCATTATAAACAGATCACGCCTAAGGAATCTAACATACCTTTTCTCAGTTGAACTGATAAGGTCTCTGCCCTTTACCAAGGGCTTGACACTACTTGCATCTCAGGTCTACAGAAGTGCATAGAAGCTGGGAACCATCAGGCATATATTTTTGAAATTACAAATATGAACAAAATTAGAACTGGCACACATCAAACAGCCCTTCTCAATAGGGACAAACAAGAATCAGCACACTGAAATTCAACTCCAAGATTTTGTCAGAGTTGGTAACTAACACCATAACCCTTGCCCACGATGGTAACAGGTGGGATTACATGTAACCAAATAATTTTCTACAGCTTGTAACATAGTGTGGCAACCATTCACGGTTCGAAGCTTGCTGGCTTCACCAAATGCTTTTCACAATAAATAAGCCAGGCCTACTGCCTTTGTATTAACATTTGATAATAGATAGTCCAAACTGTTGGCATCATGCATAACGTTTCCTTGCACACCAATCATGCCTGAAGCTGTTATCATTAGCTTGACTTTTTCCACTCTTATTTTCAGGTACCACTTTTTCTCCACATTTTGTGTGTGTACTACATCGTTTTTATTCATTCCTTTTATTCATTATTTGTTCCATAGTCCTCTATCGTACATTATAAACTTACTTATGTTCAAGTTATTCTATAATCTTATGTTCAACAATATCTTTATTGAGTAACTTCGCTTTTGTTAGAGCGAAAGTCTTTTGTTTATGTCCACTGCTGGTCACTTCGTTTTAAACAACATTCACGTTTGTGCTTTAAACTACATTTGCGTTAACGTAAAAAATGCGGAAGCAATAGCCTAGAACACTGCTGTGTAGCCGACAATCATTCATGCACCAGTAAGTTTGTTTCGACAGCTTATTTAAGAGAACTAAGTCACGCTTGTGTAACTTTGACAATGTTAATGCACTCACAATTGAGATTTAGTTTCGAATTGGCATACGGCGCTCGTTTGACCACTAACGTGATTAATATTAACAAGCACGTCTGAGATAAGTCCCCACGCCGGTTGTAAACTTCGGTCCACACGCTTGTTAATAATACGGTTCACGTTTTATTTGGCATGAAAAACACTGCACTTTTGATTTGGTTTGTAAAACACGGCATTCTTTATGGGGCAGATGTATCAAGATACCATTTTACACTTCTCAAATAGCGATTGTTAAGGAATCGATATTTGAGAAGTGCAAAATGGTATGTATGTAGAATTTCGCCATTTATTAGCGAATCCTTAGAATTCCTTAATTGCGATTAGCAAATTGCTAATCGCAATTAAGGAATAATTTCCCATTCATTTCTATGGGCCAGGAGGCCCATAGGAATGAATGTAAAATTATACTCAATTTGCGATTAGCAATTACCTAATCGCAAATTGAGAATAATTTCAAGGGTGCAAGGGTGTCTTAAGGACACCCTGCTGCACCCCTGAATTTGATATGTGTATGCATATGGCGCACATACATGCCTTAAGGGCATGTATGAGCGTCAAATGGCACCTTTACAATTTAAAAAAAGTGCTTTTTGAAAAGAATTCACAAGTTACCACCAACTACAAGTTGATGGTAATTTGCGAATTCTTAGTCAAAAATCGCAACACTTAAATGCTTGATACATTTCAAATCTTAAATCGCAATTTGCATTTTCTTAAAAGCCTCGCAATATTAAGGAATCGCTAAATTAGCGATTCCTTAATATTGCGAGGCTTTTTGCATGATACATTCCAAATCCCGTTTTTTTGTCGCAAACGCTGCTATTTTCCGAATCGCAGCGTTTGCGACAAAAAAACCGGATGATACATCTGCCCCTATATTCCTTGAATCGTCTTTGCACCGTCTTACCGCTAACTCACAGGCATTACTTTTTTCACGGACATCTATATTTCTCCACTATTTCTATAAGAGTTTAAAATGGTGTCATCACATTATAGTGATGTCTATGGTCTTGCTCTTGAATTTTGAGTGGTATTATATTTGATTACTTACAGATATTCCCTTGACAAAGGTCTTTCAGGCCGAAATGCATTGGGATGATAGAAGTGTGAATCATCTTCATCAGTTGAAATTACATTTTTACGTTTATTGAAGAAACTGAATTCATGTTGCTAGGCAACAATATAGGAATATCAACAGCTCAACTCTTTGAGTATTGTTTTTCATTGAAATTACTTTTAGTGTTATCAACCTCGCACAGAGGATTCAACACCAGTGCCCTGGGGACATACCCCAATGGTTATGGGGATGCAGCCATTATCATTGACTTGTCACCATAATCAACTCAGGCATACTGTACAGAATGTAAGCTTTCCCACATGGAAAGCATCAGGCATACAGTCATACAATTGTACATGTATACAGAATTACAGTTGGCAAAGCAGAATAGTATCTCTTATACCAGAGCTAATAAAAGTCTCATACAGTGCAAACCTTCAAATCTATACTAATGGCTTGTCAGAGGGGGTGGCCAACACCCAAAACCCTGGTCTACCAAGGAAATATATGAGATGCCATGTACCAAATAAGCTATTTCTAGGCTTTAATTCAGAGTAACGACAGTTCACCCTTAAATGCCTACTGACTTTACCATATGCTTTTCACAATCAATACATCAGGTCTACTACCTTTATCATATCTTTAAATATTAAACAATCAGGCATATAGACTTTATGATAGGATTGTAACCATAGTCAAGTAAAGCCCATTGTACTGAGTGTATGTTTTCTAAAAGGCAACCATCCAGCATAAAGTTATAAAAGTACAAATGTATACAAACTTACAGTTGGCAAAGCAAACCACTATCTCTCCAAAGACAGCCTAATAATGTAGTGTATATCTTCTATACTCACAGTTTGTTCAGGTAGATCACCAACACCAAAACCCAGCCTACAGACTTTAGCACAGTGTTACAACAATCAGTCAATCCTTAAACACCTATTGGCTTTAAGGCATACATTTGACAATAAGTAGGTCAGGACCACTGGCTTTGTCATAAAGTTTCATAAAAACAGATGTAACCTATCAAATCTGCATTCTTTTCCCAATTAAATTATGAAACCTTTACCTTTTATTTAACATTGACTTCACATTTTACACAACACGTGCTTATTCAAGTGCATATAACCTCGCAACCAGATGTAGACTTTAATTCAGAGTAAAAACAATCCCCCCTTAAATGCTTATTGACATTAACATGAGTGTTTCACAATCAATACATCAGGCCTACAGGCTCCATCATAATGTTTCATTATAAACAATCAGGCATATAGCCTTTATCATTTACTTGTCACCATATCCAGCTTAAGCCCATTGTACTGAGAATAGGCATTCCAAATTGCAACCATCTGCCATAGCGTCATAAATAAATAAATGTATACAAAATTACAGTTGACAGAGCAAGATACTATCTGTCTTAAGAGAGCCTTACAAAATGTTTACCTGACAACTCCATTGAAAACCATATTGCCAATATGGGACCAATTAGCTAAGCAATGGGGGCCTGACCACCTTCATCTCCCCATGCACACCTTTTCACTGGAACCCAGAATTTGCAGCAGCAATGGGTAAGAACATTTCAAGCACTGGGGAAAAGGGAAGTGTAGAACCCCTGAAGCGTTTTCCATCAAGATCATATTAAATCCTTCATGCAGCACAAAACAGGTTACAATATGCCAGAAACAGACACGCTCCAATACTGTCAGCTACGATATTAGGTTCTCCACCTTCTTAATACAAAATCGACCCTCCTACCAATAAGCGACTTGATCAAACCTACCCAGGTTCTAGGGCCTCATTTTCATCATCTATCTAGGATTACCACTACGCAAACCAGTTGAAAAAAATGGTAGGGGCCTCCTTGTGAGATGGGGAGGAGGGAGTGGGCCTGGGTAGGTAGAGAAGGGAAGGAATTTTTTTGCGGGAGTAACATTTCATGTGCCCCTTGCCAAAACAAATGGTATCAGGGACAGGAATGAGGTTCGGCTACTGTTAAAGGAAAAACTTCATGCAATTTTAGGTCTGTTGGTCCCGCTCCGAGAAAAACTGGGTGTAGAAAGATTGGGCTGGTAGTGATCAGGCGGGGCGCAGTTAAATACAGTAATTTCTCCTTGCCTGACTCGCAATCAGGGCCTACAAACAGAGTGAACTGGACAATGGTGGGCAATGGTGTTTTCTTAGAAGTGCAGCATTAGCTTGGGGGCTGACCTGCTGACAAATGACCATGACCGAGGAGAACACTTTGAGTATCAGAAACATGCAAATACATAACAAAATTAAGTTATGTTTTTGAGCCAAATGAAAGCCAAAATTAAAACGGACAAAGCCTATTAGCACATTGGAATGTTGAGTGATCCATTGAAAACAATGGAAGGCTTCAGGCGTCTAATGGCTGTAGAAGCCCAGAGCATCAACATTCCAATGTTTGTTCATAGCACCAGCTGTGAACAAAGGCCTCACAGAGCCCAAGGGAATTTCAACCACCTCGGCTCCGTGAGGCCTTTGTTTTACGAATTAGAATATTCTGCCCTCTAGCAGCGGAATTTTCTAATAACCTTAAAGCCCTCCATATCGGGCTGTGCTGGCCATTAAAGGCCCGCTCCCTTATTAAAGGCCCTCGCCTTAACTCGGATCTTTAACCATGGAACAGGCCTTTAATAGGCAGTAGAGCCCACTAGATCGGAGGCTATATTAAATCAGTCTCTATTTTGGAAATAATCTCACCAGGAGGGGCCTTATTGAAAAAGTTTTCACTAATAACAGAGGAACATAGACTTCATTTGTGGCCCATCATACGGTGGTAATGGAGCAAGGACTAGTAAAAAAGAGGCTTGCTTGAATGCAATCCTCATCGGTAACCACTAACCCCGTATTAAAACTTGTATTGCGGAAATTATATTTATTTACACGACATTTGAGTGTAGGATTGAAGCCTACCTATGTGTCTTACTAACCAGTAACTCGGGAGTGATGCTAAAATGGCAGCTAACCGGAATTCTTTAGTGCGCTTGCGTCTACTGCATCTACGTAGTATGACGTACCTATGCTTGGAGAGAAACTTTCTGCACTTGCGCAGTAGCTAGCAAAATGGCCGCTTGAAACTCACATGCTTGCCACCAGCTTGCCGAAAAACTAAACCCAGCTATTATACTAATGCTAATGTGGGAAGAAGAATAATAAGTAAATGGGATTAGAGTAGAGATAGGTGGTATACAGTGAAACCATTTATTTTTTATTTTAACATTTGTCTTTTTGACTCTTTTAATAGTGCTTGTTATGGGCCTAGAGACCTGAACCACAGTCTATTCCCTCTCATTCTACCACACATGCGCAGTGAACCCAAACTGAAAGACACAATGTCAATTTGAACATCGGCCAAGGCTGCAAACTGTTACTTTCATGGGAACCGGAACGACAGACTGAAATGCATGAGAACTACAGTGTTTTTCTCTATTATGTGACAATTACATTGTGAATATGGGTGGGAATAAAGATTGATGTATAAAACATAAGGGGTGGGATTTTAAACAAAGAGATGAAAGAAAATATTAGAAAATAAGCATGGTATGATGATCACCTCCCCTTGCCTGTCCAATCAGTTAGGAGTTTCATACATTTGAAACATTAATGGATGATACAAGCATACAGAAAGGTATAATTGAGGTAGCATTAGTTAGTTAGCACAGAGACCGGGATGCTGTCCGAGAGCACAGAGAAGTCCCAGACAGAGATACTGAAGAAGAATCGAATTGCTGAACTAATTATCGTAGGCAAATTAATTTAGAAGAAGATGGCAGAAGAATCTCGAGGAGGAAGAGAGGGGTGCTATGCATGCGTCGGTGATAGAGAGGTCATCTGTCCTGAAGTCTCTGTTCTCCAGACCTTTCCTGGGGGACCCTTTCCAATTCCTAGGTCTGGGAGTTGGTTTCCACACCATACTTGGTAATTATATCTATATCTGTATATGCGCTTATGTGCTTTTCTCTCTATCCTCTCCCTTTCATGCAATGTCATTGCAAAGTATAATTGAATGCAAATTTGATTGATTGTTTGAATCTTCGTTCCTGTGAGAGACGGAGTTTGTTCTGTACTGTGTAAGTGGTTCACATGAATTTTAATCTAAGATAAATATTTAAAAGACATCCTGACTCTGTGATCATTTCCAATGTGTAAGTAAATTGACATTTTCTGTCATTTCACCATCAACTAGTTCCAACTAATGGTCCATTGACCATAGGAAAGAACTTTTGATCAGTGAAAGATTAGTAAGGGACTAAAGATAACTAATCTAAAGGATTACAAAAACATGACTCCAGCGGTTATTGCCAGAGTGTTATGAATTAATTTATGGGGCCAGGTGAGTATGTGGTGTTAGATTACCTGTTGCTGGTAACCCGCTGGATCAGTGGCATAATAACCTTGGAACAAGAGCCTGAGAAGGTACCACCCAAATAGAACCACAGGTAGTGGTGAGGTACACCGTCCTTTTTTAAGAACATTATTTCAGAGATTACTAAAAAAAAGTATGACAGAAGAAAGCATATTCTGTGGCCTGAATAAGGTCGAGCCGACATCAAGCTTAAAAGGCTATTGGGTACTTTATGTCTTGATCCAGCTGCAGCTAAGAGGTGTATATCAGAGCCTCATTGTTTACTGCATCCTTTCACATCTTCTCAGCCCATTTGATGTCAGTACATGATGCAATACATTTATCATCACCTCAACAAAATCTGCGCTGTGCTATCAAGAGCTTGACATTGCAGCTTTTAAATTAAGAAACAAGGAGTTCTTTGAATCAACAGCAGCCATTTCTAAAAGGAGCTCCATGTTGCGTGCTTCGGTTCCACTTTAAATTGCTGAGTCACCTCAGTTGATATTTTCTGGTGCTAAGGTTGTTACCTTAACTTCCTGCGCAATGGAATTGTCCAATCTGAGCTGTGCTGAGCCTTTTTGACGTTTGAGAAGCTGACTTGGAAGAGTGGGATGGTGGAAACAGCACACTATTACGAAGTGATGTAATTGTCAAAATTCATAAAGAAAATGGGAATGTGCATTGCAGAACATGGCATGGTGAACTGGGACAGGGAAAATAAAGAATTGCCGCGTGGTGCATAGCAAATTCTCCAGAAGCAGCAGTGTTATGGATTTTTTTCAACCAAAGTCCTGCTTTGGGAGTTTAAAAACAACGAAAAAAGAATGGCAAGCAGGCCAAAGAAATATGGCACCCACTCAGCATTCAACTGTACTTGCAGTGCATCTGCCAATCGCAGAAATCCCTGCAGGAATCTCTAAATATGGCAGGCGTTGTTCCACTGGTGGGACAGAGGCGAAGACCCTCACTAACCAGGCAGGCTGGTAGGACACTGCCAAAGACTAGATAGGCATATAACTCACGTTTACAGGGTTATATATGCATTCAGTTCCAGGGTGGTAAACTGCATTCAGTTAGTTAGTGAAGATGCACAATTTTATGAGATTGGAGGCCCTCGCCCACTCCCGGAGGCAGCTTATCCCGAAATACCCACACAATGCCCCCAACACTAGATGTGTGAATTAGGAGATTCCACCACACCAGCCAATTGTATATTTTAGCAACTCATTGTGTGATGGAAAAAGTCTGCCAATCCGAATTCTGTGAATGCACATTTTATTTGTTTTGGGACTCTAAATCAAACTTAAGGCTAAAAACCCGAACAACCACCGATTTTCTTATTTGTCTCCTGAATTATGTAGGTTGTGTCCTAAATTGTGTTTCATGGGTCCTGGTTTTCATGGATCATGACTTGTGCTCCATTAATTTAAAAGATGTGCACTGTAAAATCGCTGTCACTTTCCAGCGGCATGGTCCAAACACACAGTGCTCATGTGTGCGATGTGTGTTTACATACCATACACAATCTATGTCACGTCGTTCATCACGAACACTAACAATGCTCTCGCCTTGAAATATTTTTCAACGCCCGCCCTAATTGCACTCACCTGCACAGATATTTTGCCAACATGCACCATGTGTAGAGCCACATTTTTCATGCCTGTCACTTTTTCAAGTTTCAAAAGCGCGCCCTCCGCGCGTGACTGACGTGCTGGCTGTCTCCAGAACATTTCTCACAAGCCCATCTCTTGTAAAGATAGATGCCTGTGCTTTTCATAAGCTCTCTGCGGTTCCCCTGCTGTGGGCCACTGCGTTTACCTTTGCTGAGATTGTCTCACCGATGTCATTTTGCCGGCCCCCTGTGGCTCTGCAGGAGAGGCCAAGGAATAATTGTGACTTTCCAGGGCTATTTCTGTCATTCATGCCAGACTCATCTGCCGTATTTCATCTCTCACGCGGAAGTCAGCTACCACGTGGTCACAACTGCTTTCCTTGGGGCTGGCTTCGTGGTTCTTTCGCTAGTGTCCTGGTGCTATTTTCAGGTTGGCCCTTCCCTCACCTTTATGTACGGCCAACAGAACATATTTTTTGCTACCTTTGTATGTGAAAGTTGCGCATATACCTTTAGAGGCAGGGTATGATACTTAAAAAAAAAGAAGTGGAGGGACTAACAAAGTTAGGCAGTATGCAAGGGACATCCTGGCTGGCACGTGAAATCACCGAGCATTACATCGCATGTGACATTACAGGAAGTTGCATCACAACCCGTGACTTCACAGGAAGTGACATCACTAGATGCAACATCAGATTTAAGACCTCACACATATGGTTAGCTAGTCTATCATGAGCACATTTGAGCGCATTACAATTTTTAACAAATGAGATTTTGCATCGGGCTGTGCCAAAAAAGTGACAACCCTGATGCAAAATTTCGGCCTCAACTTATACATTAATGTTTTCATCTCTACCACAAAGAAATTGGCAACAAGGAGAAATGTGGCTGTAAATCTGTTCTTCTTAATTGGCTGCAAAGTCTGCATTTTACAATATCCTACTGGGGTTTAGGCATCTGCTGCAGAGATCTTTGTGTGCCCAGTACATTTCAAGGAATGATAACGGTAAAATAACTCTAGAGATTAACACATTTATTGAGCTATCTGTATATTGTCTATCCCTACTTTTGAAAGAGGGTCAATATGTCTCCTGCACAGCACGTCACGTACCATGACAAATTTGTTTTTTATGTACAGTGGAAAGTGGGTTATCGCTTTTAACACTAGATCCCTTTGTTACTTGCAGTTCACAAATTGTAACCCTTCTAATATAGTACAGTGAGCTATGAAAGATATGCCAATCCTACACCTTGTAAACCTCACTGTCAAAAGTAACACATCCTGTAAATGGGTTATCATCAATGTATAATAGCAAGCTGTGTGCCTTTGTTTCCCTCCATTGCATTTGCATCTTGGTATCTCCCAGCCAGGACACTCCAACAAAAGGAGCCCTGATAGCCCCTTAAATTCGTCCTTTGGTATGGGCCCAGAACAATGAGGCCCAACTTCGTGCCAGAGGTTGATGGCGTCCACCCTGTGAAAGTAGCGGGTAGACACCGTCTACCCGCGCGTCCCCCCGACTTGGGCCCTGTTTACAGAGCACTCCTATATGTTCTTTTAGATGTTCTGTGCTATGAATTTTAATGTGAGAGGCATTCTGTATCAGAAACAGTTCCAAACAATTTGCATTCTTATATAGCAACAGCGTCAAACTTATTCTATGACTGAAAACTCCTATCGATATCAACTGTGACTTAAAACAGACACACAGAAGATCTTCATGGTGCTAACTGTATACAATCAATTGCATTTGCTAATTAGGGTAACTGCGTGACCTTTTTCGTCCAAGGAATTCATTATTGTTGACATTGCATGTGACCTCACATATGACTTCATAATCTGACATAATATGTGAGGTTTATGCTGTTATCCATATTATCAATGAATTGATTGATGGAGTTACCGGTAGCAGGACCATGGGCAGAGTTTCAGGAATGATTGGAACAGTAGATCATAAGCTATCCAGTCTGGCATACAACTCTGAGGGAACACACACAACTTTCGAAAATGTAATATATATACTGTCATAAGAAATGTATTTGAAATATAACTTTACAAAATATTATAATTAAAAATAAATCATTTTAATGAATAATGTAAACAATATCTAATATATATATTCTTTCAAATATGCAAAAATATTAAACAATTTACACAATACATTAATTTAAAGATATAAACAAATTATTTAAAAGTAAAAATTGGTTAGTATATACATAACCAACACATAAGTGTAACGTGAATTAAAATGTAAAATTATTATAATAGTTTAAAAAATACTGTGAGCTAAATAAATGCATATGTGGGTGTGTGTGTGTATATATGTATATGTATATGTATATATATATATATATATATATATATATATATATATATATATATATATATATATATATATATATATATATATATATATCGCCAACATTATCCGGCATACAAATTCCTCACGCCAAACACCGACACTGCAGTTCCAGTATTCCAAGTACGTTTTTTATTTATTTTGTTACAGGGCTGTAACACGTTTCAGCAGGCTCCCCTGCCTTGTTCACACAGCGGACTATCACAATGCAATCACTTTTATATTGTTTGAAAAAACATTCACATGATCTCTTGGACATAGACAAAATACTTCAACAGACACATACTGGATTATCTTATTGTGTCAAATACATTTTAACTTTTAACCGCCTCTGGTTTTTTATATCTTTGTGCACATGCATTGAATTTCATCATACCTTTTAGAACTTTGTTGGTACAATACTTCCTTTTCAAAATGTTAATTCCTATTTTTTTAATATTTTTTATGAACCTATTTTTATTGTTTTTATTTTTTGTTAGTTTCTATGTTTGTTCTTTTTTAATTTTTATTTTACCCCTTTTCTGATATTTAATTTTATGTGCAAATAGGTCAAATTTCCTTCTACCCAAAACAACACGTGTAACAGTGTATCCATTATTTGCCTCATCCTAAGGCCCCTTCTTGTGTGTATCTTTGTATGAATTTCTTCATTAATGATTCCCATAAAGTGCGAGTGCAGTTACGTCATGTTTTGCACATAAAGTGCCAGTGCCCTAGCTGCCATCTAAGATGGTGAGTCAAAGTCACCCCACCCATTAAGCAGTGTGACTTTGATTATAGATTTTGTCTGTAAAATGTAGGCCTACCCTTGCTAGTTTAGCCTCTTAAAGTACAATTGCGCAAAGAGGGTACAGAGATGTTCCTTCTTTTAGAACTTTCGACTGCCCACCATATTCAAACTTAGGGCCATATGTAGGTAAAAACCAAATTGCGAGTTCTTAATAGCGATTATTACCGAATCGCTATTAAGAACTCTCAAAATCGGATGTAGAAAAAAACTTGCTAAAAGTTAGTGATTCGGTAATAATCACACAAAAAAATACCGAATCCGCATTACCGAATCGGTATTTGCGAAATCGCAATTTAAAAACATCGCAAATTAACAAATTTGCTAATCGGGTGCAGCCTGATGATCTCACAACCAGGAACTGGCCTGACACATGCTTTTTCACTGAGCCTGAAGCTGTGGGAGAGGCAGAGAGCAGGAGCACAGACCCAGGAGCTGCACGGTAATCCCCAAGCAGACACAAAAAACAAGCAAGGACACACAGGCTAAGGGAATAGAGCAGGCAGAGAGAAAGAGAAAACACAAATTCTCAGAAAAGGAGTTTGCGGTCTCAATTGAGGAGATGGTAAAGGATCACGACCAGTTGTTTGGCAAGAACTCCTTGCACGTTCCGGAATCGTAGAAACTGAAGATATGGCGCATAAAACAGGTAAAAATTAAGAAGCCCTGGTATGACCTCTGCAAATGTGCCAAGGAAAGGGTGGCTGACAGGCTCAAGCAAGCCAATCAGACAGGTGGCGGAACATCCACTGCGCCGGTACCAACACCCCGGGAGGAAATGGTGGAGTTCACCCTCCAGCCAGAGAGCATCATTGGCATTGGAGACCTGTACAGTTCAGCCAGAGGAAAAAACAGACAAGGTAAGAAGCATGCACAGCATGCTGTGCCCACCTCTCCACAATCCCCAATAAGCAAGTATGAATCCCACTCCAGTCCATGATTTGCTAACAACCAGCAATGCATCTTGGGAGATGTAGTCCTAATTAACACATAGCAAACCGGTTATTCCAATGAGCCCAAGTGCATGTGACCCACATCAGTAAATAAGCAGGCTGGGTACTGTCAGTCTGATTGGCAAACATGTAATTTAATGGAACACAAGTGCCGCCATGCAAGTCAGTAAATTGATATTCTGTATCCACAGGCGAACCTGCGCCCCAGACTGCTGAGAGGAGACAGAAGAGGCACCTAGTGAACACAACACTCAGGATGATGAGGCCCTGACACCTGCAGGTGTCATGCCACCACCAACACCACCAAGATGCAGGAGGTATACAGTGGGTAGCCTTCCGGAGATGGAGGGTCCAGAGGAGGAGAGCATGCGGGCCCCACAGACCATGCAGGAAGAGGCAGGACAGACTCCAGGGACACAGTCACCCATGGAGTGTTGCCACACAAGTGCCTGACGACGCAGACCAAGGGGACATAGTCCAGATGCACAGGGATAAGATTCCACTGTATTTGCAGGACTGGAGGGAAACATGTTGAAGGTGTAGCGGCAGCAAGGTAAAACAATGTGGTCAATGCAAAGCCTGATGGTGTACATGAAAAGACATATGAGGGACATGAATGCTTTAATTACCAAAGTTGCTGAGGGCATGCGGGACATGGCCGATGCCGTAAGGCTGTTGTGCAGCAAAATGGACATTGAACGTGGGACAAGGTGCAGGGAGAAACAGCGCATGGAAGGGCATACAAAGGTGGTGAACCTGCTGTGCAATGCCACCTCTGTCCTCAGCAGACACTCAGTGGCCATACAGTTGGAGATGGCCGACTGCAGCCGTGATGTGGCTTGGGGGTTGGTTACTGTCACCACTGTGTTGGAAAAGCTCCACACAACACACATCACTGCCACAGGGTCTGGGGATGGTGGTGAAAGTGAGGAGGTAACAAGCCGCAGCAGCATCACTCCACCAATAGGAATGTCCAGGAGGTGCAGTGCAAGGCACGGTCCAGCCGCAGGACAGTCCCTTAGGGAGGGCAGTGTGCAGAGTGATCAGAGCAGTTCTGTGCGTGGGTGTAGGAAATTAAGGCACGCTTCAGCTGACATCGGGAAAAGGGTGAGGTAACCCATGTAACCAAATTATGAGGGATGACAATGAGCATGCAGTGTATCAATGCCATGCTGGGATTGTTGAGGCACTGAGGGGCCAATATGCTGTTGCGGTGTGCATTCCTATTACCTGACGTAAGGAAAATAAAACACTGTTACACATTTGCATTTACTCGCTTTGTCAAATTACTTACAAATTAAATAGTTGCATGTGATCTCAGCCCATTTGTGTCTCCCATTAGCGCTGCTGCAACACCTGCTGCGCAGTGCAGTGGCTGTGGACATTCCTCATCATCATCCTCTGATTCAGTGAGTTCCACGGGTGTTCCCTTCTTTGTGGCTAGGTTAAGTAGCATGGCACATGTTGCTATTATCTTGCAGTAGATCAGAGGGGGGTACTGCCGTGCACCTCCACTCTTGAGTAGGCAGCGGAACCTGCTTTTCAGGAGTCCAAATGTATGCTCCACCACATTCCGCATTGATTTATGTGCCACATTAAATCTCATCACACTTGGGGTAGATGTGTTGAGGCATGGAGTCAGGATAAATGGCTGCACCTCATATGCGATGTCACCTAAGTGGTAAAGGAAGAAACATCATTCACAGTCAGCATCAGATACATTCAAGGTATACATCAGGGTGTGTCACATTGATTTACCTAGCCTTCTCCAAATTCACCCCCAGTAAGACGTGTATAGATCCCACTGTTCCTGAAGCTGTAGGAGTCATGCGTGCTCCTGGTAATGTTGCTACAATATCGGTGATGATGTGAGACGCATCACAAATTACCTGTACGTTGATTGAATGCGTTGATTTGCGGTTCTGATATACATACTCAGTAGCAGAGGGAGGGCAGATTGGAATATGTGTCCCATCGATGCACCCGATGACATGTGGGAACTGGGCCTTCTGATAAAAATCCATCTATGTCTTATGCAGTTCCGTCTGTGTGCTGGGGAACCGGATGTAGTGGGGCATTCTTTGCATCATGGAATCCAAGAATGTGTTGAAGAAGCTTGACAGGCAACTCTATGAGACACCACTAGCCACAGCTATGACCCCCTGGTAACTACCTGATGCAAGTTGGTGCAGGCAACAAAGGACCTGCTTATGTGGTGGTACTGCGTGCAACCTTGGTGCCTGGTGCTCCAGAATTGGTTGCAGGTCACGTCTGAGGTCTAGGATGGTGGTGGGGTGAAGCCTGTACCTCTCATGGATTTCTACCTCTGTGAGTTGGAATAGTGTGATGCGCAATCTGTATACGCATTCCTGTCGTCTCCAGATCCTCAGTGCTAATGCTTGCATTCGCATCTGCCTTGCAATGACGTAGAGGGCCACCATTGTGTTCCCGCAGATGCATTCTGGAGCTGCTTATATGCAGTGCACCTGGTTACCACCTGCATTGAGTCAGTGTTAATTTGCGACTCCAAATTAGATATTTTTTAAAAAATCGCTATTTGCGATTTTATGTACATTGGTTTGCGACCTTATATTGCGATTAGTTATTTAGCAGTGAGTCGGTGTGGCTTATTCGCTAAATAAAGACCCGCTAACTGTTTTCCTTTATTTTTAGTGATTATTTATTTAGCGATTCGTTTTTTCTGTCTCTACATTTCTCATGGGTTATTTGCGATCGCATACATGGAAATTCTGTGAATTTCCACATTTGGGATCGCTATTTGTCTACTTACATCTGGCCCTTAGTGTCTATTCCTAATCCAAATTTCGAATTCCAGTCACATAACTATCAAAGTGCAAGTGCTTTTGTGCAAATCAGTCTTTGAGTAAAGTGCAAATGCCTCTACTTTATAAGAACTAATAAAAAGCACACAAGACCCATGTCCCATGGCATAAAGCTTATTGACAGATAAAATGCCATAGGGTCTCCTATATAGTAAAGTGCAAGTGCTTCTGTGCAAATCATTGTTCTAAAGCGCAAATGACTAACTGGAAAATGTTTCTGGAATTTGACATAAAGTGCAAGTGCACAGGATCACCTTTTGTTCAATTGTAGTCCATCTAATCTGGGCATAGCATTAACAACCTCTCCTGTGTATTTCAATTGCTCAAATGACATGCTTATCTACCTGCCTAATACACTTCATATAAAAGGGAAAATAACATTAGGACCTAATCTTCAAGTTAAGTTTTTTACATAAAAGATTTTTTCACCTCGGTGCTGAATCACATAAAAAACATTCAAAACATTCAAACAATGTACAAACATGGATATCACGATTCGTAATTATCTTTTGTTGCATGGATTTCCTTTTTCTACTTTATGGATCAATCATTTATGCATTAGTTTTACTCTAGGTGAACATGCAAATCTTGATCAGAATTTAGACCTCTAGGTGTCTTACAGTTGAACATAAGTATGTATATAGCTGCCTAAGTTTGCCCTCTCGATTCCCGCCTCGTCTTCTTTTGGGGACAGAATCCACTACAAAGTACTTCAGTTCTTCAACTCTTCCTGCATGGATATCATTTATGTGACGGGCTACGGGTTATGACTTGTTTTCGTTATTCACTGCCCTAAGGTGCTGTAAGATCCTAATTGAACACTTTTCTACCAAATGCAGGATGTACAGTGCATGCATGCTGGTATTGTGTGTATTATACATGATACAATAGTGCACAGATATCATATTTCTCAATGCCTGACAGATCCCTTTGACATGGAATGAGTGGAGTGTAAGAGCATTCCCTCACAAGATAACATTATAGGTTTGCTGAAAGGAGTCTTACTTCCAAGTGGGGAGAGCTATAGTTGTCCTTTTAGCTATACTTTGCCCACTATACCAACCGCTTCTGTTTCTTTGTGTACGATTGCTAATCTAGGGCACCATGTCAGTTCATCCTCATTCCCCTCTGTGAGATCTTGCTATACAAGTGATGACCTTAAGAAGAGGATAGTTTGGGCAGCTGACACACCTGGGCCTATTCCTGCAATGCAGTAGAACACATCCAATTTGTTGCTGGCACAAATGTTGTCACCCATGATTCCAATCATTTAAGTGAAATCATATTGATATGTAGGAGTGGGAATGCTTTCACCTTCCACTCCTAATATGCTTGGTGTGGTCCAAACCCCATTGCACAGCACTTTAGCTCAGGTTGGATTAGACATGGAGTGAAGGATGGGGGCCTCTCCCATTTGAGAAGAGAATTTGATAACAGAGAATAGTTGCATCCAGTGATACAAGCAAAGCCATGATATTGGGCACAATGCTTCTGGCCACAGGGCTCAGCCAATAGGCCAAGTCAATGCCATCTCCTCGGCTCGGAGTATGTTGAGGGGATCACTGCTATCAGTATATGCACCTATCTGCACCTCTTCTGCGCCAGGCCTGCTTGAGGGCTTAACATGCACCAGTGCAGATCCATTCACCTTCCTTGTGGAAAAGAACCCAGTGTCCTGCCAGAATAATTCCTTTGGCAGGTAGCGTCTTCTGTAATGAGATGAGATCTAGGTATTCCATACCAATTTACAGCTGAGAAGTGAAACGTGACAGGGTATTTTGAGTAATTCTCCTCACACCAAAAAAATCCTGGTTAATTTGAGTTTCACTCGTGTGACTGTGGTAACCATTAGCTTGTGCTAACATTTTTGCATCAGGGATTGGCTGTTTCCTCCAGCATACTGGTGAAATGACACATGCGAACAGCGGTTCATGATCTACATTGTTACTTACAAGACTAGGCACTAAGAATTCCTACGGTAGTACTTTGACCTACAATCATCTTGCTATCAGTAGTCTATATATTATTTCCCAGGCCCTCTATGGTGAGTTTACCACCTTATTATCTTCAGCTTGGGAGATGATCACCTGTCTCCACATACAAGTCTGTGCTTTCAGTGAATGCTTCCCTTCATGTACACTTATCTTTTTACAGATATCTGCAATGGAAAGCTCAGTGGGTAACTTATTTCTGTGCCAAGAAGAGCCTGGCGGGGCTGAAACAAATCACTTAATGGTGAGCTGCCAACGAGAGGATGACTGATACTAGATACCATCAGAATTGTTGCTTTCATAAGAACTGTGATCTGTGAAGGCAATAGTGCACCCTATGTGGATATTGCTGCACTCTCTCCTTTTGTTATGACTCCCTAAAATGACCAGGCGCCCATTACGGGGCACATTGCTGAGACACTATGATTGCTGTATACAGTTAAGTATCTTGACACCAGTGAATTAAGGGTTGCAGAGCTGTGCTCAGACTACGCTTCTCTCCCTAGCAACAATTGTGAGACTTCACCAAGTTTCCATAAACATGAACTGTGCAATATTTCAAATATCTTTCTATAAAGGAAACAAGCTTAACTCAGGGCCACTGAAATTAAGCAATTATGTGGTAACAGCAATTTTCACATAATTGTAGAATTGTCATATTTCACACATAATCCATCATCTGCAGCATAATCTTCAGATTTTAACAAATAAATGTTGTGTCTAGCTCAAACAGTTCACAAGTTACTACAATTGCAACAATATGTGTCGCTGCACAGTGGAAGGCCCATTGTAAAGCTGAACTGGTCATCTTTCTGTTGATTATTGCTATATTTGAATGTTAAACTGATATTAGTGAGGTGCAACCAATGTCCACAGAGTGTTACTAAGTTTATAAATGATGAAATAATGAACTAATACTATTACAAAATGTGCCGCATTCTGGTGCATAATTTGTCTTTTTCTTGCTGCATAATTTACTCAACCCTGATGCCTAATTTGGCCCTCTCCTGACGCATAATTCCAGTGGCCTTGGCTGTACTTAATCTATAGATCCATTCAATCTTGTTTCCCACATAACTTAGTACTGGGTACATTTAATGGTATATCTCCCGAAATATAATATTTATGGTCAATTAAACTACTAGGTAGAATTGTTTATGATCCGTAGGTTTGATGAATGTTGACATTCTTATCAACCAGTGGTACTGCCCTAGCCTCCTTGTCCAAGTTTAAGATTTCTGCTGAGAGGGTAGAGGCTTGGGGGATGACACTGGGTGTGGGGATAGGCTAGAAAATACATTACAATTTAATGAACATTGGTCTTCATGTAATTCCCAAGTCTGTTCAATACAATGCTGTTGAATTCAATCTGGAGTAAGAAATGACCATACAGGGCAGAATTTTAGACAGTGTTAAATGCTATGGAGAAGAATAGTAAGTCTTGAATTCATGGGTCACGATTATCTGAGATCTAGATTGTGACTGATCTGTGCTGCCACCTGACCTGAATTTAGATTTGTAATTCTGCAGGAGAACTTTCTCTGGTCACTCATAACCTTCTTAATGTTCTTTCTCAGAAATCCAAAAGTGTGTAATCAACTGGTAGTTTATGACATAGCTTTGGCTTTTTGAGAAGAAGCAGCATTGTCTGGTCTTGAAACTGTTAGGAGAGGCACCTCGATGAAAAGATTTACTGATAGTGTTCACCATTAAAGTTTGCACTTCGTCTGACACCTGCTTCTTTCTTCAGGACTGGATAAAACCATCAACATGTAAATGGGCGTCATGGCCCACAGCATGCTTCCCAGAACTTCTGAAGAGAGGCTGTGAAAGGAAGACTATCTAGATCAACAGCATAGAGTGATCTTTATGGAGCTATCAAATCTTGGTGTGCTGTTAAAGTGTTGGTGGATCTTGTATATCTTGTCTTTGAAAAGGTTGAGATTATTATAACATTTTCCATGGAGTGGATACTCGAGGCTCAATTGCAAAATTCACTCATTAGTTGATGGACTTTGAAGATTGGCTTTCCTGCTAACATTTTTGTAAGGGAATGCCTCTTTTTGCATGATCACCCCAAATGTTTTTGACTGACACTGCTGTATTTTTTACTCTAAGAATGCACAGAGGCCTGCTAACCAGACCTCAGTGCCACACAAAATGTATGTTGAATTGGCTCCTCCAATTGACATAGCTGGCTTATTTATAAGTCCTTATTATATGTTACAAAAGGTCCCACCACAGGTACAACAGAGTGTCCCTCCAGGGCTTCCACCACTGGTTGTGCCACCCTGTGTTGGACAAAGTACAAAATGTCTCCCAGCCTGCCACCACAGCTTGGACGGCAGTTTTAAATTGCTAGATTCACTTTGCCATTTAAACCAATGGCAAAGCCCCCACTTCCTTTAGCAATTTATGTAAGTTGGCTGAGGAATAATTGTAAGGGCACCCTCGTGCACCACACAGAGCATCCTCAGCATATTGCATACCCACTGACAGGACCACTACATTAGATTCACTTGCGATTTTGATGTAACACGTGGAAGTGGACTTGAGACTTCTTTGGTGAGCAGGTAACAGTCCAAATTCTTTTTAGTTGTCCTCCAGACCTTCTCCCTGTTGGTTATCAGCATCCCAATCTGGTCAGAGTAGTAAAAAAAACGATTTCAATCTTTTTGAAAGTTTATAAACTTAGTGGTTACCAGTGCTTGTTTGTGCTTTGGACTAAAAATATGAGATTTACGTTTTATTCTTAAATTGATAGCTCCAGAAACCTTTGGTGGATTATGTTAATCCTAATGTCTGGAAAGTCAATGTTGTGTGATTTTCCTATTTCGTTGTTTGGTGCTTCTAAATGCTTTACACAAGTTCCTTTGTTTAAGTCTTACTACTTGAAGCCACAGCTACCCAGGGTTGACCTAAAGGTTTTACAAATGAGCCTGACTAGACCCCACCAAGTAGATGCTGAATACAAGTTCCAAAAGTTGTTGCCAATTTCTATATATCCAACGCTGTTTTCCAGGAGCTTTACCAACTTACAAATAAAGAGGTCCAAGTTGACAAAAGCCACAAAAAGTTTGGTTAAGTTTTTGCTGAGTCTTCATAGGATGTAAAACATGAAAATCGACTTTGCCATCCTGGCCAAACTTAAAATCAATGATTTGAGTCTGCTATTCAGGGACAGGAAATAAGTCTGGGGATTACTGCCAAGAGGACATGGGAAAGGTCATCAGAGCCTTGGAGGAAGCCAGAAGAGCTGAAGCTCAACTTGCAAAGGAGATTACCCCTGACAGTGGGAATGAGGATAATGACAGAGATCTCCATGATAAAGAAGTTGAGGGGGACAACAAGAGTGTGGCCCTCACAGTTCGTTCAAGGCATGCCTCCACACCTGGAAGTGAAAAGAGTTCCACCTCTTTGAGAAGAAGCACACACCTAGAGGCCCATCTCAGCCTCTTAGAGATTCAAGAGAGAAAGCTGGCCCTAGAAGAGAGGAAACTGGTCCTAGAGAAGTGGAGTGTCATGCTGTGGCTGAGACTTCCAAGGACATGGTGGTAGCAGCAGAGACATAGAAGTAAAGGCAGGATTTGCCCATGATACTAGGTTGTCCACATGTATTGTGCCAAGCTTTGCTGAAGGGAATGATATAGACAAATAACCAGCATCCTATGACGGAGCTCTCAGGATGAGAAGGGTGGGTGGCCATCATTGAGTATCCTTGTTGTGAGAACTGATTCCAACAGTGTGGAGGGATAGGCTGCTGACACTGGAAGATGATGTGGCAGAGTGTTACGCACACATGAAGGAGGTCTTTATTGATCTGTTAGGTCTAACACCTGGTGAATATAGGCAGAAGTTCTGAAATACTTACACGGATAGACTTTGTAGATGCTCCTGAGAAGCGACTGGAAGGCTGAATTAAAGGTAAACAGGTAAATACCTATGAGGGCCTCTATGAGTTGGTGGTCAAAGACCACTTACTTACAAATTGTATCTCAGAGAATTTACACCAGCATCTAGTAGATTCTAAGCTATGTAGCCCTAGAGAGATGGGAAGGTAGCTGATGAATAGGTGTGCACTAGGGTGTCTATTAAGTCCCAAGGTTGTGATGATAAGAAAAGAGGACATGCCCTCTTAAGGGGAAAGATGGGGCTAAACATAAATAGTCAGAAATATCCAAAGAGTCCCCAAAAGATGCCCAAGTGGGAGGCCAAAGCAACATTCCATGTAAAGGGGAGGGGTACTGGTAAATAAATTTGACCCCACAAAGGCTCAGTGTGCTATGACTGTAAACAGCCAGGGCCTAAGAGGGTAGATTCTGTGTGCATCTGAACATCACCCACTGCTGACCGTCCCAAAGGCATGGCAAGATTAGTGATGTGGTAGAAGTTGTCTCTGGGGATTGTAACAGATACTCTTAAGCCACATTTGGCCCCATGGGAGCGGAGGAAGTTAAATCCTTTGCCAAAATCATCAGGATTGAGGTTCAGGCCCTGAGGGATACAGGTGCCAGCAACACAAAGGTCATGGCCAAACTAGTTTTACCATGCCAGATCACACCTGATGAGGTGGACCAGGTAGTTAACTCTGACAATGTTATAAAGTATCATCGCAAAGCTATTGTAGATTTTGAATGGGGAGGGGTTACCGGCCCTAAGAAGGTAACTGTGTCCACTGCCATCCTAGAGGAGTGTCTGCTGGGCAACGACCTTGAAACTTCTGCCTGGGCAAAGATGAAGAGAAAGACTAATGCAGCATTTCTGTGTCTCCCTGAGTGGGTATTTGTCTCCACTAGAGCAGAATAGGCCTTAAAGGAAAGTCAAGGGATTTTGGAGAGTGGACAAATAGCCTATGGTCCAAGTTCCAAGAGAAAAGGCAGGCAGCCTGGCAAGACCACTTTACAAAGTCTACAGGCCCAGGAGGAGTCTAACCCTCGGTGAAGACCTGGTGTCTGAACAGGAGGTTGCTACTTGGAGAGATGTGCTTAACCTGGCAGAGCTCCAAGGAGCAGGTGGACCCTCCAGAGAGGAGTTGAGCTAAGGAAAAAAGACTTGTCCAACAGGAGATGTCACTGGAACCCATAAGTGTTCTGGGAGGACAGAATCCTGTAAATTGAGGCAAGGAACCCCAAACCAGGGGCAACCAGGAGAGTGGTGGTCCTTCAGCTGTACAGAGAATTCCTCCATACCCTAACCCATGGCATCCCTTTAGCTGTGTATCTGGGGCAGACCAAGACTTGGGAAAGGTTGGCCAACCACTTTTACTGGTCCAGAAAAGGTGAAGGAGTTTTGTCGCTCCAGTTGCAAGACAGATGGCAACCTAAAGACTCCCCTATTACCCCTACATGTGATGGGGACCCTCTTTGAGAGGGAGGTAATTGATATTGTTGGTCCCCTATACCCATTTACTTCCTCTGGCAATAGGTTCACCTTGGTGGTAGTTGACCATGCCACCAAATACCCCGAAGATATTCCCCTTAGAACAGTTACTGCTCCTGCAATGCCTAGAGCTCTACTTGGTATCCTCACGATGATTGGGTTAACCAAAGATGTCATTTCAGTTTGGCGCACAAATTTCATATCTGTCTATTTAAAAGCAATGTGGGATGAGTGTGCAGTGACTTTATTTTTTTAAACATATTTTATTTGGTTTGAAGTTGAGATACACAACATGGCCTGATGGGCCCAAATGTAACACAGAATTTTCAACCATAAACCAAATACAAAACCAAATACCTGATCACCTTTACCCTTCCCATAGACCATCATGGAAACATAAACCAAAATCAATTATTAAATTGTTTGTCCCACACTTTCCCAACCCACCCCTTTCCCTTAAATGTCTGGAGTTCATAAAAAATCAGGTAGTGTTGAGGGTGGACCAGTTCCAACGCTATGCCCCGATAATCTGCCCAAGCCTGCTAAATCTTTGGGTGTTTCTAGAGGCAGCCCCTCGCTTTGTAAATTGCTACTTCCTTGCCCATACAGTGATCCATCCCCCTTTTCCACATAGCCACCGAAGGGAGAGTCGCAGCCTTCCCCTCTCGTGCTATGTTCTGTTTAATAAGTGTCAAGCCTAATGATAAGAGGGTTCATTTATATCTATCTCCACCCAGATCATCGGTAATGTGCAGGGGGGCAAGTTTCGGGTTCACCAGGATCTGCCATGACAAAAACTCCACCACCCGCTCTAGTATTGGCTCAGTTCCGAGCCGCTCTACACTGTGTTGATAAATGTGCCATCTTCTGTACCACATCTAAGCCAGGACTGGGAGGCAACCACTCCCATCCGCCACGGTCTTTGGTGCATAAAGTATACAATATATAGTTATTGAGCTCTATCATTCGGAGTCTGGCTGCTACTGCAGCCATGCATGGTGTTCCAGTACCTCTGTATAGTCCTCATTCTCCAAGGCCCCAACGTCAGCCTCTCAAGCCTGGCTGATTGGGGATTCGTGACTGACAAATCGTGGTGATTTTGTGATCATCTAGGTTGCCCATGAGGAGTTTACCCTCCAGTAGACTGAAATCGGGTAGGTCTGACAGGGTGGCTATGTATGGAATCAGTGCATGGTGAAGCTGAAGTTATCTGTGGAATTGGCTAAAGTGGAGCTGTTATTCCTCCTGTAGGGTCTGGAACTATTTGAGGACTGTGCCGCACACAACATTCCCTAAGACGTTTTAGAAATGCTCCAGCCAGGTAGGAGCAAACATAAGTTTCCCTGCACACACTGATGCAGGCAGAGAAAATGCTGTGTCCCATGGTGGGCTAGTCAAATAGTAACACTTCATGAGCACTACTCCATCTTTTTGTAAAAATGGCAACACCACTCTTCTATTGTGGCTTTGTACCTAGGAAAACTTTTTAATCTTTTTTTTTATTTTAAGCTTTTATTAAGCAATAATTGTAGAGTTCATATGTCATATGTCATAGTCTAGTCAATAACTCAGTTCAGACACAGGTCCTTGTTGAAGAAGCAATTGTATTGCCTCATTGGACCAATCAAACATCAAATGAGTCGAGTTCAATGACAAATCAGTTCAAAGATTTTGAATTGTATACTGTGATAATGTGGCATATATCATGCAGGTTCAAGTGGTTCTGTTCTCATTTGATTTGGCTCATAGGCTGTGGAATTGACACACTGTCAGTATAATAAGTTCACTCAGGTGCATAATACTCCTGCTATTTTAGATCTCCTGGGACTCTGTTGATCTTCTTCTGTGTCTCTCACACCACTTAATTCTGGTTCTTTGGCTATTCTCTCTCATTCAAGCTCTCCCACCTCTCTCACTCATTCCTTCGCCACAGTCACTCATTTGCACCTGTGGTTGCTTTACAGCATCATCCCTTTCTGGTCTCAGATCTTTACCCCAGAGAGTAGCGTCTACACCTCTCTGCAAGATGTTTGGTATTTGGATAGCTGGGGAACTCTGATGTACAAGAACCCCCACAGATCCTTCAAATCATCCAGGCACAGGAGGTCTTGGATCTGTTTAAAGGATCACCACCTCATCAAGCAGGCATCTCACTCTTTGGATATAGGAGGCATGTATCCAGTCAGGCAGTCCACCAAATTTAACAGCCGTGTTGGTGATCAGGAACATCTGGTAGGGTCCTTTCTACCTTTCCATGGCTTCCAAGCATACTTTTTTTCACTAGGACCCAATCACCAAGGCTACAGTTGTGAAACTTCTCTTGATACGGGATGTTAATCCAACTCCATCCTAATGAGAAACAGAACACACCACATCAGTCAGTCCTTCGCAGTAGTCGAGAATCCTGTTCTTCTTTTAGGAGTACTTCAGAAACTCATCATTACTAAAGACAAAGCAGCTGGTCATTCTAGAGAAGTGGATGTACATACTTTAACCAAACAAGATTTCAGTGTCCCATTAATTTGTTCAACAATTCCTGAAGCTTCTGGTCTGTAGTTAAAATGTAATCTATTTTCTACTTGTAGTGCCACACACAACATTCTAAGGATCTCATTATTAAAATTAGTCCCTTAGTCTGACTCCAGAAACTGTAAATCCAAACCGTGGTATGAGTTCTCGCAACAGCAGTTTGGCTACAGTAAGACTGTCATTTCTTGTTGTTAGGTAGGCTTCTACCGATTGGGAGATATTGCACACTATGACCAGCACATATCTCAGCACAGTACAAACAGGCATCTCAATAAAGTCCATTGCATTCTGCTAAAGAGTCCCCCCGATCTACCTATGTGACTCATGGTTACAGGGGTTCTTCACCCTAGATTCATTTGCTGACAAGTCACGCATCTGTGACACAAATTCTCAGCGAAAACTCTAAAATCAGGGATTGTAACAATTCTGCCTGAACAACCTTACCATGATTTCCCTCCCTATGTGTGTAGCTCCATGTAACTTTCTAGTCATTGGAAATAACAAATTATCAGGCAACACAGGTCTTCCATCGGCTGAGACACAAATCTCATTTGCAAACACATCCTGCTCTGACCCATCATTGGAGTTGCACTTCTGACACTTCCTCCTACAATCTCTTAATTTCCTCCCAAGTATCAGCTACAGACATCAGTATAGAAAAAAAGCGTCCTAATCAAATTCATTTATAATCCCTTTGTTAAATGTGCATGCCACAGTTTCACAAGACCGAAAAACTTCATTGACGTATCTGTTTCCAATGGTTACATACTCATTTCCACTCATGTGGGCTGTGCATTTAACAACTGCAATTTCTTGTGGCAAATGTAAAGCTTCCAACAATCTCATCACTTGATGAGGTCATGAATCCCCTCTGCGACCATAACTGTCTAAAGTCAAGGACCACACCAAATCAATATTGACTGTCAGTAAATATTGTCACTGTCAATTGGTCTTAAAGATAACAAGCTCTGGTAAGGGCGACCAGTTCTGCTACATGAGCAGGAGGCTTCTACCACATCCTGAATTGTGCAGACAGCATAAGCTACCCTTGCATTCCCCTCATTATCCCTTAAACATGAGCCACCAACAAATATTACATAATCAGACTCATCAAGGGATTCCTCCTTAATATCAGGTCTTGGCATGGTGCACAAATCTGTGACATTGAGACAGTCATGCCCAACCTATTCCCCGTCAATTTCATTTGCAGGCAATGGTGACAGTGTAGCTGGACTAAGAGTCTGACATATTTTTAAAGTTTATTGTGTGACATATAATGAGCCTTAGAGTGGGTAAGCAAAATCCCTGCTGAGTGTGAGAGCATCACTGTAAAAAGATGTCCCATGACTATTCTCTCAATACTGACACCAACCGCCCCAACCATTTTAAGGTAGCCAGCCCTCCCTGCAGCTATACGCACAAATGTAGTCGAGAAATACACCACATGTCTTCAAGAGTCAACATGCAATTGAGTAAGTACTGAGTGAGTGCAGTCCTCCCACTCACTGCAAAACACAGTGAACATTTGACTGTAATCAGGCATTCCTAGTGCCGGGGAATGACAGCAATTGGTGTCCCATGGAAGTAGATCAGGCACATTTTTGTGGCATGGCCATTACAGAAACATTGGGTATCCACTTTCTACAGTAGCCTACCATTCCCACAAACATTCAGACTCCTCTCTGCATTGTAGGTGGATACATTTTCAAAATAGCAGTAATTCTCTCTTGTGACACCTTCTTTGCTCCTTTCTCAAGAGATGTCCTAGGTATAGGGTTTCTTTTGACAGTACTGCAACTTTCTCTGGGACAACTTGTGTCCATTTTCAGCTAAACGATTTGGAAGAGCAATCCTATCCTGTTTACAGGCTTCTTGTGTACTTGATGCAAAAAGCAGGTCATCAATATACTGTACAAGAACAGAATTACATGGCATTTGTAATGACACAAAATTCGTTTTCAAGATCTGATTAAAGATCGATGAGCTCTCTGTATACCCTTGTGGAACTCTGCACCATGCCAAAATTCAATTTAGGAACAGAAAGGAAATTAAGTATTGGCTATCCTCATGCAACGAAACTGAAAAGAAGGCTTGGTAAAGATCAACCACTGTCAACCATTCGGCAACCCAGGGGATCTAAAACAATATTGTATCTGGTTTCAGTATCACAAGACAACATGGAATGACTCTACTGTTCATTTTTTGTAAGCCCTGCACTGTTCTATACTTGCAGTTCAGCTTTTGCAAGCCCATGATCAGCAAGTTGCATTGGCTTTCAACTATCTCTTTCAGAATTCCTTGTCGTAGCATTGATTCAATCGCCGGAGTGATTCAAGCCACTGTCTGAGGTGTGAGTTTGTATGGTATTGTTCTTAGAAATACAGCATTAGGTTTGACCTTTATTAAGACAGGCTCTACACCTTTAATAAGTCTGATGTCTTAACCTCAACAATCTCACATACTGGGTATCACAGTATCTTGTACATTTCCTAGTTTCCTCTACCATTCTCCCGGGGAACAGTTCAACTTCTTTCCCTTGTCTGGCCATCTTAAATTCAACATCCACATGCATTCGGCACTCAACACCAGTATATTGTGCATATTAATTTGAACAAAAGATCCCTCCCCAGTAGGTTTACAGGACTCAAATCACATATTAAAGAATTGGTGATCCTCTTCAAATGAACCTATTTTTACGGGGATCTTCTTTGACACAGGGTTAGTTATTTTTTATTTGTAGCACCTACAACTTGGATCATCTTCCCCTAGAGGGTAATGTCAGGAACATCCTCTGTTCTAATAATGACACTTGCTGCCAATTCACCTCACCTTCTATAAATGGTCCACTCTGGTCTACCTCTAAGACTGCGCTGAGGATACAATTTTCCTCCCCAGTCAGGCACCATCATTGTAAATTGTCAGAGTCAAAACTCTCATTCTCCAGCATGCATAACTAGTAAAATGGGTTCTGAGATTGGAAAGGATTCCGGTTCGCTCTTGGAACTTGATTCCCATTAACACTAGTGTTATCCCAAGTTCTGTGAAAGCATTGGAGATTGTGGGACTTGCATCATCAGTTCTTGTCTCTGATTTGGAATATGCAATCACTGAACTGGGACATTCTTCATTTGAGTTGCATTAACACTCCCTCTTCCAATGCCCAATCCTGTTACAATAATGACAAGAAATCGATTTCTTCAACACCAGAATTCGGTTCAACCAGAACACCTCGACCTCTGCCTTGTAAAACACCAGTTCCACCTTGCATCATCTTATTTCCACTCTAGTAACTGACACCGTGCATTCCACCAAAATGTCCCACATATGGCTGATTTTAAAACCCTTTCCGTGCCAACTTCATTTGAGTAAACCTTTCCTTTAGTTTTTTATGCTTCATCTCTTGCTCGTCACTGTAGTACTTAACATCCCTCAGGGTGTAATCTAATTGTTTAGTCTGCCAGCATATCACATTTTGTTGTATGTGCATACTGGTCTCTGGGCACAACCCAAAAACAAACAAAGGCATAAAGCTTCCTATATCTCTTCTTTCAGGATTTTCTTCACTGCTGTTTAAACACCTGTAACAATCTCTCATAATAGGCATACACTGATTCTTTAGCTACCTGAGTCGCTCAATTGATCTTTAGCCAAACAATATCCCTTGCCAGGAACTTGAACTTCAGGAAAGTGATCACCTTTTCATACTTAGTCATTATCGTTGGAGATGGCGCATGAGTATGTGGATCCCTGGGGGGTTCTGTACATGGCCATTGTATAGCTATCTTACACTCAGTCCATAAATCACTCTGTACCACAATGCTGGGGAAGGTATTCAAACATGTCCACAAATCCTTCAATATCCTAACAAATCTGTCAAGCTGGGTGTACCATTGGGTAGAAAGAATCTTGGGAAATTGTTCAAGAATGTTGTAATAACATCTCACATGAGCATACCCTCCACCTGGAATCTCCCTCGTAGGGAACACCAGACACTCATTTTCCTGTGGGGGTGTAGGAAGTGGTTGATCATTTAACTCTACACTGTTTGTTTGTTTCTTTTTCTTTCCTTGTTTTTTCATCCACTTGCTCTCTAACCTGTCAAAATTGCTCCTTTTTTTTTTTTATTGAGAATTCATTGATACAAAACAGATGCAGCAAAAGAGATTGTTTTCTTTACAATAAATACACATTATACTAACGGAGATATATTACATAGTAAAATACTTCGGTAAACAGGGATACAGCTTAGATAAATTCATACAATATATATACATATAAATAAATATTTACACATACATTATAAATATAAGTGGGCCCAGCCTCATTTAATTATATCTGCCCATCCGCCCAGGTTTTCAGGGGGTCCCACATCTTATTGCCGAAATCGCGCATTTTCTTACCCTTATAGAGATATAAGGTGGATTCAATATTATGGATACCAAGAAGTCTGGACAACAACATTTGGAATGTTGGGGCATTTGGATCCTTCCAGGCGGCTGAGATTAAAATGCGTAATACCGCAGCGGCCAAAAAATAAACGCTGTTCCCCGGCCGGGGATGAACCAATGCTGTCAGGGCGAGACGAGTCCCCCAATGACCCTCCCTAACCGTGCGGCCAAGATCTTTGCGTACAGCTTATTATCTGAGTTAATCAGAGATGTGGGCCTGTAGGACCCAGGATTCTCCCTTGGCTTTCCCTTTTTATGACAGACTATGATGGTGGTGTCTTTCCATGTTTCCGGGATCTTACCCGTACATATGATGCCATTAAATAGTTCCAGCAAAATTGGAGCCAGCTCTCCTGAAAGACACTTGTACACCTCGAGGGGGATGCTGTCTGGCCCGGCGGCCTTTCCGGAGGCCAAGTCAGACACGCCCGTGGATCTCTTGCAGTGTTATATCCAGCTCCAATTTTGCCCTGTCCTCTGATCCCACTCTGGGCCCATTGTCCGGATATCTGCCATGTGGGCGCACCCCACCCGTTTCTTCCTTATACAGGGTTTGATAGAAATTTGCAAAAACTGCATGGATGCCCTGAGGTTCAACAACCTCCCGTCCATTCTCTTGAATGCTTGTTATTGTATTTTTAATATAGCCTTGCCTGACCCTTAACGCCAATTCCTTCCCCGCCTGCTCCCGGGCTCATACTGTCAGGTGTCAGTAGTGCCAAGGTTAATAAGCCACTAACCTGAAGTACGGCCAGCAGGAACGATGCCGTGAAGTGTAATTCCCAACTTCCCCTAAACACTAAACTCTCCACAATGTAATAACGCACTATGGGTAGTGAAGTATTCACGGGAAAAGGGGAATGGGACAAAATAATAAAAGAATCCTGTTCTGTCACAGGAATAGATGAACGTCTTCTAAACACCCTCTGGGACCTCTGCATATAAAGAAGAAAACAAGAACAGAATGAGTAGTACAGCACACTCACACCCCACTTGTACTCAGAAGAAAACAACCCCTATCTCACTTACATGAATGTAATCCAGGGTCTCTTTTCAGAGGACAATGATAGCAAGATGTGTTGGTACCTAGAGAGGAGAGCGCCTTTATGCGCAGTCTCCGACTCTCAACGGGCACAAATCCCTGCAGGGTAGGAAGGGTCCGAGAGAAGCACAGCCGGAAAGACTCTTGCTTGCTGTGAGAGGAGAGCGCCTTTATGCGCAGTCTCCGACTCTCACGTGGTTCACTGCACTCTGGAGCCCCCTCGCAACTCGAACAGGAATAGGGCTCAGATCCCCTAGGAAATTCCAGGAGGTAAAGTAAAACGCAAAACAAACAAAGATGTTAGTTCGGTTTCTGCACCGAAACAGAATGCACCATGGGTGTAGAGGTGTGTCAGGAATTTCAAAGGTCCGACTGAAGGGAGGTAATCCAACCCGCTCCCCAGCCGCGCTTAAATGTTAGTGTCTGCGTCAGGAAATACAAAAGTCCGACTGAAGGGAGGTAATCCAACACGCTCCCCAGCCGCGCTTAAATGTTAGCGTCTCCTGCTCGGCTCCTGGGAACAGAGACGCGGGCTAGAACAGGATTTGCGGTAAATACCGCTCAACGATGGAAATTGCCAAGGGTTCAGGTCAACCGGTCGAGTTTCACGGAGAGGATTCCAATCCAGGCAGCTAGGAACGGATTGGACAGACACAGGGAAACGAAGAAACGGCAACCAGGTTCAAGCTCCGCAGGCAGTTTGTCAAGCCCCGTTTCCACTGGAGGCGGGGCTTATGTAGGAGTATGCTCCTTCCAGTCTTGCTGATAGAGGCCCCTAAGCTTTGTGGGATATGTAGTCCCTAATGCAGGCATACGTGACAGGTGAAACTGGGAAAGGTGAGGGCTAATGGCGTTATGCATACTTGTAATCATGACAAATACACTCTCCTCTTATATGTCCAATATTCTGCTGCCGCTTTCTCTGCCAGTTGTTTTTGTATTTCTGCTTTAATTAGGCAGATACTGGTTTGACTCTCCTTACCTTCTTTTCCTTGTGTTATATCTTGGCAATGCTGTTCCTCTGCCTTAACTAAATCTGCCGTGAGCCTGTTCCTATTGGCTTGAACTTTTTTCCAGGAGTGAGCAGTATAACTAATGACCTCCCCCCTCAATGCTGCCTTGAATGAATCCCACACACAGTTTCTTGATGCGCTGTATCGATTGGCATCAAAGTATTCTCGGGTCCATTTTTGCATGTATTCCACAAACTGTGCGTCTATCAAGAGTTTTCGGTTGAATGTCCAAGCCCTGCAGATCCTAACTAATGCTGTGCCATTATATGAGATCGCCAGCGGGCTATGATCCGAGAGGACCATGGGGAGTTTCCTGATACTGGTCTTACTAATTTCCGTGGACGAAATAAGGAACTAATCCAGCTTGCTACACCTCTGGTGGGGACAGGAAAAATATGTGTAGCCTGGGTCGTTAGGCTCCATTTCCCCCCAGACATCCGTTAGGCCATGTGATAACATCATGGACTGAAGAGCCGTAGATACTCTGGGTTTTCTACCAGCACACGAACTCCCCGCAGAAAGGTCTATAGAAATATTGAAGTCCCCGCAAACGAGGATGGGGACTGGCCAGGTAGCCAATTCCTCTTCCAATATTTCAAAAACCTCTGGGTCATCCTGATTTGAACCATAAATGCCGCAGATTGTAAGGCCACACTCCAGCTCCAATATTTCAAAAACCTCTGGGTCATCCTGATTTGAACCATAAATGCCGCAGATTGTAAGGCCACACTCCAGCTCCACCATGTGCATCAGACTTAGCCCGTTTCGCCGCCCCCAGCATAGTTTTCCCCAAAATCACAACCCCTCTTACTGTTGAGGTTTGAGTGGAGCATGCCAATATATTGAACCCCTCAAGCCTGAGGAGCTGCTTCTTAGCCCATGGTAGGTGGGTTTCCTGCAGGCATAGAATGTCGATAGGTTCAGTTTTGACAAACTGTGTCAATCTTGCTCTCTTCCTCCAATCGTTCAACCCACCTATATTTATTGAATATACACTAAGGCTTGCCATACCCATTATAGAAAAAGCACCCTACTTTTGCCTGCAGAGAATAAAAAATGTAGATTTTTTCCGTAACATATATGTCATTTCATGAAAGTACGAAAGCTACAAAGATCGCTGTATCATAAATTCTCATTTTATTTTGCTTTCCCCCCCCTCACTCCCCCAACCCGTGACCCCCCCATACCCCAAGCTACCCTTCCAACCCCCCTTTCCCCTTCCTACCCCCCTCCCACTGGAAGCACTCAGACCTTGGTCTGAGCTGATGATGGTTGAGTGCAGCAGCGCGGAGCGTAGGCGCAGCAGTTGATTAGAACAAAACAATCAAGTGAACCATATCTTACCCCCCCATACTCCCCCCCAAAAAAGAAAAACCCAGATAGAGAAGAGAAGTCAAAATAGCGGATCTAGGCTAAGAAAATATCCAGCCCTAAGCATAAATCCTTATACCAAAGGTCAAACTGCCAAACTAGACAAATCAAAACAAGCAAAAAGCAGCAATCACGTTATGAATTTTTAAACCCCTCAACAGACTGAGTACTCCGCCATTCAAGCTTATTTAAGTTACAAAGAGTCCAAAAACTCCCTTGCTTTTACTTCTGACGAAAAGTAGAGAGTCCTTGCATCTTTAACTATCTTTAGCTGTGCTGGATTCACTAAGTAGACTTGGAGATGTTTATCCTGAAGGGGCTTGATCAGCTGGCGGAGTCTCCACCGCCTCTCGACCGTTGCATGACAGAAGTCCGGTCTCGCAAAAAAGGTCACTCCCTCGCTAGATCTTTTTGCATCGGGGCGGGCCTTTTCAGAGATAAGCTGTCGAAGGACATAGTTCCCAAAAAAAATCAAGACTGCCCTTGGCTTGTCACTGCTTCCAGCTCCCGGGCGAGGTCTAAACGGAGTGCGATGTATTCTTTGCATTTCCGCCGCCCAGTTCCACTCCGATAATTCGGGGAATGCTGACTTAAAAAGGTTGATCATAAAGGCCCTGATGTCTGAGCCCTCTGCCCCTTCCGGAACCCCCAGAACTACTCGCAGGTTATTGCGCCTTAACCGATTTTCCATGTCTTCCAGTTTCCACTGAATGTCAATAACATGGGCGCTCTGGGAGTCTACCTTAGATGATGCTACAGCAGCTCTGCTTCAGTTGCCACAATCCGTTCCTCCAAGTTGGTGACCCTATCTCCCACATTAGTGTATGCCTTAGACAGTTTTTTAACGACACCCTGCATCTTACGCATTCCTGCCTGTGCCTTCCGGGTGTCCTGCCTTGCTTCTTCACTATGCGTAAGAATGGTCTGATATATGACATCTAATAATGGAGGATAGATGCGGGGACCTCGGTATTAGAGCTTCCCTGAAGAGGTGTAGCTGAAGAGTGATCCCAGGCCAGATCCCGCATGGGTTGTGCATGGGCACTTCCATGGGCACCAAGTCTTTTAGCCGTGCTGGGGGGGTTCTGTTCCAAATCACTATCGGATCCCAAAATGCTTTCCTCCTCAGAGGACCTCTCCTCATCGGACCATTCTGCATCCTCTGATACCGAAAAGAAACATTCGCTACTGTCTTTCTCCTTCTCTTGTTCTATATACCTTTCATCCGTAAGAGTCATCTGAGCTAGAGAAGCGCACAATTGTGTAATCTCTTTCTCCTTCACTCTACCCGTATTCTTTTCAAACACCATAGCTTGCCCCGGAGCCATCTCCAGCTGGTTACTTGGCTGTGGGGACTGTATAGGCACTGGTTGTGCAGTACACAAAGCGAGTTCAATTGACCCTCCACTATCAGGTGCAGCCCCACCAGGTTGTTTGTCCGTACCTGTAAGCACCAGGAGTTCATCAGCTACCACTTGTCCCTCGGTTTCGGACGGATCTTCGGCCTGCACAGCAGCTGGCAACGTCGCATCCACCAGCCCCTCTACTTCATCCGGAAGGGGGGTAAGTACGAGGTCGATACCTGCTTCTTTAGTCTTTTTGAGTTTTTGTGTCGCTGTCTCCTGGGCTAGGGGCTGCAGCACCGCCGCATCGGCGTTCTTTTGGCTCTTACCACCACGAACCAACAGCTCCGAAATAGAAGGGGACTGCCGTAGGCGCTGTACCACCAGTTTTCCTCTCTTCGGTTGCGCCGGTGTTTCAACAATTTCATCTGTATTCAGGACCGCTGAGAACGGAGATAAGTCTGCTGTCTCATGCTGTGTTTGCTCCGTAATTGGAGCTGCAGCTTGGGCCACCTGTGCTGCCTGCATTGCCTGTGCTGATTTTGCTGCTTGTGCTGCCTGGGCTTTCTTCTTTGCAGCAGCCGCTGCCTTTGCTGTTGCTCCTGCTGCCGTTTTCGGGGCCATTATTGGTGTGGTATTGACTGAATGCAGCCTCCGTTGCAAGTAGCTGAGCAGAGCCGCTCCTCCTGCTGTTCTTCCCTCGGCTCGCCCGACCTGCCTCGGCCAGCTCCTGACTTGCCCCCAGCGCCGCAAGCGTCGGATCCAGAACGCCAGAATGGCTGCCAGCAGCTTCAGGATCCTGTCTGTGGCCGCGATCCGCCTCGCTCTGAAGCCTGCTGCTCCGGTCCACCAGGGATTGCAGATCATCAGCGCACCTCCTCTCGACCAGGTAAGTCACTTCTTCAATGGGGGGAGAGGGGTTACTGCGCCTCGCCCGTGCTGCTGCTCCGCGGCTACCTTACACAGCCGCCATCTTGCTCCTATGTGCCACACCGTCAAAATTGCTCCTTTTCAAAATACATTTAACTAATTCATCAATGTGTAATATCATCCCTAAAGATCTCATACTGACAAACACTTCATCATCTAGATGTGCTATAAAACTTTTCTGCAAAGAAAGACTCTTAGAGAGGTCTACCTCATACTTCCCTGCCAATTCTGTTAATTTCTCATGCATCATAGCTGTGTGCCTAGTAATCTCTTTACTCAGATATATCAGCTTGTTTTCCTGGTATTGATTTGGATATGAGATGTCTACATGTCCCATAATGATATCTTCTGATTCCATCCACTGGATGGTGACTCAGTCTCTCTTGTCCCTCTACTCTCCTGGGTCTCCTCAAACCACTAAGGCAAAACTCATATTCAAATGTTACTATTTCCCCTTTAGTAACTTGAGATGGGAAAATGGTGTTCCTCTCTTCTACCAAAGATTAGACAATTTTTGTGATGGGCTCCAAGCAACAATCTCTGAATTCTGTGACGTTGGGATAAACCTTATTGTGGCTACTTCACCGACAGCTCCTGGAACAGTAGCACTCGGGCAATGGTTACTGGTGTAGATACAACAGGAATAGCTAAAGTCTGAGCTGATATGACTTGTGAC
This sequence comes from Lissotriton vulgaris, assembly GCF_964263255.1. Taxonomy (NCBI): domain Eukaryota; kingdom Metazoa; phylum Chordata; class Amphibia; order Caudata; family Salamandridae; genus Lissotriton; species Lissotriton vulgaris. The sequence continues at coordinate 888,359,069 of NC_141691.1, forward strand.
CTTGGTGCAGGAACAATCAGAACAGAGGCAGAAACAATTAGGGCAGCTACAGTAGTGGCTGTCTCAACAGGTGCGGCTGTAACTGAAAACGTTGGAAGTGGTCTCCCAGTCTGAGCCACATTTGGATCAACAGGGACTGTGGCAACATTACTAATAAATGCTGTAGCACCATATGGAGATGGAAATGGAGCAACGTAAGGCGATGGACATGAAGACAACAGAGCATCAAAGAGATCATATCCAGAATCACTATCAGTACTAGACTTTTCTGCAACATTGACATCTTCATTTCCCTGTCTTTGATTCTTTTAAACTTCTCTGTAGTCAATGCAGGGAACATTTTAGATCCCTCAACTATACTTTTCCCGCAACTATGCTATTCTTTGTTGCATTTAGCATCAATGCTCTCTTTTCTCTATTCTGATATTTTTCTTTTTGTTTTGCATGTGTTACATGCTCCCAAGTATTTAGTGCTTCATACTGTTCAGGTCTAAGAAGTGATTTCATGTCATATAATATTCCCCTTAGAATCTCAATAACCCTCAGGTCAAATATGCCATAGTTATGGAAATCTTAATGCCCCCTTCTTTTTGGTGTACTTATGCCTTTGACGAAGCCACAGAGACGTGTGAAGATCTATCTTTTTCGCCATGTAATGGCCTGGCATACTTTCCAATGGAGTTTCCGCGCCCTCACGGAAAGGAAACTCGCACATCACCCCTTCTCATGTCTCTAAGGGCTGTGAAACATTTGCAATGCAAATAAGCGAAATTCAGTTTAATATATATTCAATGTTTTGTCCGAGTCACATTTCCGTACAGTTCAATATTCACACACAATCTCAACACAATCCTTTTCTCCTTGAATTTATCACATGGCTACACCTGACGATACAAAAACCAATCTCAGCGAGACACTTAGGATCAAGTGACCTATCCCAGGGCGGTACTTTCTAACACAACTCTCAGTCTTTGTAGCAGTTCACACTCCTTTACAATGTTCTTGTCACCTTTTCACAAACTCTAAGCAAGCACAATGAACATATTAACTCTTGCCTGCTCTGCTAAAGAATTCAAACTAAGCACTCATGCAAGAATCAGTCAGAAATAATACTTCCACATGTACGCAGATGAAATATTGACCAGTGGAAATCCCCCTGACTAATGCAGCTTTCCCTTTGTGCAATAAGGTCTACCAGCACCAATCATTATTAGTGCAATCACAACAGTCAGTTATAGGTCCCTATCTCAATTGTGCGATCAATGGTACCTCACAAACCAATATCACAAAACTTAGCAGACAAGTAAAACAACAATAATCTCTTATCTATCTCAGGATCTTGTGCTGTGACAAGCCTGATAACAATGTCAACTGCTCAACATCGAAAGGCTCATACACATTTTCACAACTTAACCACATGTATCACTATAACGCAAAACACATAACGACAACACATCACCAATAGCTCAACATAGACAAATGTGACACACAACCCTCTAAATATTCACTCCACCACCACTACATATGCCTTCTGAACCACCAAAACTCCTCCAGTCTTCAAAGTTGGGCCATGAACTTTAAGGACATGGGCAATTCTAAACTAGGACACATTTAATCATTCTATATTTCCAGACTATCCTAGCTCCTTTTCCCCTGTAACAATAACCGTCACTCTGCTACTACTTGCTAGAGTGGGGATTCTTGTATCTCAAAAGTCGGGTATAATCATCATATAACCCCCACCGTTGCTCATATGGATCTTTGTTAATCAATTAAGAGAGTGGATAACGGAGCTATAATTTACATTGATTTACATAGACAGTGTAGGCCAATTGGAACTTCACAGGAACACAACAAAGAGAATTGAAGTGTGTTTAGTAGAATTCGTCCAAATCAGATTATTAGTTCAATAAGTATTCAAAGTTCAGGCGTAATTTTTAAAAGATTTAGATAATCTAGAAGTGGATATTTTACAAAAAGATCAAATAGAATATTTGTATGATTTACAAATAGGATGCAGAATAAAAAAAGTGTGCTCCATAAAGGACAATCCCTATACTAAATTAAGTAAAGTTAAATTGAAAAAGCCATCTGGATTAAGCAAATAGGATAAGGTGTCAGGTGTAGAAAACCCAAATAAGGTTTCTGATAAGAGAATTGGACTGTTCAGGCGTGAAGCCTTTGTGCTCAGATTGAGAAGATTTACTCAGGTGGAAAAGATTTTCTCATTTGAAGTAAGTGAGCATCGCTCTAATGCATAAAGTGTGTGAGGGATTGTAAGAAAGGGAGTCCTCCTCGAGTCTAACACACACTAATATATTTCAACAAAACATTACTTATAACATTTCAGTTTGTTCCCACTCTTGTGAACCAATCGTATTCTACCAAATTCTGGGAGAAGGTAAACTTCCATATTTCTCAGGCTATGACAATGGTGAAAACATGACTTTAGAAGTTACGCTAGACAGAATCTTGTGGTTCAGTCAGCTCTTTCCACAAATCGCACTTCGTGGCATCTTCCTCTCCCTTCGATGAGAAACTCACTATCAGTTGTACAGTATATAACAGATAGCTATTCACTAGCTAAGAGAAGACTTCTGGAAAACTACAGCATCTGCAGTGAGAAAAAAAGAAAAACATCTCATTCAAAACAACATTGCATACATGTGGGTAGGCCTCTTAGCATTACTTGTAAAGTCGACATTCAAAACAACATTGATTAGATCAACTTATTTCATTATGACATGTTAACTCAAGTGCTTATAATAAATAAGTGTGGTTACCTGCTACAAATTAAATTTTTAAATGTGCACACATAATTTAATACGGTAAATTACACTTTTGTTAATAAAAGGAGATTAATTTGCAAAATGAAGAATTACAATTCATCAGTTGCTTGGTTTACAATGTTGAGGTATGCTTGCTTATGGGTTCTGATGTGTGTGAGTAGTGTTCATAATTTGGTTCATAAAGGCAGAAGTGATGAACAATTGGAGCTTGATGTTGATCTGTGTTGCGTGAAATGTCCCTGATTATATTACAGGAAATGACATCAATTTGGGTGAGCCTGTGAAATGTCAGGGATATAGTCTAAATATGGCAGGATTACAGTCATGATATGCAAATGATACACCCATTCTATACAAGTGCCGTCATCAACTGCCAGCGCAAGACCTAAAGTGTTTATTTGCAGCCTCACATCAAAAGGTATTGATTCAAAAGCCCAGGAACAAATCAAAGTACGGTTGCATAATCTCAACTATGAAGGCACAACCAATATACACCAAGATGCAGCTTCAAATTCCCATGCTCATAGGCCCAATACCTGGACATAGAATGAAAATCCTAGGCACTGAATCAGATAATCAATAGAGGCATGAATTATTACTGGATACTACCATTGAAGGGTCGAGCATACCTTCAAATGCCCAGTCTCGAATGACCAGATGTAGCCTCAATCACCCTTAAACTCTTAGGAGCAGGAGTGGGACTCCTGGACCCAGAAGGGTAGAGAGGTCCTTTAGTATGTAAAAGGTAAGGGGATACTTACTCCCTAATAAATAGCCATTGATTCCGGTGAACCCAATGATGAAGCATTCCACTATTAGAGAGGATAAGGGTTGCATAAAAAAGGTTTTCCTTTTCCCACCACTGAGAGCAGTGGAGTAGAGGTGTAGTTTAATCTCTTTACCATACTGCCACCTTCGAGGAGGATACTACATAGGTTATTGGTTTAAATGCCCATTCACAAAAATGTCGAGATACAGACTCAAATCTACAGTCAGCAATGAAACTCCTCAGCCTAGCATTAGATGCCCAAGTGCAGGATCCACTTCCCAAGCTCTGCCTCAAATGCCCAGACATTGCCTCAAAGGACCAATACTACATCTCATGCCTGTTTACAGCCTCTCCTGCCCAGCCAGTTTCAACTTACCAGTCAGAAACTGATATGCCTTCCCAGGTTCTCTCTGACCTTAAGCAGCACTTCTGCTTCTGAATTTAGGATGAGATGGGTTGTCTCCTCAGGCACCAACACCCTGATGATTCTGTTGTGCCACGTTAATGTGTCTTACTCTGAGGAGATAAAGAAAGAGGGAATTTTCACATTGTGACCAGCATTTTGCAACTAGTTAAACATACATCTGGCCCTAGATCCAGTCATACTGAATAGGAACACTGCACAGACCTGTACATTAACTGCTACAAATCTTTACTGGTACCACTGACACCACATATAAAGCTACTAGTAATTAATTTTCAGTTACAGTGGCAAGAAAAGTGAAAAGGCATAAATGAGATTCTCCTAGAAAACTATTGAGATGAAACCAGGCAAGATGCTCCCGGACTCCCGCACATACATTTCAAACATTACAGAAACATTACATCACCATATCAACCAGTATAAACCTATAAATACAAGCCCTCCGTTAACCAACTCCCATGCCAGCCCTTCACATCTGTCAATCCCCCAAAACGTGTAACCGAACTAAAAACGACCAACCTATCCTTTCCCTGTCGATAACACAACTCACCCATTAATCAACAAACCTCTTCCAAAACTGCCCAAAAACAAATAGTACCCGCACAGCACCTGCTCCAAGCGACAGAATGCAGCAAAAATAACCTGCTCACCTGTTCCAACAAGGCCAACCAAACAAAAAATTAAAGAAAAAACTCTAACTGACTAAAAAGAGGGGTAAAAACCATAACACTAAAAAATTGGGCGGGAGGGAGGGAATAAATTCCTGCTTGAGCTCCAAGCCACCAGGTCACCAAACCTAAAATGGTGGCTGGGGGCAGAAGCCCAAAGAATTTATGCTTGGGCTCCTATTGGGCTACCTACCAAAAACAGCCCAAAGCCCAAAATGGCCGGTGCCCTAGCTTCTGACCCCCCCACAGCCCCTCCCAAATCGCCTGGGGGGGACCTCTCTACGGTCGGCTGCCCCCCCAATCCCCCCCAAGTAGGAAAAAACTCACCAGCTCCTCACCTCCGAACATTCAAGCATCGGGACAAAACTTCTCTGATCTCCAGCAAATAGAGGTCCATTCCCAACATGGATAAATGCACTCCATCATCACGGAAAAACTCAACAGACTCAAAACGGATATCCCTGTGTGACACCCTCCCGAAACCCAATTGACGGCAGAACCTAGAAGTTTTCAAATTCATCTTCTTCCTTGCCCTGTCAATGGCTCTGGGGTTCACTGTCCCTCTCCAGATCCTCCGCGGAACCAATTCCGTCCACAAAACATGGCAACCAGACCAGCGCTCCTTAATTAAAGACAAATCCCTCTTCATTGCCCGCAGCAAGACCACACCTTTTACCCCACAAAGATCGTTCTCTCCCAAGTGCAACAATAAAATATCCGGGCATAGGCCCCTCACCATTGCCTAATTCAAACATGGTATGAGTTCCCTCCAAAGCATACCCCCCTTTCCTTTCCACACAATGTTAAACATTTGATCGTTAAAACCCAACATTTTTCCAAAATAACTCTGGGCTGCTAGAACCTGGGCCCATTTGATAAACGAATGCCCCACTATCCAAACCATCACTGCTTTAGACTGGGGCCAAGGAGCCTACCACCAGTTGTAATACCCTATGTTGCCTACATACCACAGATGTTCCGGCATTGGGGTCGGTTTCCTGTCCGCCTCCTTGGCCAGCCCACGGAATCTCCCCCACTGCGAATGAGACAAAGCATCAGATATGTCATTGTCCACACCAGGAATATGCAAAGCTCGAAAAGTAATATGATGGTTTAGGCAGCCTAGCACAAACACCCTCATCAACTTCAAAATCTGTTCATCTCTAGCTGACTGCCTGTTGACGATCTCAACCACTGCCATATTGTCCACACAAAAAAGAACCTTCTTGTGCGCAAGTTCCTCCCCCCAAAAGGGTCAATGCCACTAACAATGGGAAAAGCTCAAGAAATGTTATACTCCTCCCACCATCCCTCCAATCCTGTGGCCACTTCTTAGCACACCACCTGCCTTACCAGTATAATCCAAAACCGTCACTGCCTGCTGCATCTGAAAACATTTGTACATCCCACTGCACATCCTCTTCCCTGACCAGTAGCACACCACTAAATGAAGTAAGAAAAACGGACCACATACGCAAATCCTCCTTCACTCCCGCTGACAAGCGGACATGGTGGTGAGGCAAATGCTGACCAGGCAAAGCTCTGGACAATCTCCTACAGAAAGTCCTCCCTGCCCTGACCAACCTGCAAGCGAGGTTAAGATGCCCCAGCAACACCTGGATCTCCTTCACCTTCACCTTCACCTTCTGTTTTGGCAGAATACTGACCAGCAAGTCTAGCATTTTCAACTTTTTGTCATCCGGCAAGCGAGCCCGCATTGCCACTGAATCAATTTCAATACCCAAAAGGATAAAACTGTAGCAGGTCCCATTGTTTTTTCAGGAGCCAAGGGCACACCCATATCCTCCATGAGCTCATGGAATGTGTCCACAGCTGTCTGGCACTCCGTAGATCCCGGGGAACCAACAAAGAAAAAATCATCCAAATAGTGTGTTACCAACCTATGGCCTGTGTGGTGCGTGAAATGCCATTGCAAAAAGGTGCTGAAACATTCAAATAGAGCACATGACATGGAGCAACCCATCGGCAATGCTTTGTCCAGGTACCATTTAACCTCGAAATGGATACCCAGAAGATCCCAATCATCTGGATGGACTGAAAGCAACTGAAACGCAGACTTAATGTCACATTTTGCCATCTCTGCGGTTGCGGCCGCGGTCACCACTAGTGACATGGCCACGTCAACCTAGGAATATGAAACCGAGGAAGCCTCCTCATCATTGAAATCATTTACCGAAGACCCCTCAGGCCATGACAAATGCTGAATTAACCTGTACTGCCCTTTCTCTTTCTTGGGCACCACTCCAATCGGTGATATTATCAAGTTCTCTATTGGCCAGTCGTCAAAAGGGCTGCCATCCTTCCCTGATGCACTTCTTTGCCCAGTTTTTCTCGCACCACCCTGCTATTCTCAGCTGCTGACGTCAAGTTATCTGCCCACCTTCTCTGCCTTGGCCCCTGATAACCCAAATGAAATCCATACTGAAAACCTTCCAGGAGCTTTTGTTTCGCCCCCACATTCTCATACTCCCGTATTGCGTGTTCGAGCTTTGACAGCCTAACTGACGTAGGAGCCCTTTGGCCCAGCACCCTGCGCCCCTCTACCCCCTCATCCCCCCTGAAATTGCTGTGATGTGCCAGATGTACGTGCGCTTGCCTGATGCCCTTGCTGACCTCCTTGTGATTTAGCTCCCCAACAGCTAACAAGGGGATGCCGCTTACCACACTTAGAGCATTCGTGTCTGTACTTGCAGTACTCCCTTGTGCATAGCCCTTTATTGAAATCCCAGCATGCTCCAATTCCAGTCTTTGTAGTCGTTGCGCTTCCCACCCCGCCCCGGGTGGGCTTCCCCTGAAAGGGCCGATATATTAACGGCAGTCCGCTAGCTGTAAAAAATGGTCTTGCCGCCTGCAGCTGCCCCCATCGTATGCTGCCATAAATCAGTATCTAACTCCCCTCACTTAGCCTCTGGGTCCCATGCCATCCTAGCCCAAAACTCCTCATCATACTGAGCCCATGCATAACCTCCCCCAGTAATCTGATCTTTCCTAATCACACCCATATACTTAAATATAGACACGTTGCGCTCAGGTAATTTTTCACAATAGACGCTTGCATAAATTAAAAACGCTGCCGTCCAATTTTCAATGGTCAATGGCCCTTTAGGGCACTTAGCCAACTCATATTCCTCCTCCTTCGAGCCCTCCTTAGACCTGACCTCCCTATGCAGGAGTTTTAATATTTCAACATACTCACCCTTCCATATGCGCTCCTTGGTTGCCAACATTAAAAGCGCACCCAAAGGCGTGGTTACTCCCATGTAAGGCAGTTTCTTAATTTTTAATTCCTTACTGTCAAGTGGCTCTTTAACTCCCCCATCTGCATCCGTATTAGTCCCATACTCCCCCTTAGAACCCAATGCCACACCACCGTCATCCGTTCCCACTCCTGTGTCCTTAACATATTTACCTTTGAGCAGTCTCCCATCCAACACCACCCCAACCCCCTCCACCCCCCTCCCCACAGACACCATTTTGATTTGGCCTGTGTCCCCACGGTCTCACCTGGCTCTAAAGAAGCTGCTCTAGCGGACTCCCACCGCCGTGCTGAAACATCCAATCTATCCCTTGTTCGAGGAGCCCTCACCGAGGGGCCCCGCTCTCTTCTGTCTCTTGTCTCCTGTACCCCACCAGAAACCTGTAAAACACTATGAGACAAGTGAGAAGGCCCTCCCCCCTCCATATCCTGCAATTCTCCTTCCTCTGGGCTATCTTCGTCATAATCAAGCAAAATCGGCTCCAACACCTGAAGCCCATCGTTATCAAAATCCACCTCACGGGTCCTACCAGACCCAGCATTACCAACACTGGCCCTCATGGCCTCTGAGCGTCCTCCTGGCGGGGGAGACGACTGTACCCGCCGGTACTCTCCCATGCATTGACTCTGAAGCTCCATAGCCATCGGTAAGGTAGACCACCTAGACCTGCTAGTCATTGGGGCCAGCGAGGTTGCGCCAGACCTTCGTGCGCTGACCACGATGGGATCCCTCGGTGGTACGGAAAGTGCAGCACAAGGCTCTACCCTCCCCTCACCTTGGCGCAGTTGGGCCAATCCACGCCCTACCAAGTCTGTTGCGCCGCGCCGATCTGTATCCTGAAAAGAAAAAGTTTGGACTGATGTGCTGGGACCCCTAATAGAAAAAGCAGACTCTGACCCCTGTCAACCAGAAAGTACTGGACCCGCCGACCGCCTTCTTACCCTACCCAACTGCTCAGCCCTGCCCATACTTACCACTGGAAGATAAGACCCCCCTTCCTCAACATCATTCCCTTCCAACCTAGCCCCTACCGCTGTTGAAGCTTGGCCCCAACTCCTACCCCCCCCCCTAGGAACATCACTCACCCCTTGTTGCCTCACAGGCCGACTGCAAGCCGACAAGCCCCGCAAGCGCGCGTTCCGATCAGAGTGTTCCACCATACCACGACCCCGCACCCCTACTGACCCAGAAGGAAAAATGTCTTCTCCCTCCCAAGCCTGACCACCGTCCGCTGGCTCCAAATCCCCTTGCACCCTTACCAATGAATTCGGGAAAAAAACGCCAACACTCTCACCAGGAGAAATGTTGCATGTTCCTGCTGGTGTAGCTACCAAAACACCACCACTACAAGAACATTTTTCTCCAACCTACCCTGCAACAAAACTTGAAAATCCCCTATTGCTACCCATCCCCCTTTCCACTTGCGCCCATTCACCATCACCCTTTGAACTCCCCCCCACTGAGAAACACCCCCCTCAAAGATGCCTGGGGCAAAAACAAGGGACTACCAAAATTCCTTCCATCGCCTAAATCCCCTTCCTCCTCTTCTTCAAAATGCTGCTCAACATCAAGATTACAGGCAGGGGGGTGAAACCACCTTAAAAACACACTCCTGCGGGCCACTATTCGAGCTCTCTGTGACCTCCAATAAATCACCCTGCACAGTGCCCAGCGGAACAACAGAAAAACTCTCTTTCGGCTCACCTCCCTCCTCCTAACTGCTCCGCCCCTCCTCCAGCACCACAGAACAATCTCACCCGCTCTATTCCTCATCGCAGTCTCCTGTCACCATCACATGCTTCACGGAAGACACGGAGGAGGAGCACTTCTTGCTCCCCCGACGGCCCCCACGCTTAACTGCCTCACTGCATGATGCGCTCGCCCCCTCGCACTGCTCACGGGGCCGGGCTGCATCAGATGATTGCACTAAGCCGGGCAAACGCTTCAAACCGCCCTCAATTACATCCAGCACAGCTCCACCCGCCAACTCAGAGCCTCCCCCGCGCCCACCATGAGCTGAACCCAGCGGGCCGGCTTCCTCATACGGGACCGGCCCCGCTCACTCACCGGGGATGACCGCCGACGCTTCGTGGATGTGCACGCAGCCACAGCAGCTGCGTCCTGAGCCAAGGCCTGCCACAACGGGTGTACAGACCACGCTCCAAAGACTAGGTCCATTCTTCCGGCCTCGCTCAATAAGCGAAGCGCCTCAAGGACCCTAAAGTCTTCCATACTCAGGAAAAGTGCTACTAATTAATACCTAATTGATATAAAACTAGCGCGATTATGATACTAACGTAAACACACTGAAATAATTCGAAAAATTCCTGCCTAAGCTCCCAGCCACCAGGTCACCAAACCTAAATTGGTGGCTGGGAGCAGGAGCCCAAAGCATTTATGCTTGGGCTCCTATTGGGCCACCTACCAAAAACAGCCCAAAGCCTGGCCAGCGCCCTAGCTTCTGACCCCCCCCCCCCCACAGCCCCTCCCAAATCGCCTGGGAAGGACCTCCCTACGGTCGGCTGCCCCCACCCCTCCCTGGCACATAGCGAGGAGCCAGCGCTGCTATACGGCTGTTACGCTTGATGGAAGGCAGAGAGGGGATGGTTGCACTGCGCAGACGATGCCTCCCAAGGCTGAGAGAGGGAGGTTACGTCCTCTTGGTGACCCTGCTGGAGATGGAGCCGGTTCTATGGGTGTCAAGAATGCGGTGAATGTGAGTACTAATGGGAAAACTGCTAAAAAAGATGCCACAGCAACAGGAGAAATATTTCCAAAAGACAGCTCGGGTAAGCGCATTATTCCCCTTTTGTTTTCTATGGGGTAAGATAAAAAAAACTTCAGGTTGACTCTCCGTTTCAAGCAACAGAGGGTAGGAAGATACTTGACCCCTCGATAGAAATGGACCTTTGGGAGAAAGAATCTGCTAGCGCCCATGTGGCTATGGGCAATACTGACTCTGGAGTATTATTTCTTCCGAATGCTATACAAATGATGGGAGGCGCTCCATGCGGGGGCATCCAACAGACTACTTTAGGCAGTGTACCTACACCTGAAAATATACTAAATGATAGCGGCCCAGAGATAGCTCATGCCTCAAACGCGGAAAACAGTGAGAATTCTGGTTCTGGCAAGAAGAAGGATTGCCAAAGCATTAAATCTCCTTTGAAGGAGATAAACTCTGGAGATTACTTGTTTTCTTTCTCGGATCACTCGGATCCTTCTAGCGATGACTTAGAGTAAATTTTGAAGGCTCTGCCTAAGTCCCGGGTGCATGGTAATGGGGGCAGCGACCTTAGCAGCACGCTGCCGGAGGACACTGGAGTTGATACATCAGACGATAGTCCTCGGACAGTACGTAGGAACCCAGAAGCCAGAGAAGGAGCTAATCGGAAAGATGGAAGTAATGGCAGCAATGCTTTACAATAGGATTACTCCTTTCCAACAGAGATAGGTACTGGCAATGGCAATAACTTGGATATTGTAAACAAAATGCGTCAGAATCTTCATCAGAAGAGGTTTCACTGGCTCTGATCTATCAAACCATCATGACACATAGAGAGGATACACGTGCAGAGAGTCAGAGGGCCCAAAGCTCATGCCACAAATTGCAGAACTCAGTTTGTCATATAGCCAAGACTTACACAGAGTTTACTACTAGGTTCAATGAAGCTGAAGCTCGCATCTCGTGCCTAGAGGACAAATTGGCAGCACAGAAGACTATGACTGAGACTCTGCGAGCTCTAAAAGAGGACATCCAGTGGAAATTGGTTGACTCAGAAAATCGGTCTGCAGAAATAATCTAAGAGTTTAAAAATTCCTGAGGGCACAGAAATGTAAATGTAAATTCGAATTTGTAAAGCGCACACTACTCACCCTTACGGGTCTTAAGGCGCTGGGGGCCGTTGTGGAAATTAAGTGAGCTATTGCCCAGAGTCACATGGTGCTGAGCTGAGCTGCAATCGGAGCCAGGGGTGGAACTGTGAACCCTGTGCTCTGAAGTCAGCTGCCCTGGCTGCTGCACCACACCTCTCCACACGGAAATGTAGAATCCCCGCAAGTTTATTATTAATCTGTTTACGGAGGTCTTCCCGGAACTTACGCAGTGGGACTGGCAGCAAGAGATACAGAGGGCACACTGTTTTCTGTTTTCCCTCCGTCCTCGATCTGGTGAAATAGTAACTAGACCTAGAACGATTTTGATACCTCTTAATAATGTTCTTGCTCTGGAAGCGTTTTTTGAGCAAGCACGTACTGATAAAAAAGAGAGCTGGGAAAGGGGTGGAGTTTTCATCAGGCCAGACTTTTGTCATCAGACTGTAGAAAAGGTGCTGAATGCTACGCCAGCTTATTGCACCATTTCAGGTCAAAGGTGTTCAAGGTTTAATATTAAACCCAGCTAAGCTCAAAGCCCTTCATAAAGAGCATACTCGGTTTTTTAATCTCTGAGGTGAAAGCCAAAGAGTTTTTACAATCTTTGTAAGAGCAAAGTAGGCTACTGTTATTTTGGTCATGACGTATCTTGTTTAAGTCTTTTCAGGATGTGTAAGCTTCTAAATGTCTAGATGTCTAGGTCTCTTCTTGGTCATTACGATAATCGCTTAGTTGTGATATGCGCACTTCCTCCTTGTTTTCTTGTTTTAGTGCACCCCATCTGCAAATCTTTCTACTTATGTATAAAAGTTGCTGCAGAGCTCCGGGTGATCCATCCCAATCTAGTGTGTTTGCAGGAAGCGCATATACCTTGGGGAAAGTGAAAGATCCTGTCAGACCACATAACCCAATTAGTTAGGTGGTCTTGGCAGCCTCAAAGCAATCAATTATGAATAGGGGGGGTGGCGGTGTTAGCGAACTCTGCAATACAAACAACAGGACAGGTGTTAGCTGATAACCAAGGTTGTTGGGCTATTCTGGAATGTATTCTGGGGAGTGAAATTCATGCTTTGTACATTATATGGCTCGAAAATTTATGAGGACTTAATTCTTGAGCAATTAAATTTGAAACTTGCTCTATGGCCTACTCCATTGGTGCTGTGTGGGGACTTTAATATCAATTTGAGGGGTAAAGAACTCCATTCTGGTATTCAGAATTATAAAGGTAGGAAACCTAGGGTTTTTAAAGCATTATATCATCTGTTGTCAGATCATGGCCTGAAGGAAGTTTGGGGCACTACATTTAAAGAACAGGCTACTAAAGCACTCTATATAGTATCAATTTAGTATAATCTAGGTGATCCTAGATATCTCGTTTGGAGAAAAGTAGTCCCTGAATATTGATTGTCCTAACCACTGTATCTATAGATCCAAATAAAATTCCTATGTCGAATAACACCAGATTCAGGGATCCAGACAAAATATTCTTTCAGTTCTTTATCCAAATGTATAAAAACTTCCCAGCTCACACCGCCGACACGTGTTTCGTCTCTTACTGAGACTTTTTCAAGGCTAGAGTAGTGTAGAAACGTCCGTGAATCGAATGCGAAATGACGGATCCTGCAAAGATGGTACCACCTTTCAGACTGTTAGGTAAACGACAGCCACGCTAGATCGTGCAGTTGTAAGGCTTGTAATGGATATCAGGGGGTGGAAGGTGTATATTCAGAATAGCTCCATTCAGCAGGTTTCAAAAGAATGATGTATGTTATAGAACCACAGTTAAGTAAACCCAGAAAGAGGTCGGACACCCTACCCAATGTGGGGCCCTGTAAGTATCACGGCCCTTAAAATTTGCTAAGACGTGTAATGAAATGGGGTCTCCTCTCAGTCACTAGTAAGAATGTAAGACCATGATAAGTCTTAAACAAAGACTCCTAACGAGTAGAAAAAGCGGCAGCCGTCGATCGTCATTACACCTTCCACCCCCTGATATCCATTACAAGTCTTAGAACTGCACGATCTAGCGTGGCTGTCACTTGCAGGATCTGTCATTTCGCATTGGATTCACGGACGTTTCTACACTACTCTAGCCTTGAAAAAGTCTCAGTAAGAGACGAAGCACGTGTCGGCGGTGTGAGCTGGGAAGTTTTTATACATTTGGATTCTCAATAAAGAACTGAAAGAACATTTTGTCTGGATCCCTGAATCTGGTGTTATTCGACATAGGAATTTTATTTGGATCTATAGATACAGTGGTTAGGACAATCAATATTTAGGGACTACTTTTCTCCAAACAAGATATCTAGGATCACCTAGATTATACTAAATTGATACTATATAGAGTGCTTTAGTAGCCTGTTCCTTAACTGTTTTGTCAGGTACATTTTTGTGCCATTTAACACTCTGGGTGGTGGGTGTGCATCGGGCTGTAGAAGCACCTAAGAATTTTGACTAATATCAAAGTTTTACTACACGTATACTTTTGTGATTTGGAATTGTGTTACTTTATGTCCGGACATTTCTCCTCTTTGGGGAGGACACTACCACCAATTTGTATTATTACTGTAAGATGTTTGGGGCACTTTCCATATACAAGACCCGGGGTTTAGGTTTTATTCTCACCCGCATAGCAAGCTAGTTCGGCTTGATAATTTCTTTGTATCTCCTTTACTATTTACAGGTATGAAGATACAAGTTTTTCAGAGAATCACTTCTGATCATGCGCCAGTATAATTGGATATTTCCGCACTCTATACATGTATAGCTCCAAGGGGTTTACTTTTGATAGGAAACTCCTCCCGGACAATATTTGTATTGACCATATGAAGGTTTGGATAAAGGACTTTGTTCAAACCTATTGGCATTTCACTTCACGTGGGGTTGTTTGGGACACATTTAAAGCTTGCTTTAGAGGGGAAGTCCTGAGCTATGGACCACATAAACAAAAGTAAGCTAAAATAGCAGTGCAGGAATTATATAATAAACTTAAAACAGCGGAAGAGAATCTGGCAGGAGGGACTTCGGTTGGCAATGATATTACTGATCTGCAAACTGGTGTGGCCAGATGCAAAGCCAATAATAATTTGTTATGGCGTAAGTAAATAGCGCTAAAATATAAAATGTACAAAATGGATTGCTACGATTAAGGAGAGGCCACAGGGCATTGCGTAGCTCAGAAGTTAAGTACAAAGGAGGCTGTACAGAGAATAAATGGTATGAAGAATACTTTGGGTAGTATAGTTCATGATCCTCAGGAGATCCTTAAGGTTTTCTATGACTTCTATACAGAACCCTACACAGAGCAAGATACGAGCGACACCCTAATGATCTAGGGCTCCAGAATTTATCTTTGGAGCAGTTGGAACTGGAGGAAGCTGAGATGCTGGACACCCCTATCACTATTAATGAATTAGAGCAGGCTATCAATAGTACGGCGATCGGAAAAGCTGCAGGCCCGGATAAGCTTCCTTCGGAGGTCTATAGGACCTTTTTTCAAGATCTCAAAATGAATATGCTTGCTGTTTTTCAAGCAGCACAATTGGGGGGGGGGCGCACAGCAATCTTGGAATGAGGCTAATATTGTCATATTTAAGAAGAAGGATAAACCATCGGACCTTCCGGGGACCTATAGTCCAATCTCTCTTGTTAATTGTGGCAGGAAAATTTACGCCAAGATTCTTGCGAACAGATTGGCTAAAGTCATCTCTCCCCTGGTCTCTATAAGACAACACGGTTTCACACCTGGAAGGGGACAGTGAACCATATTAGTAGGGTAGTGACTCTATTTGATATTGCGCAGGTTGAAGCTAGGGACCTAGGATTGATCCTGCTTGACGCCGTAAAGGCATTCGACTGAGTGGGGCTTCCTTTGGGGGTCCAACACAAATGGGATTTTGCTAGGGGTATATTCAGTCTCTACGGGTTTTATATCAATCTCCCGTGGCCAAGATATGCTTAATGGGGCTTGCATCTGAAGCAATACAGATCTCCAGAGGTACACGGCAGGGGTGTCCTTACTCCCTGCTTTTGTTTGCTCTGTATATTAACCCCTTCTTAAACATGCTGGAGAGGAGTGACCAGACTAATCGTTGTTCACCAGGATTGTTTTTTTGTTTTGGCTTACACCAATGAAATTGCGATTGTAACATCTGACCCTGTTGTGGCTTCACCTGAAATTGAATATTTGGCACATAAGATGGTTCTGTTTCAGGTAATAAACTGAACACGTCAATAACACAGATTGTTTGGATGAACCAAATCTTGGTTAATGATTCCAGAGCAGTCAAGGAAGTTACCTATTTGGGCATTAAGATCCAGGTTTGCCTAAAAGAGCTGGTTGAAGTTAACTGGGTGCTATTATTGGCAATGTTAAGCAATCACTAGAGAGATGGGAGTGTTTACATCTTTCTTTGGTGGGCAGATCTAATGTCCTTAAAATGAATATTTTACCCAGGGTACTGTACTTTTTTATAGCAGTTCCATTGGAAGTATCCAGCGGACAACGTCAATATTTACAGTCATTGTGTGCCAGATTTCTGTGGGCCCCAGGGAAACCATGTAGAGCTGCCAGCTTCATGACTCTTCCTCGGGACAGAGGTGGGTGGTCGGTTTCCAAACTTGCACTCTATTACTAGGCATGTACTTTATCGAATATACATACTTTACTGACTGGAGAGGAAGTGAATATTCTAGCCGAGGCCCCTTCAATCTATCAAATGCTCTTGGGGACCGAGGTTAAAAATTGGCTGTTTGAAAGAATAGATGGTAGTTACTATAAAAAAAACGCTTTAAAACTATGGGTTCCGTTTTTAAAGTCTGGAATACAGTGCAGAAAAACTTGCAGATTCCAGGGCTATCATTCTATACACCTACCTCCGCAGTAGGGTTACTCCCATCAATTTTCTGGGATTACGTGGTAGATAATTGGAGATTGAAGGGTATTACCCAAATTGGTGATTTCTATCAGGCTGGGGGGTTATACTCCTTTTCAAGCTTGGCGGATAAATACGATTTACCTAAAACTAAATTTTTTTAATTCTTACAAATACGGGATTTCTTAGGCACACAGTCAACTATTATGACACTGAACAAGATAGTAGAAGCTATCAGACATCAGGCAAAAAGGGTCTCTTTATAGGATATTGTTAGCTTCTAGGATGGATGATTTAGACAAGTGTAACTCTAAATGGAAAAATTGGCTCGGAGAAATGTCGGTGACTCCAGAGAAGTCGATCGATTTTGCAGGGAAAATTCTCCTTGCCACTAACTTAAAAGCCCAGCACTATAAAACATTGTTCAATCTGTACTACACTCCTGCAGAAATGATGAAATGGGGGAGGAAACGATGGGAAATGTTTACGGTGTGGAGCAGACAATACTGATGTTTTTATTAGAGGTTCCTGGAGTGTCTATGAAAATCTTGGCCTCCATGATGTTGCTAGGGATTGGGGAAAATCTACGCCAAGGGTTGCCAATGTACACATTTTGTTATTTAATTTTTATTGCTGTGGCAGTAGCGCGCTAATGTTCAGCATCCACTTGGCTACAGCCCGAAGCACCATCAATGTGGCGTGCCAAGTTTTACAGCACCTACAATCTGGAGTTTAGTCTGTATTCTGTTAAAGGGCCCAGAAAACGAAAAATTGGTCTTTATGTGTGGGGGCAATGTGTGATCATATGATGGGCTGACATTAATCTGTGAATGGTGGAATGGATATGAATTGCTACTGTCCTCTGGGTTAAGATTTGTTGGTGTGTATTTATGTATGACATTTTTGGGGGGGACACTGATTGACCGTAGGATGAACTGATATTGATGTTCGCATAGGGGAATGAATTGAATTACTACAGTGATCTGATCTAAGAGATTTGTATTTATGTATTTTTTGATACTGTGGATTTTTAATTAAAAAAAATAAGAAAACTATAGAGCTACAATTGATCAAATTAGAGCAAATGTAGATAAATGGATTTCCTTTCCACTATCAAAGGAATTTCGTATTGCAACTATGAAAATTGTGCTGAACATTTTTCAAAACACCCCAGACATATTTGTGTGATGTTTAACAAACCTGTGACAATACCTCATAGGACACTGCTAGGGCATGCCATAGACTGGTCCAACGGTGTAAAATAGATTAGGTGAACTCACCATTATTTTGTCTAGGGGACAATCCAGCACTCTCACTTACAAGGAAGCCTTTGGGCAACAACTGAGCAAACTACACATAGACAATGGAAGGATGTATATGAAGAAGGCAAATGCATGACCTCGCATATGTCTTAGGGCCTAATTCAGATATCAGCAGATAGGTTACTCCGCCACAACGGAGACAGATATCCCTTCCTCCGAAAAATAAATATGATAATATCCTATGGAATTTATATTTCAGCGAATGGGCTATCCATCTCGGGTACGATGGAGTAACCCGTACGCCATATCTAAATCAGGCCCTAAGGCAAGGACCATCTGCACTACAAGACATCCAGACATAAAAAGCAGCTTTAGATAAATGTATCCATCATTCAGTCAGTTCAAAGGCCTGCTCTCCCCAGAATGATTATTATTGAGGGAGTGGGAAAGAGATTTGGGGAGCCTAATTAGATGCTCAGTGGCAGTTTTACTGTCTCCAAATGAAAGACATTTCGCTAAATGGGAGGCATGGACGTAATGTTTTTCATTATAAGTACATGCATATAATGATTAGGCTCCACACCATTTTATCGATATGGGATTAGAAGTGGAAATGAAATGCAAGACGTATGCACCGTTTGCAGCAGACTTTATGCACCAAGCGTGGAGATGCCCAGGGGTGACTCTGTACTGGGTTGATGTGCTTTCATTGCCCTCACAAATGCTAGGCTTGAAAATATGACTTAACACCCTGCAAACATAATGGTGATTCTTGTTTTCTGCCATTATTAATTGCCAAGAGAATATTGCAATTAGATGGTTAGAGGGACATGCCACAAAATAGTAGATTGGCTTAAGGAGACTTGCGATATGCAATGAAAAGGCAGAGACATATATCTCTTTACTATTTGTGACGGGCTGGGGGTATATTGGGCTCTTATATACGTGCTTACTAAAATGAGTAGATGATACTGGGCCAGATGTATGTAGCTCTGTTTTGCAATTCCCTAATTGTGAATCCTTGTGATTAACAATTACGAAATCTCAAAAAGGCATATATAAAAGTGTGTTGAACACTTTCTGTGATTCATAGGTGGTCGCAAATGACCTACCTCATGAATATTAATGAGGTAGGTCACAGTTTGCGACCCCCTAGGATTCGCTAAAATCACGAGGATGGCGACCTGCTGGGGTCAGCAGACCTCCATGTCTGTGATTGCTTTTAAATAAAGCAAACATTTTTTTTTAATGCAGCTCGCTTTTTTAAAAGAAAACAGGTTGCATTTGAAAAAGAAAAGTTTTCTTTTTATTTTCTAAGAGCAGGCATTGGTCCGTGGGACCACTGCCTGCTCTGCAAAAACGTTTTTGCTGCCATTCCCAAAGGAGAAGGGGACCCTTGGGGACCCCATCTCATTTGCCAATGGGTTCCCAACTACTTGAAGTAGATGATAAAATGCAAATGTTTTGTGACCGCATTCAGGGTCACAAAACATTCATACATACCATTAGGATCCGCTTTTTGGAAGGGACGCCCTAGACACGCCCCTTCCAAATAGCTAATCGCAAACCCATTTTTCGAATCGGTAACAGGTTACCGAATCGCAAAATAGGGTTGATAAGTGCGAAAAGCATGTTTTGCGTTCGCAAATGGGACGATTCTTTGAATCGGCCTGTTTGCGAATACAAAAATTATTTATACATGTGGCTCCTAGTTACATAACTAGTGAGACTCCCATGCAAGGCATCATCGAGGTAACTTTAAGGGGACTGAAATAAATAGATGCAATTGGAAGATTTTCGCAAGATACATTGAATTATGAAACGCTAGTAAGACTTAATGATAATACCCTCATTGTTTTTTTTTTACTTTTATATAGTGCAAAATCAACCCTAAGGTATCAGAGATCTTTAGATGAGCACCAGTTTGAGTTACAGATGAGCACATTCATTTTGTTAGGCACTAGGGATTAAACGTTTTGCCCAGAATCACAGGATGTTGAGCATCCCTTCCAACAATGTAACCTGGTTCCCCAGCTTCGAGGTTGACGCTCTAGTTGCTACGCTGACTGCCTGTCACTCTGCCCAAGCTGTTCGCTGGTTTAAAGTTTGGTAGGAACTACCAAGTAATATATGAGATTCTGGGCATAATTTAGAGCTTCCTGAAAGGATACTCTGTCACAACGTAAGAGATATCCCGCCCTTCTTATTACAAGTGCCATAGGCTGTAATGCACTTATTATAATAATAATAATAATAATAATACATTTTATAGAGCACCTGGTTACACTGAGGCCAGTGTGTCCCGCGCTATGATGTGGCTAGCAACAGTTAGTCAGGCATGTCTTCCCCTCTAGCTCGTCACATGCGAGCCTACTCACTCTCTAATCAGAGGGAAGAGCTAGGTTTTCAGTTGTTTCTGGAAAATGCGTTCCGAAGTCTCTGATCGCATTTCGGGTGGGAGTCTGTTCCAGTGTTGAGCAGCGTATACTCGGAAGGAGCGCCCACCCATCCGAGCTCTTCTAAACCTAGGAACCTTCATCAGCACTTTCCCGGAAGATCTCAACTCGCGCCCAGGGATATACGGGCTGAGCAGTTCCAAAAGATAAGATGGCCCCTTCCCATGCATGATGCGATGGCTAATCAGCAGAGTTTTATAGAGCACCCGTTCTTTAATCGGCAGCCAATGAAGGGATTAAAGGGCTTTCTCAGCTGACGCTCTTTTGGGCAACATCAAGATCATGCGGGCAGCTGCATTCTGTATAGGCTGAAGCCTGGTGATACATCTGACATTGGCTCCCAGGTACAGGACGTTCCCATAATCCAACCTCGATGTAACCAGAGCATGGACCAGAGTTTTCCTGGCCGCAGTGGGGAGTAGGTCAAGTGTTTTCCGCATTTTTCTCAGGATACCGAATCATTATCCTTGCTATCTAGCCAGATACCCAAATTCCTGACTTGTTCGCTGGGAGAGGGTAAAGGCCCCAGTACCTGCGGCCACCATGCTGATGTCCACACAGATGGTGCATTCCCCACCACCACCAGCTCTGTCTTTGTGCCATTTAATTTCAAGCAATTATTAGCCATCCAGGCCGCTGTAGCTTGTAAGCACATCGAGAAGTTATTGGCTGCTGCACCATCTGACTGGGCAAGATTTGGGTGTCATCAGCATAGGTTACGACTTGCACCCCAAACCTTTCCGTAATCTCTGCTATTGGTGTTACTAGAGATTAGAAAGGGTGGGGCTCAAGCTAGACCCTTGGGGCACTCCCTGATACTCTTCGACTGGTGTGATCCCTGGGCTACTTGAAAGCTGCGATTCTGGAGGAATGATTCCAGCCACTCCAGAGCTCTGCCTCTCACTCCCCCTTTTTTCAAACCCTGCAGCAAGATGTGATGTGCTACAGTGTCGAAAGCAGCGCTTAAGTCCAAAAGGATCAGCGCTGTGGTGTGGCCTTCTTCCACCAAATTGCGTGTGGTTTCTGTTGACAAGAGTAAGGCAGATTCAGTCGAGTAGGATGCCCGGAAGCCTGATTGGGTTGGGTGAAGAAGTTTACATGTCTCAATGTGTTCTGTCAATTGCTTATTAACAACTTTCTCCGCAATTTTGGAGAAATAGGGGAGGAGAGAGATTGGACGCAGGTTATCTAAATGATCCGCACTAATGTTAGGTTTTTTCTTGAGCGGTAGTACCACTGCCTCTTTCCAGGCTGACGGGACACTCCCCGATCCAAATGATAGATCCAGCAGATGGCGTATGAGGGGTTCCAGTGTATTTATACTTTCCCTAAGTATTCTCCCGGGCGCCGGGTCATTAGGGGAGCCTGATTTAATTTTGGACGCTATGTCAATTAGGATATCCTGCTGGGGAGTACTAAAGGATACTAGTAACTCAGGGGCATATTATCAAGGGGGTTTATCTCCGCTTTTTTGGCTTTAAAAGCCAAGAAAGCGGAGATAAAATTATCTCCCTATTACCTAGCTGCTGCTAACACCAGTTAGCGACAGCTAGTAGGAGATAGCGACCATCATGGGCCCCACTTTGCATGTCAGTGATATTTATCACTAATGAGATGCAAAGTGGGCGTGCCAAGATATTAGAGACTGAAAACAGTCGCTAACATCGCTATCTCCTATTACCAACTTTTGGAGATATTCGCGCTAAGCGGGAATATCTCCAAAAGCTAACACCTGCCCTGAGCAGTTCTTAGCCATGTTATCCAATGGGAGGTGGATAACATGGCTAAGAGCATTAGCTCGCTAATGCATGAATATCGCGGACTTTTCAGCGATATTCATGCTTTGCGGCGATTTTTACCGCATTTGCGGTAAAAATCGCCGCAGCGCTGCGGTAAATTTTTGTCTCTAACCAAGCAATAGCGATAATTATCGCTATTGCTTGGTAATATGCCCCTTAGTTCCATTAGATTTTACAGTGGCCTCTTCTGTCATGCCCTCTGTTCTAGCCTCCACAGAATGAGGAATACATTTTCCCCACTTTATCAGCGAAGAATTGTGCCACCCACCCGATCACAGGATTCCACCGAGCCTTTCAAAGGTGCGGCGGTGCTGACAGAGAGGCGACTTCCTTGAACACAGCAAACAATTCCTTAGCTGAAGGAAGGAAGAGTGTGGCTCACTGCTTATAGAGGCAGTCCCTGGTACAGAGGTCTGGCCGGGACCAGAGTTCAAATCCCGCCTCGGCTGATCTCGGCGGTTCTTGGGCTCATAATTCCTCGGACATGATTTCTCGCCTCGTTGCCTACTCTGAGCATGAGTCCCACCCTGCAACTCTGGGCAATAGCTTGCTTAGCCTCCACAACGCCCCCCTACAGCGCTGGAGATGCCTGGTTGCACCCTGGGGATGCCCAGGAGTGGACATTTCACGGGGAAAAGCCAGGACGGGTTCCCTAGCGGTATGAGTACAGCGCCAGGACACACTGCTTGCCGGGGTATCAGTGCGCTTTACAAATACGGCTACATTTACATTTACAATTATCCGCTCCCTCTATTCTGTCCTTATAGTGGGAGGTCCGATACTTCGTAATCAGAGCATGGTAGCCCTTGAGCTTGATTTTATAAGCCACCATGTCCGCCACAGAAAAACCTTTCCTCCAGCGTCTCTCGAGGCGTTTACATGCCGCCTTTTCCTTTACAAGCTCGGGCCCAAACCATGGTGCAGATTTAGTTTGCCTCCAGGGTCTATTTTTGGTCCAGGGGGCTGTGTGGTCCAGCGCTTGTTAGATGCGGCTATCAAGCGCTTCGCATGCCGCCACGATCTCTTGACCCAATGGAGGTCCACCCTGTTCCAGAAGATCGTCAAATTTAACTCTGGAGAAGCCTACCCATTTCCTGCATCTAGTTATATCATCCTCCTTATGTACTCTCCCCCTCTGTGCCACTATCTGGAAAGGAATCTGGTAGTGATCCGACCACACCACAGGCACTGGGGGATCGACGGCCAGCAACTCCCAGTTGGAGAAGATAGGATCTAATAAGAGGCCGCGACCATGGGTGGGGAGTTCTGATTTAAGAGTCATTTGCATTGCCGCTAACTCGTTACGGATCTCCAGAGCTACTGCGTTGGTAGGATCATCAAAGTGAAAATGTAGATCCCCCAAGAGTAGCAGCCTCTCATATTTTAGGGCTGGTTCTATCAAATAGTCTATCAGGCTTTCCGTGAATCTGGTCCCTGGACCTGGAGGCCTGTAGACTAGGAACCCTTTCAGGATCTGACTGTCCCGGCCTATGATGGAGAAGAAGCCCGCTTCGCTCTCCTTAATGTCAGCCGACTCCAAAGTACAGAATATTTCTGATTTGAAAATTATGGCTAGTCCGCCTCCCCGCCCCGTAGGTCTGTCTATCCTATTGATGTCATAACCTGGTGATAGTGCATCTATTATATCAGGTATAGAGTCTTCATTCAGCCATTTTTCTGTTAAGAACAGGGCATCTAACTGCCCATCTATCAGTAAATCATGAACCTCCATTTCATGCTTTCCTAAGGATCTACAGTTTATAAGGGACAGTCTCATCCTCTCTCCAGCATTTGTCGAACTGCGCTGCTGAGCCAGAATAAATGGACAGTAATTACATCATTTTTGCTCGGAGGACAGCGTTATAATGTGGCCGCACTTCTCTCCAACCCCCTCCCTCAAATCCAGCAGTTGTTTAGCACTATATTTCCTTACTACTCGAGAACTGGCAGGGGGTCTGTCCCCTAGCCCCGTAAGCCCGCGGACGGGCGCAGACGGGCTTGTCGTTGGCGCGTCTTCGGAGCGCCGGCGGCGTGCCCGCTGCGCGGTCGCTGAGGCATGGCTCCTTTATCCTTAAACGCTCCCAACAACTAGAGCGCTAACCTCCATACCCGGAAGTGCCTGGCTCTACCTGCCCCGCCCTCTGCGCAACGGTACTGGCTACCGCGTCGGACCGGGGCGGGAAGGAAGGAACGCCGAGCTCAGGCCTCCAGGTGAGTGCTGTCTGCCCCCCAGTACCCTCTCAGCCCTACCTTCGTTTTTAAAAATTCCCCGAGATTCCTACAGTAATAAAGCGGACAGGATGTCTGTCACGATTGTGACGGGTGACCAATCTTCCAAACTCTAACTCAGGCCTTGTGGATAATGCATCGATTTCTAAATGTGAGATACCATACAATTTTAGATTGTATTGGTGCAGGTTTATGTGGAAAATGAAAATAAAGCTAAACAATGGCAATCTCCTATTTATCCGATCTAAAACCCACAGCCCTTTTGCCAATGTATTTGAAACTCCTGGAGCTGGACCACATTTTAAAAATGATTTTGTACCTCCCTCGTACTTCAGATATTCCGTAAGGAAATATAATGTAAAGACTGCTTTAAATCAGTATCTTGTGCAGATGATGGGAGACGCCGAGGGGACCCATTTTTGATGACATTTGTAAAATGCTACCGAGGCTGCTCTTTCTGGAGAGGAGTCACGGACTACCTTTTCTACAAGGCATCAGATGGTGTACAACTTGAGACATATTTTAAAGAGCCCGTATTTAATAATGTCACAAGCTCGAGAACACATTTAAATGAAGCAATTTATCTATGTTCTAAGCAATTTATATGCAGCGATTTTGTGCTACATAAGCAGCCACACAGCAGGGGTCTTGGTCGCTGTTTTGATGAATTGACATCATAAAAGCAGAAGAAGTGACTCATTCTTGAAACAAGCTGACTGGCTGATTCTTTGACAGGTAAAATGGTGTTCTGTATCTTATTCGACTGGTTGCGGTTGGCACCAGGGCAGACCAGGTGCTGACTAGTTCGATTACCAGGAGTTTTAAATTCTCAGGCAAAATGACAGTGGGCCATTGGATACTCCCCCTTCCCTAGACACAGGGCTCTAGACACAGGGTCATGCATTAGAACATCTGATGCATCATGTAGCCTTCTTGTTTCTTTTTATGGGGCCCTGTCCGATGTCAACAGTCGCCTTGAGGTTGAATGAGCCATAATCTATCTATATATATAAAAACGAAAGTATGTCTGTTTGTCCTTTATGCATTACTACACCATTCATCCAATCGCCATGAAACTTTGAGAAGTTTTTGGGTACACTCCCGCGAAGGTTTCTGGCACAAGAAATTGTTAAAAGTTGTTGAGTACACTCCTGCGAAAGTTTTTGGCAAAAAAAAACCCCCAAAAATAATGTGTTAAATATCGGTCCCCCGATCCCCCAGGGCCCTCATAATCTTTCCAATACTGAACGTTTACAGTTTATGGTGTGACTCGCTTTTGTAATGACCATCAACAAAGCACAAGGACAATCGCTGCAAGTGTGTGGACTAGATTTGAAGAATCCGTGCTTCTCACATGGACAACTGTATGTGGCCAGCTCACGCGTCGGAAAACCTTCTGATTTCTTTGTGTACGCACCAGACGGAAAAACAAAAAATACCGGGTATCCACAAGCACTCGAATAAATAAACAGAATTAAAACAACACTTTAAAATGTTTTCCATATTAAAATGAATACGTTTCAATAAAAATTACACAATGTAAATTGAATGTTATCATAACAAGTTTCCTTAAATTTCCTTTCTTCCGAGATCGCAGCAACGC
Source organism: Lissotriton vulgaris (assembly GCF_964263255.1). Classification (NCBI taxonomy): domain Eukaryota; kingdom Metazoa; phylum Chordata; class Amphibia; order Caudata; family Salamandridae; genus Lissotriton; species Lissotriton vulgaris. Next base: position 888,385,093 of record NC_141691.1, read on the forward strand.
GCGACGGGTAAGCTAGTAGGCCATAATCTTCAATGGATGGAGCAGTGTGTCTGTTTCCATTTGAACTTTTACATGCACTATATGTCGTATCTTTTTGAAGTTTAAAGGAACGATTATTTCCAAAAATACATCATTTATAATAGCCACAAAAGGAGTTATTAACATAGAATTAAAGCAATGCATATACATAATAATATAGAATAAAGCTACAGTACTAAGTCAGTGACATATATGGGAAAGAGAAGAGAAGAGAAGAGAAGAGAAGAGAAGAGAAGAGAAGAGAAGAGAAGAGAAGAGAAGAGAAGAGAAGAGAAGAGCAGAGCAGAGCAGAGCAGAGCAGAGCAGTAGGAGAGCGATATGACTTGTCTAATGGTGAATCAGATGACTTGCACACAGTGATCTCGAGAACTTAAGGTATGACTTTTGGATTTGTCTCCATAGATAATCAATTGCCACGGCCACTGTGAAGCTGTGATCCAATCGCTGCTACCTTTCTGGGTAATTATTGATTTGCTACACTTATTAACTTATTACATAGTTTCCCAGGTACATTTGTGATCTGAGTACAACAGTGTATATGATTTTCCTATACTAGTTTACTCTGAGAGACAGAGAACATATAATTAATAAAAATGATGTTCCTTTGCTACCATGCAAGGCAAACTCATTATTATTTTTGAATCACATTGTGAATAACACTTGTTTCTGTATCATACTTCTGAACACTACCTTCAACACTTTCTAAAGACTTGCTGAATCAAAACATCCATATTTTGCATTCAATTTGTATCTACTCATATATTAAATGTCATAATAGCTAGATAATTATGTAACAGATCATGCCACATAATTTGAGTTTATACTTCATAAACATCTTTTCATTTTAATGGTAGAATTTTGACATTCCCTGAACAAGGTCCAAGGGGCAATTGAACCCTAGTTAGAGAACATGAATATATTGTCACAGAAGCATCTAAAAGATTGAATAAGGCGCATAGAAAGATGTTTTGCATGATTTCTATACTCATCTAGGAAATCTGGTCCTGGTTACTTATTGCCATGATGTCATAGCATTGTAAATCAAAACTTGCATTGCCCTACTGTATTGTCATAGCATTGGGCAGCGGCTTACTAATTGCTTCCTCCGCTGGGTCTTCTGGGAACAGAGGGAAGTGATGGAAGGCTCAAGGACAATTCACTGCACCCCCAGGGCCATCAGTGCCCTAAATGCCAAAGTGAACTGGCAGATGGTGATCTGCCCTTTTGCCACCTGTCCCAAGCCGCGAAAGACCAGATGGGCATGGTAGCCTTCCACTGTTATATTATTAACTGCACTTTCCCTCCCTTCCACAGATCTGTACAGAAGTGATCACTGCAATGCTTGCCAGGTCTCAGTGTGATACAGCTGCTGCCAAGCACAGTGCCTGCTCCCAATTCTCTCTTTGAAAGCAGCTCACTTTGGGAGTAATGAAGTAAAATACCAGAGAGAGGTGGGAGTTAGTGGTAAATATATATGTATATGAATTATATTGATAGTAAGAGATAGGACACCTAAAGCAGTCGAATGACAGCAGCAGGAGTGATTTTGTTTTTTGGGAAATCTCCATTTTAAGCCTATGCCATATTTTTTTTGAGCCCTAAATAAATTCTCTATTAAAAGCTGGTTCATTGGGGGACCCACATCAACATAAACGTGTGCATATATAGGTGTCAACAAAGGAATCAATGTGTCTGAACTGTGCTTGGCTTGACACTGGAATGTATCATCTGTACCAATGAAAGAGCTGGAATCTCCCACCTTCCACCCACAATATTGTCGTAGTATTCCAACCAAAACTCCAGGGTACACTTGTTCTTCACAAGACAGTACTTGACATGAAAACTCAACCAATAAATACATGGGGGGCCATTGCGTCGTCGGTTTGTCACTTTTATTGACGCACCGGCAACGCAATGGTCTTCCCTATATTACAGCCTGCTTTATGCGTTGCAGTGTGCACCTTTCTTGGTCCCAGACCAAGTTTTTAAAATGATCGAGTCAGAACAACGCTCCTTACTCTGGAGTGGTGGGTGCCCCAGAATCGCTCTTAAGAAACTGCAGAGGGGGCCGTATGAGGGAGGTCTGGCTGTGCTGGATAACCATATGTAAAGTCACCCTGCGTGACTTTTCATGGGCTTGCAAATATGCTACCCTTTCACGCATAAATGCATGAAAGGGGTGTTCCATGGGTGTTGCTGTGTGTGTAAACCTGGGAATGCGCCAGAATCCTACCCCTCCACAGGGAAGGCAAAAGGAGGCTCAACTAGGAGAAATACTTTTATTCCTCCTAGTTTATGCACCTTTCTATGCACGCTGCATTCTGCATCACGCCTAGAATGAGGAAAATGCCTTTAATGATTGTTTTTGTGCTGGATGGTGTCCCTCCCTGTGCAAAAATAATCCACCCTTCAGTGCAGGCACCTTTTCAACATGAAGCAAGGGTGTCTGGACTGACACCCCGCTGCTGTTTGTGCACCGGCGTAGGGTAGGACAGGAACGCGCTGAATCTTGTAGGTGCAACACATTTCTGCCCTTTTATTTTGACACACGGCAGCACAGCAGGTAGGCTTGCCGGGCTGTCTTGTATCAAAATATAGTAAATGAGGCCGTAGGTATTTCCCTCATTGAGGTTCAATGTGAGCCGTGCTCTTGTGTATGATGTCACTTAAAACTCTGCAGCGGAAGGATGCTTGGTACTTGATCCAAGTACAGTTCAATTTGTAGATGTATTTCTGCGGTGATTCCACTGGAAGCCATAATTCACAACCAATATTTAAAATCGCAATTATTCACTACCCTGGGGTACATGGAGAGAAAAATTTAACTCGTTTTTCACAGCTCCTATTTATATTGCAGAGGTGGTCACTTCCACTGACTTCCCAGCTACCCATGTGTATCTACACCTTCCCGGGCTCTCCCATGAATCGCTCGAAGCACACTGGAGGGAGGGAAAATGTGGCAGCCTTTTCTTCTCCACTACGTGTTGAGGGGTCTGGAGAGATGTGCAAAAATTCATGGCTCTCAACTATGCTCAGGAGTGGCTTCAACAAAACTGCTGTCAGAGCTGCACCGGCTCCCAGGGCCATCCAGGAGGGAGATATGCCATAGGGAGGTTGGCACAGTGGATAAAACACATATGTAAAAGAAATGGAGTGCTACTGATGGATGCAAGGTATGATTTTAAACATTTTAGAGGGAAATAGGGGAAGTGTGCATGAACGCCAGAGGGCGTTTTTTCAAAAGTGCCACAGGGATGCAATGCTCATGTGTGCCCACTTTCTACCACCCAAAGGGCAGTTTGGTATTACAGAACAGGCAGCAAACACTTGCATGCCCCATCTATAACACACTTCATGCTGGCAGACCTGTAGCACAGGCACCATCTCAAGGGGGAGACCCCTTTCAAATGCAGGATTCATTTACCCGAGGGAATCTTTAGCCTTTGTGCCTGTGCCATATTACAGTAACGGCTGCAGAGGCAAACAAACTGTCACTGTGCACCACAATGGTACACCTTTGAAGTGGTAAATGGAGTCCCATGGGCCCCTCAGACACCTTCCCGTAGATGGATGCAGTCACTCACTGCACCAGTCTCCACGGAGATCTCTGTCTCTCTATCCAGTGAGGGCCAGTTGACACCTGCACAGTGAAACTTGGACCAATGGCTTTAAACAAGAGGCCCATCTTTTATGAGAGCACTGCCAATAGGGTAGGCATGAATTCACAATTGTGCTAGATACAGTACATTCATTGTAAAGGGGCGCACCGACTCAGTCTGCGAAATGGCACACCCAGTTGAATATGTGCTGCGGCACAGACCTGGCAGTGTACCTTATCTGGATGTAGGACCGTGTATTTTTTATTAAATAAAGTTGGAGGTGAATAAGGATGAATTGGTCCATATTGGGGTTGTCTCCTCTCACCTTGCACAACTGAACCACTGAGTCAACCTTCAGTGTGGGCACCAACAAAAAATTGTAGATGAGCTTGGTATCACTAATGGGGAGTTTTCTCTAAGGGGGTTCCAAATGGCGTTATAGAAATCTTGAGCTGTGTCACATAAAGAGCGCAATGTGTGTGCTAACTTTAGCCTCAGCCTCTGCCACAGTTTTGAACTCACTGGTAAGATAAGTAAGATAAGTAATTGATGAACTAAAGCAGTACTGTTTTGCTGCTTTTGGCAGTGTTAAGGGATTGCTTGTTTTATTTATTTATTTATTTGTTTTATAGTTTTATAGAGCGCGAACCAGACCCGTGAGGGTATCAGAGCGCTTTACAGGCTTGAGGGGAAGGAATACAAGTAGTGAGGATGGGAAGGATCACATTGGGAGAGCCAAGCATACATTGTAAGGGGGGAGCACGCAGTCTTAAGTCCAAGCTGCATGTGGGATCAAATTAAAGCAGAATAGACAGGAGGTGCAAGCCGTCAAAGGTCCAATCTACATGAGGGATAACAAATTAAAGCAGATAAAAATTACTGCAGGTAGGTATAATATACACGCTGTATCATCTCATGGGGAGAGGCCCCGGAGTACAGAAAAATGTGTCATTGGTGGAGGTCATGGATAATGCTAAGGAGAAGGGTGGAACAGATCGATGAGGTGATTGAAAAGTATAGTTTAGGCGAGGTATTTTCCCATTAAGAAGGTTTTGGCTTCCTTCTTAATGTGTGCCAGAGACGGAAGTCTTCTGATGTAGGGAGTAAGAGAGTTCCAGATTCTTGGTGCGGCCCCAGAGAAGGCCCGAATGTAGGTTTTTTTCTTTCCGAAGCGTGCTGGTTGCAGCAACAGGTTTTTGGCGGATCAGGAGTTTCTGGCTCCTCCGGATATCAGGAGTTTTTGTGCGAGAAATGTTTTTGAGTTCGAGTATAGAGCTTTGTGAGTAATGCAGGCTAGTTTAAATTGTATTCTGGCCTCTAGAGGAAGCCAGTTCAGAGCTTTGAGGTGGGGAGGGATGTGGTCACATTTTCTTGAGCCCGTTAGGAGTCTATCGGCTTTGTTGAGGCAGGCTTTCAATGGGGCCAGTGAGTTTTTGGGTAGCCCTGAGAGAGTAGAGCATCCATATTCAAGTCTGGAAATGACTAGGGCCTGGGTTGCCGTTTTAAGGTCGGAGGCATCGAGGAAGGGTTTTAGGTTTCTTAGGTAGCTCAGGTGGAATCTGGCCGTTTTGGCAATAAAGTTTATATGGCCTTGCATATTCAGGCTGCCTTCAAGGGTTATACCAAGCGATTTTGCAGAGTCCACAATGGTAGAAGGGCAGTTTAGTGCCATGATGGTCTTGATCCATTCCTGGATGCCTGGATTGGGTTTGGGAGGGGAGATCAGAAGAAATTCGGTTTTATTTGCGTTGAGTTTCAGCTGGATGCCGGTGAGCCAATGGACTGTTAGTTTCAGGGCCTTGTTAAGAGAGAGAATGTCCTCAGGGGAAGAGATTTTTATGTATACCTGAGTATCATCGGCGTACATGAGGTAGGAGATGTTGGCGGCACATAGCACCTCGGTGAGAGGTTCAAGGTAAAGGTTGAAGAGGGTGGGGGAGAGGGTTGATCTTTGGGGAACTCCAACAGAAACCGGAGAGGGGGCTGATAGCTCACCGTTGATGAGGACTCTCTGAGAGCAGTTTTGGAGGAACGATCTAAACAATTGAAGGACGGTGCCATTCAATCCCATCCTGAGTTTGAGGCGTTCTAGGAGAATCTCGTGGTTCACCATATCAAAGGCGGAGGAAAGATCTAGGAGGATTATGAGACAGGATTTGCCTGGGTCTAGGGCTTGGAGGGCGCTTGAAATTAGGGGTTTAGGTGATTCTTTGGCAGTTTTAGCTAGTTTGTTGGATTGGTGTTTGACCAAGTCAAACAGTTTGCGAGGTCGATTTTTGGGGTTCTCCAGCTCAGTTCTGAAAAATTCTTTTTTAGTGCTAAGGATTTTCATATTGAAGGCATTTGTGGCCTGTCGAAGATGTTTTAGATTTGCTGCAGATGGGTGTTGTTTCCAGATTTGTTCGGTTTGTCGAAGGGATCTCCTCTCCTTGCTGAGGGATCTGCTGAACCAGGGATTTCTGTCCTTGATCTGTGTTCTTTTTAGTTTTAGAGGTGCCAGGTCATCGAGAATGTCGGATATGGTGGTGGAGTAATGGTCCGCTAGGTTGGTGACCGATGTGCATTGTGGGGGAGGTCAGACTCACAGCGCGCTGCCAGTTTCTTGTGGTCGAGGTTCTTGGTGTCCCTAACCCATCGCTTGTCACCGGAACTTTCAAGACAGGCTGCTTTTGGCTCAAAATGAAGCATCTTTTGCTGGAATATCTAAAGTAAAAAACATAACATAACACAATAACATACATTTAGTAACATAACAATACAAAGCATACACAAACAGCACATCACAACAAAACAGTCAAAACAGAACACAACACAACAACTGCAGCAGAACACAAACAAATCACACTGCAATAATGCACAAAATACAGCAACATAAAAACCAACAGAACAGGTTATCTCCACAACAAGAAAATCCCAAAACAAATGTACCTAAATGTTTTTAAAAAAAAGACCAAAGACGGTGGACTACCCTTCCTGCACCTCTATACCAGTTTCATACTTTATACATGTCCCGCGCTCCAGACACCAACCGCCCTATGGTGCCACTGTTCTCAAGCAGTACCCAAATGTTCTTGCTACACGTGGAGCAAAGACTTCTTTATTTTCCACCACGTAAATTAAAGAGCACCAGTCAAAAATGTTTTGTGATCCAACCCCTTGTGCTTTGCTCTTACTGTCTATGATATCTCTAGGAGTCTTTTTATAGAAAACAACCCCAACAATTGATCCTTACAATCACATCTGTAATGCTATGTATTGTCTGTGGAATCCTGTAGAGTAGGGTTTAAGTGGAATGAAAAATGCGGGTGGTCTCTAAAAGGGCTGTCATTTAAAAAGCATATCTAGGAGTTCTTTCCAAGAGGTGTGGTCTGTGTAAAGGAGGTTGTACCTTAAAATATTTAAACTAAAAGCCTGTACTTCACATAGAGTGATGAGAAAAGTGAATGGTCTCTAAAAAGAACATCACCTAAGAAGCATATCTAGGAATTCTTTCCAAGAGGCGTGGCCTACGTAAATAAGGGTGTGGCTTAAAACATGTAAACTAAAAGTCTATTCTTCCCATAGTGTGCCATCCGACCAGTCCTTTGGTACCTCTCAGAGAGTTTTCTGTTATTGCATTTAGACCTATCACACAATAAAGGACCTGTGCCTAAAACAAGCGAGGTCTATTGGCATTGCCAATGCCTATTAGCAGTATCAAATAAATGAGTAACAATAATGATATTTGTTGTGAATAATCATTTCTAAAAATATGAGATTGTAAAAGAAACATTTCTGAGGTCTGTGGAAGGGTTAATGGTCTTCAGAGTGTCTCAATCACTTACTTTTTTACCTTTAACACCCCTTTTACTCACTAATCTTTCTGAAAGACAGCATCTGCATATCACATACCTCATCATTCCTATTCAGAACCCTCTTTTCACTATCTCCTACATGTACTTCATTGCATCTTCTTTACTGGAGCATCCCCCTCACCCACACAACACACCCTTCCATCCATTAACAGAGTTGTCTTTCACTTTGCTCCTTCACAACCTTTCACATAGAATCCCAATTACAATTGCTGTATGTGACTACTTTTCTATTCACTCTGCATAGAGGGAAGGGTTGGATGAGCATGTGTTCTGAACATCTTTATGTCCCACTGACAGGCACCCGTGAGAAGCTTGCACTGACTTCAACCTCAACTCCAAATGTCTCAGTTGTGGCTCATTATAAACTCCCACCCAAACGTGAACTCACACAGACACCTAGAGGCGTTTCTGTTCACAGTGGGCACTATGGAAGAGTAATAAGCCTCATGGAAACATTACAGGAACCCTGCATCATGATAAAAACAAACACTCTTAGGAAATGCAAAATGTTGGAAGGAACTATATCGCTAACTTGCATAACTTTAACGTTTTTTACAATCATTGTCCGCAAACCAGTCAATGTGTCCTGCACCCAGAGGGACCCGACCCACTTAAAGCCCTTCTGTAGAGACACGGGAATAGAAAACTATGCTCGGGGAAAGCAAAATTCGGAGTGTATCTGCTGGACACAGTACTGGACAGCAGAAAGTAATGTTTTTCAGCCATTTTACTTTGTATCTATTTAGACATACATGCATTACCGTTCACAATCACAAAAATCTGCATTTCACATGCTTACAGTTTGAGACAGAAGAACCTAACTTGGCATTTCATACTTTCCTCCTCCTGGGTGAGCAGGTCCATCCACCATGCTGCTTTCCCCACTTTCTATGGCAAGCTCCAGGATTCCTGCAGCTCGAAAAATCTGTTTTTGCCAAATGAAGTATTGTGGGGGGCTTTGTGTCCTCCACAAGAAGCTCTCTTTCAAGAGAGAATGCAAGTCTCTGTTTTGCAGAGTCTTTTAAAGAGAAGTGCGATGTTTCAATTAAAATGCATATGGCTTTTCTTTGAAGGAAAGGCGATATTTTAATTAATCTTCATACAGCTCTTTCATTCCCGCCAAAGCTCGTCAGGCCTTGCGCTGTTTTCTTTGAAAGAACGCTTCGCCCTATTATTCCCACACTCCGAGGAAAACACTTTCTTTTCAACGTGGAAAGAATACTGCGGCACATTATGGTAAGAAGATGTCTTTTGAGCCGTATCCTTGTTCCAAGTGTTATCTTCTGATAAGCAACGGGCTGAGCTCATCCACTAAAAGCAGTGCTTTACTGTGGCTGTGTGTGTGTGTGTGGTGCTGAGTCCATTTTGTGTGACAATAATGCAGACATTTCAGCTGTAAGGATGCCACCTAGACAGACTGTTTCAAAGAGGATGAGTAAGTAACCTGTACGCAACTGGCTGGCTTTGCAAACAGAAAGCCTTCCATTATTGGCTAAAAAAGGGCATTTCAGCCTGTCACTGATATTGGAAGTAGTGATGCCATGCTGCAAACATGTGTATGAACATATGAACTTTTTAGATCTGACCTAAGCTCTCGTGCCAGCTTCGTGTATACCAAGAAATCTCATACAAAAAACATGCAAGTAGTAATGGTGGATACCTTCCACATCAAGCAAAGAAGGGACAGTTGTCCTGCTCCGGAAGTGATGTCACTTCAGTTACCGGGACTTGCTGTCCCTTGGGTGACTTCACTTCCGGCAGGGGGGGTGTCCTGTGACCGTGTCAGGTCACGTGTGTAGTGACATCACACGTGTGTAGTGACATCACCCTAATCAAGTGTTATGTTATGTTATGTTAAATTTTATTTATTCAGCGCACGTACGCCCGTAGGCTTCATGGCGCTATCGAAAATTGTGGGAGCACAACATAACACCTACGAGTACATTAGTGCAAGGGCATGTGTTCCACCTATTTAAGAATAGGCTTGTCTAAACAGCCATGTTTTAAAGGTTTGTCTAAAAGTGAGAAGAGTATCACTCTGTCTTAAAGATAGTGGAAGGGCGTTCCATAGAGAAGCGGCAAGATAATGAAAACCGCTGCCACCCTGACGTTTTTTCTTAAATGATGGAACCCTTAATAGTTCTTGATGGGCTGAGCGAAGATTACGTGGGGGGGGGGTGTATTTGCATACCAGATTCTTTATGAATTTTGGGCCTTTGCCTTGCAAAGCCTTAAAAATAATGCAGCCGGTAGTCACATGCTCATAGTTCTACCATGTGGGTAGGGCTATGCGGCAGTGCGTAACGAATCAGAGCTCCTGGGGATAAGGTGGTCACGATGTAATATAGAGGAGTACACCCTTTTTATGCTTAGAATACTTATAAGGAGCCCCCAAGTAGCCTATGCCAAACCCAGGAGCCACCCTCCAGAAAGGAAATACAGCCACCACATCAAAAAGACGCCCTCTGACGGTGGTTTGAACACTATCAATAGGTATTATTGTAGCCTGACGCCAGCAGCAATGAAGCAGCATTCACAGCAGTGTGACCTTAGAGAGGGTTATCACGACATTACCGGTTTTGACGAGGAGCCCTGCAGGCGGTTAGAAACGCTCAGCCTCAAGGATTTGCCGCGGTATGCAACTCTTACCACGCATTTTTTACCACGCATACCATTACCACGCATACCATTACCACGCAGAACCCTTCACCACGCATACCTTTACCACGCATTACACTACAACGCACATACTATTACAACGCATACCATTACAACGTAAGTATAGGTAAGTATATCATTTAATTTTATATATAGGTTTTAGGGCTGGGTTTGGGTTTTGGGGTACAGGGGTATTTTTAGGTTTTAGGGCTGGGTTTGGGTTTTGGGATACAGGGGTATTTTTAGGTTTTAGGGCTGGGTTTGGGTTTTGGGGTACAGGGGTATTTTTAGGTTTTAGGGCTGGGTTTGGGTTTTGGGGTACAGGGGTATTTTTAGGTTTTAGGGCTGGGTTTGGGTTTTGGGGTACAGGGGTATTTTTAGGTTTTAGGGCTAGGTTTGGCTTTTGGGGTACAGGGGTATTTTTAGGTTTTAGGGCTGGGTTTGGCTTTTGGGGTACAGGGGTATTTTTAGGTTTTAGGGCTGGGTTTGGGTTTTGGGGTACAGGGGTATTTTTAGGTTTTAGGGCTGGGTTTGGGTTTTGGGGTACAGGGGTATTTTTAGGTTTTAGGGCTGGGTTTGGGTTTTGGGGTACAGGGGTATTTTTAGGTTTTAGGGCTGGGTTTGGGTTTTGGGGCACAGGGGTATTTTTAGGTTTTAGGGCTGGGTTTGGGTTTTGGGGTACAGGGGTATTTTTAGGTTTTAGGGCTGGGTTTGGGTTTTGGGGTACAGGGGTATTTTTAGGTTTTAGGGCTAGGTTTGGGTTTTGGGGTACAGGGGTATTTTTAGGTTTTAGGGCTGGGTTTGGGTTTTGGGGTACAGGGGTATTTTTAGGTTTTAGGGCTGGGTTTGGGTTTTGGGGTACAGGGGTATTTTTAACATATATTTACAAATAATAAAATTTAAATTATTTTATTATTTAAATTATTTAATAATTAAATAATAAATAATTAAATATAATAATTAAAACAAAATTATTTACATTATATATAAATATCCTATACTTACGTTGTAATGGTATGCGTTGTAATAGTATCTGTGTTGTAGTGTTTTGCGTTGTAAAGGTTTTCGTTGTAACATGACCTGCGTTGTAAAAAATGCGTGGTAATGGTATGCGTGCTAAAAGTACGCGTGGTAACGTCATATATCCTTTGCCGCAACTGATACCCCCTATCAATGGCTCCAGCAGCGAAGCAATGAGTAACAAAGCAAATGCTGTTCATTGACATGGAAGATGGTGAAGAATCTATAATAGCTCGTAACTCACCGGTCTATGAAGATATAGAGTTTATGGAGGAATCGACTCCAGAGGCTATCGTCGTGCAACTGCCTCACGCAAACTCCAATGCCAGGTATGCCTCGATGGACATCAGCAACTCAAGATTTCAGAGTTGCCGCTGAGTCCCATGAAAATGATGTGGTTAGTAAAAAACGTTATAGAGACTTACTTATATCATATATACAGCTATGTTTCATTTTTAACTAATAGGCTGTCTTACTTTCTTTCTCTTTTTAGCCGAAGAAAGCATCAGCAAAAAGAGCTATGGTAGATGGGGGACACCAAATGTTAACACCATAAATATTTACTGCTTATGCTGTTAAAAACAGACTGAAAGTGACACAATCCTTAACAAAGAACCACATAAGAAACGTTTTTGTACCTATGATATCATAGATTTTGAAAAGGAAGCTCCAGTCGTACCCTATAATGCCAAAGGTTAAAGGTTTTTCTCCAATTTTTGGGAGCGCATGTGTCATGGGTTGTGTATTGGGACCTCTGGTATGGCCATACAATTATTGATTATTGCTTTTCAATAGGAGGCTCAAGAGTGTCCATATGACTCATACACTTCAAGAACAATCCATCATTTATGTAGCTTGCTAGACCCAAGCAAAGTATATAAACTGCTATGGTTGGTGTATGGTTTGTCTGAGGAAAAGAAAAATGTCCACCCTGATATAATTATGGTCTTGTTGGCCATGCTCAAAGAGATCTGATGCTTGAGCGAGCCAAGCTCAAAATTCTGTTGTATGCAAGGTTTCTGCACGTGTTTTGTTAGATGGATGGCAGAAAGGGCTATAGAAAGACACATGTGCAATATTTATTTAAAAAATTGATGAGTCGGCTCTTTAGCCCCATGAAAACAATTTTCAAGAATGATGAGTCTCCTGGTATCATATAAATATTATATTATTTAACCTTACATACTTACTCACGTTAAGCTAAAGCATCAGAATGTCAGTGCACAAGATGCTTCTGAGTTACGTCCTGGAGACATATGTATTTCCAGATTGGTATATGGGTTATTTAAAAAAAGAATAGCTGAAATAAAACCTGTAACTACATGCTATCTGAAGCTTGATGAGCGACTCACAGCAATGCAGTGTGACAGTCCTACGTAGATAGCTGACAGGTGTATCAATGTGTGGCTTCCTACAACGGATTAAATCTGAGGTAGTTAATACTATCACCGACAACTAGCTTACATATGGACTTGGAGTTTCTGACAAAGATTATTTCAGAAATAAAGGTTTTGTATTGTATGACAAAAGAATTGTACAATCTTTTAAATGCCATTGGTATCCTGAGTGTACAAAGTTATAGGAAGGGACAGTGGGAAGAACTGTCTAGAGCCATTGAGATTATAACTCTAAAAATATCAAAACTTATGATGCTGAGGAAAACTATCTGCTGGATCACTAGTAATGTGTGTAGCATGTGTCATATTATGTAATTGTAGTGAAAAGTCAGCAAGACGTGTACCATGAAGCTGTAAAGTATGCCCCGATTATGTGTTGCTAACATTCTTTATTTTTAATTAAGTGTCCTCACACAAAACATTTTCTCTCATTTCAAAGGTACAGGGGCTGATAACCTGTCGAGGGCAGGTTAAAGAAGCTTTATTACAGTACAAATGGGTGTTGGAAGCTTTGGAAGTGCCAAAGCTCTGTTTCAAAGGTCTAGAGTTGAAAATTAACTGATAAAGATAGTGCAGGTGAAGACCTGGTTATCTGGGGAAAAGTCCTTTTGAATCCATAAACCAGTCAGGAGATGTTTTAAGAGGAGACTGGCCATTGTCAGTGGTTGGGGGACATAATCAGTCTTCAAGATTTAGCCAAGCATAATAACACAGCTCAATATATATTAACGGTATTAACGGTAATAGATGTATTGTCCATGTACACCTATGCTGAAGCACTAAGCGATGCAAGTGGTACTAGCGACATCACAGCCTTTAACCCCTTCCATGCTCATGACGGAACGGTTCCGTCATGAGCATCGGTCGAGCTGTGCTTATGACGGAACCGTTCCGTCATGACCACGCCCGTTTTCATTAGGGCACAGCACTGGGGGGGAATCGGGCCGCACGGAAGAGGTTAAAGCCATCTTCAAGATATGGCAAACCCCTCAAAAAATGCAAACAGACACCGGAAAATGATTAAACAATTAGCTTCAGAAATTATTAAAACAGCATGCTGTTCATCATTTTGTAACGCACACGAAGGTAAAAGCTTCTGTTATAGAATGTTTTAACATAACTTTAAAATCTAAGATGTAGCAATATTTCATGGCCTACAGCACCTACCGATATGTGAATGTTGTAGATGCTTCTAAGGCCAGTTATCACACAACCATCAAAATGTCTCCTGCAGAGAGGTAACAAATGATAATTCCTTAGCTGTGTGGAGAACGTTATACAGGATCTGTTCAGCTGCAAAGGTAAAGGAGCCTCTTTTTAAAGAAGGTGATCATGTTAGGGTTTCAAAGTTTTAAGGAGCTTTTACAAAGGGCTACCAGCAGACTTTTAGCAACTAAATATTTTAGAGCAGAATGTGGAGCTTAAAGAAGGTATATATATTTACAGGTGAAAGGACTACGATGCCGAGAAATAGAACAGTTGGGTGCTGGCCAACTCCCTGCAAGGTGTGTGCATATGGGGGCTCTCTGAAGGCGAAAATATGGAGACAACGTCATTTTATATTACCTTGCCATCCAATGCCTTGAAGGACATGTTCCATGATAATCAAATTTCTATTGTACAGTGAATCTGGCTAAACTTGTGAAACTAAAGGGAACTGGGAAGTAGCCCTAACTGACATCCAATACCCAAGAACATGGAACACATTTACAATGCTCGAGGACATATTTACTATAAAGCACGATCAGGACCCCTTGAGCATCCACACTGGTTTTCATCACGGCTTTTATCCCAGCTCACAGCAGTTGTCGAGGCATTCAACAAATCCATAGCCAGCATCGAAACGTATTCAAATATTCCGCTAGTACTAGAACAATAGAAGGAAGGTGTTTCCTACAGCTCCAAATTGCAATACAGAGTTTAGCTGTTTGGGTAAATTAAGAAGAGCTTTAGGAACACTACAACATATAAAAAGCCAGGTTGAGTCGCATACTATTTCCCCCAATATTAAAAGAGTATTCTATAAACTCTACGTGTATAGTGACATTGTAGACCCACAGATGATCGGGGATAGTTATCCCTCAGTGTTAAAATGGGTCCAGTTGAAAGGGGGAAATAACATGGTGATTAATCTTCAACATACCAAACCTGACTATGTAGCAATTTCTAAAAGCCATTCATACTATTTCTGTCATGATCTTTAATGATCAATCTGAGCCAGTGTCCTTTAAATATGGGAAAGTTATTGTTAAGCTTCTTTTTGGACCGCGATACACTAGAGAATATGAAGAAGTCATTGTGGTGATCATTGAAACATAGGGCAACCCCGCTCTGGACAAGGGCTATTACAGACACTAGACCGGATATGGAAGGCCACCATTGTTTCAAAGGGCCCCTGTTATGTGCGAGGCAGGACTTGGAGGTTTTTCCATAGTTTGAATGAATGAATGAAGTGGAATTTGTAACGCGCAACTATGCCCAATGGGCGTCAAGGCGCCTAACTCAAACAACTAGCTGAGGGCAGTCAGGTACAGAAGCTTACTGATATGCTTTAGTGAAACACCAGGTTTTCAGCGCTTTCCTGAAGAGATCAAGTGAAGGCAGTGATTTGATCTCCAGGGGAAGTGTGTTCCATAACTGAGGTGCCAGAATGGAGAAGGCCTTTCTCCCCCATCTAGCCTTCTTAGCGCGTGGGACTACCAGTTGGTTTAGCTCAAGAGAGCGTAAACATCTGTTCGGGACATACCTAGTGAGCAAAGAACCCAGGGCATCAGCCGGGCCTGCCATCAGGGCACTGTACGTGAGGCAGAGAAGTTTGAACGAAACTCTGGAGGGAATGGGGAGCCAATGGAGATTCTTCCTAGCCAAGGTCGCAGAGGACAGCCAAGGCAGGGCCAGAACAAAACGCGCCGCCGCATTCTGCACGACCTGCAGGCGCTGTAGAAGGCCCGTGTTGGCCCCGGCATAGAGTGAATTACAATAGTCGAGCCTTGAGCCAACAAGAGCGATCACAACCTGCTTACGTGCCTGTGGGGAAAGATAGTGGACGATTCTTTTCAGAGTCCTGATGACACCCCAGCAGGTGGCCACCGTCCTATTGACCTGAAGTTCCATGGAGAGCCGGGTGTCAAAGATGACGCCTAGATTCCTAGCAGATTGTGTAGGAGTGGGGCAGATGCCTAAAGATGGAGGCCACCACTCACCAGACCACATGCCCTGGTCTTTGCCAAAGACCAGGACCTCTGTCTTGTCACCGTTCAACTTTAGGGAGTTGAGAATCATCCACTCTGCAACAAGTTGCATGCAGGACCTAAAGTTGGACGCGGTGACATTCACAGAGTGGGTCAGGGGCACCATAATCTGCGTGTCGTCGGCGTACGACACTACCTTCATCCCCTGAGATCTTACTAGTCTTGCAAGGGGGGCCACGTAGATATTAAACAGGGTCGGACTCAATGCCGACCCCTGTGGCACCCCGCATTGCAAAGACTTAGCAGGGGAGAGGTAATCTCCAAGCATTACACACTGCTCTCGTTGCTGTAGGAAAGAGCTCAGGAGACTGAGGGCCGGTCCTGCTACCCCTGCCTCCCTTAACCTAGATGTTAAGGTACAGGGAGACAGGGTATCGAATGCTGCTGTAAGGTCCAGCAGTACTAGCACGGTGGTTTGACCCAGATCTACTTTCCGGCGGATATTATCCGTGACTTTAGTCAAAGCAGACTCCGTGCTATGAAGCTTTCTAAAGCCATGTTGGGACCCATCCAAAAACCTTGAGGTATCCAGGAAGTTGGAAAGATGACAATTCAAGTGGGCCTCCAACATCTTAGCAGGGGCCGGCAGAAGGGATATTGGTCTGAAGTTCTTCAATATACCAGGATCCAGGGTAGACTTTTTAAGAAGATGTTTTACAATAGCTCTCTTCCATGCTACCGGGAAAATACCTTGTTCCATGGCTCCATTCATTATTTCCAGCATAGGAGGAAGAATGATATCCCTACAGTTCTTTAGTATTTTCAAAGGAACCGGGTCCAGAGGAGAGGCTAATTTCGTTTTATCTAGGAGGAGATTGAGTCCCTCCAGGGACTCAGTTTAGAAGAGCAATGGCTTTCTTGAGAACAGTCTATAAAATTGCAATACCCCACGTTAAAGCGGCGGCCTTGAACATTGTACAGGATTTGGTGGGATCTGAGACTTCTGCTGTTGCCAAACACATGAACAAACAACCCCAAGAAGGAGCAGGACTTGTGTACAGGCCAAGCACATGTATTAAAAGGAAGCAAAGGTCTTCAGACGTAGGGGTCGCCGGCTCCCTATAAAAAAAGGAAGCACTCTTCAAAAAGCGCTCACAAAAGAAGATCTGTAAGGCGGAAAAGCGCCCTGAAGAACAAGAGAACACCTGCTAGCATAACTATTTTTTTAAACGCAACAACCTGAAACATAGACTTCACACATTGCGCATCGGGAGGATGTGCCACATCAGAGTTCTACTTGTTTTCTCTAAAGCCCACTCAGACTAATATAGAAAACAGTTTTTTCATGGAAGTATTGCCTCTAGCAGCTTTGACGCCATTGGCGCCGAAATAGTTTTTGGAGTGAGGATCCATGGCTATATATCTGGATCTCAACAATACTCTGCAGCATCTCGTTTGTCAAATCATAATAGCGGACGGTGCCAATATACTGGCTGCTGCTAAATTGACGCGGAGCACTTACCCCATCAAGTCCATGTTTAATCAGGTGGACATTACTGTCTACAATCGATTCATCATGCAAAGTGATACCATGTATGCCTACAGAGCCTGCATCAAGAGTATTCTAAATTACAACCATGAGCAGGGCTCTTCTACAAGGATACCTATGCACATTGTGAAGAGAAGGAGCAGGACAGTGACAATCAAGCCATTCAAACCTTTCCTTCCAAGATGAACAGCTCATCAATGGTACTGATCTTAAGATAGAACGTAACCACAACAAGGACTTGCATAGTCTCATCAGCAGGGATACAGAACAGTATAAACTGGTCATATTGGCTAGTTTGTTTGTACAGAGAGTGAAAGTGTCCCCAAATTTTCAGACTGGCTCACATCGAAGCTTTACAGTTATCAAACGCCAATTACGCATTTTCAGGAGTAGCTCTGAAGACATTCAGCATCCCAGCCATTACCAGATTAACCTAGCAAGAAAATATGTTTTTGGGGCAACTATTGAAGCTTATTATCTTAGGTTTTGTTGACAATGTGGCTTTTAGCTGTTTCTATACCTCAAACCCTTTCAGTTTCAAACACTACGACATGGACTATGTGGTGCTGTTCCATGAGGGGGTTCTGATTCCTGTAAAACCATATACACCCAGCTTCAGAGACGCTAATTTTGTCAGGGAATATCTCGGCGTGGTTTCGATAACCGGGAGGCACCTGCATGACTCGGGAGTCGTCATGTCAAGAGAAGGATATGTGACAGGCTACATGCTGTTCACTTTCGATCTGACACCTGACATGGAAGAGGGCGACCACTACAGCTTGATAAAAAATGGAAATCTAAAAACAGGAATACATTTTGTCAGCCCATGGCTACGAATGTGAACATGGTTATAGTCTCTGTATTCAACAACGATATTCAGCTCAACAAAGCCTGGCAGATTTTGTTTGACTATCTTTAGAATATTGGAAAATGGACGCTGTTCAGAATCGGGGTTTCTTAAGCCACCATAATATGCTAAGAAATACGTTTTAGGTGTTTTTCCACACTCGCACGTTCGTCCATTACAGCTATTGAACGCAAAGTACGCCCTTGAAAGAGTAGCTCTGAATATATTCAGCAGCCCATCCATTACCAGATTAACCTATCAACAAAATAATTATTTGGGGCAACTACTGAAACTGATTATTATAGGTTTTGTTGACAATACAGCTTTTAGCGGTTTCTATACCTCAAACCCTTTCAGTTTCAAACACTACGACATGATCTATGTGGTGCTGTTCCATGAGGGGGCTGTGATTCCTGCAAAACCATACATACCCAGCTGTGGAGACGCTAATTTCATCAGGTAATATCTGGGCATGGTTTTGATAACTGGGAGGCACCTGTATGACTCGGGAGTCATCATGTCAAGAGAAGGATATGTGACAGGCTACACGCTGTTGGCTTTTGATGTGACACCTGACATTGGAACGGCGGCCACTACAGCTTGATCAAAAATGGAAATCTAAAAGCAGAAAGACATTTTCATCAGCCCATGGCTACAATTGTGAACATGGTTATATTGCCTGTTTTCAACAATGCTATTCAGCTCAACCACGGCTGGCAGATTTTGTTTGACTATCTTTAAAATATTGTAAAATGAACACTGTTCAGAACTGGGATTTCTTAAGCCACCATAAATACGCTACGAAATAAGTTTTAGGTGTTTTTCCAAGCGACGCTTGCAAGCTCAACTCTAATATGTATCTGCACTACATGGAAGGAACTCACTGGACAGCCCTGTTTTAAGAAAATTACAAGGCTTCAGTGTTTGACAGTGCAGCAGTGTTCCCCAGCTTAGCATCTAGACAAAAAGTTATATTCAAGTATGTTAAAGAAGCTGCTGCGAGGGTGGAGTATGATAAAATACAGGTACAGGACTCTCTCGCTGTCACATATAGGGAGCATTGTATATATTTTATTAGTAAAATGTGTGAGGGTATCACTTTTAGAACTATTTAAATCTATGTTCGAATGATCTAGTTAACAATCACAAAATTGTTATGAAATGTGAATGAAAGCTCTAGGTCGCAGTGTGGCAAAAGTGTAAGGTTGTGTAACACCTCTTATGTGTAATGGTGACTGTCTAAAATAAAAGAATAAAAACTTGAAGGCAGACTCAATATCTTTATTTTGAGGACACACATTTGAAAAGTTTTTAAAAGATGACAGAAACACTGAAAGTTAAAAGATTTATTTACAAAACAGTTTTTCATAGTACAAGCATCACACTGATAAACTTACTAAAGAAATAAAGAAGAAAAACATCAAAATGTTAACTGTGGCAAAAATATACACACAAACACAGGCAGTCATATACATAGCTACAAAAGTCAGAAGAAAATTCAGACATTTAACCAAGTGTTCATTTTGGATAATGTCTTTTTTAGTTTCCAGAGGCAGAGCCTCGGTGCTCTAAGCTGGGGATAGCCGGGGAAAGAAGGGGTGTTAAAATAACAACAGGTGTTGGACTACTTGAGGGCTGTAAGTCAGTTATTTCAAACTTTCAAGCAGCCGCCTGTTTTCAGCATTAGCAATAACATTGAAGGAATGTTGAGTTCTGGAGAGGCTCGCAAAAACAGTTCTAAACCTCTAGGCACTTTCTGGAGTGATAGTGTTTTTGGGTGCGTAAGACCTTTGACAAGGTCGTACATGTGAGATTCAACAACTGGTTGACCTTTGTAGAGGAACTCGTCTTTCTCATTCCATGAGGACAGGTCTTTAGCAGCTTACATTTCATGTAGCAAAATTTGTGTGTCCCCTCTATATCTTTGACTTTTATTTTTTTTTAAGTTCTTCAACACTGATATATGAGGATGGTGGTGGTTCTTGAGGTGTTGAAGGGGGTGGTGGAGACTGTTCAGAGTCTGCGGCATATAGAGTGAACATGTTTTTCAGCATTCCCCTGCCTGCAGTAGTTTAAAATATTTTGAAGAGTTCTGCTTTATCATAAGGCTTTAAATCAGTGCGGTTCAAAGTGCCTTTAATCTCAACATCCAGGTGCTGCGTTAAATTTTTCTGGATATCCCAGGCATTCCCTGTAGATGTCTCCAACTGCTCCAGCTGCTACCATGGTACTAAGTACATCTTTTGGGCATAATCCATCCGTTCCCGGTTAGGAGGCTAGCAATTAGAGGTATAGCTATGCCTAACAAAGAACCTATAAAATCTCCTGATTGCTTTACCAGTTTTGTCTTAGAAATGAGGAAAGCCCTTTTATTATTGAGCTTCTTGATTTGGTGGTGCTTCTTCTTCAAAACATTGAACTGGCGCTCTGACAAAGGGACATTACCTTTTAGGGTGTTATAGATGATTTCTGAAATGGCAGCCACTAAATCGTTCAAAGCCGCACACAGGGTGGCCTTTCTTTGCTGTGGGGTAACTTTGTCTAGCATTTTTAGAAGGGCTAGATAAGGGCGTAGACGCGCCAACATGGTTCAAAGCCTAGTTTTATAAGGACTAGAGTGTAAATCTTACGGGACTCTCTTTATTAATTCTTTGTTAGAGTCTTTGGCCTTGTTTTTAAGTGGTAAACAACTGTAAGATTAGGTGGGAAAATACCTGCACACAGTCTATAGACTTCTAGAGTACTGTGTTTTAAGTCTACCAGTAAGTAATCATGGGGTTTCTCATTGGAGTTGTTGAAGGCTTCCAAGAAAAAACTGGGTGTTTCTGGGATACATCTGTTTAGCTATAATGGATATCTATTGTTTGCTTTGTCTGGTTAAATAAACCCAGGTAGGAGGCATTAAGAGCTATAGAACGACTGTTCTTACCCTCGTAAAGTAAATTCTGCATGATGTAGCATATGCTTAGATGCAAAAGTGTGAATATTGAGTAAAAGCTTTCTCTAGCTCAGTTTGATCCCTACCTTTGCTTATTAGGTCATCTTTAATCACCATGTGTACAAGGCCTGTAGACAACAATACATCGTAGTTGAGATTATTCAGTGTAACTTCTATGAATTTGATGTGTGGGAACCATAGGGATAGTTCTATATAAAGATCTTGCTAGCATGATTAAAGCCAAACAATATTGGTAGGGGTTTGGGATAAGACACTGGGAACATTTTCTAATAGTTTCATTATAAAATATTTTTTACCCCAATGTGAGGGGCCTGCTAAAATACAGGAGAACAGATGCGGCAACCTGGTGTCCATAGTCAGGGTTGCAAGACTCTAATGCACCTTCAATAACTGTACAGGATAGTTTTGTAGTCTTCAGTCAGGAACCGTTTATCAAACACTACGCACAAGGTTTTATGCAATGCTTTGTTGTAATTGCCCACCGCCTTTTGGACCGTACTATGATATGTTGTTTTATAACAATTTATTTTATCATTTTCATGGTTGCTCAAGGTAGAGTATTCGTTCACCAGATCCTTTAAACTGTCAAAATTGATTTTGACATTGTTGTTTACATTCAAGGTGATGTCTTTGACTTTCACAGATAATGCATATTTAGATGTTCTGTAAGAATAGGTCTTTGATTTGGATGACGTGAAGTCAACAATGTCCTCTCCTAGCTCACTGGTCAAATCGTCTAGAAAAGCACAGAGTTGGAGATCTTCTTCCCCTAATTTGCTCACAAAAATAACAGAGTCAGTATTGTGATACAGACACCATTCCTGAGGTTTATCCCAGGCCCAGTTCTAGCGGGTAGGCTGGGTGGTCCAGGCCCACCCACGCATAAGCCTGGCCCACCCAAACATGAGCCTTAGCCCTGGCAGTGACAGCACGAAGGCCAGTAGTAAATGGTCACTTTCATTTAAAAGTTCCTCTGAACAATGTTTTTCTTTTTGGACTAGGAGGTGCGTGATTGGCCCTGGGCTCCCTCTCAAAGGCATCCACAATCACACATCTAATTTTAGAAAGGTAGACTGTGTCCCGGCCCACTTGCGCAGGTAAAATTGGGGCATGGGAATCCTTTCTTTGACACCGGGTAACCTAAACTGTTCTGCTGTGTGCATATTTCCTTTTCTATTCCACGTTGGCGAAATAAAAGTTTGTCTCTCCAAATTCACCTTTCCTGGCCCCTGCAGCTGCTTATCAGAGTGGATGTCACTTGGAACCGAGCAGGTGAGAGAATGTCTGGCTATTTGTTCTTCTTTTTAAAATCATCAGGGAAGGCCTAGCAAGACAAATACTTCCTTTAATATTTATTTAAGTAGTTGTTATCATCATCAAGGGTGGCTCTGCTATGGATGTAAGACAACTATACAAATGTCCAGATAACTGGTAATTAATGATCCTGTCAATCCTTTGTGTGTCGGTAGTTTTGAAATGCAGATAGACTGTATTTTATGTGGATAGCTCAGTGGGTTACTGCCTTTGTTACAGAGATTCTTGTGTTACTTGCAGTTCAGAAGTTACAATCCTATCATAGGACAGTGACTTACGAACTTTCAGCAAAGAGGTGCATGGAGACCTGACTGGTATAGTTAGAACTGAACT
Source organism: Lissotriton vulgaris (assembly GCF_964263255.1). Classification (NCBI taxonomy): domain Eukaryota; kingdom Metazoa; phylum Chordata; class Amphibia; order Caudata; family Salamandridae; genus Lissotriton; species Lissotriton vulgaris. The sequence goes on from NC_141691.1 coordinate 888,407,853, forward strand.
TTTTTGTGTGTTGTAATATAGTTAGAATTTCTCCAGTTTTTCCTTATTCTAATGTTGCTAAAAAGAGTTTGTTTGGGCAGATATAAATGTTTATCAGTAAAGCCACCCCTAACCATTGGGACATACTTTAAATCCTGAGTTTGCGCTTCTCCAGACCAAAACTTCTTAAAATATACTGTCCGCCAGTATGGTTGACATGTGATTCTTAAACCTTGTAATCCTCATTGACTTATGTGGCATTCCCTGTAGATTGATTTACATACTTGCATGATTGATTGTCTCTGTATAATGTGTGCGGGATGTAAAGTACAGTTACACCCTACACTGATATGAGTAGCACTATACAATAAATGAAATCCATATGAGAGAGTGAGGGAATCCGAGGAGGAGGTCAATTGGGGGTTACGGAGAGATGAGGGGCGCTGGTGGAGGATGACAGTGAGGGAATCCGAGGAGGAGGTGACAAGGGAGAGCCCGAGAAATGTGTCACTTGCATGGTACTCCCACCTCAGAAACCTCCTCATCCCATCAAAGGGCCATTACAAAGAAAAAACACTTTTTGAGAGTGAAACATTTAGAAAGGGATTTGGCAAGAAAATAATGTGTTTTACTGGGCCCTTATAAGACCAAGGCAAGATAAAGTAGGGCTATGAAGCCGGCCTGGCGCATAAGTACCAATTGGGTGCGCACTCACTCAAATAAAAATTCCTGGAGCCGGGCCTGGTTTATCAATTGCATTGTAAAGCTCTACACGATCGTGAGCAGTTGTGAAACAGGCAATGAAGATGTTTGTATTGTTACAAGTTGTGGGGTACTCTATTGTGTTTTTCCAGTACATCGCAACGGTTTTGTCATCGATAAACTTGCAGTTGCATGCCTTGTGACACGGCGCAAAAATATATTAAAACAGTTCATCAGGATCCTGCCGATGGTTGTGTTTGACAAGTTTGTCATCGTGCAAATTTTCTCCATAAGGAACTGAGGCACAGCTTGGCTAGCTGTCATCTGGTGGGGTTGACTTTGATGAACTTGGTTCTCAAGCATATACCCTCATGAGCGCAGTAATCATTCAAGTATTTTTGCTCTGAGGCTTCATTAATGCACTATTCTGGAAACTCCAATGCCTCCTGCTTGTCTCTGAGAAATAAGTTAATATACTCAGAAAAGAGCACTCAGTGCGGGCCACAACATACTGACTTGCTAAACTACCTACAGAGCCACTACAGGTGAGTCCCTCCTTCTCTAGCTTTATCTGTGTGGTTACTGCACACCCGAAGCTAGGTGTATTTATTTTGAATAACTGTGGTATTAATGTTTTATTGCAGGATTTTCCTTACTGGACAGCGGGCCGACTAGAGCCCGCGGCATTTTCTAATTTTCCCTCTATAATGAGTAGCGTAACACATGTGAGGTAAGACAGTTTCTGAGATGAAAATGTATTGCTTGTTGGTCTTTGTGGCAAGAGTAGAGGCATGTCTGCAGGAAGTGCTAAGGTTTCACAGTCCAGATATGCATATTGCGGTACATCAGGGTGCAGTTAGTCTCTGTATTTCTGTTGTAAATGGCCCTTTTCGCAGGGTTATCTCCAAACCTTTTTGCTTCTTCCTCCTTTGTTTTTTGCTGACCTGTGGTTGTTGGCTATAGGACTCTGGGCATGTTACCACTGCTGATCAGTGATAAAGTGCATATGCTCTCTGTGTAACTTGTTATTGTGATTGGTTATCCATGATTGGCGTATTTGTTTTACCAGTAGGTCCCTAGTAAGGTGCACTGACTGTGCCAGGGCTGGTGATTCAAATGCTACTAGTAGGCCTGCAGCACTTATTGTGCCACCCACAGGAGTAGCCCTAAGATGGTGTCTTAGGCCTGCCACCACAGTGCCTGTGCGCAGTTTGTTAACTGCCATGTTGACCTGGCCAGTGTAAACACTTGCCAGGCCTGACCCTTCTCTTTTTCTTACACATAGAACACCCCTATGGTAGGCCCAAGTTAACCCCCTGGGCAGGGTGCAGTGTGTGTGAAAGTTAGGACATGTACTAGTGTGGGTAACATGTCCTGATAGTGAAATACTGCTAATTTCATTTTTCACTATCGAAAGGCTATCTTGCCCATAGGACAGAATAGGGACTGCTGTGTAACATGTTTACCTGCATGTCTTCCCATAGCAGCAAGATAGAAATCTGGAATTTGGAATCCCTGAACTCAGAATTTAATAACACATCTTTTAGGGAGGATGGTTTTTAAATTCAGTGTTTGAAAATAGCACTTTTAGAAAGTAGCTATTTTCTTGTTCAACCTTTCTGTGTGCCTCTGCCTGTTTGTGAATTGACTGTCTGGTTTGTGATTGACAGGGGATGGGGTGGCCTCAGGAGGCTGAGTGAGTCAGCACTAGGCTGAATAGACCTATCTGCATTTGAAGTGGTGGGAGGAGTAGAACCTAGGTCTGAATAGGGATGTGCATGCCTTCCACAATGCTGCCTCCACCTTCTGTAGTGTGTCTGATGGCCCTTGCCCACACTCACAAAGGAAGAAGATGTGCACTGGCAGAGTGCACCCAGAACCATTTTGGACTGAGACCAGGACCCCTCACACATTGAGAAGTAAGACTTTTGGGGTATAAATATCAGAGCTGAAACCTCTGAACTTTAGACTAGGAAAGTTTGTGATCAAGGGAGAATCCCTGCCAAAAAGAACAGCTGAAGAAGGCTGAGGAAAAGTGTTGCCATTGCTGTGTGTCTGGGGGCTGACCTGCAGTTGCTGTTTCTACTGAAGAAGAGGACTAAGGGACTGTCTGCTGTGTGCTGTGTGATGTGTCCCCCTACTTGAAGAGGAACGGTGCTGTGTGCTTTGTTCTTCTGAATACAAGAGTCTCCAAGGGTCTGAGAAGAGCTGGCCTCCTGTTTCAGAAACTCAGGGATACAAAAGTTTTTCAGAAACAAAATACCATCATCGCTGTGTGCGTGTCTCCGCACACAGACTGTGGCTTCATGACCTCTGTTACATCTGCCCGTGTTTTGGTTAGCTCGGTGTACTGGTCGGCCCACTGTAGATGCCCAGCATGAGGTCTGCCTTGCATTCAGCGTGACTCATCCCAAGATCGTCTCTGCGTTCGCGAGTGCGAGTCAGTGCACTGTCCGAGACCTTCAAAAGGGCCGAGATCAGAGCTGCCGGCCCAAGAGCCTGAAAGTGCTGAGGGTACTGCGGCCATGACGGGAGATAAGCGCTGTGTGCCTGCAAATCACTGCCGCCGGCCCTGGAACCTAGGGAGCACTGTGTCAGTTTCACCAGGCGGCCCAAGTTGAGAGGAAGAGCCGCGCTGTGAGGGAAGAAGTCTGAGGCGTCACCTAGCAACGTGGGGGCTCGTCACCAGAAGGAGCCACGTTGACGTCTGGAAGCTCCGAGGCATCACCTAGCAACTAGTAGAGTCGTCACCGGCAGGAGCAGAGTTTGAGTCTCGCAGAACTGCTTCACCCCCCCAGGTGACCTCAAGAAAGGAGGACTCCCGTCAGCCCTTTCCACCGGTGCGGGTCATCGCCCTAAACCAGCTCCCAAGGTAACGCGCCTGGCTGTTCTGCTGCTCTGTTTGCATTTGGGCGGGTTAAGAACCGGCGGGCGGCCTGGAGCTCTAGTTCACTCAGCAGTCCTGTCGGGAACTGTTTGTTACCAACAAAAGAACTGTGCATATAACAGCAGGACTGTGCAGACGCTACAGAGAACAGTATTAGCAATATTTTATTTAATTGCTTGAAGAGATATACTGAGTCTACAAGTTAATTTCCACAAAGAACATTTCTAAGAAAAGATTACCTATTTAGGTGAGAATTTTGTCATTATTAGTCTTGCCTAAAATCAGATAAAGATATTTATATTTTTATAAATAACCTGTGTGGTGTCCGTTTGTGGTGTTTCACTGTGTTACTGTGGGTGTTGGTGCAAATACTTTACACACTGCCTTGGGGATAAGCCTGTCTGCTCGTGCCAAGCTACCAAGGGGTTATAAACAGTATGTTTCCCCCTTACCCTGACTAGATGCAAGGGTCCCTATTTGGTCAAAGGTACCAAACTCTGCCAACTAGGGACCCCCATTTCTTACAAATTCAGAGCAAGATACCACTGTATTTACGACGGATCACTGACAGAATATCGAAATCACAAATATCGACCTACAAGAATATCGAGTCAACAATATCGAAGGCAAAAATATCGACATCCTATCTACAACATGGTAAGTACAAAAATATCGAAAATTTAATATCGATGTAAAAAATATCGATGTTAAAAATATCGATATTTTTTTAAATATATATAAATGTAAAATTAAGTATATAACACTAATAAATAAATTATACATATTTAAAAGTATCTAAAAATGTTTAAAATTAAATAATTAATACATATATATTACTAATACATTAATTAAATATATACACTAAATATATAATATATAAATACAGAACAATAAGTATTAATACTTATTTTACTAATTTATAAATTAATAAAATATATTCTAATTTACTAATTAACATTTACAAACATAAAACAATAACATAAATAAAATGTAAGTAATAAAAAATGAAAAAATTTTTTTTTACAATTAATTATATAAAACATTGGATAATATAAGGGTAAAAATTACTATTCCTACTCCAGAGAGTGCAACAGTAGTCAAAACTGACCCTGATCCCTAAAAATACCCCTTTACCCAAAAACTGAAAACTGACCCTGAAGCCTAAAAATACCTTTACCCAAAAACTGAAAACTGACCCTGAACCCTAAAAATACCCCTTTACCCAAAAACTGAAAACTGACCCTGAACCCTAAAAATACGCCTTTAACCAAAAACTGAAAACTGACCCTGAAGCCTAAAAATACCCCTTTACCCAAAAACTGAAAACTGACCCTGAAGCCTAAAAATACCCCTTTACCCAAAAACTGAAAACTGACCCTGAACCCTAAAAATACCCCTTTACCCAAAAACTGAAAACTGACCCTGAAGCCTAAAAATACGCCTTTACCCAAAAACTGAAAACTGACCCTGAAGCCTAAAAATACCCCTTTACCCAAAAACTGAAAACTGACCCTGAAGCCTAAAAATACCCCTTTACCCAAAAACTGAAAACTGACCCTGAAGCCTAAAAATACCCCTTTACCCAAAAACTGAAAACTGACCCTGAACCCTAAAAATACCCCTTTACCCAAAAACTGAAAACTGACCCTGAAGCCTAAAAATACCCCTTTACCCAAAAACTGAAAACTGACCCTGAAGCCTAAAAATACCCCTTTACCCAAAAACTGAAAACTGACCCTGAACCCTAAAAATACCCCTTTACCCAAAAACTGAAAACTGACCCTGAACCCTAAAAATACCCCTTTACCCAAAAACTGAAAACTGACCCTGAAGCCTAAAAATACCCCTTTACCCAAAAACTGAAAACTGAAAACTGACCCTGAACCCTAAAAATACCCCTTTACCCAAAAACTGAAAACTGACCCTGAACCCTAAAAATACCCCATTACCCAAAAACTGAAAACTGACTCTGAACCATAAATATACCCCTTTACCCAAAAACTGAAAACTGACCCTAACACTAAAAGTACTCCTTTACCCAAAATTAATTAATATTACAATTATATTACTTCCCACCCTATTCCCCTATAAACCCACAACCCGCTCCAGTAGTAAAACATATAATTTACTTAAAAATATACATAAATTATCAATTAATTAATCAATTAATGAATTAAAATAATTAATTGACAACAATATTTAATTATAAAATAATTAATCTTTTAAAAATAATTATTTAATTAAAAATAAATTACTTCCCACCCTATTCCCCTATAAACCCACAACCCGCTCCAGTAGTAAAACATATAATTTACTTAAAAATATACATAAATTATCAATTAATTAATCAATTAATCAATTAAAATAATTAATTGACAATTAATATTTAATTGTAAAATAATTAATCTTTTTAAAAAAATTATTTAATTAAAAATAAATTACTTCCCACCCTATTCCCCTATAAACCCACAACCCGCTCCAGTAGTAAAACATATAATTTACTTAAAAATATACATAAATTATCAATTAATTAATCAATTAATCAATTAAAATAATTCATTGGCAATTAATATTTCATTGAAAAATAAATTAATCATTAAAAAATAATTATTTAATTACAAATAAATTACTTCCCACCCTATTCCCCTAAAAACCCACAACCCGCTCTGGTAGTAAAACATATAATTTACTTTTATATTTCTTTAAGTTATAAAAACATATTAAACACATATTATAACAATTACTTTAAATACTTAACTAAAATTTCTAACACATATTAGTAAATCGAAATTACTTACATCGATATATATGCTATCGATATTAGTGATTTCGATATTACTTACATCGATATATATGCTATCGATATAAGTAATTTCGATATTACTTACCTTAGGGTCGATATTATGGCCATCGATATTCTGGCCATCGATATTCTGTCCTATCGATATTTGCAACTCGATATTAGTGTGGTCGAAATTACTGTAATCGATATTTTGACTGTTTACCATTTACGACAGTTATGTTATTTGGTGGTGGTCAATGGTATTGGTTGGTCCAGCTACACAAACATTTTGAGCAATGCTTGTGTTTTTTAAAGCCACTTAGACTCTTATGAGTCGTATAAATGAAAGATTTGTTCTCTCCTCTTCTGGTACCGGATACCTTACCGGAGGTCCTAAGTAGGATTCACATCCAGTCCATCTAGGTCTTGGAACCACAAGGGTTGGACTCCTTGCTCACTTTGCTTTAATATGAGGAAAGTGCTGGTGCTGATACCATCGACTTGACAAGACTTTACAAGGTTTTTTATTGTTCTCCAGGTACTAAAGCAGATTTTTATAAACATAACCAATACGACAATGGTGGTGTTCGTAATACTCTATTTTGAAAGTATGGGAGAAACTTATCTTTTTTATGCATTACATACACAATCTTTGGTTTTGATATGATATCACTGGGTATTCTGTTTGGTTCTCTTTACCTATTTTTTCCATTAAATTCAGTTCTATGTCACAGTGTGTACATATTCAATGTTTTTCTGGCTGAGCTTGCACGAGATACTTTTACCTTATGGGCACTGTAAAAACTATTTTTTACTTTTTTATGCATTATCAAGAAAGTTTTTTATAACTGATACCAAATAGGAATTTTAACAGCAGTTCCATTTGCTTCTAATGTACTGTATTTACCTTTGTTAACAGCCTTGAAAAAGTCGTCAACATGATGAAACACGTGTCGGCTATGTGCTTCATTCATTGACCTGCGTGTCAACAGTATTTTGGTTGTCAACGCTTTATATACAGTACGGATTTGCACTGGTTTGACGTGCTTGACAAATTAAAATTAAATCTGCTACATTGACGGCTCAAAACCACTTTATTTGTATAGTGCTCTGGACTGTTAAACATTTATATATATGTGAAAATCCCTTTTTTCATATATTAATGTACACTACTATGATGGCATAGTGTTTATCCATTTGAGCGCAGCATACTTATTCTTACTTTGTACTCACCTAGAAACTCAGCAGAGGTGCTGACAGCTTGCAATTTACTACTGCCATCTTGTTCTTCTCTTTGGTTATACTCAGAAAAGAGTTGGATTGTAGTCCTCTCAAAGTGTCACATTTTTTGTATTTTTTCTAAGTCGGCTTTTTTTTTTCTATTGCCTCCTGTACCTAAATACTACACCAGGTCCCAGTAAGCACCCTTTGTTTGTCATTGTTCTGCACTCACTAGTCTCTTTACTTTCAGAGCATGTTCGACAGAGGGGTAAAATTAGCTTACCAGTGTCTCTGTACAGTAGTACGGAGAAGTAAAGCCTTTAGGGTGGGTAGACTTGACATCTGGGGCCATATGTACAGTCTGCAAATAGCGCCTCGCAAATTGCATTGCATTTTCGACTCGCAATTTGCGAGGCTCTATTTGGCATGTACAACAGTGTGTTTAACACTGTTTGTGATTCCCAAAGGGGTCGCAAATTGTGAGGCTCACGAATATTAATGAGCCTCTCGCAATTTGGAACCCCGTTGGGAATGACAGGCCCTCCCAGAGATGGTGGTCTGCTGGGCTCAGCAGACCACCATGTCTGGGACTGCTTTTAAATAAAGCAGCTTTTTTTTAATGTAGCCCGTTTTCCTTAACTCAAAACGGGATGCATTTATAAAACAAAACAATATGTTTTCATTTCATTTTTTTAGGGCAGGCAGTGGTCCCTGGGACCACCTCTTGCCCTCAAAAAATAATAATGCATGAATTTGTACCCCTTCCCATTTGTGAATGCATTACCACCTACTTGAAGTAGTTGGTAAATTGAGCTCGCAAAACATTAGTACACAGCTTCGCGGTCGCTATTAGGAAAGGAACGCTCCTTCCTAATAGCGAGTGGCAAAACTGTTTTTTGCGAGTCGCAATTTATTTGCGTCTTGCAAAATACTATTTGTACATGGTCCCTGCTTTTTTGCATGTGCAACGGGGCCAAGACCTGTTTGCACAAGTTAAAAAGCACTGTACATCTGTCCCTTCATCCAAAGTATTAATCTATGGCTTTAAAGTCCCTATATATGATGCTGTGGTGACCTTAGGGGGTATAAATTCATCTTGTTCACAAAAAGATACAGACTTGTGAAATTGTAGTAATGTATTTTCACAACCTCTGCAACGGCCCTGTACAACTGTATACTTGGAAGGGTTTTGTACGACCCCCAAGGTGTTGCAGGGCTAAAAAATGTTGGAGTAACTCATTGCTCTTAATGAAGGAGCAGAGTTCTGCATCCAATGTTAACATATCTAGCCATCCATGGACCTAGAGAGAGCTTAGAACAAAACCACAGTTTTCAACATTTTGTACCTTTAACAGAGTACGCCTGTGCAAGTGTTCAAATTTAGTACCCAACAGCTTATTAAGCTTGTGCGGTTTGTAGCAGTAGGGACAACTGCGGTAAAAGCAACTGTTGTATTCAAAGGCTGTTTCTATGCCATTAATTACAGCATACCCATCTAGGAAATAAGGGCCCACATGGTATTCACTAACCTGCAAGGCATGTTGGATGAATATGTTTTCCTTGTTAGAGATGTACATGAGCCATTGAATAGAGAAGGTAGAATAACGCTTCTGTTCACCGATATAGAGGAATGGCAGCACTAGAGCTATTTATTTTATTTATTTATATGCATGTTTGTATGGCGCTGTGAAACACTCCCGAAGGAGTATCTCCGCGCCTCTGGCAGCAACTAAAGAACAGGAACTAGTCATAATTTAGTAAATAGCCCTAAGGCCATCTAGAAATTAAAGAGGAACGTTTTGAGTTTTTTCCTAAAAGGGAAATGTTCCCTACATACTCTAATTTCCTTCGAGAGTTGGTTCCACAACTTGGGGCCAGCTACAGATAGGGCCCTGCCCCCCTTTCTTGCCTTCATGGCCCTGGGAACACATAGCAATTCCTGATCTCCTGATCTCAGGGATCTGGACAGAACATAAGGGATGAATTTTTCAGTGAGGTAGCCAGGACCTTTTCCAATAAGGCATTTGTGGATGACACAACAGATCTTAAACATCACCCTCTGCCTTACTGGAAGCCAGTGCAGTTTGGCCAGCAACGGTTTTGAGGGAGTACGAGGCGGGACATTTAGAACTAGTCGTGCAGCTGTGTTTTGCACAACCTGCAATCTAGCAAAGATACCCTCGTTGGCAGCTAGCATCAAACCATTGCAATAGTCCAGCCTGCTTAACACTAGTGACTGGACCAACGTTCTCCTGGTGGTATCCGGTAACAGAGGGAATACTCTCCTGAGAAGCCCAATCACATGAAAACATGAGCCCACCAATTGATTAGTTTGTTGTGTTAAGGTAAGCTCATGGTCCAGTTTCACTCCCAGATCTTTTACCACTGTTTTGGGCTCAGGGACGGGGCCAAGATCTTGGGGCCACCAGTCCGGAGTCCATAAGCGTTTGGCCTCTCCAAAGAGCATAACCTCGGTCTTGGAGACGTTGCACTGCAGGAAGTTAGCTGCCATCCAACGTGCCACCTCCTTCATCCCCTGGGCGAAGGAGTCACGCACCTCGGGAGTCATGATCTTAAAAGGGAAGAGGAGTTGGGTATCATCCGCGTATGATACTGGAATGAACCCGTGGGATCTCATGATGTTGGCTAGGGGTGCCACGTAGATGTTAAATAACGTAGGGCTCAAACAAGAGCCCTGTGGCACCCCCTTCGAGATCGCCACCACCTCTGATTGGTATGGTCCCAAGATGACTCTCTGGGTGCGTTTGCTGAAAAAGCTCCTTAGCCAGGCCAGGGCCTTGCCTTCCAGACCGATGTCAACTAGTCTGGAGGTCATGATGTCGTGTGACACAGTGTCAAACGCCGCTGACTAATCTAGAAGCACCAGGACAACAGAATAGCCCTTGTCCTGTAGCATCTGAAGATTGTCAGCGACGGACAGCAAGGCGGTCTCAGTACTGTGCCTGGGCCTTAAACCCGACTGGGAGGAGTCGAGTCCACCCGCGTGTTCAATGAACTTTGACAAATACTGATTCACATGTCTCTCAGCAAGCTTCCCTATAAAAGGGAGAAGAGAGATCGGTCTCAGATTTGTCAAATCAGACCAGGGGATCGAATTGTTTTTACGCAGAGGTCTCACAAGAGCCTGTTTCCAGTCTAAAGGGACTTCCCCAGTACACAAGGACAGATTGACTACATGCCGTATTCCAGCCCCCAGATCATCCAGCAGAAGTGGCATAATACGTGCTGGGATGATGTCAGTCGGGCACCCACTCTTTGTTCGCCTGACAAGAGCAGTCAACTCTTCAATAGAGATGGGTGGGAAAACGGTAAGCTTCTTAGCCTCATTATCTGTAGTCATAGTATGTAGCTGGAATCGACAGTCAGTTGTTACTGGATTATTAGAGATGGAGTTCGACGCTAGTATCTTATTATAGATTTTCCTTACAAAAAACTGTGAAATGTTATCACAGAGTTCTTGAGATTCGATCCCCTCAGTGTCACAGGCAGTGGGCTTGGTGAACATCTGTAGAATTTTATACAGGGTTTTTACGTTAGAACCGGCAGCTGATAATTGGACTGCTATATGTTGTTTCCTAGCAGCTCGGATTGCTTTATGGTAATTTTTAAACGACCTCCTAAAGTCCTCCTTATCGTCTGCCTTGTGTGTGACTCTCCATTTTTTCTCTAACTTTCTCATGGTCTTTTTTTGTTGTCTGAGATCCCCAGTGAACCAGACTTCTTGTTTTGGGGCCGGTCGGGGTTTATAAGTTCTCGGCGGGACCACACGATTAATAGTTGTTAACGCAGCTTCACTAAATGCGCTTAGGGCTAAAGTGGCATTTTCACCGCATGCTTCCCATATGGGTTCAGAGTAATTTGCCCTGAAGTCTGCAGGGATTAATTTGTTCCAGGGCCTTCTAACATCGGCCATCGTCCTATGGATAGCTTTGACTTTATAGTTAGAGCGAGTATAAAACATAATAACTGAGTGGTCTGTCCAATCGACTTGATTGGGAGTAAGACAGTTAATAGCTGTTGAGTTACAGAGCACTTGGTCAAGAGTATGGCCCGCAGAATGGGTCGGCCCCTGATTCTTTTTATTAAGTTCAAGTGTGGCCAAGTCTGTTAACACAGTCTGTGCCTCAGTGCACGTGGTGATCTCACTGTGGATATTGAAATCCCCCACCAGCTATGCTTTCAGATTGTACAAACATGTGTTTGTAGATAGACATACATATTGAAGCCAGAGTGACATGTTGAAAAGGGTTGAAGTACTCTATGGATTTTGTTATCTTGGCAGTACTGGTTTTCAGAACTTTTTCTTGTTTCATCATCTCTACAAGAACGTCTCCATAGAGTTGGCAAGCTTTTCTCAAGATCATTACATCTGCCTGACAGTAAGCTTTCAACTTGGTTTGAAAAAGAAACGTATTTTTGCTGTTTTCACCATACCACTGTATAAAACTCTCTTTCTCCTCCGGCATCATATACTAAACACCCTAGCTGTCGGGCAGTGGCATGGGACCCTCATAATTCTGATTCACCCAGTCGTTAAAAAGCAGGTGAAATAACCTTTACAACCTGGAAAACCAAAGGCTTTTGGCTTCTTGCTCAGTTTCATGGGCAGAAATTTCTACGTTTCTATGAACCTTATATGTAAAGGTACAGCATCAGTTTGGAGTCCTGGGTGATGAGTTCGACAGGCATATTTTCAATAATCATATGTTACAAAATAAATAACAAGTCATACGCTTTTGAGTTATGGACCATCAGGGTTTAGGCATTTAATTGTTTCTGCATGTATGTGCTAAGGAATTAGTTTGAAGTGTCTTCAAACTCTCAGTTTTCATCGGAAGTTAGATGGTGTGCGTAAATATGATTAGGCTGGTGCAATCCAGTCTCTTGGGTACACTCCATACTGAACACTATGTACTCTTCTGTTTTAGTCTGGGTCCAGCCTTTAGTCATGCAGCAAATGTTTTCTGTTCTAGGAGACAAAGATGCCTTACACTGGTGACATTTCGTACCTTTGCATTAGTGATCGATGGCTGCGTAGCGCCCACACACCACACTCTTTCTTTTAGGGATGCACTTTGTAACCCCAGTGTGCATGCATGCTCAAGCAGTTTTACAGAATAGAATAACACTAGGACATCTCACTTACTGATACGCAACTACGAGGCAACAGTCCCTTTGAATCATTTTGCAATGAATTTCACAATGCATTTCACACTGATGACCTGTCTGTGTTTTGTAGATGTGATCACAATGGATGCACATTTACTTGGCTCCTAAAAACAACTTTCAGGTTCAAGATACTGTAAAAGGGATTTTCATTATTGAAAATGTAAACCATCTTACTTTTCACAGGCTCTCCAGATGCGAAGTACTTCCACAATCCGTTGTAATAAAGAACTTTTACCATGACTGCAAAATAAGTCTCAAAAAGACCCCGTTCTCCAAAGCCTACCAGTCTGTCAGGAGGTATTTCAAGCGCAGCATGGACTTCAACTGCTCTAGACAGGACTACCACATTGGTAGAGCTGGGATCCATTAGTAACTCTGCGGTGCTAGGCGCCAGGCATGTTGTGGTCATGCCGGTGTTAAGGTTCAGCAACCACCACTGTTTTTTTCAATAATTTTACTGCAAAAGATACTCTTTAAAGGTCTGGAAAAGCCCCCTTTGGGACCCTAAATAACAAGGGCAACAATTAAGAAGGTCCCAAATGCTACTATTTCTGCTGTACTCTGTAAAAGTTTAGAGAGATTATCTAAAACTTTCACAGGGTCATACACATCCCGGGCTGTTTGTCTGATGAATAAGAGGCTGTCAATACCGTGCCCATGGAAGCAGAACTGCTAGAAACCATTCAGCCCCTTGTCATGTAACAACCGCTATACAAGCATTTGTATGGCCTGGTCAATAGCTAAAAGCCATTGGTCAGATGAGTTTATGTTTTAAAAGACCTGAATTCTTCGTAATACTCTAGCGTTAAACCGCTCTATATTTCACAGGTAGTACTGATGCTCTTCTAAAACACCATCTCTGAATCCTCAGATTGCGGGGTTGTGTTGGATGTTAAGCTCTCTGGCGTATCATTGTGGGGGGGTTGACTGTGATTCTGAGGCAGTGCATTTTTAAGCCCTCCTTGTAGCACAAATGCTGGCATTCTTTAATTTACTGATTAAAAGCCAATGCTACTTGCCTTTATTAGCTCACTTTTGTTTCTTACTAGCCCTTCCGTTTGTTGACAGCCCCCCCAGAGCTGGTTTGAACGGTCTTGGGAGTATTTGCTGAAAATGCCCTCATGAAGATTTCCAGACTACAGCCTTTACTTCAAGACCGTCTTTGTGTTCGGTCTATCCGGGTCTCTCAGCTTTACCCTGTGAACGCTTGAAATGCCTGGAGCACCTGCAGCCCTCTCCTAAATTTGTGTTTGGGGGTCCAATCTTTGCCATTTTAGGATGCACTGTTATGGTATTTGGAACTTTAAGGCCCTGTCTGCGGAGTTCTAACTTCCTTTTGTCCGTGAAGACTCGTAAGAACCGTCTCAATTTAGTCAGGATGTCTTGTACCTTCTTTTTATATTTGGAACTTTGGACTGAGTTATTAATAAAGTTGGAACTCCTGTTCTGGAAGGAGTGCCGCAGACCTTGTCTGCCTGAAATAACCTCTATGTTTGGGGGGATCAAAAAAAGGGCTGGTGGCATTGTACACACCTGGAGGTGCAACCAGTGATATCGGATATGATGTATTTAAGTGTACAGTAGCAGTGTAGAAAGCAATGGAGCTGTGAAAAGGTGGCGTCTGTCCCGCGGGTCTACATTAGAAGGAACAGTGTGAGCGGCAGCAGCGCAGGCTGGTGTTTCAGAACTCTCTGGCACCCATGTCAGACCCTTGAGAAACCTCCTATCTACATTAGATGTGGCCATTTGGGAATGTTCACTGTCAAGCCCTTCATCAACTAGGGCTCGTCAGATTTTCATGTGCGGTTGTGGCTCACTGGTTAGGCCCCTGAGAAGCTCTATATATGCAGATTACGGGTCTGTGGGGAGTGGGGTTGGGGTAATGAGAGTCGCCACGAATTGAAGTCTATGTTTAACCGTTTTATTCGGTTTGACAGTACTTATTAGGTCTCGGGTGTAAGTAACACAATGTCCAGCAAGGCACACAACACAAGCTTGGGCTCTCTCCTCTGGCGAACTTCCGGGGTCTTCGGTTCCCGTCTTTGCTTTACCAGGGGTGGTCACTGGTCCGGACGTAAGCTCGGGAAAAGGAAAAGAGACAGCCGCGTTAGTGGCTGGGGCCGATGTGTAACGAGTGGGAGGAGGGCAGGGAAGTGAGGGATCACCAGGATACTACCACCATCTATAGCAGCCTTTTTAGTGAAGGCGAACAGCAGTGCACGGCGATAGTGACTACCCTCAGGCTACCCCGTCCCACCCTGTGATTTAAACAATCCCCGAAAACGCCCTCGTACCTTGTGGAGCCACACTTCTCCCCTGGAAGTGTGGCAGGGCGGCTCGTGGTAACGTTGGCCTCCTGGCTTGTTGAGTCTCTGTTCCAGGGGTCCCAGTAGCGGTTCTTCGGCACTTCCTTCTTCTTCGACCTTGGCGTTCTCCTCGTGCGTCGGCTGGTGTCCGACAGGTTCCGCGCCGACAATCCGAGACGGGGCTTCCTTAAACGCCCCCGGCTCGTCCGATTGGATTGCTGTAGATGACGTTCGTTCACCTGATTGGTCGACTGTTGGAGATGCCGGGGAACACACCCCCAGCGTCACGGAAGGCAGATGCAGTGTCGGGGTCAACGAAGGTAGAGCCGAGGAAACCCAGGAAACGTCCAAAGGATCCTGCGGACGGGGTGGAAAGGAAGAAATGTTAGCAGGTACACCCCGTCCGTCCGAGTCAGGGAGCTCATCCAAGTCAGGGAGCTCGACTTCGGGACAGGGTCCCAGTCTGGATGATCGTTTTCAAGCACTTCGTCATATAGAGTATATGTGATTTTTATATTTGTGTCTTCTTTTAGATGATAACTTTCAAGCCCTTTGTCCCAAAGGCTATGTGAGATATTTATTTTGGGGATCCTCTAAGGACCACATCGACAGTCACCCTCTCAGATGGTGAACATTTCCCTGCATGAAGATTTTGAGGACATGGCAGCGAGGTAACTGTGTTTTTTAAGGATTGATCTAAAAGGACAGTTTGTAGTTCTGGACCTGTGGGTTTATTCTTCTTTGAGAAAAGTCAACTTGATTTTGGTATGTTTAGCCTGAGATCTACTTCCTGTTTTCATCATGACCCTGGCTGTTATATGTCTGCAGCTGCAAGTGTGCACCATTAAGGTCTACACCCCTAGTTGAAAATGGCCTTCCTGTATGCGTGTTTGCTACACTGATTGTGGGTTTTGCTGATAATGCAGTGTAGGGGTCAGAGTAATAAGAGTCCACGCATGGTTTGTAATGACTCACTGGGCATCTCTCACCGGTTGCTGGCATAGGGTCGTTTTGACGGATCTGTGTGATGTCCTTTAGCAGCGTCGACATACGCTTCACCTTTCGTGGTACTCTGGCACCAGTCTTTTGTGTTTGCTCTACAAGGGAAACATAAAAAATATATATACATTAGTAAAAACAATTCAAAATGGCTGAACGGCTCCTTACAAAATGATTTGAACCACCTATTTAACTAATGCTTTGCATTTTTATAGCCCATACTGGATGCTAGAAGAGCATGATGCTTGAGACAAAAATACATTAGGCTTCATTTTGTGCTACATTTTGTAAACCCCCCCTGCTTTGCCCCTTTGTTGAACCCCTTTCTTTGTAGAAAGTCTGTCTATAGACTCAGAAGACTTCCTTTTTTGAATGAGGTCGCGACTCTTCCAGGACTCATTGTGGCTCCAACCATCACTCTTGCTCATGGGCCTACCTTTTGCTGAGGTTTGGTATAATTACGTGTTTGCAGTGATGAAAAAGAATCTTTGTCATATTTCCAATATAATACACTGATTTAGCACACTCTTTGATGAATATTGGGACCTTTGGACTGTACGAGTTAATCATTACGCATCCTTTATACAACAAGGCCATTCCTTTATTCACCTGTAACAGCAGAATTATTCTAGATGCTATCTGATACGTCTTTAGACTCTAAGATTTTTTTAGTTCTTCCGTAGGTAGCTGCACTTGTGCCTCATAGCCTGTAAAAACACATGTACAAGAAAAAGAAATTTTAAGTCTGCCCTGTTGAGACAATAAGGTTAACAAAGGTCTCTGAACTATAGTGCTCTAAATATCTGTACCTTACTGACATTCAACCGTTTTCTCATGGGTCTTTGTTAATTCTGGGAGATACTGTGTGCAGAGCAGACAGATTTGGTTTAAAACAGCTCTAATAAACATTGCCTGTCCTAGTTGATTGAGTCATTTAAAAACAATCCCGGACGTGTTGTTCACAATACAATAAAATAATTTACAGTTGTTTGGAACAGGCATTCTTAAAAAGCTGTGTGGCCAGAACGGTTAATTAAAGCAGGGGCTTTAAAAACTGCACTAAACAGTTTCTGCATCTAAGCCCTGTGGATTGCGATAGATCTTTAACCTTCTTAAAGAATTGCACCAAACCCTATTCAAAATAACCACATCATGGTTTAGCAAATGTGAATATACACATTTTACCTCAGACACTTTGTGCTATTACACAGACCATTAAAATTTACAAGTAAATTTTCAAGAGCTAGAGTCTTCTGCGTAAAAGTAAACCAGCAAAACCTTTTTTTTTTTAAAATCCCTACAGTTGCCTGTGTTGGGGATGGTGTAAATATGGCTCTGTTTCTAAACCACATTCGGTCCAACACTTGGAACTAGCTCAAGTCTGACTATAGAACCTGCTCCCCCCACCCCTCCCTCTCTGCTATGCCCTCTGACATACTGAATCCTTTTTCTACCCACAATCCCTCCTGCCAGGCCTTTCGCTCAGGTCTTTGAAAGCACATTCCAAAGCATGCTGCTGACCCTTAAACCCTGGCAAACCCTTGGTTTAAACAATGCATTTTATTTGTACATTTTTGAAAAATGCCAATTCCCACGAGCCTAAGAAACCCAATAAAACAAACAGCATGGTCCAGTGAACGTGCGCTAAACAATTTTTTGTTGTAAAAACAAGTCACAAGAGTGGCTTTGAGACGACTCCGTTTTACAAACACACTCTCTCACTCTCCCTCTCTCTCTCACTCTCTCTCTCACTTTTACATATCTTTTAAAGTTGCTGGAACTGTGTAGCCTCAAGGGTAATTAATGTTGGTGCTTTGAAACTTTGCTAAACAGTTCAGACGTCTAAGCCCATGGGCTGTGTTACATTTTTAAAACCCCTTACAGAATTGTGTAAAGCATATTCAAAGTCAACACACAATATACCTCAGAACAATTTGTACTATTACACAAACTATTAAACATTTAAAAGTAAATATTCAAGAGTTAGAGTCTTCTGTGCAAAAAATAAAACAACACAGCCCTTTTATATTTGAAATCCTTACAGTCGCAGCTTTTTGAGGATGGTGTATACATGGATCTGTTTCTAAACCACATTTGCTCCAGCCCTTGGAATTAGCTCAACTTTGACTATAGAACCTGCTCCCCCCTAAAACCCCACCCTTCAGCTCCCCATGTACCTATCCTGTTCACAAACTTGCTGAGGTGTTTGTTACAATGAAAACCTCAGGCTGTGGCCTGCCACAGCCTTCATTGCAGCCCATTTCAAAGCCTGCTGTCAACCTTTAACCCCTGGTAAATAGTGGTTTAAACAGCAGATTGTATTTTATACATTTTGTAAACGCAAATGCAACACAATAAAACAAATAACATGCTTCAGTTACCGTTCCTTAAACTGCAACAGATGTCCTTGAGCCCTCACAGTTAAAAGAAATATGGGTCCCTCTGAGCACAAGTCAATACAGTAACTAGAGTGTGTATGAACATTTCTAGTTTGAATGACATAATGTAGAGGTAGATACCCTTTTACTTGGAAAAGGAATGGGTAAGCATTCAAAAGAACAAATTTCCTTTTCCAAACTTTTTAGGTCGGAATCCTTAGGAGTCTCTATATAATGTAGGGACAGGTGGACTAGTGTGTAATGAGTATTTGCGCAGGTTACCAAATTTACAAAACTACTTGGATGAATTCTTATATACAAAGGTTAAGTTACACACAACCCAATGTCAACATTCAAAATATATTATTTATTATTCACTGTTGAATTGCTGATACATTTCTAGAGTCAATTAATGTGGTTAAAAACACATGGTCACATTATTTATAAAAACATTTTTGCTAAAAATTCAAGAATCACAAAATTTATGTGCACAAAATATTATATTTAAAACACAAAATGTATTAATAAACAAATTGTCGACATGGCGTTTCGGTGATCTACAATATCTGCACCTTCTTGAGGACATTGATGTTCCATTTAAAAACACATCTAAACAAAAAGGTGTATAATACCAATCAGTTAGACAAGGTACTGGGTTGTTTTTTCACAATTGTATCTAATATCACTGTTCTTTAAGTATTTATCATGAACATCCTATTGATTCATTTCATACATTAACCATTGGTAAATGATTACATGTATCCTTATTAATCCCCTAATATTTGGTAACCCGTCCAAAACCTTTGCTCATATCCCTGCGTATGCTAAGACAATTTAGCTTCTGAAGCTGTTATAAGAAAATGTCTCATACCTATTGGGTCTTGAAAAGACCTCCGATAATCTGTGTGGATAAAAATCTTAGAGGCTTGCTGGTAAGTCAAGCCCTGCTGGAGGGAAAAGAAAAATCAATTAACTCTGCCCTTTACATTGTGGTTGTTAATGTTATAACCTGTTCTTAGGTTTCTCTTACCGAGGGAGTATTTACTTCCACATGGAGTTATAATGTTCCTATGGCATATTGTTATCTTTTCTTTTGTTCTATTGCTAGAGAGAAACTAATTGCCATTAAGAATTGCTTTACCCTTCAATTGCCTCTTTCATACATATATAGCATAGGGTAAGGAAGATACCTTTCATTCAACTCTTTATGTATCCTCTTGGTTCTTTTGCCCAAAAAAGCTGTATTTTTCTGTTTAAAAAAGACATTATTTCATTATTCTATTTTTCCCATTCTTTCTATTTTGTGCATAAGTATACCCTTAGTGTCCCTTCTCCTTACCGCTGATGGCCTTCAAGGGAATGTGGGGAGGACGTGTTTTTCTTGTGGAAACCATAGACTTCCTCTTTTAAGTCTGAAAACATAATGATTTATAAGGGAGTCACAAATTCAATATTGTATCTCCCCTTTCCTTCCTGTCTCCCCTTTCCTTGCTGTTTGATTGGGTAATTACAGCCTGCTTACCTTTAATTTATTCCACAATTTTATTATTTCTTCTCTGTGGTTCCCTTCATTTAATTGGGGAATTCCATTAGTTTGGAGTTTTATTTGTTCCAAGCTGTAAAAGATTAAGTATTGCCAAATAATCCCTACTCCTACTCTCTATAGCTACCTGCCTAGGTTGGGTATTTCTTCTGCAACTTACTTGGTGGAAGAAGAATCCTGAACCGTGTCCTCCCTTCTGCCTTCTTGCTCTGCAAGTGAATTTGGAGGGAATCAGGGTTCCTATATATAGTGCTCCTAATTGTGAATTATCAATTAATTAACTCTCATTAGGGCGGTCCATGGTTGTTTGCCTCCTTTTTGCCCATTTTAAGGGGGCCATCTTGTAAGGTGTTATCATTATGCCTCTCCCTATTGCTTTATACCATTATATGAGGCATATGTGTTTTTTTTCTTGAATTCTCTGCTATTTAATAACCATTTGTTAATCAACTGTTTTTACTACTTCGGTTTCATTAGGTATCTGATTGCAATTTATATTATAATTATTGTTGGCTCTGCCCCTTCTATTGTTCCCTTTTTTGATTTATATACGCTCCTGTTTGTTCTAAACCATTTTCGGAGCCTCATCTATTCTTTCTCTCCTGGTCGTTTTGATTTTGGTTTAGGCTACCACCTTTCTTTTCAGCGCCATTTTGGACTGGGCGGATTCCTTACAGTCCTTTTTCTGTTTTAGACACTTTTTTTGGGGGGGGATCATTGTATTACATTGTATTTTAATCCTGATCTGCATTATATTAGTGATCAGTCGATCATTACTTCTTCTGGCTTGATACCCTTGTTGGAACTACTGTTACTGGGCACCTATACGTCATGTTGTCATGGCTGTTCACTTTGTCAGCCATCTTTGAGTTTATATTGTCCCAGTTTATTTACTGTCTCAAACAATATACAACTCTATTTTGTGTCTTGCAAACTAATCATTCTCAAAAAATATGTACATATGAATTGGTCTATGGTTGATTGCAGTATTATTAACCCCTTGGGTGATATAAATCCCCTGAGGGCACTATAGTAATAAACCTATGCGTCATACTTTAAAGGGACTTGTTTGTATAGTTCATTTTAAATTTCTATTTGCGGGCTACCATATGTATACATTCTTAAATTTTACCAAAAGATATTTATTTATTTCAATTCGGATTATGGTATTTCCCTCCGTGGACTTTTCATATTATAACTGACTTCGCTCATATGTGGGTGAACTAATTTCTCCCTCTACAGGATTCTTTCCCACTCCTCTCTATTGTTCAGGCCAGTTCTATATGTGTTAAATCTAGACATGTAGTACTGCTCCCTTTTCTTTCGTTTAGTAGTAAATCACCTCCTCTCTTATTTAGGCTGACTACTTCGAATATGCACCATTTGAGGTCCTCAATCTGATGTCTTTTTTCTTGCCAATGGGTTACCAAGATTGTATTTTGCTTCTTGGTACGGAGTGCCGATCTATGTTCGTTTAATCTGAGTCTCATATCTCTGGCAGTTTCACCAATATAGGCTATGTTGCAAGGGCATTGAATCATATATATAACATTCTGCGTCCTGCAATTCAGAAACATTTTATGAATATGGGTTATGCTACCATATGTCACTGTCTGTCCTTTGATTATGGAGCTACAGTTTTTACAATTACCACAAGGGAAATTGCCCATTGGTGTTGATCCGTCGATGGTACTTATCTGATTTTTTGGGTTTTTATCAGGATATGATAAGAACCAAAAAAATTAGATAAGTACCATCGACGGATCAACACCAATGGGCAATTTCCCTTGTGGTAATTGTTCTTCTTCCACCAAGTAAGTTGCAGAAGAAATACCCAACCTAGGCAGGTAGCTATAGAGAGTAGGAGCAGGGATTAATTGGCAATACTTAATCTTTTACAGCTTGGAATAAATAAAACTCCAAACTAATGGAATTCCCCAATTAAATGAAGGGAACCACAGAGAAGAATTAATAAAATTGTGGAATAAATTAAAGGTAAGCAGGCTGTAATTACCCAATCAAACAGCAAGGAAAGGGGAGACAGAAAGGAAAGGGGAGATAAAATATTGAATTTGTGACTCCCTTATAAATCATTATGGGCCATATGTAGCAAAATCAGAAATACCGACTCCTAATTACCGAATTTTACTGATTCGGTAATTAAGAGTAGGTATTTCTAATGTAGGTACCAAATCGGTAAATTTTACCGAATCGGTAAAAATTGGTATTTACCGATTCGGTAAATAACGAATCGGTATTTGCTATTGAATCCTATGGGCCTTGAAGCCCATAGGATTCAATATAAAAGACCTATTTGGTATTTACCGAATCGGTAAATACCGAATTTTGCAAGGGTGCAGGGGGTGTCATTTTGACACCCTCTGGCACCCCTATTTTAGGCTTGTGTGCCATGTGGCATACATACATGCCCTAAGGGCATGTATGTGTGCCACATGGCACAGGTGTACATGCACAGATGTGCATGTACACCTGAATCGGTATTTTACCATGCAATTGTATTGCATGGTAAAATACTGATTTTCAAAGCCCTGTGTCAATGTTAAAATTGGCACCTACATACCAAACATGCATTTTCGGTAATTTTACCGACCGGTATATTTACCGATTCAGTAAAATATACAGATTCGGTAATTTTACCGATTCTGTAATTTTACCGAATCGGTAAAATTACAGATTCGGTGTAATTACCGAAAATGCATGTTTTTTATCCCCCTACATCTCCATGGCCATTTATCGGTCGGTAACGGCCGAATTCGTCCGTTACTGGCCGGTAAATGGCCAAAATCTCCCACCTACATCTGGCCCTATGTTTTCAGACTTAAAAGAGGAAGTCTATGGTTTCTACAAGAAAAACACGTCCTCCCCACATTCCCTTGAAGGCCATCAGCGGTAAGGAGAAGGGACACTAAGGGTATACTTATGCACGAAATAGAAAGAATGGGAAAAAAGAATAATGAAATAATGTCTTTTTTAAACAGAAAAATACAGCTTTTCTGGGTAAAAGAAACAAAGAAGATACATAAAGAGTTGAATGAAAGGTATCTTCCTTACCCTATGCTATATATGTAAGAAAGAGGCACTTGAAGGGTAAAGCAGTTCCTAATGGCAATTCATTTCTCTGTAGCAATAGAACAAAAGAAAAGATAACAATATGCCATAGGAACTTTATAACTCCATGTGGAAGTAAATACTCCCTAGGTAAGAGAAACCTAAGAACAGGTTATAACATTAACAACCACAATATAAATGGCAGAGTTAATTGATTTTTCTTTTCCCTCCAGCAGGGCTTGACTTACCAGCAAGCCTCTAAGATTTTTATCCACACAGATTATTGGAGGTCTTTTCAAGACCCAATAGGTATGAGACATTTTCTTATAACAGTTTCAAAAGCTAAATTGTCTTAGCATATGCAGGGATATGAGCAAAGGTTTTTGACGGGTTACCAAATAATTGGGGATTAATAAGGATACATTTAAGCATTTAACAATGGTTAATGTATGAAATGAATAAATAGGATGTTCATGATAAATACTTAAAAAACAGTGATATTAGATAAAATTGTGAAAAAAACAACCCAGTACCTTGTCTAAGTGATTGTTATTATACACCTTTTTGTTTAGATGTGTTTTTAAATGGAACATCAATGTCCTCAAGAAGGTGCAGATATTGTAGATCACCGAAACGCCGCTTTGAAAATTTGTTCATTAATGCATTTTGTGTTTTAAGTGTAATAATTTGTGCACATAAGTTTTGTGATTCTTGAATTTTTAGCAAAAATGTTTTTTATAAATAATGTGACCATGTGCTTTTAACCACATTAATTGACTCTAGAAATGTATCAGCAATTCAACAGTGAATAATAAATAATACATTTTGAATTTTGACATTGGGTTGTGTGTAACTTAACCTTTGTATATAAGATTTCATCCAAGTGGTTTTGTAAATTTGGTAACCTGCGCAAATACTCATTACACACTAGTCCACCTGTCCCTACATTATATAGGGACTCCTAAGGATTCCGGCCAAAAAAGTTTGGAAAAGGAAATTTGTTGTTTTTTTATCCATTTCTAGTTTGAAGCCACACATCCCTCAGGTTTGTGTGACTGGTATTTCAAACACCTGGAGGAACTGCAGCTCTGTGAAACAAGTTTGAAGATTTTGCATCCGACTCGAAAGGGACCTCTAGTATTGACTGAGGAACTGCAGCTTCATGAAATATTTGAAGTTCCAGATTTATCAAGGGCACGTAATTCTTTACATTTTCTAGTAAGCCACACAGTGGCTTAGTAACTCTGGAGTAACACAAGGCAGTGCTAGTCACTCTCTTGGTTATTCTTCATTGGGAGGTAGTTCCATGGGTGGAGCATGGGTGTTTAAAAGCATCCACTCGTGGTTTTTGGCGCATTCCCAGATTTATTAAGACTTGTGAACTTGGTAATGTGTCAAAATGCTACGTCTTCCAAGATGTGGTGTAACGAAGAGCAATATGTCTATTTCTCCTAGTATTACCACTTTCTTCACTTAAAAAGAGGAAAATTCCTCTGTCGGAATATCACCTGGCTCTTTTCTGCAAGAGGAGGTCACAATGCTAGGTTCAAACGTACCTGTCAATTTGAGATGAGCCAACAGAGGTCCAAGTCAATCCTAACTGAAAGTAAGAGGGGAAGGGAAGAGAAACAGGAGACGTCTGTTGATAACTGCACTACTGGTGTCATGTCTATCGGGGTCTGTCTAGGCTCACCCTGTGTGAATAAACAAACAGTGTATGAGAGAGGGTTCCTATAAAGGTAATCCGCTACTTATATCCGCTTGTTATATCAAAGAATGTCATATACCTGTATGCGTCTACCTTCTGTCAGGTGTAGGAGATACTGAGGTCAAAAGGCAATAACACTCGTCTACATAATTTAGAAAGAAAAATGGAGAAACATGTGTAGTGTCTCACATGTACAATTAGGAGTATTCAGCCCTAATCAACATATGGTTATCCATCATACCCTAAGTGTATAGCAATGTACTTTGAATGCAGGCTTATGGCGTGGCTGAGGAGCATATAAAAAAACCATACTAATGCATATGCTATTAGTGCATTACTTAATGCGGTATATATATCCAAAAACACAGGTCCACCAGACGTTGCACCTCTGCACCAGGGGTGGTTGCTAAGCGCACGGTGGAGTGCGCGATATATTCCCCAACACAAGTCTTTACTTTCAGAGAACTTCTCCAATAGAGCGCACTCTGAGCCATATACGACTTTAAAGCATAGGTTGATTTATTTAGTCGTTTCTGCAAATAAAATTTAACAAACGCGTTTCGGCTTTGCAGCCTTCGTCAGTGTCAACTTGATGTTTAAATTTACTTGTTTAAATAAAGTTGTGCTATACAGTTCATCGACATAGAAAGTGACTTGTGCTGGGGCCCATTCCGACCTCTTGGAGAGAGGCAGTTGTGGTACCTATTTTTAAGAAGGGTGATAAGTCTGACCCACGCTGCTATAGGCAAATATCATTAATAGACGCGTCATGTAAGTTAATGGGTAGGGTGATATTGGCTTGCCTTGAAACATGGGCAGAGTCAGCGGGGGGTTATTGTAGAATCCCAATATGGTTTTAGAAGAGGGAAAGGACCTCTGAGCAGTGTTTAAATCTAGCACTGATTATGGGCAAGTACATGGGTGCCAAGAATAGTTCTATTCATTTGGCATTCATGGACTTGTCCAGTGCTTTCGACACGGTATGTAGGGGTAAATTGTGGCGGATGATGGAGTCTATGGGGTTTGAGGAGCCTTTGGTTACTCTGCTCCGCAGGCTTCACGCTGCCACAACGGTGAGAATTAGATATGGCCCTGGGGGAGAGAAAACTAGACCTATATTATCTACCGAAGGTGTCCGCCAGGGATGTATTTTAGCCCCCTTTTTATTTCTGGTTTATACGAACGGACTAGAAAGTTTTTTGTTAGAAACTGGTGCTGATTTTCCTCAGATCAATGGCAAAAGAATTCCAATGTTGTCATATGCAGATGACACTGTCCTAATGACCCTTACTCCCAATAGCATGCAGATTTGCCTGAATGCTTTTGATATGTTTATGGGAAATTTAGATCTTGGGGTCAATTTTACTAAATCTTTTGCCATGACTTGCGGTCCGAAAAGTGTTAAAATCCGCAAGTACATGGTGAGGGATTCAAATATAGAGAAAGTTGACAACTTTAATTACTTGGGAAACCTTTTTAATAAAAAATTGAACTGGTAACCTCTGATATTAGCCTGGGTTCAAAAGGTTACACAATCAATCGAAGCTCTTTTTCGCTTTGCCAGTAAAATAGGACAACGACGTATAGCAGAAATAATATCTTTGTATAAAGCTAAATGTGTCTCTGCTATGACCTTTGGTGCTGGTGTCTGGGGGTCACAAAATTGTGAAAAGCTACAGATTTTAGAGAATAAATTTATAAAACGTCTCCTATCTGTCCCATCGAGCACATCAAACATTTTTTGCCATGGGGAGGTTGGTATTGAGTTTGCAAGTGACATTATAAACGTAGCTCCATTAGTATTATGGTCTAAAGTTTGGCAGTCTGAGGAACTGAAATTGGCAAAAGATATCCTACAAGATTGCCTTAAACTTGAGTACTATAGGGAAATCCCATGGCTTCGATATGTCAGAGATACCCTTTATAAGATTGGGTTAGGCAACATGTTTACAAACCCTGGCATGATCAATAAGAATGCTAAGTTAACTATCAAAAACGCCTATAGTTCTAAATTGGGCTCCTTAAGGAACAGTGAATATGTATTACGTGTCCGGGGCAAACTAGTGCGACCCTTTTATTTATCATATATCATGAATACGCAATGGCGTTTCTATCTGACAAGGTTTCGCCTTAGTACTCTACACTTCCTTTTTGCCTTTCCAAAGCAGGGAGGGTGGAGTGAGAAGCTACCTTGTTGCCCCTGTAATAATAAGGTCTCGCAAAACACTCTGCACCTTATTCTTTTTTGCACTTTGTACAAGGTCCCAAGAAATACTTTTATTAGACCATTACTATTATCCTTTGGATCGTGCTATTATAAAGAAGGATATGAATATCTATTATCTTTTTCATCTGCAAACATCTGTAATGCTGTACTGAGTTTTATTAGATCAGCTCTTGTGATTAGAAACCGATATTGAATGTTTATGAAAATCAGAATTATGTAAATATGTACCGTGCTTTTACTGTAGCTGGTGTTTTTTTTATTGATGTATACTTTTATGATTTCTTTGTGGAATCGAAATAAAGTTATTTGAAACAAAAATACAAACAATGATACTTTTCACGGCGGCCATTTTACCATGGTCTGACTCTTGCGACTTATATGTACATATATGTACAATTTACAATTTACAAATAAATTGTGTTATTTACTGCCACGATCTGATTATATACATCATTATCAGCGTTCTAACATAATTACGAGGCAGTTCCCCTATATCAATTCATATGGCCACGCTGCCGGACACACCCTGGACCCCATCTTCTCCACTAGCACCCACGTCGCCTTCAACCACACCACCGAAGCCCACTGGACCGACCACCGCTGCATCCACTTCACCTACAAGAAACCAACCACACACCACCACACTCAACAGCTACCCCGCCGCTGCTGGAGTAAAGTCACCGAAGATCAACTGACCACCACCCTCGCCCAGAACCCACCAACCGACCCCACCAAACCAGACGCCGACGCCCGCAACCTCAGACAGTGGATTGACGACTGCGCCAATACCCTCGCACCACTCAAGAAACCCTCCATCAACCACGCCAGCAAGAAAGCCACCTGGTTCACCAACGACCTCCAGACCTCCAAACGCGCCTGCCGGAAACTGGAGAAGAAATGGCTCCACGAACACACACTAGACCGCCATGCAGCCCACAAGGATGCCATCCGCAAACATCACCACCTCATCAGACTTGCCAAGAGATCGTCCTTCAAAAACCAGCTGGATAACAACGCACATGACAGCAAAGAGCTCTTCAGCATCGTAAAGGAACTCTCCAACCCCAGCGCCAACGCTGACATCCCACCCTCACAAGAACTGTGTGACTCACTGGCCTCCTTCTTCCACCGAAAGATCGCTGACATCCACAACAGCTTCGACACCACGACCACGCTTGACTCCACCCCTACGAAGACCATCCGCCTGACCTCCTGGACCAACGTCAGCAACGACGAGACCCGCAAGGTCATGAACTCCATCCACTCTGGATCTCCGTCAGACCCATGCCCACACCACGTGTTCAACAAAGCCGACAAAGCCATCGCACCCCAGCTACTAAAGGTTATCAACATCTCTTCGAAACAGCGGCATTCCCGGAAAGCTGGAAGCATGCCAAAATCAGCGCCTTCCTCAAGAAGCCCAAGGCGGACCCCAAGGACCTCAAGAACTTCCGGCCCATCTCCCTGCTCCCGTTCCCGGCGAAGGTCACCGAGAAAATCGTCAACGCACAACTGGCCCACCACCTCGAAGACAACAACATCCTGGACCCGTCCCAGTCCGGATTCAGATGAAACCACAGCACCAAGACAGACCTCATCGCCGCAACAGACGGGATCAGACGGCAATTGAACAACGGCGATACACAGGCCCTCATCCTCCTGGACCTGTCAGCCGCCTTCGACACGGTCTGCCACCACACACTAAAGACACGCCTCCAAGAAGCCGGAATCCAAGAGAAGGACCTCGACTGGACCTCGTCCTTCCTCTCCGGCAGATCACAGAGAGTCCGCCTCCCCCCCTTCTTGTCCGAACCCACCGACATCATCTGTGGCGTCCCCCAGGGCTCATCCCTCAGCCCAATGCTGTTTAACATATACATGGCCCCCCTCGCATGCGTCGCCCGCCAGCACAACCTCAACATCATCACCTACGCCTACAACACCCACGCTGGGAACAGCTCCGACACCGACCGACCACGCACGCAACGTAGGATTCATCCTCGACTCCTCCCTCTCCATGTCAAAACAGGTCAACGCCGTCTCCTCCTCTTGCTACAACACCCTCCGCATGCTCTGAAGGATCTACAAGTGGCTCCCGACCGAAACAAGAAGAACAATGACACAGGCCCTCGTCAGCAGCAGCAGGCTAGACTTCGGCAACGCACTCTATGCAGGAATCCCAGCCAAACACCTGCACCGACTACAACGCATACAACGCTACACTACACTACACTACAACGCATCCAAAATGCCTCAGCCTGACTGATCCTCAATGTGTTCCGCCGCAGCCACATCACCTCCCACTTGAGGGACCTACACTGGCTCCCGGTCAACAAGAAGATCACCTTCAAGCTCCTCACCCACGCACATAAAGCCCTCCACAACGCCGGACCAGCCTACCTGAACAGCAGACTCAGCTTCCACACCCCCACCCGCCAACTCCGCTCCGCAAGCCTTGCCCTCGCCACTGTCCCCCGCATTCAACGAAAGACCTCCGGCGGGAGATCCTTCTCCTACCTCACCGCCAAAACCTGGAACAGCCTCCCGACCCACCTACGGCAGACCCAGGATCTACTTACCTTCAGAAGACTTCTCAAGACCTGGCTCTTTGAGCAGTAGAGGCAATTCCCCCTCCCCTCAGCGCCTTGAGATCCTCACGGGTAAGTAGCATGCTTTACAAGTTCCTTGATTGATTGATTCTAGTATTCGGTATCATTCCCTATGATTTGGAAGGGGCATCTCCTATGGAACTTCATTCCGTGTTACAGATTAAAGTCCCCATTGTTCTCGACATTCACCGAGCCGCCGTGTCCTCATTTCACCCTGGATGGGCTCAGTATGCATCAGAGCTTATTCAATGTTCTTGTCTTTACATTAGTACCTTTCAATGTTATTTGAAATTATCGTTATTGCAAAGGCTAATCTATCTCAAAATGTAGCCCTGGGCGAAATGAGGACACGGCGATGTATATATATATATATATATATATATATATATATATATATATATATATATATATATATATATATATATATATACAGATCAAATGTCTTTGATAGTTTTGCAGAGATTGCACTAATTAATTTGCCCACTAGAGGGCTAAAACACAAGACGCTTTTTCTTTGTTTAATCAATGCGGATTAACTGGTTAAATTGGAATATCCAACATGAAGGGGAGTAATAATTATGTTTGTACATATATGATATGCAGGAAGATGGCTATCACCCTTAATACTGTTTAACTTGTATCGGATAATCTCGCCAAATGTATAGTAACGATCTATGAATTGAAAAAACTACATTTCTCATCTCGTTTCCTGTTAACAGACAGGAAGTGAGATCAGAATCCGTGGCGGGTCCCTCGAAATATAGGAGGAGTATACACAGTGCTAATTGACCGTGAACAAGCGACTGTTGTTGCGAAACGCGTTGGTTTTGTGCTTATGCTGGAGAATTGACAAAAGAAATAAAGAACTTGGGAAATAATCTGTTCCGTGAGTGCTGACTCATTCCCTTGGTGAAAGGGATTTGTGCAAAATAATCTGAAAGCGGGGCTCTGCTTAGGAGTCACGGCACCGGTGGAGAGAGCGCCATAGGATTGTAAAACTGAGCCAAATCGGTGGATGTATGAAGCAGTCCTGGTGAACGCCAACCTTGTGATTAAACAGCTTAAACCGGAAAGCGGCGGACAGGGGACGCGGGCACGACCCGGCGGACCAACATCGGAAGGTGGAGGTAAGCACGGAGAAGTGTCTTGTGATACCCTGTAACTGTTACCGAATCTAGCTGTGTAAGAATCAAAAAGGCTTTGGTTACATTGCGCAACGGTAGGCAATTCGAAGGTACTGGCAAATTACCGCAATTGTGTTGGAAATATAACAAAGCGGAATAAGTGTGCATAGTAACCTCATTGTAATCACCTACGCGCAAGGACAAAACTTCCCCACAGATGCAAACCTCTCTTAATAGAAGTTCAGAGGTTTTTGCATCACTTAATTTGTCAAAAACAAAACACGGTCTCCAACTTTAACTACAATTATTGAGTAAGATAATGGACAAAAGAGATACAGAGAGAACCGAATTGCTAGATTCTCGGTTTTTTGAACAAAGGACAACCTCAACTACTAAAAGCAAAAGTAAAGAAGATAATCATAAAACGAACACGAAAAGCAAACTCAAGTTATGGGAAAAACTAAGTAAGAAGGAAATCAATAAATGGTGGGAATTAATAACCCTAAAAAAGTATGTGGAAGTGCAACGAGTTCCTCTGGGATTGAGAATCTCCCTAGTGCCTAGTCAACAAGATGTGTCTGATGACTTATTACATGAATGGGGAGAATATGTTTTAGAATCGTCATTAGGTCTGATCAAGATCTTAATAAAACACCTGGAGATTGCCTTGGCAAAAATAAAAGAAGAATTGGGAGAACTGGAAAAAGAATTATCAATTTTGGAATTAACCCCGGAACAAATCAAACTAAAAGAGGACCTAGAGAAATATGTGAGTAAACTTGAGGAGGTGGTAAGAAACCACAAGCAATCAAAATTCCAACGTGATGAGGAGGATTACACAAGAGGGGTGTATCTTCACATATGCCAGAAAATACGACATTTTCAAAAATCAAGGAACAAAAGGTTTAAATTATCAAAGTGCATCAAGTGTCACATCATTAACATCGACTGGAACAAGTGAGGACGGAGTAGAAACTATAAATCAGACCAGTAAGGATTTTTTAGGAGATATGAGGCTAGCCCTCCAACAGCGATCATGGGAATTCAATCAAAATCAAGCAACAAGAGGAAGAGGACGAGGGCGCAGATGGGTGCCCAGATCAGGAATACCTTCAAAAAAACAACAAGGAGAGGGCAAAGAAAAGGATGGCTCAGAAAAAGTGGGAACAGAGACGAGAGCCATGCGCCAGAAGAGACAGAAATGAATGGATCAATGGAAGGGGAACTGGTAGTTGTAAATCTGTCCAATCGGGATATCAGCACAAATGAAATATCCCAGTTGAAAAAAGGAATAAACTTCTGCCCCACAGAATGTATGAATATGGCACAAACTCAAATTGATATATACAAATATATCAGAAAAATAAAATTAGCAAAAACCTTTGAAGAAAATGAGAAAATGGCAAATTGTGCAAAAAACAAAAAGAAGGCACGTATGGATATGACCACAGTAGGAGAAGGGTTAACATCAGCGGATCTACCAGCCTTGGTGGCATTGACAAACCTAGACACGAACAATGATGAAGAAACCATTTCTGCTTCAGGAGTGATTCCCCAAAAAGGAGCAGGTTTAAGTGGAATGGAAGTACCATCAAAATATTACCCACAATTACCCCAACATAATAAAATTGATATATTCCAAGAGGCAATCATAAAAGACATTTATCAATTCAAAAGATCTAATTACAGAGACAACCTAACCAAGGATGAGAGAAACGCCTTAAAAAATCTGATGGATGATAAAACTATTACAATAAAAACAGCAGACAAAGGTGGAAACATCGTCAACTTAGACACAATAGACTATGTAACAGAGGCACATTTGCAGTTGAACAATAAAAAATACTACAATAAATTGCAAAATAATCCCACTAAGATGTTTAAGGACAAAAACAATCAAAAACTCAAACTTTGGAATAATCAAAATCTGATTGATCTAGATGAAATGAAATTCCTCAGCACGGAATATCCAGTAGCAGCTACTATCTATTTCCTACCGAAGGTGCATAAGAACCCACTTAGACCACCAGAGAGACCAATAGTGTAATTAAAGGGATCTCTGATGGAACCAGTGGCAAACTATATAGACTTTTTTCTTATGCTGTTTGTAACCAACTTGAGTTCATATTTAAGAGACACAACAGATCTCCTGAAACATCTTGAGGATCTATCGTGGCAACCTACTTATCTATTGGTGACAATGGATGTTGTATCTTTGTATACAAATATTGATAACGATATCGGTCTAAATGCAGTAGCATTTTTCCTAAAAGAACGAGGCATCCAGTTTAATAGACACAACCAAATGTTGATTGACATGGTGGAGATGTGTTTGACACAAAATGTTTTCTTATTTGGAGAGGAAATTTATCAACAAATCCATGGATGTGCCATGGGTTTCTCTTTCAGCCCTGCATATGCCTGCCTCACAATGGGGTGGTGGGAACAACAAGTGGCATGGCACCCAGACAATGACTTCTATGTGGAAAAAATTGCCAAATGGACAAGGTACATAGATGACCTTCTAATTGTGTGGGAAGGAACAAGTCAAGTATTTGAAAGTTAATTCCAAATCCTCAACTCCTCTACTTCCAACATCAGATTCACGTATAACATCAGTAGGAGCAAAGCCATTTTCCTTGATACCGAGATTTATATCCGGGACAACAAAGTTTAAACCACATTACACAGAAAAGAGACTGCCACTAATTCCACCTTGCATTTTGACAGTTTCCATAAACCATCTGTAAAGAAGAATATACCATACGGGGAATTCCTCAGATTGAGGAGAATCTGTTCAGAGGAGGAAGAATGGGAAAAAAACAGCAAAATCATGGCCCAGAGGTTTAAAAACAGAGGATATAACAATAAGATCATAATGAAAGGATGGCAAAGAGCAAACATGAAGAAACGAAGGGATGCCTTAATATCCAAAAAAGAAACAACAAACATTGTGGAGGATTCAAATTCTGAAAGAGAAATAAGATTAATCCTAAATTACAGTAGGGAATCCAAACAAATCATAAACATCCTAAGAAAAAACTGGAAAATATTACATCTTGACCAGACAACTGGAAAAATAATGGGCAAGCACCCACTGGTCACGTTCAGGAGAGCAAGGAATCTAAAAGACAAACTGATTCAGAGTCACCATCAAGACCACACGAAAAGGAAAAAAGAAATCCAATGGCTGAACACCAAAGGATTTATAAAATGTCAACATTGTAAGGTTTGCCAGATTGCGGTGAATACAAAGGAAGTGATGTTACCAAACAAAAAGATGTGGCAAATAAAACAATTGATCGATTGCATGACTACACATGTAGTGTACGTAATTGAGTGCCCGTGTTCGCTCAAATATATCGGAAGCAAAAAGGAATTAAAAAAACGCATCCTGGAACACATAAGAGCAACTACAAATAAAGATCGAAGTAATGCAGTCGCGAAACATATGGAGATGGCACACAATAGTGATTGGAAACTGCTAAAAATGTATGCACTTGAATGCATATTGCCACACGAAAGGGGGGAGATCAGGAACGACAATTAAGATGCAGGGAATCCAGACAAATCCTGAATTTCCGAACAATGACCCCTTGGGGATTAAATCAGAGTGAAGAACTTTATGTACATTTATAAGAGATAGATGGAGTGTTGTGTCTGATATGAAGTTGGTCCTTTGTTTAAAATAGAGAAAGCAACAAATACAAACAAACAAATAACTTTTTACATAAAAATTTGGAGTGGGAAATCAAAATGTAATAATGTGATTTACAATGGTATGAGACACATTATGAATTCATGTCAAATAGTTAAACTGACATGTTTAATGGGTGATAGAAGCGAACAAATGTGATTATTCCTAAGTGATAATAATAGATTAATGGGATATTCAGAATGTATTCATATTTACCAGTAATTGAACGGAGTATCATGGAAAAGCGTGGTGTATGCCCACTGGAGGGCCTTAATACAGATCAAATGTCTTTGATAGTTTTGCAGAGATTGCACTAATTAATTTGCCCACTAGAGGGCTAAAACACAAGACGCTTTTTCTTTGTTTAATCAATGCGGATTAACTGGTTAAATTGGAATATCCAACATGAAGGAGAGTAATAATTATGTTTGTACATATATGATATGCAGGAACATGGCTATCACCCTTAATACTGTTTAACTTGTATCGGATAATCTCACCAAATGTATAGTAATGATCTATGAATTGAAAAAACTACATTTGCCATCTCGTTTCCTGTTAACAGACAGGAAGTGAGATCAGAATCCGTGGCGGGTCCCTCGAAATATAGGAGGAGTATACACAGTGCTAATTGACCGTGAACAAGCAACTGTTGTTGCAAAACGCGTTGGTTTTGTGCTTATGCTGGAGAATTGACAAAAGAAATAAAGAACTTGGGAAATAATCTGTTCTGTGAGTGCTGACTCATTCCCTTGGTGAAAGGGATTTGTGCAAAATAATCTGAAAGCGGGGCTCTGCTTAGGAGTCACGGCACCGGTGGAGAGAGCGCCATAGGATTGTAAAACTGAGCCAAATCGGTGGATATATATATATATATATATATATATATATATATATATATATATATATATATATATATATATATATATATATCATCATCAGGGTAAAAACACAAAACAAAAATAAGCCTTAAAAATAAAAAAAAATAAGTGTGCTTGCAATATTTCATAGCGGCATATGGGTTGATTACCAAGCAGTGACACAGTTGGTAATACTTGTTTCTCTTCCAGGAAATGAAACTGGAGAGCATCAGCACATCCAAGACTGAACAAAAGTAATCAATCAGATAAGTAGTGCTTGGATATATTACAGGGATTGGAAAGTTAGTCTGCCCCTGCGTTTACCAGCCAAGTTCGGGTATTGAAGTTTGCTGTTTTTCTTGTTTCTTTTTGCCAGTATATTGAAACATGTCATGTGAAGCAGGAGATGGAGTTCCACAGAGACTGAACACAACAAGGCAAAACAGAACACACTCCCAATGGGAGGATCCCACCAGGGTGCCGAGAGCAATAAGGTAGAACACAGAAGTCAAGAAAGCAAGCAATGAATCGGCTGCTATCTAACAACTAGAATGCCAAGCAGCTTCCTGCCTGCCAACACCATCATTATCGCTGTGCGTCTCTGCCCCCACGCTTGGCTTGTGATACTGTAGGTGGCATGCCGGACAGCCTCTGAGGATTGTTATAATGCAGGAAGGTGCTCCTTCCTGCACAAAAACAATTCTTTATGTAATGATATGGTGCATTTCTGGCTGCACTTTTCATGTGACACTGTGACGAATGTTGATAACTCTGGGCAGAAGTTCTTTCACAAAAAGTGTGTTTCTCATGTTAATATCAAGAGGAGATTTGAACATGACTAGCGGCCGTACTGCTGGACAGCATTACACCAAATTTGTCAGGAAGATAGATTTTGTTATGCAGATCATGCTTTCTCTATTTGGTGTAAATCTGCTCTGTAGTTGTTGAGAAATTAAAGGTTCTCCAAATTTGTTTATCTGCAATTGCGGCTAATTCGTGACGATTTTGTGATTAATCGCGAATGTGCAAGCCAACAGAAATGCTGTGATTGGCTGTCAGCACCTGATCAGAAAGTTGCAGCTGCCATTTTTTCTCATCGGAACAGTTCCCGGGGCTCAAACCAAATGGCAGAAAGTGGCATGAGGGGATCAGGTTGGAAGTGCCCTGACTCCACGAGAGGAATATATGGATATTAGTGGAACCCTTTATGAGCATAATATGTTATAAAATAGTTTTTTATCCACTTGGGAAATTTGTCAATTTGCCGCAACCATCGGTGCTGCCACATGTAACAACGAGATGAATTTGGGAATGTACGTCACTGAATTAAAAAAAAAGAATTATGTTTATACACCCATCCTCAGTCTCAGATACTCTCATACCTACTCACAGACCCATTCTGAGATTAACCCTCCCACTGACAGATGCACTTAAAGACTAATGTACAGACCCTCTCAGACACTCACACATTGACTCATAGATCCACTCACAAACTCCTACTCCTACTCAAAGGCCCAATCAGTAACTTGTGCATCCACTCACAGACCCATTCAGACACTCACACACCCTCTCAGAGACCCACTGAGAGATCCATACACCCACTCAAAGACCCTCACAGACACTCACACACTGACTCATAGATTAACTAAGAAATGCCTACTCATACTCACAGACGCAAGCGGAGGCTCATGCATCCACTCACAGACCCGCTCAGACACTCACACATCCACTCAGAGACCCACTCAGAGATTCATGCACGCACTCACAGACCCTCTCTGACACTCAGACACCCACACATAGACCAATTCAGATACTAACGCATTCACTCAGTTTCACTCACACACTCATGCACTCACACACAGCCCCACTCATATTCTCATGCACTCATTCACAGACCCTTATAGACACTCACACACTCACTCACAGACCCATTGATATTCTGACATACTCACTCACAGACCCACTCATACATTCATGCTCCTACTCACAGACTCACACACAGACTTATGCAACCACACTTAAACCCAGACAGACACTTACACTTCAACTCTCAGACCCACTGACAGACCCACTCAGAGACTCATGCATCCACTCACAGATCCACTCATACACTCACACACCAACTCACAGACCTACTCTGAGACTGATGCTCGCACTGACAGATGCACTCAGACACTCATGCACCCACTGATAGAATCACTCAGAGACTCATACACCCACTCACACATTCAATCAGTCACTCTCACACACTCTCATAGACCCAGTTAAACTCGTACATCCCATTTCACAGAGCTTCTGAGACATTTATGCACCCACTGACAGACCAACTCAAACTCTCATAGACACACTCACAGACATACTGAGGTACTCAAACATATTTTGATAAAGTTATTCTATAGTGATGTTACTATAGTGATGTATTTAGTGTGATGCTCAGAATCAATTATATAGATCTAAATTTTTAATGTGCTGGTGGCTATTGAATGTCTGATTTTGTTTTGCGATTTCATGATGTATTCGTGAATATTGTGACTTTTGTCCCAAATATTACAAAACATTCTTTTAAAGATATTTATGAAGAAAATGAGCAACATTTTGGGCAATAATGTGGCTCTGAGAAGAGCCTTTGTGTTCATTATGTGTAAAAGACAGCTACACATAAGACCGGATGCAGAGTTTCAGGTTGCTGTGAAACACCCTGTTGCCTTCATCTGTGAAGTGAACTCTATCATTTCTATAGATTCCATGTATGTCAAAACACAGGTGGCTTTTGTAGAAAGAGCCCATATTATGGTCTCAGAGGAATACAGATACAGTTGTATTAACAGGTTTCCTGGCTTTGTCAATCTGTGGACAGGGTTGATTAGGCCACTTCCATTTCTGCCTTTGGCATATGTTGAAGTTCACCACTACTGTGTGGGGAAAAAGTATCATAAATTGTGAAATGGTATCCTTCATTAGGATTTCCAGTCCTACCCCAGTCAGAGTGCCTAGGTCATTACCACCACAGTGTACAATTATAAGGTCAGGGGGTTAGGAATCCATAATAGTTTTAACCAAAGACAGAAATTCAAGGAACTTCAACTCTCTCTGGCCAATCTAAGTACTATGCACTCAAGCCAAACCCAAGTCCCTGTCAATACCAATTTTTCTAGCAGCCTCTCTAGCCCAAAACACATAGCTTTGGCCCACAATCCATACTTTAAACATAGTTGATTGGATGCTATGAATATGGAAGTCAACAGAATTAGGCCGTATTTTGAAAGCTTTTGCAACTAGATCTATGATTGGCTGGATAAAAATAAAAAAGTGTAATGCAGACTTGAATATGTTGTTATTCTGTACAATAAACTGCACCTGCTGCAGCTCATTTTGTAATGAGTATGGTCCTTCTAGAATGCGATGTGAACTTGTGACCAGCTGGTTCTAGTGGGTTGCTACTGAGTCTGTGCTAAGACTGTATTAGGCGATGAGTGGTAAAGAGAGAGTTGTCTGTTTTAAGAAATTAGTGGAGTTTAGACTCACTGTTGTGTAACAAGGAGTACATTTTTAATAACAGTTTGCTAATAAAGTATAATGTAATTGTAATGTCATTAAACAAGCAAGCTAAATATGCTTTTGGACTCACTTTTTTTGGCAAATTCATTACTACGATCGCAAATGAGTTACGAATATGCACAAACACCCTACCATATTGTTTTTTTTCTAAAAGTGCAAGAAAGGGTTAGAAGTGGAGTTACAGAATTAAACAGTTAAAGATATGTTTTATTTGCTCTTTTGCTGCCTTTCTCACTATTTGAAAAGGTTGTATGAGAGTGGTGTGGCATTCTTATGTTTCATTTTCACATTACCTGACAGTATTGAATCTATCTAATAAGAGCAAAGAAAACGATTTCACCAACGAACTCAACTTACAGGTATGTGAATTACATTTTATTTTGAGGAAAAATGATTGAAAAGGTATACGTGTATGTGAGGTTGATAAAAGTGAGTATGAAATGTAGAAATGTTTTTAAACTTTATCAGATGATCTATAAGTGGCAGTGAGAGTGATTTGATATATT
The DNA here is from genome assembly GCF_964263255.1 of Lissotriton vulgaris. Taxonomy (NCBI): domain Eukaryota; kingdom Metazoa; phylum Chordata; class Amphibia; order Caudata; family Salamandridae; genus Lissotriton; species Lissotriton vulgaris. The sequence continues at coordinate 888,447,198 of NC_141691.1, forward strand.
TATCAATAGGTGAGTAAGGCACTTTCTAAGTGTGTAAGTATGGAACAATTTGTGCAAGATGGAGAGTAGCTCAGTGAAAAGTTAGTTCACAATGTGTTGCCCAGGAATTGAATATTACAAATATGTTGTTTTACTGCATGCTGTAATTGTTAGTTAGAAACAAAACAAAACTGGCTGCTAAGGGTTAAGCTTATACTTAACAAAGAATTTGAAGGTCTGCAAAGTTTAACATATCTATACATGAAGTGCTGCTCTCAAAGAATATTTTCTTGGAACTCTGGGAATTGAAGTCCTATTTATTCCATTTTAAAAGAGGGCTACAAGTCTTCGAATTGAAAGAAAGAAACATGCACCATAGGTGTACATAACATGTGAACCTGTGAAATTTGACAGCTGTGTATTATTTGCCCTTTAGGGCAGGTATTGATACATTTTAGAACAGATTTGTATGTTCCTTGATGGTAAAACATGCCCTTCATACTAATACTAAGTTACATGGGTAGTATGAGAGTGCTAGGCACTGTTAAAACGGAGTGTTTGAACATGGGCCAGGGCCATGGCAGATAATGTCTGTGCACTCTCACTGCTAGGTGTACATGGCATATAAAAGCTGTTTGGTAAGTATTTAATGTACTTATAAGTACACATAGCTCACTTGTCAGATACACTGTGACCATACCATAAATGAAGGTGCTGTGTGCTTATAAGATTGAGAGATGCCCTTTTGAGTTTTAGTAACTCACTCATGCACCTGCAGACCCCAAGACAATTACTACATAGAGTATACCACTCATAATGCAACCGACATATATGTTTCCAAAGCATAGAGCCTCTTTTTCTTCCTGCTCACAGAGTGACAAATCCATTCACTCACATACTCTGAAACTTCTTATGTATGCACCAGTAAGGGTGTTTTACAGGCACCTACACATCCCTCTATTACCTAATACATCCACTTAAGTATTTTTGTTAGGCCACTAACATACACATTTAGCGAGCTCTGGAGGTACTAAAACAGACAGTCACATATTGGCACATTTGCTTAACAATCTCCTGGCACTGCTATAGCTGGACTCCTACACTCACTCAGCTATGTAGGCAAGTAGTGACACAACCTCATCATCCATCCAGACAAATATTCATTCAAACATGGGTCAGGCCTAGTAGTGCAAGACCGTGTCTGTGCACTGTCACCGCCAGCTTCACTTACCATGTGAAAGCTAGTTGGCAAGTCTTATATCCATGTTTTAGTACACATAACTCTCCTCTAAGATATGCTGTAGGTATGCCATAAAGCATGCTGCTTTGTGCTTAAAAGAATGAGAGGAGTCCTTTTGCATTTTAGAAAATTACTCAAGTACTTGCAGAACATATGATAAGCACTAAATAGAGGATGCATCCATAATGCAAGTGACATACATGTTTCCAAAGCATCCAGTCTCTTTCTCACCAAATCAGAGACTACGGAGGGGCTTATAGATTCACTCCTATACTCATAAACTGCTTATATATCACCAGTATCAAAGGCAGTTGCAGACATACCTACATAGCTCTCTATTCCCTAAAACCAGTGGTTCCCAAATTTTTCTGACCCGCGGCTCCCTTGGCCTATTGGCCATTGGCTACAGCTACCCTTTAAGCTTCTTTTTTTTTGGCGGGTAGGAGGAAGTAAGGGGGGTTTAAACCCTGCCTTGGGAGTACCTCCATTTTTCTACCTGAAAATAATTGGGATGAAACCGATGAAGGTATTATATTCATAAATGTAACAAAATAAAAATATAACTGTTATTTAATAAAAAACTTTAATTGGTTAAGTCAGAAACCATACTCTTCAGCACCGGGGTCTGCGTATGGAATTTTTAAAACTATTTTTTGTTTAAAAAAAAAATACAGTGAAAGTGGTAATGGCTTCGCTCTTGATCGTTAGTGACCAGTCCTCCAGTGGGAACTGAAGGATTCCGAGTCCAGCTGTAATTTGTGTGCCAAAGCCAAGTTTCAGGCCAAAAGGGGTAAATAACCCTGGCTGTGTCCAGGAGCTGAATGCCAATATTCGGACATATGCAGGGCAACTACATTCAGGAAGTGATTCCTGTTTGGAGATGTAACCTTGCAGGTATATTGTAGCAGGGATTTCTGCACCTATACAGAACTGTGCATAGAGACTTGGAACCTCAGTGAATTAGGGTGTGCCAAAACTCACCTCAGTATCCAAAATCCCCTACCAGACTAAGTATCAGTGTCTCATTGGTTCTTATCGACCCCCAATGATTAGACAACCCAGAACATGGACTCAGAACACCTCAGGTAACGTGGAACACATGAACACTCTTTCGTTACACTAACATATCAATCCAGAACGAGGAGTCAATGAGGACACGTACAAGTTTCAAATGTTTATTTCTAATGTAGTGTTCTCAAACGCAGTATCTTAGCTAATACAAGCAAACATATTATAAGGAACAAGGTTAACAGCATGGTTACTATTCCATAAAATACAAAGGGTGAAAGCATGTTAAAATGGTAAGGGACATTTTTTTTAAATAGAACCTCAGTTTACCCTCCCTAGCTAGTGTATTATATTACATCTACAGAAGGTCTCTATGGGTTTAGAAGGGCGGGCCCATACCTTTGGGTTCAGCAGATATAGATCACATCATCTCCTGCACCAACTCTCTGCATACGGATATTCATAAAGTGTGTGTCTCCTGCTTCACGCAGTGCATTATTAAACGCGCCTAAACCCAAAGTTGGCCACAGCTGCATCCATATAATGTCTACTCTGTGCGCTGATCAATCCAAACAATAAGCGCTGTGTTGAAATAACCTTGAAGGCCTCGGCACTCACTGTACAGACATAGCTTACCAAGCAAGGCTGATATTATAAGCAAACATGTTATTCTCGTGTAAAGCAAAATACCTAACTAGGCGAAAAGCTGTAATAACAAAATGTGTCGTGTGCAGAGGCAGCAGAAAAGGAAAAATGGCGTTTAAACTTCCAACAAGCTCATGCTAACTTAACACAGTGCAAAGGTGAAACCAATACACAAGACACCCTCCCTTTGATCCGAGCACAGATAGGACAAGTATGAAGGGGCAAATTTAGGAACGCAGAGTTCAAGATCGATAGTTCAAGCAGAAGTCTTTATTTGGCACGTCAAAAACAAAGAAAGAAAAGAAACATAATTTTCGGAACAAATTCTAATTTTCGGACATTTGAAAAAGTCAAAAGGCAAGGAATTCCCCCCAAAAATGTTTAGGGTCCCTAAAAAAAATCCAATAATCCAATGAAAGATGTAGGTCAAGAAAACGAGACTGCAAACATAGTTCATCCTAATAATGAATATGCAAAATATGCAGCAACAGCCTCCAACAGGAAGTCACTGTTATCATCCGAAAATAGATCTGCCATCCAAATTAATAAAGGGAAAGAACATACATGCTCTTCAATTACCGGAGCCTCTTGCACCATCAGAGGACAACTCGGTGGGTTCTCGAGGAAGATGCGAGCCAAGAAATCTTGCGCCGCTGCGAACACATTCTAATGACCCAGTATATCATGCATCGCTGCAAAGGCCATAATCCCTCCATCAGAACAAAGCAATTCATGAGCAACTAAGGGACTCATAAATTGATTATAATCCGCATCGGGAGACACCGTATTGCAGAGACACAAATCCAGGGCCCATTCAAAGTCGCAACTCAGGCAACGGAAAACTGGCTGGACGCATGTAAAGTAGGAAAATCGAAATGTTAATCCATAAGCTCCACTCAGAGTAGCAAGAGGCAGCGCACCATAGTACTCAAGCATCCGGGCCCGAAGGAGCCCTAGCCGAGACAGCTTGTCTTGTAACACAGGATGTGCATCCATTTTGAAATAAACAAAACAGCAAAAGGACGCCAGCAGCAAGAGCCAGTAACCAGGGAAATCCACCAAACAGGTTGGAGAAAATAGAATGAAAGAAAGCTGGAATGACTCCGAAAATCTTTTGGAAGGAAGTCACTAAGCCACTGCTTACAACTTTAAAAAAGTGAGCCAACCCCGAAGTGGAGGACGCATTGAAGATAGTGTGAATTAACTCACCGAAGTGCAAGGGCAAATCAGTATTTAATAATGCATGCACCTCTGTGCGGGTGTTAGCCACGTGAAGGACAAGTGTTTCACGAGCAGATGTGAGGGCAACTTCTTTCTGGGACAATAGAGCTCTTGTGCGACTTATCTTATTGAACTCTGCTTTCAAGGTCGGAATCTTAGGCCAGATGGAAACATCAAGTTTCCCATGCGGGGTGGATACATTACATTTTTGCAACAAGCTACACGTTCACTGACTGCAACGACATAAGCAATCCCTTTTATTAACCCACAACAATCCTCATTGTTTAAAAGTAAATAACTCCCATTTGCCAGTAATGTGAATGTGGGATCGATTGCAGGCACGGTTGTACCTTTCAGAACACAGCTAAATTAGGCTCATTTTGATTGCAAGAGCCATGTAATTGGATATGTCGACACATTAAGGAATGATCCAGTGTTTCAGTGCATTCTTCACCATTCAAATAAACTTCTCTTCCCTCCCTAAGGCATCTATATGTAAAAGGAAGCGACCAGGCTTCATGGAGATAAGAACTTCCAAGAGGCTCGTATCCACCAATGGCAAAGTACTTCACACAATTTTTAAACTCGAACAAAGGAAACGGCAGAGTTATTAAACCTTGAATAAACAACAGCTAGTTGAGAAACCACTGGTATACCAAAGGCACAGCAAAATTGAAAATGTAACAATGTGATCACATGAAACTCTGCTTATTAATCAAGTGTAGACCAATAAAGAATTCAATTTTAAGACCACATTAATTCATTTCCTGTATTCATTTGCATTTTCATGAATTGCATGAAGAATTTGATGACCTGCACAACCTTTTTTGTACTACAACAAAAATCTTCACAGTGTTATTGTTAAAAAGACAATATAAACATTACTGTCAATTTACAAAACTGTCAGTTACAAATGCAGTATATTAGTTACACAACCAAAACATAAGTTGAAAAAAGCCCAAAGCATTTCGGGTAGATCCCTTCTTCAGGGGCACTGTAAAAAGATAACAATAAAAAACAAAGAAACTGCAATCAACGTTTTGCCTAAAATTCATATGTACATCCTATTGCTAATGACATAATGTTTACCAGATGCATACTACTTCAACGTCCAATAAATGTGCACTTTATTAAGCGGAAATGCCTTATGTGTCTTCTCGAGATCAAAAAAGAAAAGGAGTGCGTCAAGAGAAGCTAAATGTGCAACTGTATTAAACGGAAATGCCTATGTGTCTTTTCGAGGTCAAGAAAGAAGAGGAGTGCGTCAAGAGAAGCTACCACCAAGTGTATCTAAGTGAATGAAATGCTGGGAATCTGTGCGTATGTGTGCAACTTAATCCCATGCAAGTGACGCAATCATACATTGACACAAGCATGCTGCAATCAGCCACTGCCTATCAATGCGAACTCACTGCGTTTTTCAGTTGTGTGAAAATTATCTCACTGGAGGCCTCTATGGTAATGTGGAACACGTCACTCTGTGTAGACATGAGAGTGAAGGTGGTAAGCTATCTGAGACACGGAAGTAACAGGCCCTAAAACAACAGCCAATGTCTTCTAATAAACAATCCTCAAATAAACCCTTTCTGCAATAAGTGAGGTAGTGAAGGCCTGTGATTAAACCTTAAACTACTATCTGCCAAGATGCTGCGCTGTGACTGATTCTGCAACAAGCCAAAAAACTAAAATCCCTTTAGTTTAATGTCATGTTGATATGACACATACCAATAATGATCACTTGTTTGTGCCAATGCACCCAGCAAGTGTGAAGCTCCGTTACGGTCCAACTAGACAAGATATGTTCTCCTCAAGATTATCACGATCTACAATACAATAATGAGAAGCCTTCAGCGTGTACCTCCTCACTCATGGGCATAACATATTGTCACACATCGTACATCTGTACAAGCGTCAAAAGGTATTTAAAAGCTTACCATACACTTGCGAACCGTGTGCTTGTAAATCATGCAGCTTCCAGCACATGGAGATTCAAACACAGAAAGACGCCCGCAGACTCATGAAAAAACCGTCACACCCGTAATCAATATGAAATTGGGACTTACGAAATCCGCCATGTTGGAGAGGTGTGGAGGGATCGAGTATGGCGTATTACCTCACTACAACTTTACTTTGCTGCAGTGAATACCCTTATAACAATTATTATGTGATTGTACAGAGTACAACTGAATATGCCTCACTGGCATTCACACTGATCGTGTGAACAATCCGACGCGACCGTGATCAACATAAAAGAGGGACTGACAGAATCCGCCATGTTGGAGTGGTGTTGGAAGATCGAATTAGGTTGATAACAATACAAATCACCGTAATTAGCAGACTCCAAGTACAAATCTTCAGCATCAAAGGCAGCATAATAGTTCAAATCAGAAAACAATGATTCAACGGCCTGAACATCCCAATCATCAGAACGTATATTTTGTTTAACTAAATCCCCCATAGACACTCTAAGCACATTAGGAACATTTATAACCTCAGTGGGCCCATGAATTTGAAATTGAACAGCATCCCATACAATCCCATCCAAGACAGGCCAAGCAGTGATGTTAACAAAAGCCAAGTCTCTTTTCAATCTGTGTGATGAGGAATGAGGAGCAAAGTTCCATTGATATGTCGAATGCAAGTTCTCTCCTCGACATAGTGTCCATTGACGAGACGGAAAAAGTAAAACACAAAACCAATTGACATAAAAAGGTAAACCGAAAAAAGCACCATCCAAATGTAAGTCCAATGGGGAATCAAAAAATGTTTTTTAAACAGTCTTGCCAAAACAGAAATCTTTGAGGGCTTATTAAATGTGTGGGAAACAGTGTCAAATGAAAATCTGGATTCTGTAGCCAAGCGAGTTTGCAAATCAGGCATCGATAAGTCAGTTGGGTAAGTATAGTCAGTTTCATCATGTTGAGTACCAGGCAGTATACTCAATAAAGGACTGGAAATTGCAGGCAACTCGAGAGCAACATCAGGCACAGGATCGGAAACTGGGGCCAAAACAGAATTTCTCAAAATCGAAGGACATGAGACTGCCGGTGTCATACTAAGAAGAATCGGCCACTCTGTGTATCTTGACATTGTCAATGGAGATATACCTGTTCTCCTTACAACCTGGAAGTGGCGGTAAAATTACTGTTCTTGTGCCCGTCACTCCAAGCACTGGAACCGGAGCCCTATAAGCGGGACCAAATTCTTTCTTGTTATCGATCTTCTCACGAACCAGTTCTCCAACTTGTGGTAGCCAGCCAACTACCAGGATCTGCAACGCATCATCCGAGGTGGAGGGCAAATGTTCCTTTGCAAGACTGTATCTTGTCTTTTGTAGATCCTGTAAAACATTGCAATGTTCATCTACGTCAAAGGAGGCAGCTTGAGCCACTGAGTCTAGACCATCAAGGTCCAGTACATACATCTTGATACCAAAGAGCATTTCGTATGGGGTCCGCCCACCCAGAGACCTTCTAGGGAGATTATTAAGAGCACGCTGCACGCCATTGAGATGGGCCAGCCAGTTCCTGCTAGTGCCTATAACTCGAGCCGTCAAAGACGCCTTTAAATCTCGGTTCATTCGTTCCACAACACTATTACCCTCAGGTCTGTATGGAGATGAAAACTTGACTTGGACCCCCAACGAAGTCATAGCATCCTTATACGCCTTAGAGGTGAAAGCCGGACCCTGATCCGAATGGAAGGTACCACAGGCAAAAATTCCTACAAAGATATGCAAGTCTCTTATGACAGTCTGTGAATCAGCACTGCGGTGAGGCCAGACTCACACATAGCATGTGCATGAATCAACTGCTACTAAGATGTACTTATACGCAGTATCAGAAGAAAAGGGACTGCAGTGATCTAAATAAACACACCCAAGGGGTTTATTAGAAATGTACAACTGAGTCTGGGGCAGACGCGCAGCAGTTGAAGGCTTAATCTGCTGGCAAATGTCACATTGAAGGACATAGTCACGCGTCTGTTTGTACAGCCCCTGCCACCAGAAACATTGTTGTAACTGAGCTACAGTAGCCAAAGCGCCCGCATGCACAGACACAACACCTTCATGGGCTGCGGTAATCAGTGTAGACCTGCGGTCCGCATTGGGAAGTAACCTCTCACCAACGTCAGGTATTTTCACATAAGGAAATTTAACAGGAATTAAGTGGTATGAATACTTAGGGGCAGATTTATGATAACTGGTGCATCCCCAGGGATTCGCCAGTTATCTTGCGCTGCTGCTCCGCCACCCATGGTGCCCCGCATTTACAATGCAGCGCACCATGGGGCAAAAACAGCACAGATGCGTGACGCATCTGTGCCGTAAAGGTGCCGCATTGCTGGAGTTGCGTCGCAAGCGCGACGCAGCTCCAGCAAGGCTCGGGGGTGCCCCATCTTTACAATGCTGCGTCAAGACCTACGCCTGCTTCAAACAGGCACAGGGTTTTGACGCAGCATTGGCCTGAAAGTGACTGAGTGAAATCTTATAGATTTCACTCAGCCACTTTTGCGAGGCGCACCTGCCCCGGAACGCCCACCCTGCGCCGGAACGCCCACAAGTGGCGCAGGGCTTTACAACGTGATGCATCTGCCTAGATGCGTCACGTTGTAAATGGGTCATGGGGATGTGCCACGTTTACGCCGCAGTTGCGTGACGCAAACGTGGCGCATTCCCAACATAAATCTGCCCCCATGAAGGGAATCCTTTTGGATATTTACCTCCCTTCTCAGTTGCAGCAACAGCTGCCAAGAAATCATCATCAATCTTAGTTTTGGAACGTGTAACTGCTGCAAGCAAATATGTCGATACCGCTGATTGTGCTGCCTCATCGGCAAGCGAATTGCCAACAGCGTGGACTCCCATGCGCTGATGACCGAGAGTATGAATCACAAACACGAGGGGCAATTGCTCTTTAAGCTCAGCCACTCGGTCCAGGGTCATTTTATGTTTTATTGTGCTACCCTTGGAATCACGAAAATCATTCTGAATCCAAAAGAACAGGTTTTCATTGTAAGACTGGACACAGTAGTAAGAATCACTCACAATAAGAGTCATCACACCAGGATCAGCGTACTCCAATGCAAGCATCAGAGCACAAAGCTCTGCCAATTGTGCCGTGCAGTCCCCTAGAGTCTGCGTGTGCACGACTCTGGACTTGAACTCATCATTCACCATGGCACCTACCACAATAGCGCAAGCGAAAACGTATGCGTGTTTAGACCCATGCGCAACCTGCCCTGAACCGTCAGTGTATATGATGCAATGGAAGTCCTCCAAAGGCCGCATAGCCAAAGGGGCAGGATGAAAAAATTCATACTGCAAAAACTCCTGCGACTGTAAGGAGGCATCAAAAATAAACCTGACATCCAGAGACGTCAATGATGTTTCCCATTGTATCCACCGAGGGTGCAAAGCTTTAGAATTCGGCAGACTGGCTTTCATTACTGCTTCTAATGCAGGAAACGGGGTTACAACCAACATGCGTTTTCCCTGCGACAGCGCACGTTCCCTGAGAATCGCCATTTCCACTGCTGTCAAAACTTTTTCCACAGAGGAAACCCGCATTTCAGCCGAAGTGTACTAGTGTGACTTGTAAGCAATTGGTACTGTGTCTCCTTCGTTAAAAGTAAGGTACGTGAAACCCACCGCCCCAGGGATGATTCTTATCACCAGGTTGGTGTGGTTATCACGGGTCAGCAAGAATTTAGATTCTAGAAGATCAGCCTGCAAAGATTGCAAAATAGCTGAATGTCCTGGCAGCCAGCAAGATTTGGTAAAAGTTGGCTGTATCAAAGCATACAAAGGCTTCATACGCTGGGCATATTCGGGAATATAAGTACGCCCGAAATTGAAAAATCCCAGCAAGGACTGTAATTTTTTTCAGAGTTGTAGGAGCGCGCAGTTGTGCGCATTTCTCCAAGAAGTGAGGAGCCAATCCTCGACCTTCATTGTTGAGCTCGTAGCCCAAGAACAACACTGTGTACTCTGCAATGTGAGACTTTGCAAAGTTGAATTTGTAACCAAAGTCCGCAAAGTTACAAATTATGCAGTCAACGCGACACAAATGCGCCCAAAGCTCGTCATCTGTGAGATAAATGTCATCCACATACGAACACGCATCAGTGTCTATCCTCTCTAAAAGAGAGACTATACGGGCAGCAAACACGCCTGGACTATTCTTATATCTAATAGGTAAACAATTATACTGGTGTTGTTTGCCGCCACAGGTAAAACTGGTCCACTGGGAACTCAGTCCATCCAAAGTGTGGGCAAAAAAAACGTTCCATCTGCGGCAGAAGCCTGGCAAAACTCTACCATATTGCCTCTGACTACTGCGCATAAATAATCTTTTGCACCTGAGGCGGAAGCCGGGTGATAGCCTGTTCGTTTAAAAAAAATATATTGTGTTATTCATTGCTTTTTATTTGTGGTGTAATTTGTGTTTTAATATTGCCCAATCATTAATTCACATACCGCATTGTCTGCACGTGTCCCTCCGAGCTCACAGACGATTAGGTGCTGTGGCCGTAGACGCGTGATCAGCCCCCTCACGTTTTCAGGTTAGAATTACAAGTCCCAGCGCCCTTGCGCTATAGAAGGTGCTACAAAGGGAGGAGGTGCACTGAGAGTCGCGAGATTCCTCTTTCCATCTGCGGCAGAAGCCTGGCAAAACTCTCCCATATTGCCTCTGACTACTGCGCATAAATAATCTTTTGCACCTGAGGCGGAAGCCGGGTGATAGCCTGTTCGTGTTTTTAAAAAATATTGTGTTATTCATTGCTTTTTATTTGCGGCGTAATTTGTGTTTTAATATTGCCCAATCGTTAATTCACATACCGCTTTGTCTGCACGTGTCCCTCCGAGCTCACAGACGATTAGGTGCTGTGGCCGCAGATGCGTGATCAGCCCCCTCACGTTTTCAGGTTAGAACTACAAGTCCCAGCGCCCTTGCGCTATGGAAGGGACTACAAAGGGAGGAGGTGCACTGAGAGTCGCGAGATTCCTCTTTCCATCTGGGGCAGAAGCCTGGCAAAACTCTACCATATTGCCTCTGACTACTGCACATAAATAATCGTTTGCACCTGAGGCGGAAGCCGGGTGATAGCCTGTTCGTGTTTTTAAAAAATATTGTGTTATTCATTGCTTTTTATTTGCGGCGTAATTTGTGTTTTAATATTGCCCAATCGTTAATTCACATACCGCATTGTCTGCACGTGTCCCTCCGAGCTCACAGACGATTAGGTGCTGTGGCCGGAGATGCGTCATCAGCCCCCTCACGTTTTCAGGTTAGAACTACAAGTCCCAGCGCCCTTGCGCTATAGAAGGGACTACAAAGGAAGATGGCCACCGCTTCGTGCAGCGAACACGAGCAGCGAGCGCGCCATGGTCGCGCCGGAGTCGAGCCTGAGTCTAGCCCGTCTGCGCTTGTCCGCGCCAAGGACGGGCCAAGGGCCAACCACTATGCACAGGTGACGTATTTATCTAGAGAGTATATCTTAGCCCTGAATAAATATGCATATACCAACTGCAACCATGCTCTCAACGTAGATAAGTGGGCAGGCCCCATCAGCTGTCCTGCCTGTAAACACACATTAGAACCCTACCACCCTATTGTCAAGAAAGAGAAACCCAACTATATGAAATGTGGTCTGATAAATGGACGTTCAATGTGCAAAAACTCCCTCCATATATTTGATTTGGTCAACGAAAATGAGCTGGATTGCCTATTCATTACAGAAATTTGGCTTCGTGAGTGGTCTAACCCAGGCATAGTTCATGCTGTACCCCCTGGTTATTCTATTTGCAGACAAGATCGCGTAGAACAGCGTGGAGGTGGTTTGACCATCATTTATAGGGACATCTTTACTCAATTAGGGAGCTTCCAGATATTGGAGGAGCTGAGAGACTAAATTTCTGCATACAAGTGCATGACACTTTCACTTTTTCGGGAGCATTGCTTTATCGCCCTCCCTGCCAACCCACTCAGTTTCTTGCCAGCATGGGGGAAGTGCTGGGTGATTTGATCCTCAGATACGCCAACTTTACTATTGTTGGGGATCTGAACCTCCACTTAGATGACCCCAATGACCATTACGCCTCTAGTTTCAAAGAAACTTTGCAGGTTCTGGGATTAACGCTCAGGACTTTAGAAGCTACTCATAAGGTGGGCCACTCCCTTGATTGTATTAGTTCCAATCTAGATGAAATGATGGTAAAAGACCCCGTACCACAGACTTGGACAGACCATTATTTCATTGAATTCAATATTGAATTAAAAGGGAGTAAAATGATGGCAAAGGAGGTAGCAAATAAAGGGAAAACCCTACATAGTTGGGGAAAAATCCTGTAGCACCCTGATCTTGGTAGTTGGGCCAAGGAAAGTAAACCAACTCTTTTAGGGAACACCACCATAGACTACCAGAGGTTTGAGAGATGGATGACAGAGATCGGAAATAAAATTAGAAATCCAGAAAGAACTAGAGGTTCCATGGGGAAAAGGAGATTTTCCGCTCCCTGGTTCTTAGACAAACTAAAAGAACAATTGGTGGAAGTTAAACTTTTAGAGCGTAAATGGCGACGGAACTATGAGAATGATGCAAAGGAGATATATAAGAATGCTAGGAGATTATATCATGCCTCTATTAAAGCTGCAAAAATTAAGTACTTCACTTCCCGCATTGAAGCATCTAACAACAAACAAAAAGACATTTTTAAAAGTGTTAATACCTTCACAAAGCCTAAAATTTTAACCCAAGAGATTCCCCGGTCTCAGACTTTGTGTAACGATATAGCCAACTGGTATTGTTGTTGTAACCCTCTCAATCAGCTCTGTGCATTTCCTAGAGGCAGCGCTTTATAACTCATTTGTGCACGTAGTTTTGGCAGCGCTTTTAACCTGCAGTGCATTCATTTTAGACAGGTTGTTTAAAAATCGTCAGCGCTCTTACCGGGACTCTCTGTGAGCACGCTGGTACCTATTAGCATTCGAAATTACCAGCCTTCGCATTGCGCCCTCCCGGTTTCACTTTCCAGCCCCCCCACCATCTTGTTGTTGTGCTTTGCCCCTGGCCCGCCTCCACGTCCACGCCTCCCAGCGGACCCTCCCACGCTCCGCCCCCCTCCACTCTCCATTTATGTCAGATGTCCCAACGCGCAGCGTCCACGCGCTACGGACACGCCGAAGGTGCGCCAAAGGTAAGCCCGTCTACGCCCGTCCGCGCCTGGACCGCGCCCAGCGCTAGACCCCCTGCCCCTCGCGCTGCCCAGCCCCCCCGCATTACCTACGATGCCGCCATCCTCCTAGCCCTTAACCCCGGTCGCGCCCCCAACTGCGTCCAAGCCGCTCCTGGACATACCCACGGACCTTTTTCATGCTACTCCTGCAAATTCACCGGCACCCTCAACAACTCCGCTACGATCACACCACAGATTTCCAACCCCAACTACCTACAATGCATCTTGCTCAACACCCGATCGGTCCACAGACACGCCATTGACCTTTGGAATCTTCTTGACACCATCTCTCCGGACATCGCCTTCTTAACAGAAACATGGATGAACGCCTCCTCCGCCCCGGACATCACCATTGCCATCCCAGAACATTATAAGATCATACGCAAGGACCGTACCGGCCACACAGGAGGAGGAATCGCTATCGTCCATAAGAAATCCATCCACATCTCAACTAGCTCTGACGTCAATCTCGCCAACTCTGAACACCTACACTTCCAGATCCACATCGACCCCAAGACCACACTCAGAGGCACCCTCCTCTACAGACCACCAGGACCCCGCGCAAAATTCAGTGATGACATCACGGACTTCATCACTCCACACGCGCTGCCCTCCAAAGATTACATCCTTTTGGGAGACCTCAACTTTCACCTTGAAAAGTACAACGACCGCAACACTACCGCCCTCTTGGACAACCTCGACAACCTCGGACTTAAACAACTGGTCACTTCCCCCACCCACATCGCAGGTCACACACTCGACCCTATCTTCACCTCCAGCAATCATGTCTCCTTCAGCCACACTACGGATCTCCTCTGGACTGACCACAGCTGCGTTCACTTCACCTACAACAAGCCGAAACCCATCAACCACCCCCAACCAACTCTGCAACGAAACTGGAACAAAATCACCATCGACCAGATCTCCTCATCGCTCCGTCTAAACACCCCAGCCCACTCTTCTAATCCAGACCAAGCCGCCACCAACTTCACCCTATGGCTATCCAACACCGCCGACACCTTAGCACCATTGAAAAAACGTCAAAGCAAACCTGGCAGCAAGAAGGCCTCATGGTTCAACGATGATCTTAAGAAGTCCAAGAAACTCTGCCGCTCCCTTGAAAAAGCCTGGAAAAAAGACCCAACCACCAGCACCAAGGACGCCTTCAAAAACGCCACCCGCACACACCACCAACTAATCCGAAAGGCCAAGAAAACAGCTTTCAAGGATCGACTAGACAACAACGCCCACAACAGCAAGGAACTTTTCAACATCGTCAAGGAATTTACCAATCCCTCGGCCAACTCCAACGACATCACCCCCTCTCAAGCCCTCTGCGACTCCCTGGCTTTATTCTTCCACAACAAAATTGCAGACATCCACAACAGCTTCGACAACAAACCCGGAGACCAACCCACCCAACCATATGATGAACATTCTCCCCCCTTGAACACCCTTAACGACTGGAACCCAATCTCCACTGAGGACACCATCCGCCTGATGAACTCCATCCACTCAGGATCCCCCTCAGACCCATGCCCTCACCACATCTTCAACAAAGTAGACTCCGTCATAGCACCGCACCTCCGAGACGTCATCAACTGCTCCTTCAACTCCGCCACCTTCCCGAAAGCTGGAAACACGCTGAACTCACCGCCCTTCTGAAAAAACCCACAGCGGACCCCACCGAACTCAAAAATTACCGCCCCATCTCGCTCCTTCCTTTCTAGGCCAAAGTCATCGAGAAAGCTGTCAACAACCAGCTCGCCGCCTTCCTCGAAGCCAACAAATCCCTCGACTCCTCACAGTCTGGCTTCCGAGCAAAACACAGCACTGAGACCGCCCTCATCGCAGCAACAGACGACATTCGAACTCTACTGGACAATGGAGACACAGTCGCCCTCATCCTCCTCGATCTCTCTGCAGCCTTCGACACAGTCTGCCACAACACCCTTTTACAACGCCTCAGAAACATCGGAATACAAGGAAAAGCACTTGAATGGATCACCTCGTTCCTCACCGGAAGAACCCAGAGAGTCCGCCTTCCACCATTCAAGTCCGAGGCCACTGAAGTCATCTGTGGCGTACCACAAGGATCCTCACTCAGTCCCACCCTCTTCAACGTATACATGAGCCCCCTCGCGGCCATCGCCCGCCAACACAACCTCAACATCATCTCTTACGCGGATGACACTCAACTGATCCTTTCTCTCACCAATGACCCCAGCACCGCCAAAACTAACCTACATGAAGGAATGAAAGAAGTGGCCGAATGGATGAAACACAGCCGTCTGAAACTGAACTCAGATAAAACAGAAGTCCTCATCTTAGGTACATCCCCCTCTGCATGGGACGACTCTTGGTGGCCGGAAGCCCTTGGAAAAGCACCCATCCCGACAGACCACGCACGGAACCTAGGCGTTATCCTGGATTCCTCACTTTCAATGAACAGACAAGTCAACGCCGTCTCCTCATCCTGCTTCAACATTCTTCGCATGCTCAAAAAAACATTTCGCTGGATCCCCACCGAAACCAGAAAAACAGTCACCCATGCTCTGGTCACGAGCCGATTGGACTACGGAAACACCCTCTACGCAGGTACTACCGCTAAACTCCAGAAAAAACTCCAACGAATCCAAAACGCCTCAGCCAGGATCATATTAGACATCCCGCGTAACGAACACATCTCTGGTCACCTGAAAAACCTCCACTGGCTACCCGTCAATAAGAGGATCACTTTCCGACTTCTAACCCACGCACACAAATCACTCTACGATATCGGACCAGAATGCCTCAACTCACGACTGTCCTTCTACACCCCCTCCCGCCAACTACGTTCTTCCAGCCAAGCCCTCGCCACTGTACCTCGCATCAACAAGACCACCATGGGAGGTAGATCCTTCTCATACCTGGCAGCTAAAACCTGGAACTCACTCCCCACTTACCTTCGCCTTACCCAGAACCACCTAGCATTCAGAAAGCAACTTAAAACGTGGATATTTGACAAGTAATCCTCCTCCCCTACCTAAGCGCCTTGAGACCCTCTGGGTATGTAGTGCGCTATATAAATTCTTTGACTTGACTTGACTTGACCCAAAAAATAGATACGCTCACAAAAGACTTTCCCCAATTCATGAAAGTAGAGTCTGTGAACGAAACTGATATGAACCCCCATCATCCCAGATGGGAAAAGTTTGGCCATATTAGTCTAGATGACTCTCTTCAGGGAATTTCTGCCCTTAAATCAATATCCCCTTTCGACCCTTGCCCCCCTACGCTGCTTAAATCCATAATACAGGAGGTTAATCCATGTATTAATTTCATCATCAACTCGTCCCTTCAATCAGGGGAGATTCCCCCACAGTGGAAGGTGGCGGCAGTGAGACCATTACAGAAAAAGACGCCTAAAGACCCCACAACCTTGTCCAACTTACGACCCATTTCTCTTCTCCCTACCATCTGTAAGATTACAGAATCCTATGCTATTAAACAACTGATGGCATTCCTAGAAGAAAATTACATTCTACATCCCTGTCAAGCAGGTTTCAGGACCCACCATTCCACCGAATCTGCACTTCTGTCATCCACCAAAACCATCCGTGCTGCATTGGATCAGGGCAAACTTGCTGTAGGCGTGGGCGGAAAATCCGTTCCGCTCGCGGATTTTGCGGATTTTCGGGAAATCCGCAATCCGCGAGATTTGCGAATTTCCCGCAAAATCCGCAAATCCGTGAGCAGCGGATTTTGCTCGCACTGCTCGCACTGTTCGCGTGAGTTCGCGCCCCGCGAATAAGTGCAAAATTGCAGAAATACGATCTTAGCAAAACTGAAAGTAACTACTTACCAGGTTCAAAAGTTCAGGCTCATCATTAGTAGCCATTTCCTGGAGTGCTTCCTGAGGGGCCCCTCCAGAGTTCAGTTGCCAGTTGAAACTATTATGTGACCCTGCTCTGAACCTCAGAATAGTTACACATATGCCACAAAGGTCCTGAATTACAGCTAAGGGAGACAAGCAGGAGCCAGGCTGGAAGTTAAAATCCATTAATCAGCCCCTAATTCATTATTGTCAGTTGGGGCAGGGCAGGTGTTGTAACTAATTTTGCAACAATGAAAGCACTTAGCAAGTGCAAAAGATCACTAATCAGGGCGCACTAAGGAAGCAGGTGCCAGCTAAAAAAATATTCTGTGACACATGAATCAGCCCCAAATTAATTCAGGTCACTTGAGGCAGGGAAGGTGTGCTTTGCTTTGCCGAAAATAATGTACACTGGACAACCAGAGGGTGTGGTGATGAAACAGAGGGTGGCATGGGTGGGCCAGAGGGTGGCATGAGTAGTCAGAGAGTGGCAGTGGTGACAGAGAGTGGCAGTGATGAAGAAGAGTGTCCCAAACAGGCTGGACACGTAGAAACAACAAGTTCGCGAAACTTGCGACCCGACAGGTAAGTTCGCAATTTGCGAAAGTGTACAAAACCCTCGCGAACTGGCAGAAACACGGGCGAACACAAAAAAAAAAAAATCCGCAAATTCGCGGGAATTCGCGGATTTTGCGGATTGCGAATCCGCAAATCCGCAAAATTCGCGAACGCGAGATCCGCAAAATTCGCTCATGCTTAACTTGCTGTCCTGATCCTATTAGATCTCTCTGCAGCATTCGACACGGTATCCCATGCTATCCTTTTACATCGCCTTGCTAATGCAGGCATAGCAGGAACCGTGTTCGAATGGTTTAAAAACTATCTGGCACATAGGCCCCAGATTGTTATGCTGGGCGATTTCTGTTCGGAAGAAAAAACTATGAAAACAGGGGTTCCGCAGGGCTCTAGTCTGAGCTCCACTCTATTCAACTTATATATGGTCCCCCTATTAAAATTCATCTCTTCCTTTAACATCAGTACTATCGCCTACGCCGATGACACCCAGCTTGTTCTGACCCTTGATAAAAATCAATCTAATGCAGAATTGAAATTGAAAGAAAGCCTGTCAGCAACGTTCAAGTGGATGACACACAACCACTTAAAATGTAACTCGGCAAAAACAGAGATCATACCTTTTGGTCCTAATAACTGTTTTTCTCCACAAGATTGGTGGACTGAAAAGGTAGATGCTCCCCCAAAGATTATCAATGCTGTCGAAATCTGGCCATTAAGTTTGACAATACTCTGTCATTTAATCAGCAAGCCAAAGAAGTAGCAGGGGTGTGCTTTTGTATCATCAGAAGCCTCAGAAATTTTTTTGATCTTCTCCCTCTGAGTGCCGGACGTACGCTTGCTGTAGCTCTGATAACATCCAGGCTGGACTATTGCAACAGTCTGTATGCAGGGCTAAATAAATCAGCCCTGCACAGACTCCAAATGGTCCAGCATGCAGCCGCTAGGCTGGTCCTCAGACTGCCTAGAAAGTCCTCGACCTCTACAGCTCTGGATGCCTTACATTGGCTCCCAGTACATAAGCGCATCCTGTTCAAGGTTCTTACCATCACATACAGAGCCTTCTACCACCAAGGCCCACTGTATTTGCGCAAGTACTTCAGACAATACCATCCGTCACAAACACTCAGGTCCTCCACAGCAAACTTGCTCTATGTCCCCAGGTTTAAAATGACGACAAGAGGAGGAAAATCCATTGCAGTTATTGGCGAGAAGGCATGGAATAATTTACCTCCATCCCTGCGTCAATCTGCAACAGAGCAATTTGCGAAAGTGTACAAAACCCTCGCGAACTGGCAGGTGTTGTAACTAATTTTGCAACAATGAAAGCACTTTGGCATGCTAATTGTCAGAAACCTGTGTTTTTCACCAGGAGTAGTGTTAGGAAATACCGCTTCCAGCTGGTCAAACTTCTCGGCAAGCCAGAAAGGAAATTCATCCTTATCCTGGGGGCGCTTGCCCATCACAGCGTTGACCATCACAGAACTCAGTTTCATACCGCCCTGTCCGGCAGGAAGCGCCGCACCACCCGGGGCCCCGCCCGGGAGATTGCGGGTAATGTATTGCACTAACGACCTAATCACCCTATTCGCGACTACATGTAGTCGTCTTAATTCAGCAACGGAACACCCTCCGTGCTGAGGATGACGGGTAAATCCAGCCAAAACAGGCCAAGTCGCGCCTGGAATGGACAAGGGACCTAACCTCGGAGCTGTTAAAGAGTGGGGTTGGACGCCATTAAACCAAACTCGGTGCTGCCAAGCGTTATACGGAACTTCCTGTGTCCTATACGGAGCATATTCGTTTGGAACAGCCGCGGCAGTGTATATGTCGAACACAGTAGTATTTGCGTTCACAGCCGAGAAGGTCACCCACGAATAAAATATTTCGTATGGGTAAGCTCTGTGAGTTGGTGAGCCTCTTTCTCACCCATTCACAGAGCAACAAAAGGACTTATACAATCACTTGCATATTCAGAAACTGCTTATGTATCCACCAGTATCAAAGGCAGTTGCAGAGACACCTACATACCCGTTTATTTTCTAACACAGGCAGTGAGGTATTCATCAGGTCAGTTACATACACATTTAGAGAGCCACTGAGGCACTAAAACAGACAGTCACATACCAACACATTTACTTAAACATCTCACGACACTGCACTCACTGACATATGTACGCAATTATTGACACAACCTCGTCATCCATCCAGACAAATAGTTATTTCAACATGAGTCAGGCTTACTAGTGCAGACCATGTCAGTGCACAGTTACTGCCTGCTTCACTTGGGATGTAAAAGCAGTTTGCCAAGTCTTAAATACAAATTTTAGTACACATAACTCATCTCTGAGATATGGTGTAGGTTTGCCATGATGCACAGTGCTTTGTCCTTAAACATTTAAGAGATTTTTGTTAATTTTAGTAAGTTACTCATGCACTTGCAGGCCCCTTACCAAGCACTACATAGAGTATATCATTTGTCATGCAACGGAAATATATGCTTCCAAAGCATAGAGCCTCTCTCTCCCTCAGTCACAGAGTAACAGAGGAACTTCCACATTCACTCACATACTCAGCAACTGCTTATGTATGCACCAGTATCAAAGGCAGTTGCAGAACAACCAACATACCCTCTATTCTCTTACACAGACACTGAGGGATTCATCAAGCCGCTTACATTCACATTTAGGAAACATACAGTTACTAAAGCAGACAGTCATATACCAACACTGTTACTTAAACATCTCATGGCACTGTTAGAGGTGGATGGCTATACTCACTCACATATGCAGCCAAGTGCTAACAGACCCTAATCAATATTCCAGATAAGTAGTCCTTTAATTATGGATAGATACTCAGGAACTGAGTAATGGAAATGGTAATATACCGAGTGGCAAAATAATATATACAGTGTCACATAGAAAGACACAGAGACATAAACATGAACATTTGTATTGTTGCCTATATTATAGTATGAGAACCATTTACATTGGCAGTTAACTTCTTAAAATGTGTAATGTGATTCTACATAACAAAAAAGCTAAATGTACTTATTTTTCCTTTCAGGTATCAATTCTTAGTTTACTACAGTTACAATGGCATCAAAAAAGTGAGAGACAAAAGAAACAGAGGCAAGGATACTATCTAGTCACAACTGAGAAACAAAAGGGACAAAATGCAGAAAAAGTGATCAAAGAGAAAAGAGCTGCAGGCAAGAGAACAAAGACAGTTCTTAAAATAGTTTGTGGACACTTGAAAAATTAGCTAAATTAAGTAAATAAAAAACACTTTTTAGATCAATTTAGAAAATGTTCAGAACATCCAAAGTAAACAAACATACAAAAATGCACAGAGTTTAGGCAGAAGCAATTTAAGGAAATTAGAGGTATAATGTCACGTGGTAGAGTAATTCAGAACCTGATAACATATATGAAGAAGTATAAAAGAAGGAGAGAAGTAGTAAGGCAAAAGGAATGTGTTGAGGTTGTAGTCGATAAGGCATTTGCTGTCAAAGCAGCCAAATTATTCAGATTCTAAACAAAATGAAGACACTATATAAAATAGTGTTGTGTATGAGGAGAAAAATGTAAACGAAAAAGCCTGTGTCTAGAACTAACCTTTGCAACGTTTTCAATGGTGAATTGGTACAGTACTTCTAGTACCAGGCCTTTCTTTAATGAAGAAAGATACTTTCAAGAGAACATATTAGTGCATGCAATTGATCAATCTGGACAATTTTAGAAGATGAAAGACAGTTCTCCTATTCCAAAAGAGGTGATAGTACCTTAAAATGTAGAGGAAGTCAAATCTAAAGAGGTACAGGGAAGGCATAGACAGGCCTCTGTATATAAATGGAACTGTAGCAGTGTGTGTAATGGCATGAATCACTTGATATACTGAGTGCTTTCTTATGTCGTTTTTTTCGGCAAAAGTATAAAACAGAAAATTGGTATTTTGCAAGAATTAGATCTATGCAAAGTAAGAATGTTTGGTGATGTATTGGGACATTCACTAGCATGTCTAGCGCAGAAAGTGTGTAGAAGCACCTTTCAGCATAACACAATTTCAGCTGTACAGTACTCTGAAATGTGAAAACTACTTAGGAGACATTACTATGTTAAAACTCCTGCCCTGAGGTTTAGGAGCAATGACTAGAGTTTTTTTGCCAAGTACAGTAGCAGAGGTACAAAAAGCTTGTGATGATGTTCCAGTTCCATTTATTTGGTCCTGAAGAGGAGTGTAGGGAAAATGAAGACTCAGTATCTGCATGTATAGCGGAACAGGACACAGGTATTACTGTTGATAAAATTGAAGAAGAGTTTAGAAAGTTTAGCATAGTGTGTTCAGATAAACCGAACTGTGTTTGTATATGTTTTTGATGTACTCACTACAAATTTCAATCTCTTTATGTCACAATGTATTCAAAAACTAAACAAGTCAACAGAGATAAGTGGTGAGACTTTATACCTTATTTATTTGTAGAGGAACGTTTTGATTGTTCCACATGACAAATTATATGTAAATACTGGCATAGTAAGTTGAGGACATTAAAAGGCCAGCTAGAGCAGTCCACAGCAAGTTATTCTTACTTCCAATCACTTAAGAACTACAAGATTTAAATCTTCATGAATCAATTCCAATACAGTGTAAACATCCATTCCAATCTATAGTCCATATGGAGCCAAAGACAGGGAAGGTACCTCAAACTGAGCTCCAGAAATATCTTACATGTAGAGATGTGTACATGTCGTTAGAGTTCAAGCAAAATATTGAAACTGTAGGAGTACGGAGAGATTTTGAAGAAGCACTTATTATTCTAGTCAATGGTGTTTCTACCAAGTTATTACATGTTAGTAATGTAAGAAAGCAACATTATATCTGGTACCAAATGCTATTTAATATAAAAATGTAAATGCTCTTCAAGATATAACACAGTTGGAGGCTGACACATTGCCAACAAGAGGTCAGATTGAAAGGGTGGATCAATCCCGATCAGAAGAAATCTATGCACACTATAGTATCCATCCTCTGCATTTTAAAGAGATTATTAGTGATGCTATTGATCTCTTTTCAATGAAAGAAACAAGAAGAGCTCCCTTGAGTGTGTGGTAGAAAAGATTTGAAGATTGATGTTTTCCTCATCTCTTTCCCACAGGAGTGGGTGGTAGGTTTGATGATCAGCCTCTACAGATACAATCAGCGGAGTACAAATCAACTAGACTATACTCAGAGGATCCTAGATTTCACAGCGTATTCCCTATATATTTCACCTTTTGTTTAAGACTGACTTGCCAGGCCTTTCTTATGCAGTAATCCACATTCTTAAGACAAGAGTGAATCTGCTAAATATCACAGCAAGGGAATTTGTTGACAAAGTTTAAGGAAAAGAAGAAAACCTGGAATAAAACGTGATTAATTTGATCGAGTTCCAAAGTGGTACCAATGAATATTGGTATTGTCATCAAGGTGAGCTGGAATGCATGTTGAGATACCTAGGAGCACCTATTTAGTTTCTAACACTCAGTTGTGCTGAGTATGCATAAGATGACCTGCTTTAATTCTTGCGAGAAGCAAACTCAAACATAACAGATATCAACTTGAAGACACCAGGAGAACTTTGCTCGCTGGATCCTGCAAACATTTGCAGGTTTCAAGCGATGATGGCTTTAATCTGCAACAAAACTAATCCTTCTCTTGGCCAAGTACCTGATTTTTTCTGGAGCAATGACTACCAAGCTTGAGGTGCTCCACATATTCACATACTGTATGAGTAGAAGATGCGCCGGAATTTGGAACAGACACTGATGACTCTGTTTTGTCTTTCATACAACAGTATGGGACATGTGGCATCCCAAACGACAGTGGTGACGTGGCCTTGAGACAACAAGTTCCAGGGTTTCAAACTCATAAATGTGGTAAGTACTGTCATCGAAAATGCAGATGGGAAGGTACATTTTACAGAAGATGTCGTTTAGGTTCGCACAACCTGTCATCTCAGAAAGAAGTGTCAACAGCTTTTAATGTGCAGTTGGACATACCCTGACACGGAAGTCACGAAAAAATACATACAACCTGTGAAGAACAGATGCTTCAAAGTATGTCAATGACTACAACACTGTTATTCTGAAGATGTGGAATGCAAATATGAATCTACAATTTGTTGCAGACAACTGCATTGCTGTTGCTCACTACGTCACTTCATATATAGCTAAATCTGAGACGACAGAAATGAAAGCGATGTGGGAGATTTCTGCAGAAAATTGTCCTAACAAAACATTGGACATTTTCATATTTTCAAAACATGTCTCTCTATGAAGTACTTCAGCACTATACATACAGCAGTAATCTAACTGTAAACAGAGAAGAAGGATAATATGCAGCTCTTGGATGTGTCAACTGTTTGGTGAGACACAACAAAGGGAATCTAATTAACCACTGAAAGCGTATTTGCCAAACACCAGAGAAAAGAGAGTTTTTCTACTTGTCACTTTTACAGTTGTTCAAGCAATGGTGTTCTTTGTCAGATTCACTTGGACACTATGACTGTTACAAACACTCTTTCAATGCTGTAAAAGGCAGCATTGTGTGTTCAGTCTTGCCAACCTATATGCAAATGTTGAAAGATGAGATTGAACAGTAAGAAACCATTGCTACTGAGATAGCCAAGGAGCGTTCACAAAGCAGCCAAAGTTCTGCACCAGCAAGATCCTCCTGGAGAACCAATTATTCAAAATGAAGCAACTATAGCTATGAATGAGTTGGAGACTGCAATGCAGCAAGCAAGATAGGAAACTGTAGATTTTGAACACTTCATAGTACAATTGAGCAATGGACAAAAATAAATTTACAATGAAGTTAAAGATAAAATAGAGCATGGATTTCCCCACAAGAAGAAACAATGTGAATGTTCTTCATATAAACAAATATTACTATACATCAATAGTCAAGCTGGCACTGGAAAAAGCTTCCAAATTATCGTTCTCACTGGTTATCTACAGAAGGCCACAGAATCAAATGTGTCATGTGTGGACTAGCTGCACATAACATTTAAGGTATTATTTAGATCACCTACTATTGCTACCTGTTGAACATGAACATTAACTGCACTACCAGAAATTATCTAGTGAAGCTTGCCATGAGGTATCCAGAGTGCTGAAGGAACTGAAGCTTTTAATCATTGATGAGGTGACATTGTATCCAACTTAATGTTTGCTTTCATACACTTAAGAATCTAGCATATTTCAAGAATAAACTATGATGTGCTCTTTTGAGGAAAGCATATAATTGTATTTGGTGACCTACTGTAACTTATCCCCGTAAAGGATAACCTATTTTCAAAACACTTGTGCACAATGAAACTAGCAATTCTCTGGGGAGTATTGGCATAGTGAATATTTGGTTAAACTTTGAATACAAGGAACTAGTGAAAAATATGAATTAAGAATCTGATGTGGCTTACGCAGATATGCTGAATGACATAAGAACAGCCGTTCAGACAAAAGAGAGGACACATGCTTTAGAAACTTGTTTTATCAGGAAACTATTTCCATCTAATATTACAACAGCTGAACAAATGTACATTTTCATTGAAGAACAGAAATCTATAGTTTGTTTCATGCCGACACTTCAAGAGTGCTCCAAATTTAATGAATAATTACTACAACTGGAGAAAGAAGATATTTTGGAAATGATCTATTGATAAAATGGAACCTTAGAGAGCACAATACTACTCACAGATAAACTACAAACAAAATGGAATGCTTTGGAGAAGTCTGTATTCAAAACTGCAGTATTAGATAAGCCCTTATGCATGAGTAACAATTGTTGAGTAATTTTGCGTCGTAATTTAAAAGTTGAGGTAGGGTTAGTAAATAGAGGAATGGGTAAAGCAATTGATTTTATTATTTTTCCAAATAGAAATGAGGATTAATATTTGGCCATAAAATGTTATCAGATTAATGGAGTGAACCATATTGGCCATTGTGCTGTACGTTTTTTGCTAGTGAGAAGCTTATATGTGCGGCACAAGCAGTTCCCACTCTGTATAGTGCATGCTGTAACTGTCCATAAATCACAAGGTTTAAGTGTAGATGCAGCTTTTGTTAATATTGGAAGTACGGCTTTTAAAGAAGGAATGTCATATGTAGCATTGTTGTGAATTAGAACAGCGTCCAGTTTGATTTTAATAGATTTTGATGAAAAGAAAGTTAGTGCCGCTGCAAGCTGTGTAAGAGAGTACAATCAGTTAAAAAGTGTATACAGTCCTCATTTAGTCCAATACCCTGTATATGAGAAATGGATAATCTATCCAAAATGAAAAATTTCAAAAACGTTTACAGATGCTGCAGAAAAGAAAGGACACAAGGACAATCTAGACACTGTTAAGAAGAGAAAACTGGAAAATGATGGAGTTATTGTAGGTTACCAGTTAGAAAACAATTCAGGTGTCAACTGCTATACATATGTTGTTCTCAATTTACTGTTTAACTTACCACATCTAGTCAACCGAATTCAACAAAAAACAGAGGTTGTATTCTGCATAGTATCACTTGCTCCAACCTTTACTGACTGACAGAACTGCGATACATTCTGCTTCAGGTATTCGAGGGCTTTTAGATTTATATAGTGGATCAGTAATGTTTATTCCCTACAGTCAACACAATGCACAAGAATTTATTATGGTCATGTTTAGAAATTAGAATAAGAAGATGTAAACATTGATGATTTATTCTGACTGAGTTACACATGGAAACATGACTGTGAAGATTATGATTATTCATCTACCACTCAAATAAATTCTGAGCGTTTTCTCTATTTTACATTTCCAGATTCCAAAACTTTGCCTTTTGACAAATTGTTGAAGAAGGCTAACCAAAATATGATCTGCCCAAACTGAAGATCAGATGTTATCTCTATGTTATTCTTAACAAGAACTGGAAAATACCTTTACGAAGGAATAAATACACCCTTTGGACACCACACTGTCTATTTAAAGAGTGAAACTGGATGGACGAAATTTAATAATATCAACCTAAAATTCAACGCAAAACTTCCTTTCAAACTATCAAGCTCTGATCTAAGGAGGAATTCTGGATAAAAAAGTGGTGTACTGTGTTTCTTCTTTCATGATTCATCAGTGTTTTAGACATATTGGAGCTAATGTCTTTAAAAAGTTCTTTACAATTCAAGAGTTCCTATATCTTCCAGAAAGGAGTTAATACCCCATCTAAATTCTACACTCCCTAAGTAAAGTCTGAAACTGGATGGGCATAATCCAATTACATCAGCTTTAATTTGAAGTCAAACACTGACTTACAAACTAAGAAATTGTACTATTTTGTTTTTCCAACCAAACTGCTAAGCACTAATTGTGGAAAAAACCTTCTGTTGGGAATTTGTCTATATGGTCCATCAACATTTTAAACATTATTTGGTCTACCAGGGGTGATGTTTTCAAAAGGATCTCCTAAATTGGAGAGTACTTTCTATTTATTTGTAATAATACCAGATATAATATATTAAGAAATATTTTTTAACATAGGTTTGTTTATATATCTGTACTAACTCCAGAAAAAGCAATTGATTAATGAATTATAGGGAGTACCATCTGAAGTGTCACTTATTTAGAGTGATGTACTGTGTAGCCTTGTGTTTTTTTTAACAGTCCATTGATTGTTTTTTCCCCACTGTGTCAGGATGATACTTCATACAAACTACAATTTATAGTGAAGAAGTATGTCACTTTTTGGCCCACTCTCACAGAGCGAGTGATAACACCTATATAAATAACTATCACTATGAATCCTTGTCTCATTGGAATTTGTTCCTGAAATTGCTTTATAAACCAGACCTGCCCTGAAAACCACCAGTTACCCACATGCCCACTGACTCACCCATACAGTCACTAGCACACACACTCAGTCACCCATATACTACTGATGCACTCACTTATTCACCAATATAGCCACTGATACATCCATTCACTCATCTATACAGCCACTCATTCTCCCATATGACCACTCACATAGGAACTAACTCACCAATGTAACTACTCACGCAGCACTCATTCACTCATTCAGTCACTCACACAGGCACTAACTCACCCACACAGCCACTCACACAACCATTCACTCATCCATTCTGTGTGGCTGCCCGCCCCATCAGTCCAAATTCCATCCTCTGACGCTTGGGGTCCCGCAGGGGTCCTCGCTGAGCCCCACGTTGTTCAATCTATACGTGAGGCCGCTGGCGGAGGTCGTGAAGCACTGCGGTATGACCATGGTGTCATACGCAGATGATACTCAGCTAGCGGTCACGATCAGCGGGGATTCCGGGGTGGAGGCCCCAAGATTCCGGGACGGACTGCGGGCGGTGGCCAGTTGGATGACGTCCAACTGTCTCCAACTGAATGCCAAAAAAACAGAGATTATGATCTTTGGCAAACAGACGGAACTTTGGGGCGACACCTGGTGGCCCCCTGAGTTGGGCCCCACCCCCACTCCTGTCTCGGAGATTAAAAATCTGGGGGTATGGCTGGACCCTACTCTTAGTTTTGTTGGCCATACTAAAAGGACTGCGGCCTGCTGCTTTGGCATTCTGCGCAACCTGAGACCTGCACTCAAATTCTTTGACGCTGCGACCCGTCAACTTGTGGTTCAGGCGACGGTGCTGTCTCGGCTGGATTATGCCAGCTCCCTTTTCATAGGGTTAAATCAGGCCGAGCTCACCCGCCTCCAGCGAGTGCAAAATGCAGCTGCCAGAGCAGTAGCAGGCCTTCCTAGGTTTTGTTCTGTCTCTCACACCCTGCGTGCCCACCATTGGCTACCCATCAGGCAGCGGATTCACTTTAAAGTGTTGTGTATGTCCTTTAAGATCTTAAAGGGTCCCTCTGCTCAGATACTTCATAATCTTCTGTGTCTTGACATTCCTGGGCGCTCTCTTCGCTCTTCGGACCGTGAATTAGCAGCAGTTCCACGTTTCAAACGTAGCCGAGCTGGAGGACGCTCCTTTCGGGTGCGGGCGGCTGTTTTATGGAATGCCCTTCCATTTGAAATCCGGACCCTTGCCGACCTGCTTTCCTTCCGTAGAGCGGTCAAGACCCTTTTGTTCCCGTAGTCTTTTCCCTTTTAAACGCCTATTTTTTCAGTTATGTTGTGTGGCTTCCTTGTCAGGCGCCGGGACGCTCCTTCGCTGGAGCAGCTGTGCGCATAATAAATGCTAATAACATAACATAACATAACATAAAGACACTCACACAACAGCTCACTCTCCCATATGACCAGTCATATGTAAACTTACTCATAGATACAGCCACTGACATACCCTCCCTCACCCATACAGGTACTCATATACCCTCTCACTCACTCATACAAGCACTCACACACTCACTCATATACCCACTCACACACCTACTCACTCACCTATACAGTTGCGAATTCACCCTCTCACTCACTCATAGAGCCACTCACACATGCACTCACTTACCCATACAGCCACAGACACATCAACTCCCTCACCCATACAGCTACTCACATATCCTCTCACTCACCCATACAACCACTCACACACTTGCTCACTCATACAGCTACTAACTCACCCATACAGCCATTCATACAACCATTCACTCACCCATAAAGCCCCTCATACAACCACTCACTCTCCCATATGGCCAGTCACATACACACTCACTCACACATGCACCCACTGACACACCTACTCCCTCACCCATACAGATACTCATACAACCTCTCACTCACTTATACACACACTCATACACTCACTCATATACCCACTCACATATCTATTCAATCACCTATACAGTTACCCACACACCGTCTCATGCACTCATAAAGCCGCTCACACATGCACTTCTTCACTGATACAGCCACTGACATACCAACTCACTCACCCATGCAGCCACCTAGGTACCCTTTCACTTACTCATACAACTACTCACTCACACACCCACTCAATCACCTACTCATATAGCTGCTCAATCAGCCACTCACACTAACCCTTACTCACCCATAAAGCTACTCAAAGCTACTCATTCACCCATACAGCTACTCACACAACCACTCACTCTGTCATATGGCCAGTTGCACTAGCACTCACTCACTCATGCATCCACTCACACACCCACTCACTTACCTATATAGTTACTTATACATCCTCTCTCTCACTCATACAGCCGCTCACATACCTATTAACTCACTCATACACCTACTCACACAGCTGCTCACTCACCCATACAGCCACTCACACTAGCACTCAGTCACCCATACAGCTTCTCACACATCCTCTCACTCACCCATACAACCACTTACACTATCAGTCACTCACCCGTTCAGGCACTCACAGTAGCACTCACTCACTCACCCATATAGCTACTCTGTAAGCCACTCACTCACTCATATACCCACTCACACACCATTAATTCATCCATAGTTACTCACACTAGCACTAACTCAGCCATACAGCCACTCACATAACCATTCACTCACCCATACAGCTACTCCCACAACCACTCACTCTCCCATATAACCACTCATACTAGCACTCACTCACTCATACACTCATTCATAAAAGCACTCGCTCACCCATGCAGCCACTCACACAAACATTTACTCACCCATAAAGCCACTCACACAACCACTCGCTCCCCCATACAGCCAGTCACACCAGCACTCACTCACACATGCAGCTACTCACACCGGTACTTGTACACCCTCTCACTCACTCATACAAACACTCACACTCTCACTCACTACCTCTGCAGTTAATCACATACCCTGTCGCTCACCCGTACAGCCATTTACACATGCACTCATTCACCGATACATCCACTCACACAGCCACTCACTTACCTATAGAGCACACTTTATCTTTTTTTGACTGTAAAAGGCAGTTCTGGCAAGAACCTTTTTATTGTTCTTTTTTTGTGAAACTGGGGTTTTTTCTAACAAAAAAACAACTGGGGAGAAACAATTGCAACAAGCAACATAAGAAGAGTGTAAAAACTGGGAAAATTAAAAAAATAACAAGAATGTTACTTTGCAGCTTCAAAGATGGCATCAACAGACTGTTCACCAGCTGTGATTGTAGTGCTGCAGTCAAGGCAATATGCGCCAACACGCTTTAACTCAGGTGCAGTTTGGAGACAATGCCTCCCTACTCCACTAGGCACTATCTCCCCAGAGACAGATGGTGCAGCCAAAGATGTAGAAGTGATTTATGCTGTGAATGTCTCGAAGAACCGGCTGCTGGGGAAAACCCGGGATCCCGCCTCGGATCACGTCCAGGACCATTCCTGAGGCTGTGTGAGTGCAATTATAAATTGACAAGGTCTCTCCCGCATTGAATCACTGGATTTACAAGATGAACTCACATTGAGCCAGACCGGGTAGCATCTATGCCACATGGTGGCTTTCAGCCAGTTGAAAGATTTCATTAAAGGAAACTTGAATTACATTATAAATCAAACAGAGACCCGAAGTGTCCGACTGCATAAAAGCCCTTTGATTTGAAGAGTAGGACTATCGTCTTCTGCACTCAGTCTGCCCAGATTCACTCAATGCTGCAATTAAGAGCCCACGACAGAGTCTGAGTCTTGAGGAGAACCCCAAAATAATCAGGGGCTCGAAACACGTTGACCCTCGTGCATGGGTTACTTTGATTTGGTGTTCCATGAGGAAATTGGTTAAACAGTGTTTTCCTTATCTTTGACAACACCTAGATTCTTTGTGTAACCCCATCTTCTTATCGCAGGCAGGACAGTAGACATCAGTCTAACAATAAGACAGTGTCTGCCTAGTGTCAAATTTTGAATTTAGGACTGGACAATTGCTTTAGGCTTGTACATATTGTTTTGTTGTATCACTAATTCATTTAAGTATCTTTGTGAATTAATTTCTTCACAAAGGTATTCTGTTATATGTATTTATGTGGATTATGTGTTGAAATGTGATTTGGTACACATCATGTAATTCAATTTATTACCCTTTCTCAGGCATGTACAATTAATTACAAATGTCTTTTTGAAAAAAGTTAAACTAAGCTGATAAAGCTAGTGAACTTTAGAATTGTTGGTCTAATGTTCCTTTAGTCTTAGATATAACAGTCTTCCTGGACCCAGTGTTTATTTTCTATCCCTACTCCACTAGGCACTATCTCCCCAGAGACAGATGGTTCAGCCAAAGCTGTAGAAGGCCACTCTCCCTCTCTTTCCTTCCAAGCCCTCTTCAAGCTGTTGCAATGGTGTGTTTTCAAATGGTTTGACATATAAGTTGTACCATAGGAATAATATCTGCTGGTTCCTCTTGAGACCGTATTCGACTCGCCAGACGGAATCGTAAGAAATTCCCAAGCAATACTTTGCCTTTCAGTTGCAAGCCCCTCATCTCCAGAGTCTTGTTGTTCTATCTCCTGCTCCTCTGGCTGCTGTGACAGTGACACCTCCTCTTCTCACTACCTCCTGTCGCCATCTAGTTAAAACAATAATTACAGTATGTGTATGTATGTAGTTTACACTTAAAAACAAGCCGTCTTCGCAACTTTTCTGTGAAACCGGAACATATACGTATCGCAATAATTTGCAATGAATTTGTGATGATTTAAAAAATTTGAAAAAGCCCCACAGTTATTAATCCACTGAACCAAATGACAAGGAGTGACACAGAGAAATACATAAATGAGTGGTCATTTATGCAGGTGTAGTGTATAATATGTAGTAGAGATTTGCATAAAGACAAAATAGTAAGTAATTTCCCAGTACAAAGTAATGCAGATGAGTAAACAATTTCCTGAAATTAGTCTACTCTTCTAAACAAAATTAGATTTCATTCAGATCCTCATGTTCATTTTACATAAATTAAATCTCTACATGAAACATGTGCAAATATAAACGTAGCACTTGCCCCAGATAAAACTCCACTTGAGAAAAACGAAAAATAAATCTAAATACTTCGGTAGGGTGAAAAAAATATATATTCCCTCTAAAAATCAATATTCATAAAATACCTGAAATCCTTACACGTGTTAATGCATCATAAATACATTGGAATAAAATCTGAACAAAAATGGTAAAACCTTTGAGATCCACTGAAAAAAACAAAGGTTACAAGAACGATATAGGTAGGAATTCAAAGTCAAAAACTTTAGATATTCGCTGAATGTTAAGGGCCTGAACCGCCCAGTTAAAAGGAAGAACATCCTGGACTATATCCATAAACAGAAGGCAGATATTATTCTTCTACAAGAACCAAACTAGCGGAATCTTTCCATTACAGTCACTATACCGACATAGCCTACTCGCCGGCAGTTGGTAAAAATAAAACGGGGTACTCATGCTGGTTGTCAGAACGACCATGCACTCTTACCTTGTTTTGTGCATAGTTGAATTTCACAGAGATGCTATAAACCAACTTTCCTGTCCCCTATCTAATAACCAGTGTTTAATATGGCCCACTAGAGATATGTAATAGGGATTAGGGAGGAGGGCCGGATATTGGATGTAAGGTGGGCTCCTGTTGTCGACCTTCGAGGCAACAAGAGAGGATTACTAAGTACGAAGTATTAAGCGTTAAGCAAT
Source organism: Lissotriton vulgaris (assembly GCF_964263255.1). Lineage (NCBI taxonomy): Eukaryota > Metazoa > Chordata > Amphibia > Caudata > Salamandridae > Lissotriton > Lissotriton vulgaris. Next base: position 888,480,547 of record NC_141691.1, read on the forward strand.
AAGTTCTTCCTGTTACTCTACTTCACTATACTCCTTAACCAAGACTCCTACCTGCGATCTTGAGCTGGTAAGAATAACATCCAAGTATTTCTTGTGAGGGTTGACTGTTCAGTATGAAGGATCTTTGGAGATGAGTTGGTGTTATCAAAGAAGGGCTTTCTAAGTCTTCTTCTTCTAAAGAAAGAAAGTATACATATTTTATAACCTGAACAAATCCTTTCATTTCTTTTAAAAAATCTTCACTTTGTGGTTTTTTTCTTCACACTTACTTCGCGCAAGAAATCATTGTCCACACCTTCTTTTAGGAGCAAGAAAGGCCACTTTTATTTTAGGACAGGTGCATCATAAATTTCATAAACACATTCATTATTTATTTATTATTTACATACTTCAACTCTACAGTGAGCCTACGAAACCTAAATCCCAAAAACCCCTAACAAACTCCTGCCTACTACCCCTAGCCTACCCAACGCTACCCTTCAGGATGGCCAACCCGCTCCAGGCTGCCCACCCCCACTAACAAAAACCCGCCTCCTAAAGAACAAAGGCACCCATCCTAACAGTGGCAAACCTACCTAAACTAAACAGTGCCTAGAGCACCGCAAAATAAAAAACCCATAAATAAATAAAGCAAAAAGAAAAAAGAGGGAGGGTGGGTGGGGCAAAACAACCTCCCTTCACGCCTCCCGCCACGCAGTTCCTAACCGCCCGCCTAACTTCCCCTTTTAACCCCTCTGCTAATCAGCCCCCACCTGTTAATGATCCTCGCGCGAACCTGCCCAGGAAGAGACCGGCTCGCGCCTGGCTCTCCCTGGGTCCCCCCTCGCGCAAGAAATCATTGTCCACACCTTCTTTTAGGAGCAAGAAAGGCCACTTTTATTTTAGGACAGGTGCATCATAAATTTCATAAACACATTCATTATTTATTTATTATTTACATACTTCAACTCTACAGTGAGCCTACGAAACCTAAATCCCAAAAACCCCTAACAAACTCCTGCCTACTACCCCTAGCCTACCCAACGCTACCCTTCAGGATGGCCAACCCGCTCCAGGCTGCCCACCCCCACTAACAAAAACCCGCCACCCAGGAAAACCTTTAGCGTTTTCCTGCCCCACCTAAAGGAAAGGAAGGAGCACACCACAACTGTACCTGGAGAACCTTGCTAATCAAGTCCCTGAGTTCAAGGAGGTAAAAAGAAAGGCCCAAAGCTGAGAGATGCACACCGTCCTCACAAAATAAATGATGTTCAGAGACTTTTAAATGATAATGGTCCAAACTGTAGATCCCCCAATGTTGACAAAAAAGGCGCATTGTCCTGTTCACTTTCCTTCTAGCCTTTTCCATGGCAGAACGGTTCCGTGCCCCACGCCATTGCAAACGAGGCACAAACTCAGTCCATATAAGCATGGTGCTAACCCATGTGGTTCTGATGATTTCCAGGTCCTGCTTCATTAATTTTAACAAGGTAAACCCAGAGAGAGAAACCAAGTCATTCTCTCCCAAGTGTAGCACCAGGAGATCCGGAGGGCCCCCCAAACACTGTGAAACCAAAGCAGCCAAGGCGGGAAAAAGCCCACCCCAGCGCATTCCCCCTGTTCCATGCCATGAGACTTCATGTGTCATACTGTTCAGACCAAGTGATCTCCCACAGAGCTGGCTTGCAGCGGCTAAAGCTGCTCGTTTAATAAAAGAGTGCCCCAGTATCCACACCCTTCGTTTGCATCCGGCGACTGACGGCCAGGGACCTAGGAGAGAAAGAAAGGTTAGACAAGCCAAAATGCACTATTTCCTCACATACTTTTCACAGCACTTGGAACGCCAACGACCAATGCGTCGGATCTGGGACCAGTCCCACCCCAACCGAGCGGCCTCCGTCGCCGCACCAATTCGGAAAGAATGAGTACCAAATTGCACAGGATCCTTCCCCAAGCGCAACAAAACCTTGCGTAATACAGCCAACAATTGAGATGCAACTATGGGACTACCATCCGCATGACAAAATATGGACCCCTGGAGAAAATGCGGAGAGGACACAAACACTTCCCATTCCCCAACCGGGCAACATGCAGAGACACCACTTCTACCAAGGAACACCCACTTACCCCTCCCCATCTGGTCGGTTTTAGATGCCCGCAGCCACAGCCGCACTCTGTCACTTTCCAACACCACCTCATTGCTGGTCATACCTACCCTGCCCCGCAACCCCAGCAACTCTGATGCCCGAAATGCCCCAAAGAACAACCAAACAAAACACAAACGAAATTTGGCACACTCCAAAGCATCATAACAACACACCTCCAATTCCGGCAACAGCAACTGTAGCAACTCAAAAGTCACTGGCTGCCGGAGCTGCTGACCACCAGCCCGAAGCCTAGTCAAACCCTTCAACACTTTACGAACCAACACCCCCCCAACCGGATCCCTCCCCCACCAAAGCTGCCCATAAAAAGAAACCCCAGCCAATTTGCCAGAAATGGTAGTGGGCGATAAGCCTTTGTCCGCCAGATGTAAAACGAACTGCAAGACGCATTGTTCATCAGACCAACCCGCCCCAATCGGCCCCATGGAAACCTTACCAAACTGCAGAAACTCATTCCAGGCTTTCACATAACCTCGCCTGGTGGAGTCAGCCACTGAATTTTCTACCAAGTGGTGAACCCTCAATCCCCCAGGTCCCATACGTACTGTGGGATCGCTGTTGGTTCCAGGTCCGCCCCAGGAGCTAACTTGCGGAACTCGGACCACTGAAAGCGAGACAAAGAATCAGCGATGCAATTAGAAGTACCAGGAACATGCCGTGCTTTAAATACAATATTTAATTGCAGACACCGCAGCATGAATGCACGCAGGAGCCGCAAAACCCGCAAATTACGAGCCTTTTGATGATTGACAAGGTGCACGACTGCCAGATTGTCCACGTGAAACAAGACTGAGCGATTCTGAAACTCATCCCCCCATAGGTGCAGAGCAACCAGCAACGGGAAGAGCTCCAGAAACGCTATGCTGCGACCCTGATCCTTCCAGTGCGCCGGCCAGCCGGCCGCGCACCATCGACCGTCCCAAAATATTCCGAAGCCGTGAGCCCCTGACGCATCAGTGAACAACTGTACTTGCCATACCATGTCCTCATCCGCAAAAAACAAGGACACGCCATTAAACTCTTGTAGGAAACGAAGCCAGACGGTCAAATCGGCACGCACAGCGGTGGTAATGCGCACCCTATGATGGGGAAGGCGTGCTCCTGACATGGACAAGCCCAGACGTCTGCAGAAAGTCCTGCCCGCCCGAACAACCCGGCAAGCAAAATTGAGGTAACCCAACAACTTCTGAACAGTTTTCAAAGCAACTTTCCGCTCCCCCAACACCAGATGAATGAAAGCAGACATTTCCTTCACTTTGGCCACAGGCAATCTCGCCACCATAGACAGAGTATCAATTTCAATCCCCAAGAAAGTCAGGGACGTACAAGGACCCTCTGTCTTGTCCGGCGCCAATGGAACCCCCAATTCCTCCGCTAGAGCCTGAAAGATGTTCAAAGCCGACTGACACTGCCCAGATCGACCTTCCCCAATGAAAAGAAAATCATCAAGGTAATGACAGACCAATACATGGCCACTAACAAAAGTGAATCGCCACTGCAGGAAGGTACTGAAAGTTTCAAAAAGGGAGCATGACACTGAGCCGCCCATGGGCAACACCCGATCCACGTAGAAACTACCATCAAAATGCATTCCCAACAGACTGAAATCCCAAGGGTGAATGGGCAATAGCCGGAAAGCCGACTGCATGTCGCTCTTCGCCAGCAAAGCCCCAACACCAGCCGTGCGCACGAGCCGTAAGGCATCGTCCACCGAAGCATAATTGACAGTTGAGTCAGCTGGATCAATAAAGTCATTAATTGATGAACCCTCTGGCCAGGACAGGTGATGGATAAGACGAAACTCCCCTTCCGCCTTCTTAGGCACCACACCCAGGGGCGATACAATCAAGTCAGGCAGAGGACAATTCACAAAAGGACCAGCAATCCTACCAGCCGCAAGCTCAGCATCCAGCTTCTTCCGCACAACATGGGGACTCTCCTTCGCAGACTTCAAATTGTCCGACCACCTGCCCACCCTGGGTCCCTGATACCCAATCCTGAACCCAATTTTGAAACCCCAAGACAAAATCTTAGCGGCCTCAAAATCTGGATAATCCACCAGCCAGAGATCGAGAACTTCCTGCCTAATAGGAGTAGGGGCCCTTGTAAACAGACTGTTGTTGCTGCCCCCTACCCCCTGAACCTCGTCCCTGCTCACCCAATCGCTGGCCGGGAAAACACTGGGTGAGGGCATGCTTCCCTCCACACTGCGAACACTCGTGTTTGTACCTGCAAGCAGGTCTATTACAGGAACCCCTGTTAAAATGCCAGCATGTGCCGGAGGCGGCTGACTGACCTCTGCCCCAAACCCCCGCCCCAGACTGAGCGGGGCGAGCTGAAAAGGGCCGATAATAAACAGGCTGCCCGCTAGCTGTGTGAGTCGTAGCAGGGGGGTTTGCCGATGCCATCCATTGCAACCATAACTCGGAATCAACCTCACCCCACGAACGCTCAGGGAAAGCGCTCATGCGCGCCCTGAATTCGTCATCATAGGACAACCAAGCAAAGCCGCCAAAATAACTGTGAGCCTTGCGTATAACATCAGCATATTTAAACATGTCTATTGCTTTCTCAGGATGACGTTGACAATAAACGCTGGCATAAATAAGAAATGCCGAAGTCCAGTTCTCTATGGACTTCGGAACACGAGGCCTCCGAGCCAATTCTAATTCCTCCTCCTTTGACCCTTCTTTTGCCTGAACATCCCTATGTAGAAGCCGAAAAACATCCACAAATGCCCCAGACCATATCAAATTCTTCGTTTTTTCAGATAAATGAGACCCCAAAGGCATTCCCACCCCAGAGTAAGGCAACTTTTTCGGTAGGATACTATCCTCCGTGACACGTGTGGCATCCACCCCGCCCACCCCCGCTGTAGAAACTTCATTTGCAACTTGCACATTAGAAACATTCGAAAGTACAGGCCGCTCAAGCCTCGGTGCCAGAGCGACTCGCTCAACCACAACCCCATCACCCGTACCAATAGATCTTGTACTTTTAACAGGGAGACTCTCCCTAGGTTGCCACACAGACCACCACCCATCCTTACCTCTCGGTAACTGCTCCGACTGCTGTGCGGCAGCCCCACGATCCCTCTGAGAAGGTCCAGACCACACTGCCCCTCGTACACCTGCATGGTCCGCTCGAGACTCCTGCAAAACACGAGAAACAGTGGGTTGCCCCAACCCACCCCCCTGGGCCCGTGCTGCCAAAAGCCCAACATCCTTGTCTCTCAACTCCCCTTCTTCCAACTCATCATCATGAAAACTCCCACCGAAAGCTTCATCAGAAAATTCAACTTGAGCACTACCACTGGGCATAGCCCCATCACCAATACCCCCATCATAAAATTGCCAGTCGATGTTTTGAAAGCTATGTGCACTGAAAGCTGTAGAAGAGCCGTCCGCTCCAGACAGCCCCCCTGTAAGCCCACCACTGGAAACAGCCGTGTGGACAGCTCCCGGGCCCGTAGAGACAGCCAACAGCCGCCCAGCCGATGGCGCAGATTGAAAACTGCGGCCGCTCGAGCCAGACAAAGAAACAGCCCCAGAAACATTGCCCCCCAACGCAGAACCGCAATCACCCCCCGACGCCAGAGCAGTGACACCCACCGACCCAGCCTCAGGGCCACCCAAAAGCCCACCTGGACGACCCCTGGGGACCGGGAACAGTGACTGACCAGTAGCCGAGGGCGCTCCCTTGCGCAGCAAACCCTTGCCACCCGGGGTCAGGGAATTGTGGTGGGGGGGCCGGGAACCGGGAGCACCAGTTGAAGCAGCCTTGGCCGGGGGGGGCAGCAGGGTATGTGCAGCACCCACCATAACCACAGCAGGGGCCGGGGGCAGGGCCTCAGGGAGGGGGGGCGACGTCAGCGTGGCACAGGGGTGCCTGGCATCGGCGTCAACCGTGGGAGGAGTGCCAACATTAGGGAGGGGGGCAGGAACAGGCCCCGGCAATGCAGGGGAGAGCAGATAACACTGCCCGTTAAGCCATAAATATGGGGAGACCCCATCTGCCAAAGGCGGCACCGAGGGGGAAGAGGCAGGGGGCACTGCAGCAGGTAGAGGGGCGTGCAAGCGCCCATGCTGCTCGAAGCTTCGCCCACGCTTGGGCCTGGGGCCCCCTTGCAACTTCCCAGACTTCCCAGGCGCCAAACCGCCTGTGCGCGGAGCCGGCCGACCCATGGAACGCCCCCGCCTCCCCCCGGGCGCCCCACGAGCACCAGCATCGAAAAACGGTAATGCACATACCTGCTGGAGGGCGCCCGGGTCACACGGCGGGGGTACTGCTTCCACGGCGGGCAAAAGAAGCCCAGGCCCGTCTGCCGGCATGGCCGCCTCGCCGTCTTCCTCGTCCTCTGGGCCCGGCGATAGACACGCCTCCACAGCCCTGGCGACGCCCTCTGAAGCCTTGCGAGGGGGGCGGGCCATGCCGACCCAAGCTTCCGCCGGGACACCCGGCATCAACAAGTCCTCGCGCCCGGCCGCACAAAGGATTTGGACAGCCCTCCTGACCTCCGCAGCTTCCTCCATAACTAAGGACAAAGGTGGGGACACGAGCGCAAAACAACCTCCCTTCACGCCTCCCGCCACGCAGTTCCTAACCGCCCGCCTAACTTCCCCTTTTAACCCCTCTGCTAATCAGCCCCCACCTGTTAATGATCCTCGCGCGAACCTGCCCAGGAAGAGACCGGCTCGCGCCTGGCTCTCCCTGGGTCCCCCCTTCTTTTTGCCCCTTGAAGAATACTCCAGTTCTGAAACGGAAATGAAATAAAAAGGCAAACAAACCTAATTGCACAACATCAAATGACATTTTGGTTATACATAAAAGTTTTCTCTTATACTACTCATGTAGCAATTCTCTTGTCCTTGTTAATAAGTGCTAAAATGTGCTTTTTCTATGTTACAAAAAACTGTTCAAAATTTGTCTTGAATTATCCTCTAAATGTTATCACAAAATGTTGCTGTCTTGGGGGCGTGGCTTTGGCGCGAGGCGGAATGGCTGCCTCTTGAGGGAGCTGCGCTAGCCAGATTCCCAATCCGGCAATTACCATCCGACAAAATCACCTGTGTATCACCAGGACAGCATGAGGCTGTAACAGGGACTGAAGCGCAAAAGTGGGGAAGGTTACGTTCCTGTGACCGCCATTAAATTGCCCTAAGGCGACTGTGTTCATGCTGCTGGGAAGAAAATGGCTCCTAGCTGAGGATTGTTTGCCGAGAGACTTTGCTGCAGTGGATATTTGCTACTGTTGAGCCCCTGGAATATTGAGATTGAAGTGGAGGACCGGCCACAGGGAAAACCAACGTGCAGTGACTGGTCTGGGCATCGGGGAATTTTACCATGCCCGCCGCTGCCGCGGTGGAGACTGAAGGCGGGGCGGACCGGAGAGCCTGGGGCCGCAGAGGAGTGGAGCGCCAGCCCGACCTGGGGGCGCTGGGTGGTTCCGCTGAATAAGTGAGCTGGCGCTGGAGGCGGTGCAGGGACCCGGGTGCACCGGAACAACTGCTGCCACAGGAATAAAGGAGCTGCGGTTTGTGGGCGCTGTCGCAGCTTGACTGCGCACGGACCTGGGCCATTGGCTACGGGGGGCGGACGTGTCCCGAAGTACAGGAGCGGCAGAAGGCCTCAGGGCGGGGCTGGCCGGGACGTAGCAGACGGGCATGTCAAGGAGCCTCGTGCTGCTGGTGGCAGTAATGTTACAGTAAGTGGGGTGAGAGCATGTTCTGGGCCTGGTGTAGGCTAGGCGGTGCGGCCCTAACTGTATACCCCAGGATTCATTTGTGGTGGTGCCTGGTGGGGTTGGAGCTGCCTGGCCCTGCTGGGTGCATGAGTGCGACACTCCTGTTGTGGCCACTGGGGGACGCAGACCTGGTACTTTGCAGTGGGGGGTGACAGCCGGCGCGGTCTGGTGCACCAACTGGCTTGATTTCTTGGGCTGGTGAGCACGGGGCACCGCGGGGGGGGGGGAAACACCTGTTACAACGCAACTTTTACAATGCACTACCATTACATCGCAACTTTTACAACGCAGGATCCATTAAAATGCATGCCTTTACAACGCATGACATTACATAGCAGATGCTATTACAACGCATGCCATTACAACGTAAGTATAGGTAAGTATATAATTTTATTTTATATTTTATTTAACATTATTTAATTAATTTAATTAATATTGAAATTAAATAAATATATTAATTTATGTATTTAAAAAAAAAAATTAAATATATTAATTTAAGTAATTTTAAAAAATAAGTATGAGTATTGGAGTATATGTTTTGGGGTACTGAGGTATATGTTTTGGGGTGTTTGGGTATTTTTAGGGTTCAGGGCTGGGTTTGGGTTATGGGGTACAGGGGTATTTTTAGAGTTCAGGGCTAGGTTTGGGTTTTGGGGCACAGGGGTATTTTTAGGGTTCAGGGCTAGGTTTGGGTTTTGGGGTACAGGGGTATTTTTAGGGTTCAGGGCAAGGTTTGTGTTATGGGGTAAAGGGGTATTTTTAGGGTTCAGGGCTAGATTTGTGTTATGGGGTAGAGGGGTATTTTTATGGTTCAGGGCTAGGTTTAGGTTATGGGGTACAGGGGTATTTTTAGGGTTCAGGGCTAGGTTTGGGTTAGGGGATACAGGGGTATTTTTAGGGTTCAGGGCTAGGTTTGGGTTTTGGGGTACAGGGGTATTTTTAGGGTTCAGGGCTAGGTTTGGGTTTTGGGGTACAGGGGTATTTTTAGGGTTCAGGGCTAGGTTTGGGTTATGGGGTACAGGGGTATTTTTAGGGTTCAGGGCTAGGTTTGGGTTTTGGGGTACAGGGGTATTTTTAGGGTTCAGGGCTAGGTTTCGGTTATGGGGTACAGGGGTATTTCTAGGGTTCAGGGCTAGGTTTGGGTTATGGGGTACAGGGGTATTTTTAGGGTTCAGTTTTAAAAAAAAGACTTTAAATAAATTATATTAATTAAATTAAATTAATTAAATCAAATTAATTAAATTAAATTAATTAAATTAATTAAAAAAATTAAAAAGATATACTTACCTATACTTACGTTGTAATGGCATGCGTTGTAATAGCATCTGCTATGTAATGTCGTGCGTTGTAAAGGCATGCATTGTAATGAATCCTGCGTTGTAAAAATCGCGTTGTAATGGTATGCGATGAAAAATTATGCGTTGTAACGCCATACATCCACCGCGGGGGGCTCCCGCACTGCTGAGGGGAAGGTTGCTGCATCGCTTTGTGTGCGCTGCGAGTGGCTAGGCGCCCAGTAAGTCTCCTGTTGGCTCATCTGCTGGTCCTGGTCAGGAGGAGTATATCTGACGAGTGAGCGGCTGTGCACCAATCAATCGTTGGGCTCTGTGGCGGTGGCTGCTGGTCTGTGTGGACCCCACGGCTGCCAGTTGGACACGCTTCGAGCGGTGGAGCCACTTCGAATCTGCATGGGCACGCGTGAGGCCTGGTACATTGTAGACAACAGCTTGTGAATCTTGCCACTGGTGGTCCTCACTGGTTTGTGTCAGCTGTACGGCTGCTGAGGTGGGTGCTACTTGTGGACTTTGGGGTGGGAGGCACCACTGAGGCTGGGCGTGAATACAGTGGTGTGACTGAATACTGTGTAACCCTCTGCTGACATCCGCACCACTATGGGAAAGACTAACCCTAAGCAATCCAATCTGCAGTTTGAGAATGAGATCAGGCTGGATCGCAGGGTGTCTCAGCGATGGCGCAGGACATGGAAGACGACACCAGAACCATCCTGTTGGAGTTGTGAGCTGGCATGAATTTGATTGATAGTAAAATAGATGCACTGGCAACCGGACTGGATGTCGTAAGGAAGAAGGTGGATAAACACGAGCACAGGTTAGACGTCCTGGAAAATAGATTATCTGACACACAGGATTCACAGGCTGAATCGCGGACCCAAATATTTCAGTCGGAGAAGGTATTGGAGATTATACGTGCAAAGAATGAGGATTTGGAAGCGCGTTCTAGGCGCAACAACCTTCGCATTCTTGGCCTGCCAGAGTCCACCGCTATTTCCAAGATGGAGACATTCATAGACGGGATGCTGCTGGATTTGCTTGGCTCGGTGCTGTCCCCAGTGATGATAGTGGAAAGGGCGCACCATTCATTGTGTCCCAGGTCACAGCCGGGCGTGCCAACTCGCCTGATCATTGCACGCCTTCTGAACTATCTAAGCCGACAGAGACGCTATCCTGCGCGAGGCCAGGGCTAAGGCCCCTGTTACCTATAAGGGTGACACGCTATCCTTTTTGTCCGGACTACACCCCAGGGGTGCAGGCAGCCAGGTGGGAGTTTGTGCCAGTGAAGAAGTTGTTGCAGGCTGCATCTGTGCCCTATGCTATGCTCTACCCGGTTAAGTTGAAAATATCGCATGAGGGGCATGCGCACTTCTTTACGGACTCAAAGTTGGCCCTGAAATTCACGAAACACATCCGCAAGTCGGGACCACGGCGGGGTGGAACGGAGGGTGCAGCTGTGACATCGGGTTTGGAGGAAGCGGACTGATCTTGGAGATACTGTTCTTGAACTGATGGATAAGTTGGGGCCTTTGTCTCTCTATGTGTTGGTAGTATTCATGTTTGAATGTTGATCTGATGATATATGCTGGGCGGGTAGTGTGCGGAAGTAGCTTTCCTAAATATGTGTTTATAAGTGTTCTATGGTTACAGTCACCTAACCTTGATCAGTGTGTACAGCACTGGTCGTGTTTTTTGTTCATGTGCATGGGTGGTTCACATTGTCCCAATCTGGCGACCACACTTTTGTGTGTGTATTCGTAGCTGATCCTCTCCCCTAGTGGGTATTCCCCAACTGTTGTGTTATATGGGTGATGGGGGTGATGTGTGGGTGGGGGGCAGGTTAAGGTCTCAACCTAATTGGGAGGTTGGAGTGGGTGGAGGGAGGAGTGTGGTTAGGGTGGGGTGTGTGTTGTGTTTTTTATTTTTTTCTCATGTACCTGACGTGTTGGAGTTGGTTGGAACAAGGGTGTTGCATTATGCTGGCTTAACTGGATATGAGGTAGCCGGCTCCCCCCCATTGCCACCTGTGTCAATATTGCGCTTGATGTGTGGTATTCGGAGGTGTGATGGGTGATAGATTCCGAATGTTGACCTGGAATGATAGAGGCCTCAACTCACCTGAAAAAGTCAGACAAGTGAAGGCCTACCTGAATAGGCACATGATATACATAGCCCTGTTACAGGAGACACATTTGACAAAACATACTGAATGGGGCATTGCGGGGAGATGGGCGGGCTTGAAGTTGGCAGCTTCACTCTCGTCGTATGCGAGGGGAACGATGATATTAGTTAAAAGAGGAGTTGCCTTTCAGCCAGCACGTTTGTATGCGGATGATGAGGGTAGATGTGCGATGGTGCATGGTAAGTTGGGGGACCATTGGTTACTATTATCAATGTCTATGGACCCATTATGGATGACCCTGTGTGCCTCTCTCTAATGTATGGTGCATTGAGAGCTTGGCCGGAGGCCACTGTATTGTGGGGCGGGGGATTTGAATACCTACTTAAACCCTGATCTGGATAAGTCTAACCCAATGTCTCACCGAACTCCCAAAGTGGTTAGAAGTGTCTTGTGTGCCATGGAGGAATTTGAGTTGCGTGATGTGTGGAGAGTAAGGAATCCCCTGGCTAAGGAGGGGACGCATGCGAAGCCCTCACATGGCAGCTGGTCGCGGTTAGATTACTGGCTGTTGGAAGGGGAGACTATGGACTGGGTGCAGGAGGCTATGGACTGGGTGCGGGAGGTGGCGAATCTGCTACGCACATTATCGGATCATAATCCCGTGCAGCTAGACCTGGAAATCCCGACAGCTCAGCGCCGCCCTTGCACATGGCGACTGCGATCTGAGGCTCTGCTTGACCCAATATATGAGAACACAGTAAGTGAAGCTATTGGACAATATTTAGTAATCAACAAGGGCACAGTGGACAATGCCTCGACGCTTTGGGCGGCATTTAAGGTCACAATCAGGGGGGGGTGCATCGGCCCTGCAGCAGGCTCCTTAAGGACATAAGGACGCAGCTACAAAACACTGAGGATGCCCTGCGAGAGCTGGAGCGTAGTTAATCCATGACTCTGGCCCACATCCATGAGTTGATTAAAGAATATGATAAATTAGCTGACACTGAGGATGCCCTGCGAGAGCTGGAGCGTAGTTAATCCATGACTCTGGCCCACATCCATGAGTTGATTAAAGAATATGATAAATTAGCTGACACAGAAATAAAGTACCTATCGCATAGACACACAGCCCGTCATTATGGCGAGGGAGGGAGGCCGGGGCGCAGGCTGGCGAATAAGATCAAAGAGCGCATGGAGCATTTGTATATTGACATGATAACGGATGCACATGGGGGAACATTATTACTCACTTGCTATAACAGAGCAGTTTAGGCGTTTCTATGCGGATCTCTACACCTCCAAGGGAGGAGCGTCAGAGGTCGAGATGGAGGACTATTTGGAGGATATGGCTTACCCCTGGCTGTCGGATGTACACAGGGAATATCTATGTGTGCCCGTAGACGAGCAGGATGTTAGGATGGCGATTTCAGCGTTCTCTAATGACAAGGCACCGGGGCCGGATGGCCTTACGGTGGAATTTTATAAGATGTACGCAGACCTCCTTGACCCCTACTTATTAGAGATGTATGCTGTGGCGCACAAGACCGGGAAATTACCACCGACTTTACGTCAAGCGTTGATAATAACTCTGCTCAAAAAGGATAAGCCGCCAGACAGGTGTGACTCCTATTGCCCTCTGTCCCTGATCAATGTAGATGCGAAGATATTGGCCAAAATCTTAGTGACTAGGTTGCAACCCCTGATGTCGTGCCTGGTGTTGCCTGATCAGTCAGGCTTTATTCCTGAGAGGTCCACGTCCCATAACCTCCGGACTGTTTTTTCCATGTTCCACATACTTGAACCGAGCATGTCAGCTGCGGCTGTCCTGCTGGATGCTGCAAAAGCTTTTGATTCAGTGGAGTGGAAATATATGCACTTTGTTCTGCAGCGGATGGGATTCCCACCCTTATTTTTGCAATGGATAGCCGTGCTTTATGTGGATCCGACTGCCAGGGTGTGGGTAGGCTGACTTCAGAACCCCTTAACATAGAGAGGAGTATGCACCAGGGTGGTCCGCTATCTCCACTGCTCTTTGCGATCGTATTGGAGCCATTGGCATGTGTTATCCGTCAGACACACAGGGAGACGGTGCTAAACTTTAACTATAGTGCGGTAGCTATTTCATTATACACGGACAACATGGTGCTGTTTGTTCGTGATCCTTCTTGATATCTGGCGCAACTGCTCTAGGAGTATGTTCGATTTGGCCGCCTGTCGGGCCTCTGTGTCAATTGAGACAAATCCATTAGAACTCCGCTAACGGAGTCCACTGTGCAGCCTGACATGGACTTCCCGCTGGTATGGTCTACAGACCCGGTTAAATATCTTCGAGTGTGGATTCACAGAGATCCAAACATAGTGATGCGGGAAAATTATGAGAAAGCATACACTAGACTGGAACAGCAGGTAGACGTGTGGGTTTCACTCCCACTGTCGTTGGCGGATCACATTGCCTTAATTAAAATGGAGGTTTTGCCACGGTTTTTGTACCTGTTTATTAACATCCCGGTGGTACTAACAATGGAATTCTTTCAGAATGTTCGACGGGCCTTGCTACGGCTGGTTTGGGGCAGCAAATATGCTCATGTGAAATGGTCGGTGCTTACAAGTGGGTATAATCGGGGAGGCTTTTTGGCGCTGGATTTTTATGTTTACTATCTAATTGCACAGGCCCAAAACGTATACTACTGGATGAGAACACATGCGTATACGCCACACGTTGCGGTGGAGGAAGGGAATGCCTCTCCAGTTTCACTGCACAACATGGTTACTCATCGAGCATACGGAAACCCCGAGAACCAAAATCAGTGCAGTGGATGCGACCATAGTGACCTGGCAGGCGATCGGAAGAGTGGCGCAAAAACTGCTGATATATGCGCCAGCCATGCACATAGAACACCACGCGCCGATGTCAGTAACCCATGAGGCGCCGGTAATGCGTCTACTTCGGGAGGTGGGCTTTCAACGGATGCAAGACATATATCCGGATGGGACTTTTGTCACACCGGACTCCCTTAATTATATAAGCAATCAGTCATTATTGTTCAGGTTTGCATTGCACAGACTACGGCATGCGACCAAGGTGCACTGTGCTACTTACCCTCTGGAACCTCCCACATTGTTATCTCTGCAGTTTGCTCTCACCACACCTACTAACAAAAAAATTGGTCTCCAGATTATATAAGTTTATTAAGGACAAATGTGAACATGGACCGGACATAAGTTGGGAGTGGTGGAATACCTGTCTACCTGAGCCAATTTTGGAGAAATACTGGAAGTATGTGAGTGAATTGACAGGGACGCTTAGTATGAATGGGAATTTACGCATCATACACTTTAAATATATACACCAAGTGTATTACACCCCAGCTCGGTTGCATAATTTTGGCCTGCGTGACTCTGATTCCTGTGTGCGGTGCGGGCAGGGGATGCAGACTTTTTGCATTTAGCGTGGGGATGCAGAAAGGTGTATGAGTTTTGGGAAGCGGTGGTGAGTAATTTAAAGACTAAGTTGGCTATGGAGCTCCAGGGCACTCCACTGGTTTGCCTGCTTAGCTGTGTGCAACACGTAAAAGGAGTGAATGGGAGATTTGTAAGACTGGCGCTGCTGATGGCTGCGCGGAGAGTGGCGGTGACATGGAGGGGTAGGTATAGGCCGAGAGCAGAACGTTGGTTGAAGGACCTGGTGTATTGTAAAGAAAATTTAGAAACGTATGCGGAGGGATTGCCAACGAGTTCGCGACCAAGAGACATTTGGGAACTATTACATCTGTTTCTCTTGAATAGAGTGGCTGACGCTGAGTAGGGGGATGTACGTTGAGAACTGAGAAGATGGGACTGGGGGACCGGGGAGGACGATATAATGATTAGGTAATGCTGCATTCTTCCAACTCGACTGGGTGGTTTCTGATCAGAATGTAGGTGAGGATGTATTTTTCTTTTTTTCTTTTTATTGTGTTAAATCTCAGTTAGGTATCATATGTCTGTTTGTTGGATACACAGGGACATTGCTGTAGCCGTGTTTTATTATTTTTTTTATTTACAGTATTGTCATATTCTTTTTGTGTTCGGTGTTGTAGGGGATGTACTGTAATGTCACTTGATTGCTTTATTGGAAAAATAAATAAAACACAAACAAAAACAAAAAAATGTTGTTGTCTTACGATGGGCGCCAAGTAGAGAATGTTATACTTATCTCTCTTTTTGTTCCTTTATTGCTGGTGGTGTCTCTACAAAGAATCCAAGAAGCCTCCTGAAGTCGTGCAGATGTAAGATAGTGAAACCGAATGCCCGCAGATCCTTTGCGTCGGTTTCCAGGTAAGGAGGAGTCATGAATCACAGGTCCTTCCATGAAACGAGAGGAAGGCTAAGTGCCTTCTAGAAGGTGGGTATAGCATTAAATAGGAATGCCATACCCAAGATGGTCGCCACGCTCATTCACGTTCAACGTGAAAGTAGCGTGTGACGAGGCGGGAGTCTTTCCCGGTGGCAAAGTTGCCAGGCCGATGAGTTGTCTCTGTTACTGGATACGCACTTCTTCGAAACAAAATTCTTGTAAATTCAACAGGGTGCCCGTACGTTTCTGCCTACAGCCTGGTGATTTTGTTGAGAGTCAAGTTTGCAAATGTTGCTTTATTGGCAACAATGTTTTCAACAGTTCAGCATTCTACATGTAAAAACACACAATCATCTGCAAGCATGTTTACTCACGTTTTATCTTAACAGACAAAAACATATATCAAACTACATTACAATCAACCCCACATGTCGTGGTGCAGCTGCCCGGGAAAAGGGGGGGGGTTTCCATGATAATAACTTGCTTTGTGCAGGGGAAACTCTGTAATTTGCAGGTTAGTTACCTTAGTCAGGCTACTCATGACACTAGTAAAAAAGAAAGCTAGAACAATGATAAATTTATCCTCTACTGATACTCACAGCAGATGGGGGATTTCAAAACTGAAAATACAGAACTCTACACTATATATAGCAAATATGTAAACACCCACAAATTATGACCCAGAGTTCAGGGAAGACCTAACAAATCAATTCAGATCTATCCCGGACTCTGAAACCCTAATTATTGAAGTGGATTTCAACCGACCTCTTGACCCTAATTTGAATAGAAAGTGTATGTGTCAATGCAGACCAAAAAAGTCCCATAAGGCTCTGAAAGTCCTAATGTAGCAAATTCAACATTATAGATACGTGGAGACTACAAACTCCAACAGAGAGAGTCTACACTTTCTACTCCTGCCCGCACAACTGATACTAACATATTGACTACTTTCTGATCTCAGGCAAGGCAACCAGCAGAATAGACCAAACTACTATAGAACCCAGAGTTATTTCTGACAACTCCTGTATCACTTTGTCCATTACGGACTCAACCCCTCTTCTTAAAGAACTCTTATGTAGATTTAACAATGACGTCCTCAATCACCGCAAACTAAGACAATAATTGAGTAAGTGATTAAAAATTTCTTAATAGAAAACAAAGTAAATGACACCTCACACCTAACTAGATGGGATGCCCTGAAATCCACCATCAGAGGAGTAATAATCAAAATCAAGTCAAATATGAATAAAGAAGCTAACGCTATGCTAATAAGCTTGAAAAAGGATATAGCTATTCTGGAGAACCTACATATACTTAATAACGACCCACAGATTTTAAACAAAATACTAAACAAGAAATACGAGTATAATAAAATTGTCAGCACTAAAGCAGGGTTTGGATAAATAAACAGAAAAGCTCACAATTCCAACAAAGCGGAGCAATTGTTAGCCTCATACCTCAAATTCAAAATACAAAAAAATGCCTTTAATCCCATTAAAGATGAAAGCGGTATACAAACCAATCCACACAAAATTGCAGACACATTCAAAAAATTCTATCAAAAACGTAACAAAAGCTAATGCTAATACACAACAGATAAATAACAAAAAAATCCTATAAGAAATATCACTCACAACTCTAACTGATCAAGAAATGAACTTGTTTAATGGGCCAATCACTTTACAAGAAATTGAGAACGCAATTTAGAGAATCAAATCAGGGAAGGCCCCAAGACTAGACAGATTTAACGCCTCTTTCTTTAAAACATTCGCAGATACACTAAGACAAGCAGTTTGCCTCCACTGGACATGTGTCAGGCACCACGGTCGAGGCTGTCATAACGGTACTTCCTAAGGAGGGTAAACACCCCCTTCTCACCAAAAGCTATAGACCCATCTCCCTAATAAATATCGACTGTAAACTATATGCAGTGATACTAGCTAAACGAATAGAGAAACATATTTCTAAACGTATCCACCCATCCCGAGTAGTATTTCTAAAACACAGATTATCAAGCGACGACACAGGGACCTTCTGCCATGCAATTGAAAAAGCAAGATTATCCAACACGCCAATAGTGGCCATCACTCTCAATGCTGAAAAAGCGTTTGATACAGTAGACTGGGTTTTCCTATGTATGACACAAGAAAAGTTCAACTTGGCTAGTTCTCTGATAGACATGATCAGGGCGCTGTACAAGGAGTCATCAGCAAGTGTAAGAGCAGGAGGAGCAATCTCATCTAGCTTCTCACTTAAACAGTGAACGAAGCAGGGGAGTCCTCTTTCACCTTCACTTTTTTTACTTGTAATAGATCTGTTTTGCAACACTTAAGAGAAAAAAATTATATAGCAGGTCTAACCTTCGGGGGCATGGTGATCAAAATAGCTGCTTACGCAGATGATGTCCAAGTTATCTCAGAGAGGGCAGAGGTAGCTATTCCTACACGTATGAAGTTGATACAGGCGTTTTGAGAGGTCTCAGAGTTCACACTGATCAAAGACAAAATGGAAATTGAGCTGCATAACAATCAAGGTAATAAGGAAATAATAGGGGAATCAGGCCAGACGTGGCAAATAGGCAGAATGGAATACTTGGCTCTGGAGATTACTAATAACCTCATCACGACTCTAGAAGTAAATGAGAAAATATTAAGGAAAAGAATCCCTGACTACTGAATGGATGGTCACCAAAATTTGTATCCTGTTGGGGCAGATTAGAAACAATTAAAATGATGATTACTTCCCTTCATAACTATCTAGTCAGCATGCTCCTGATGAGTCTTTCTGAAACCTTCCTTCCGAAGATAGACAAGACAGTCAACAATTTTCTATGGCAGGGGAAGAAACCAAGAATTTATTTAATTAAACTGAAACAAACTAAAGACAAAGGAGGGGTGAGTCTCCCAAACATTAACCCCTTCGCTGCGGCCACGATTTTACCGCTGTGCGGTAAACAAAAGAACAGGGTGGGCTGTGACGAACCCCAGCCGTCATCAGCACACGCCCACCACGGGCGTGACGGCTGGGGTTCGTCACCAGCATGGCAGGGGTTAAAGCATACCAAACTGCGTTCCTATGTAAACAGGGGGTGGCCTGGTTCATCGTAAACCCTGAATACCAACCTCTGTGGCTAGAAGTGGGAAAAAATCTAAATAAGTGTATTCCTCTACCTGCATTCATGACAATGAATATCTACTTTCTCCCCCAGTCAAAAGGCATCATACAAAACACAAAGCAGGCTCTCTTCCAATTAGATAAACGCTCAAGCATCAAATTTAAGACCTCCAACTTGACAACAGTATGGTACAACCCCAGTATAGAAGGCCAGATACTGTATTGGCAGGACTGGTCAAAAAAGGGAATTAACTTTATAAAGGACCTGTACGAAAACACCTTTCCAAAACCCTTCTCCATGTTAAAGATGGAAAATTAATTGATTACAATAGATCTATACAAATTCTTGTAATTCAAGGTACAGATTGCCAAACTACCCATAAAGTTGACACTTCCCTCACTTCCTTCCAAGTTAGCCCAGTGTGATACTCTTGGACATATGGTATCCAAAATATACAAAATACTCCTACCAGAACCCCGTAAGAAATTGAGAGGAAATGGGAAAAGGAAATCAACTCTAGCACAACCAAACTTGACTGGGAGCAAATATACAAGACACCCTTCTGAAACTAAGTCTGAAACTATACTCTCCCAAACCAAGTTTGTGGTTTTCATTTGAGCCTACTGGACACCAAGCAGACTGCACAAGATTAACCTTATTTAATCGCCCATTTGTTGGAACTGCAACGATCAGGTAGGCGACCTCGTGCACATGCAATGTCATTGCCCTTACTCCAAACAATCTGGGATAAGATCCTTGACTGTATCAGAGATACCTTTCACATCACCCCAAATAGAGAGTTCTCTTACATAATCCTAGGACCCCTGGACCACTTACTAAAAAATGATCATGATCATGATCTGATAGACCTAATGCTAACTCTGGCGTGCAAAGTCATTTTATATCACTGGAAGAATTACAAAGGCATTTTATACAAGATATGCCAGGAGTGGTTAGCCTTTCTTAGAGGCACACACAACTTGACTCTACAGCTCACCCCATGGTGCTCCCCCCACACTAAACTTTGGAACACCCTAGACGCTTCCAACCTTGTTTTCAAACCCCCATGAAGTAGAGGTGAAAGGCCCTAGGTTCAACGCCCCCTCTATTCCCAGGGGAGCACATGAAACCATGTCAGAATTACATATTAAAACACCCCATTGATGATAACTGATCACTATGATGTTCCAATGGCTGCTCCCTCTTCTTTTTGGTTTCCCTGTTGTTTCAAATTTTATTTAAATTCTTTTCAGTAGAACAACTGCAAAACTCCCACAAGAGGTTAATGACAAGGCTACTAAATATCATACCAGGTAATAGCTAAGCCTAAAGGATGATATGATGTTTAGCTGTTAGCCAACACTGAATCTGAAAATTATATATGTACAACCTTCACAATCTGAATATCTAAACAATATCTTGGATATTTAAAAATGTATGACTAATCTCGTGTACAAACGTCACAATCTGAATATAAATACAATATCTTGGATGTTCGAAAATGTATGATTAATGCAATGTTTCAACCACATAGATGATACTCGTGTTAATGGGAGATGTAGTACCTGAAGAAACTCTGTATTTTGGTTGCATTTTCATATACAATTACCTAATAAAAATTATTTGAAAGTAATTCACTGAAGAAAAACAAAGGTTACAGGGACGTTATAGTTAGGATATAGAAATTTTAAAAAATGTAGAAATACACTGAAAAAACAAAGGTTACAGGGATGTTATAGTTATACTTACATTCCACTCATACAAAAGCATAGAAATCCAGCAGTTTTAATTACCTGAGCTAACTTTAACTTACGCTTCTACAATGCACTGCTTATGGCCTCACATATTACATCACTCATGACATGGTCAGTGACATTACTGATGAAATCACTAATGACATCTGAAATTACGTCACTAATTACATCTTCCATAGAACAACTCACACAACTACTCACCCCCCTAGACCCTCTCCTACACCCACTCCCACTCCTACACAACCCCTCATACCCATTCACAGGCCCATAACAGTATTCAAACAACCAATCACTTATCCATAGAGTAACTCACACATCTAATCACTCATACTGCCACTCACACCCCCTCTTCTTCACCCACACAGCCTCTCATGCACCCACTGACTCAACAATTCAGCTGCTCACATATCATCGTACAGACATACAGACACGTATACACCCACTCAATTACCCATACTGACACTCACACTGCAACTCACTCACCAATACAGCTATTTGCACACCCAATCACTTACCCATATAGCCACTGGCACAGCCACTCACTCACCTGTACAACCACTCACATACCCACAGAACAACTTACATACTCATTAACACATTGATACAAACACACACAACCATTCACTCATCCTTACAGCCAGTCACAACTACTCATTTACTTATACACGCACTCAAACAACTACTCACTCTTACAGCCACCCACATTCTCCCCCATACACCCACTCACACAGCCACTCAGTCACTCATATAGCCACTCACACACATATGCAGCTACACACACAGCCACTAACTCACCCATAAAGACAATTACATACCCACTAACAAATCCATACAGCCACTCACATACCCATACAGCCACTCGGATGCCCACTCACACACTGATACAGACAGTCAAACAGCCAATCAGATGAGATATGTTAGAAATAGGATCACTACTTGCTAGTACAGAAAGAATACAAATGTAACTTATACTGTAGATTATTATATATCTTTAAGTCTCAGAAACATTTACGAAACACCTTCACTCACTGGATGATGTCATCAGTGATATCATTTGAGAAGTCATCAGTGATGGCATTGACCATGTCATGAGCGATGTAATATGTGAGGTCATAGGCAGTGCATTGCAAGGGCATAAGTTATAGTTAGCTCAGGTAACTAGACCTGCTGAATTTCACTGGTTTTGTATGAGTGAAATGTGAGCCTAACTATAACATCCCGGCAACCTTTGTTTACACACCTACTCACAACCCCATAAAAGCTCTCATAAACCCACTCTCACACAACCCCTCAAATCATCGACACAACCCTACAAACACTCACTCGCACCCCCATGCAGCCTCTCATACACCCACTCATATGTCCAGACAATCACTCACTTACCAATTTACAGACCCATACAACTGCTCACATACCCACTCACTCATCCATACAGCCACTCAAGCACACACACTCACCCAGCCATACACCCATATAGTTTATCACACATGCAGTCACTCACTCATACAGGCACTCACAGATGCACTCACTCACCCATAACGCCACTGACTCATCTACTCACTCATCCATAGAGGTGCTCACACACACATAAATCCACTCACACACCCACTTACAAACCCATTCAACTACTCACATATCCACTCACACACCCACTCAACCACTCTCACAGCCATTCAAACAACCGCTCACACATCTACCCACTCACACACCCATACAACCACCCACAATCCAACACACACCCCCACAACAATTCACAAACCCACTCACACACCCACACAACCAGTCACAGACCTACCCACACACTCATACAACCACTCACACACCCACTCACACACACTTACATAACCACTCACACACCCACACATCTAGTCAGAACCCCACTCACTCACCCATACAGCCACTCATGCAGCCACTCACACACCCATACAGCCACTGACACAAAGTTATCCAGCCACTCTGATCGCATGTTAGAAATTGTATCACTCATTACTAGTACACCTAGTATACTTGTGTAGCAGGTTAGTATATTTGTTTAACACTCCTAAACTCTTACAAAAAATATACACTGGCTTGATGATGTGATCAGGGATGTCATTTGAGATGTTGTCAGTGATGTTACTGACCATGTCATGAGTGATGTAATATGTGCAGTCATTAGCAGTGCATTACAGGCCGTAAATTACAGTTAGCTCAGGTCACTATAACTGCTGAATAATTGAAATCTGAGCCTAACTATAATGTTCCTGTAACCTTTGTTTTTTTCAGTGAATATATATCAATCAATCAAGCGTTTATTAAGCGCGACTACTCACCCGTAAGGGTCTCAAGGTGCTGAGGGTGGGGGATGCAGGTTCCAGTCCACCAAGCAGGGGGTCTGTCGAAGAGCCAGGTCTTGAGGTCTTTTACGAAGATGAGAAGCGATGTTGTCTGTCTGAGGTAGAGTGGAAGGGCATTCCAGGAGAAGAAGTGACCTCCCGATCTTGTTTTTCTGGTGTGTGAGACCACGGCATTGGAGAGCTGGGCTGATCGTAGGGTCCTTTATAGATAGATAGATAGATAGACCGACAGACAGACAGACAGACAGACAGACAGACAGACAGACAGAAAGACAGACAGATTCTAGAAAAACCCATGGTTACAGGGACTTTATAGTTAGGTTCAGATTTTACATGCACAAAACCATCGAAATTCAGCAGATATAGTTATACTTATCTCATGAATCTATCATTTGTGCGCTAAGGTGACTATAACTTGCACCTCTACCATGCACCATTTTCTCATCAATATTTTATGCAAAACTTGCAGTGATATTATTAATCATTTCATAGGAGATGTCATTAGTGATGTAATATGTGGGGAACTTAGAAGTGCATGGTGAGGGCACGAGTTATAGTTACCTTAGCGAACAAGTTCATTGGTTTACGTCTTGTATCTTTAGCTATACAATTTGCTTTTTCTGGGTTATGTGACAAATTTTTCTCAAATTTTAGCCAACGTTTTGCTTGCTTCCATGAAGGCAGACTCCGTGATAGTCTGCTTACATGATTTATGCTTTAAAACCTTTCACAACTGTTCTTACTCAGCAGTCCCCATGTCTGACTTTCATCAGACTTTATAATTAGACCTTTACTTTTGAACTGATCAAGTCATGTGCCCCCACTTACCCAGGCATCCACTAGTTATATATCTTCTCACTTTGGAACTCCCATCATGTAGTTGAATGTTTTGCACAATGTAGATGCATTAGTGGACTCTGGCACAGGGACTAATGCTATCACATCTACCACAGTGGACTCAGTATCAGTGCCTGATCCAAACATGACCATCACACTGGGCTTAGACTCTTTTAAAGTGTTGCAGCAATCATGGTCCAATTTCCAGTCATACTCGGTCATACATGTTGTTCAGATTCTAATTTACAAATTAAACTAAAAAGTTAACGTGTACCTTTTATATTCCATAGAGCCCCTACTTTGTTTTCTCCTGACATTAGTTCCTCTGTGGTTGGGGTGAAGCAGTTAAATGCAACTACAGCCAAACTAAAAAGAGATAATTGGATTTACAGCACTAGAAAAAGAATATACATGATTATTTTGCATCCGTGTTATGTGATGCACAAGTATGATTACATACAATCACAGTCACTGGTACAGATGTGTATGAAAGCAACGTTCTGCCATTATTTATATGGTTTGTGCTGTTGAAATTTGTAATGCATACCATGACAAATTAGATCACTGTTTTTAAAGAAACATGTATCAGGTCCCTCTACTGACTTGAGGGTCATTTACAGAATATTAGATGTAGGCCATATGACAAAAAATGACTGATACCCGTCCACCGATCTGATGGTTCCCTTGTCCTAATTACAGATGGGAGAACCACTAGGCCCATAGGAATCAATGGGAATTGCGAAATCGCACATTAGAATTAGCATAATATTTGCGATTCGGTAGAAATTGCGATTTTTACCGAATCGCAAATATTATGCGATTTAAATCATGCATCCCATTTTGCGATTCCTTATTTGTGATTCCCTAAAAATCGCAAATAAGGAATCGCAAAACCTTACAATGATGCATGTGGCTGTAAGTATCTTGGTGCTTTACGGACACTCTTGTTTTAAAGTAGCGAAGACAGAGATGTACAAAAATTAAGTTATTGAAAGGTGAGAAGTTCAGAGTTTTCAGAACTTCCGAATGTTAACAGCTGATCTAATATCTAAAGGTATGTTGTTCCAGAGTTGGGCAGGTAGAATGGTGAAGGCTCTGTCTCCTCAGTTTTTAAATTTGACTTTCGGAACTGTTAGCAACAATGTCGAGGCTGGCCAGCGGTTTCTACTTAACAATGTATTTGGTGAATTATTTTGGAGGGAACTAGGACCTCTTCCATGGACCCTTGATAAACTATGCCCACTACCTTCAGTGAAATAATTTCCTAACTGGGAGCCAGTGCAATTTAAGCTAGTGTTCCAAAACATGTTTGAATTGCTTGAATGTTACTGACAGTTGGGCAGCTGTGTTTTGAATATATTAAAGCTGTTTGATATTGCATGCCGACATACCAGTAAAGATGGCATTCCTGTAATCCAGTCTGGACTGGATAAACACATTGATCACTGAAATCATCTGCATTTCGTTTATAGAAGGGGGAGTTCTACAGACATCTTAGGTAGCAAAAGCAGGACTTGCTGACTTGGAGTACATCTGTTTTCAGCAAAAGATCTGAGTTGATTATCCTTTCAAGGTTTTAAATTTTATGGTTAGGGTGTGAGGCCAGCATTGTAGATTATTCCCAACCTTTTGTATTCCAAGTGCTCAGATTGTTGTTTACTGCTAATATTTCTGTTCTAGTTGGATTACCCATTCAATAGTTAGAACACCTCCATGGATAGACCTTTTGTCAGTCATATTTCTCTAACCTTTTTTTGAGTACCTTCTGCATATATGTATGAAATAATATTGAATTTCTGTAATTGATTAGCTAATCCACTCACATATAAGTTAATAACTAATGGGGATACGGATCCATATGGGAACTCCATTTGAACTCACAAATACTTTGTCTAGATTCCTCTTGAATGCTCCAGGTCCCTACACTTGCCTTAATATTTGTCTCCAAAATGTTATTTTTGTTCCTTTACTCCAACTTCCACTGAAAATCACCCTATTTGGTGCACATTGCATAAACATGGGTCACTGGGACCAATCACCAAAAAATGTCTCCCGCACAGTGCACAATAGAACCACAAAGTTGATTTTCAGACATCACCCACTGAATGTTTCTTTACAGATGCCTCGTGTCTTGAGTCATCAAAATGGCCATTGAATGTTCCTCGAGTATTGGTGCAGTTACAACCTTGAGTAGGCCTCCATGGCTCTTCTCAAGTTCAAGATGGTGCAGTCACAGACTGGACCAACTAGGATTGTGACTTTCCGTAATTCACTAAAAGGCCTGAAAACAGGATGCACAGAGCGGACACTGATGGAGCAACTACTGCACAGCCAGTGACTCTGAAGGATCAACCTGGTCTCCCTTTTGAATGATAGCAGGAACTTCCCAAGGGATAACTGTTGTGGCAGAATATTCTCTGTGGTCTTTAATGCGACATTCCAAAGAGTGCACCTGGAGGTGCCTTTGCATGTACCACCTACTGAGTTACGTATATTAATCACCTCCTTCGAAATTCATTTTGCATGTGGCAGAGGCACTTGATTATTTGCTTATTTACATAAGACAACACCTACATGCAAACGAGAGCACTTGTGCCATGGCGTAAGCAACCGTTCCACCTTCTTATTAGCATAAGAGCCATACTTGCTGTGGTGGTCCGACCCCCACCACGTTCCTGGCCCAGCTGCAGTATTATGAGTGTGGCAGTTGGACTGCCACAGGACAGCTGCGACCGCCATGGATCCAGGATCCCACAGCGTTCGCGCAGCGGTCAGGAGTCAAAATGCTGGTAGTGCCAATGTGGTATCGTCAAGCATACTCTGAGTTGGCTTTCCATCACCCCTTTCATGGCGGTGAGCCCGCCATGAAAAGGGTGGCGGAGACAGATGCTTTTTAATGCATGGGCAAAGTGGGCTCTGGCCCAAGGGCCCCAGCCTTTTAGGGGGCCCCCTGACAGAGTCAGCTCCTTTCTCCAGAGTTGTGCCCTAATTACCTTGAATATTGCTTAACAGATTGTTTTAAATACTGTCTTCCTTTAATTTATTTTTTATGTACCTGATGTGTTAGAGTCTAGTACAGCCATTTCGCAGAGAAATGTGCAATATACATAAAAAAGTTTCTTTTAGATCAAAACAAGGCCTAACATATAAGAAATGGGAGGGCATCACAGAGATTATTTGTCGTAATATTGGTGAGCTGCTGCTGTGTTACAATATTGGAAAGACACATAACTATCCCTGAATATTAGATGTAAACACATTTAGGGCCCTATTTAATAAAGCGCGCAGCTACTCAGACTAGAGTGTCCTGGTGCGTGACAGCGGGAGGAAAACGTGCGTAAAAGACCCATCAGTTATTAAAAAGCCAGGGTTTTAAGTTTTTCCTGAAAGAGAGTAGGTCTGTGGTTAGTCTCAGAGACCCAGGGGGGCTATTCTACCATTTTGCGCCTAGAAAGCCGAGGGATCTGCCTCCAGTGCGGGCACAGCATATTTTAGGCATGATGGCCAGGTTGGCATTGGAAGATCTTAGGGATCTTGCTGGACTTGGCCCTTTTTGCAGGGTCATCCCTGAACTTTTTGCCTTTCTCCTGTATTTTGTCTGACCTGTTTTTGTTGGTTTTATGACTCTGGGCACTTTACCACTGCTGATCAGTGCTAAAGTGCATATGCTCTCCCTATTATAAATTGATGTATGGATTAGTGATTCCATGATTGGTTGGTTTGGTTTACTTGTCAGACCCTAGTACAGTGCCCTAAGTGTGCCCAGGGCTTGTAAACCAAATGCTGCTGGTGGGCTTGCAGCACTGGTTGTGCCACCCACAGAAGCAGCCTGTAAAAGTGTGTCTCAGGTCTGCCATTGCAGAGCCTGTGTGCAGTCTGGTAATGCCATGCTGACTGGGCAAGTGCACCCACTTGCCAGTCCTTAAACCTTCCCTTTTCTTCATATCAGACACCCCTATGGGTTTAGTATGCCTGAACTCAGAATGATAAAATGAATCTTTTAGTGAAGTTGGTTTTAACATTCTGTGTTTGAAAATACCGCTTTTAGAAACTAGGAATTTTCTTGTCTAATCATCCAAGCCTGCCTCTGCTAGGTTGTGTATTCCTTGTCTAGAGTTTGAGTGACAGGGGCTGGGGAATTCCAGGAGACAGGGTGAATCAGCACAGGGCTGAATAGAGAGATCTGCATGTAGATGGGTGGGAGGAGTTGCACTAGGACCTGAATAGGGCTGTGCTTCCCTCCACAATGCTGGCCCCACCTCCTGTGGTGCGTCTGATGTCCTTGCCCTGTGAAAGGAAAGAAGGAGTCATGTAAACAGAGTGCTCCTGGACTGACCAGAACTGGTTTGGACTAGGCAAAGGCCTCTCTGCCTTCAGAGAACAAAGAGAAACTGTGTATAAAAAGGGGGACCCAGACCTCCGAATTTTAGATCACTTTTGGGAAACAAGAATACACCTTTGCTGAGGAGAGGAACCAGAGAGACTGAGGAGAGACTATCCCTAAGCTGAAGTGCTGCTTGGGGGATTGGCCTGCAGTGGTTGCCTAACTGCCAAATGGAGGAGAGAGGAACATTGTGTGTACTTTCATCAGCTTGTGAAGGATCTCCAAGGGCTTGAGAAAGAGCTTGTCTCCTGCTGAAGTCTCATGACAATAGACTTCACCCACCAATCAATGAATCAATCAATCGGGTGTGCACGTATCGTGTCGCATCAAGAAGATGACATCATCTTTGTTTTCATTGCACAGGATCCTCATCGAAACACGACGCTGCGTGTCGCACCGCCACGGAAGAGCAGTAAGAAACCGACACATCACTGTTCCCGCAACACTTTCGTTGTATAGCGTTACGCATCCTAAAGTACATTGAACTCAAAGTGTCACATTTTAACATCTAAAGAGAACTAAGCTAATTCTACCTTTTTAAGTACAGTATTGTGGATTTTTGTGGTTTGTGGTTTTATGTTAAGTCTATATAAAAATACATTTTTTAATAATACATCCTGTGTGGTGTCCATCTGTAGTGTTGTCACTGTGTTACTGTATGTGTTCACAAATGCTTCACACACTGCCTCTGAGATAAGCATGCCTGCTCATGCCAAGCTACCAAGGGGGTGAGCAGGGGTTATTTTAGGAGTGTAGCCCCTTACCCTGACTAGACGCAAGGGTCCCTATTTGGACAAAGGTACCTACCTCTGCCAACTAGAGACCCCCAAATCCGACAGGTCTAGATGTTGTGTAGCGATTAACGCGCTCATTTAGGTAGCCGTCTCCTAAGCCAGGGAAAGCTTTAAAGAAGATGGTCATCACTTTCAAGTCGATCCGTTCTGTTATGCAGGGCCAGTGTAGAGACTGGGTTTAGGTTTCAAGATGGCTCTGGTCTCCGCGTTTTGTACCACTGGTAGGTGCTGGATAAGGGATTTGGGAAGACAGAGGTACACGCTGTTGACATAGTCAAGCTTTGATGTCACCAGAGCCTTCACCACGGTCTTTCTGCTCTTAAGCGGTAACAGTGGCAGAATGTTTATTAGCCTCCAGAGTATGGCAAAGCAAGCGCCAGTTAAATTTTGGATTTGAAAGCGCATGGAGAGTGTCTTGTCTATGACAACACCTAAGTTTTTGACTTTCTCCTTTTCCGTGGGTGGGGGGGCAGATCTTATGGCCACCAAGAGCTCCAGTCAGGTGTTTCTGGATTACCAAACAAAACAACTTCAGTTTTGTCAGGATTGCACTTTAGCTGATTGATCATAAGCCAGTTAAAAACCTCTGTGAGGCAAGACCTAATCATTGCCTTGTCAAAGTTGGTTCCTTTTTCACATGTAAAAATCAGCTGTCATCAGCATAGGAAACAATTTTAGCACCCTCTTCTTCTATCAGAAATGCAAGGGGGGATAGATATGTATTAAAAAGGGTAGGACTGAGAATGGAGCCCTGAGGGACATGTACATTCATGGCCGGAACCGGTGATAAGAAAGGGGGGAGCCAGATGTCCTGAGATCTATTTGCCAAGAAGGATGACTATCATGGTAAGGCGGTCCCCCCAGTCCGATGTTAGCAAGTTTCTCCAGGAGCCTCTCATGTGTGACCGTATCGAAGGCCACCGACAGATCGGGTAGTATCAGAACAGCCTTACCTCCCTGGTCCAGCTTACCCTTGAGAAATTCAGTCACTTCCAGCAAAGCGGACTCCGTACTGTAGTTAGCCTTAAAACCGGAATAGGATTCATGAAGGAGCTTCCAATCTTCAATGTGTTTTTGGAGGGCCTTGTTTACAGGCTTCTCTAATACTTTGGAGAGGGCCGGAACAAGGGAGATTGCCCAGTAGTGGAAGAATCTTAGCATTCTTCCATAATTTTGGCATGTTGCCTGAGGAGAGGGAAGCATTAAAGAGCTGGTTTACCGTAGGGTTTATGGTGAGAGCTAATAGGTTCAGGATATTCACTGGACATGGGGCGGTAGGAGAGCCACACCTAATGCTTTGGAGAAGGGTCAGTGGCTCTTCATGCTGAAACGCAAGGAAAGCTATTAAAGATGGAGGATCCAAGAGGTGAAATATGCTATTCGAATCAAGGTAGAAGGTCAGTTATTCCTCTGGGATGTTAGTGAAGGCTTGTTGGATCACAGAGATCTTTTTGTGGAAGAATTGAGCTATTTGCTTAGACCATTCTTCTGTGCATGGCCCTTCCTTTGTGCCGGCTTTTGGGGCGGTAAAGGATTTAACTATACTAAAGATTTACTTACTCCTTATTTTGGGCATTTTCTATCCTGGTTTGAAAGAAGTATTTTTTGGCTGCCTTCATGAGAATGTAATGAGCTTTTAAGTGGTCTTTATACACCTTCCTGTTCACAGGTGGATAGGATTTACACCGTTTCCGTTCCATTTTTCTACAATTTCTTTTGCTAAATCTGAGGGAATCGTTAAGCCATGGAGCTGGTGGGACCAAACTCTTTGAGGAGCAGGAAACAACCGGTACCACTGCATCAATGTTGGTTCAGAGACATGAATCTATTAAGAGAGTGTCCGAGTCGGGGCAGCCAGATAGCTCCGGTGAGGAATGACTGAGGCCGTCTGCTAACATCGGGATATCTATTTTATGGAACGTCCTGTAATTAGGGACCCTATGCCCTGCTTTAGCCCGAGGAGCTGTGGCAGAGTTGGGAATGATGGATTTTAATAGGATTTGGTCAGACCAGATAATGGGAAGAGGTAGGCTTACTGATATATGTCAAAGTTGTGAAAGATTAGATCTAGGGTATGGCCCTTCTCATGGGTGGCCAAAGAAATAGATGGAAACATGTTGCAGGCCAGCAGCGTCTCCAACAAGGAAATTGTTTGAGGGTCTTTTCCATTGCCCATATGTATATTGAAATCTCCCAGAATAAAGCAGTTGTTGTATTTTAAGGCCAGATAGTTGGTGGCTGTATTAAGAGTAGTAATAAAATTTCCAATTGCACTGGTAGGTCTGTAAATCAGAAAAACAGCTATGCTAGGATTGGGGGATAAGATACAGCAGAAGCCTAAGGACTCTGCGCCCTCAATGTTTTCCATCAGGATGGGAGAGCAGTCTGTTTTTTTATTGTAAATTATGGCAACACCGCTCCCTTTCCCACTCGGTTGGTCCCTCCTAAGGTTTTAATAACCCTTAGGGAAGGCAGAGGTGATGGTAGGGTTGGAGGCTTCAGACAGCCAGGTCTCAGTGAGAAATAAAAAATCAGGCTGTTTGTCTAAAAGTAGGCGATAAATGTGTGTTCATGCTTTTGCATAGAGCGACAATTTAAAAGGGTGGCCTTTACGTCCTCTGTTTTCTTATCGTTTTTTCACTTGTTGTTGCGTGGGAGGATCTTGGGTGTGAGATTTCTGGGAGGAGAGACCAGTTGCACTTATTGCATCAAAAGTCTACCTCCAAGTTCGGATCAGCCGCTGTACACTGACATACTGGTAGCTGCCAAAGGCTAAGCAGTTTTCCCTATTGTAATATAGTGGAAGAAACTCACCAGAGGGGAACTGGGCAGAATGGCGGGCCCTGGACGCCTCCTGACACAGACGGGCTTGCCTTTGGTGCGCCCACTGCGCGCGTCTGTTTGCATTGGGAATATATAGGCGCTAATGCCTATGATGCAAATTGGATCGCTAACACAGCTGAGGAAGTGGAAACTGCATGGGCGGAAGTGAGGAGCCAGATAGTAGCCTCAGCCCTCCGCACAATCGGAATATAAGCCGCGGCGGACCAGGACTGGAGGAAAAGCGAGATGCAAATCGAAGCAGATAAGGAGGTGTAGGCAAGCAGAATCAAGTAAAGTGCAAGTGCACGTAGGTAGGAGAAATTGTTAAAAAGCACAGAGTAATTCAGCCACACATATACAATTTTAAAAGTTTTAAAAACCTAGTACCAGGGCTGGAAACACTAAATCCTACTGCTGTCAGCTGTGCATGTCCATTTACATCGGGAATATATAGGCTAATGACTATGATGCAAACTGGATCGCTAACACAGCTGAGGAAGCCGAAACTGCGTGGGAAACAGGGGCTCAAATTGGATCATAAATTCAAAGCTGTTCTGAACAGGGGCCCCCAAAATATGTTTGGCCCAGGGCCCCCAAAATCCTTAAGTTGTCCCTGGGCGGAAAGGCAACTTTAGGGCCCCTTGCCGCTACTGGGCCTGGGGGGAGGGCACAGGGGGACATGTTGTGCTCCCCTGGTATCGCACTCTCAGTTG
This sequence comes from Lissotriton vulgaris, assembly GCF_964263255.1. NCBI lineage: Eukaryota > Metazoa > Chordata > Amphibia > Caudata > Salamandridae > Lissotriton > Lissotriton vulgaris. The sequence continues at coordinate 888,512,940 of NC_141691.1, forward strand.
CTGCATGTTGTGGCATGCATGCCACACCGAGCAGGAACTTTCAGTCTGCGCTCTCACTGCAGCAGTATGCATGTTAAGCTCTCCTATGAACCTAACAGACCGCTGAAGTCAGACTGCCCCTGCACCGGCAGCCCAGCCATGATTACACTTGTATTCCGGCGGGTGGGCGCACCCCGGCTTTAGTGGTTCCCCATCGGATGGCACGGTGCCATCACTGCTGGAGGACCACCAATCACCCCCTCCCGCCAGCTACGATCCTCCAACCAAGCCCTTGCCACTGTACCTCGCATCAACAAAACCACCATGGGAGGTAGATCCTTCTCCTACCTGGCAGCTAAAACCTGGAACTCACTTCCCACTCATCTTCGCCTTACTCAGAACCACCTAGCATTCAGAAAGCAACTTAAAATGTGGATATTTGACAAGTAATTCCCCTCCCTTCTTCAAGCGCCTTGAGACCCTCTGGGTATGTTGCGCGCTATACAAATTTACTGACTTGACTTGACTTGACTCTGGAACCAGGGAACACAATACCTGCTGCATTACTAGGGCACTGTCAGTAGTGCAACAGTTTGCTTCTGAAAAGATGTCAAAATCAGACCATTTTCTAATGGTACATTTTGCTGGTGTTACCTGGTAACCTTTTCAATCGAATTCAGGAACCCTGAACTATTGAAAAATAAAATGCACTTTTGAATAGTCCCATTTTTTCTTACTCCCATTGTTTTCTTGAGAGCCGGAGGGGGTCTGAGGGTAAGGGGATTCCTACGAGTTACAAAAGGTGGTAAAACTAGGACATATTTTTGCTTAGCTTTGTCAGTACAACTTAAGCATTATATTAACAGGTTTGGACTGAAGGCAATAGGATTTTCTAACATGAATATGAACATTTTATTTAATTACCATTTCAATAATATCTTCACAAAAACACTGAAATTCACTCTTTTTAGTGGTTAAAATCTCAAGTCCCAAAGCAAATTGTTGTTGCCATACAGCTGCAGCGAATGAAAGTTTAAAAGAACTATGTGAACGATTTTAAGAAGTTCACCAGCTTCAGCAGATAATTCAACACTCTAAAATGAACACATTAACATTTAAGAGCCATCTTATAGCTGAACTACTGCTGACTGGAAGACAGCAGCTGACTAGAGAGGACCCTCGTCTTATCATTCGATTTGTACACACTGCATTAAACAGACATATTGCTTTTTGACTCCAGGACATTAAAACAAAACGATCCTTGGATTTAAGGCTGATTTTACGAATATGATATGTGTTTTTTTTCTCCTACTAATGCAATTGGTCCACCCCAACAACATTTATTTTTTAATATACCGCATTCCTACTTTACAACTCTACTTATGTTTCACAAGATTGTATGTTGGATCAATTACAATAAATTTGGTGATTGCAGAGATGCAATCAATCTAGCCATGCACCCATGCCACTTTTCTGGTACTGGATAATTTGTTCATTTTGAGTGTTTTCCACTGTAAGTACTAGTTTTAACCGCATTTGTTTCAGTTCTGCCATAAGACACTTCCTGTTTTACCAAGGCATGAATTGTAATTCCACAATACAGCTCTTTTTAAAAAAGTGAAGGCAAAAGCAAAAGTGTGAGTGAATGGGACCATTAAGTGAGTGTACACCACAATTACAATTTTCTTGAAAAAAGAACTTGGAACACAAAGGCATAGCAATTAGTGGTTGTGATTGATTAGACTTCCTTTAGTGAACTTGAAAAAACAGCAACTGATTTGGAACGGTTTCCTCAGATTTATATTGAGGGCATAAAGAACTGTTAATCAACCAGTATTCTCTGCTGAAAGATCCTAAACCGAATGACCTGTTGGTGTTTTTCTTTTCATCTGCCTCCCTAATACGCCTGTTGTTCGCGTGTGTATGGCAAACCGCATGTGCACACTGTACACGTGAAGCTTGATTGTAATGTAATGTAATGTAAAAGACATTTCTAAAGTGCTGCTGTTACTCCAAGGAGTGTCTGGCCTTCTGCACCTCCAGTCAGATGAAGGTGAGAGAAGTAACATTAATCTTGCACATTGATCTTGCTTAAAAAGCCAAGTTTTCAGTTTTTTCCAGAACTGGGGGAGTAGATGAAATGCACCTCAACTCCAAAAGGAATTTATTTCAAAGTGAAGGTCCCAAAAATTAAAAGGACTTGCCCCTCGTTCTGAACCGTCAAATTCAAGGGACTATGGCCAGAATGAGGCGAGCTGAGCGCAACCGCCTGGAAGGAGCATGAAAGCAAATTCTTGCTCTGAGGTACCCTGTGCCAGACTGATGAAGAGCCCTGTGGACCAGTAGCAAGGTCCTGAAAAGAATCCTCTTCCTAATAGGAGGCCAATGCAGCTCTCTAAGATTAGGGGATACATGAGTTCTCATTGGCAAGCCGAGCAGCACGCAAACTGCTGCATTTTGGACCACCTGCAGCTTACTGATCAGGTAATCAGGCCGGGCAAAAATACAGTGCATTGCCAATTGTGCTGCCAAAAGCAGCCTACAGAGCTTCTTGGTTTCCCTAAGAACCGAGGCCAGAACATTTGCCCTAGAGTAGAGGTAAGAAAGTGGCATGAGGAGGATGACTGCTTTTGGGGCAGAAGAGTTAGGATGTAGGAAGCACAAAATTACATATATGGAGGGGGCCAGGGTGGGCTTTAGTGCTGGTAGCGCCCTGTGTGACAATGTCTGTTGGCGTTACCCCCCCCCCTCAATGACCACCTCTGCCACGGATTCCCTCACTAGCACCCTTTAACAGTGCCTCTCAAGTCTCCATAACCACTGTACCACTGTCTCTCAGATTCATTTTGGTTTATAGTACCACTCTGTGGTATTTTGTATTTGGTGCCATGCATCTATCCTACTTCCCTGCCTTGCTGCTCAGCCAGAGTGAATGTGTTGTGGAATGCTGGTGCATGTGATGTATGGAATGTTGGGAATGCCTGGTGGATGAGTGTCAGTTGGGAGTATGGGCTGAGCAGCAATGGAGCTGCTCCTGGTGGGGCTTCCCACTATTATCTACAGAGTCATCTTATGATCTATATTAAACCATCCTTCTTCATCTACACCTCGGCTTCAATGGAATTATTTACATTACAACACACGGCGGCCATCTTGGAATGTCTATCCACAAAGAAAGTAATGAAAGAAACAGCATTGATCCAACACTAATAACAGATCTGGAGTAGTGTACAGGCTATATGAGAAGTACTCTCAAAGCAGGGATTTAGAAGAGAACTAGATCTAATTCAATAACAGACAGACTGCTGCATCAAACGGGGCATATAGTAGCTAGCAAATAAGAAGGAAACATTAATATTGGAACTATTAACAGTCAAACAGAGAAGAATCACAACAAGACCTACAATGAGGAGCAAACATGGACGAAAGCCACTTAGAGCCAGTTGGAATGAATGCTCAGATCATAAAATATCCATCCAATTTATCCAGAAATGCAGCCAAAAAATTCAAACATAATATCTTGAGAAAAAACCCGGACACGCTGATCTCTGACCCCTACTTTAGCATATATAAAGGCACTATAGTGAATGACTTGATATTCTTCACAAGCAAAACGGCTAAATGGCGCAATGCCATCACAAGAATGCTTAACACAAAAGCTATAAAAAATATCCCACATGGCACAAAAATGATGATCACACTGTTAACAAAATGCAAAGCGGAATTATGCATTACCATCTATAAAAATAGAATAGTGCTGATACAAGCAGCCAATAGCGAATTAGATAAATTTGACAATCTATTCCCGACTTTAAAAGAGTCAGTAGAGATTGCAATATGTCAACTACACCAGACACCACAAGAAGACACTTCAGGCAACTACAATACTACTACCAGAGACGTCAAACGAACTGGAGGCCATCAGGATGGATCTATAAAATCAGGAGACATAATTGAAATAAGAATGACAATATCTGAGAAAGAGACAGAAAATACAGAGATGTCCACACGACATACGAACAAGGAACAGAAGCAGCTCCAAAGGGAAGAGTCGACACCGCTCCGAAATAAAGAGACACCACACACAACGCAGACATCTCATTCGAGTGAGCCACTCAATGAAAATCTTGAAATAAATAAGGAAGAAGATATCAACCATTCCTTACCTCTCTCTAGTGCAACACAAGCAACATCTAGAACTTTACCCACAAATGCATTCCTAATTTCGCAAAACATAGATAACACATCCCTCGCCGCAAATAGAAACGGAACAGACAACCAAACTGATGGCAATAAGAAAAGGATCTCGGCTAAAAGAACAGATCAAAAAATAGAAAAGCGAAGCCCAAATCCCAAAAAGATAGGTTAATCATGCCTAAGAGGTCCCTCTAAAACCGAAAAGATATCAAAGAGCTACAGAAACTAATTGGCAACATGGCACAAGTCACACTTAGTACTCTACAAGTGATGGAGAAGATACTTGAAATGACGGTAAGCACTCGCTCCAGGGTTGCGCATATCCAAAACCTTGTGTACTCCTCTCAAAGAAAGAACAACGAGACGGCCATGCCTTTATCAAGTAGACACAACCGTCCAGATAGGACGAAGGATTACTTGTCGGAGGAGGAAACCCTTGCCTTACTCCGAACATATGAACCATCGGACCGCAAGAGAGAGGAGGAAATCAAAACAGTACCGATCGACCCTAATAGAACATCCAGACAGAATTAAAGAAAATCCACCCTTAACAATTTACAACAAATCCAGCTAATAACCGAACTGAAAAATCCGAACCTTAGTAACTCAGGGAAACCTCTGATATGCCTTCTACTCAACTGTCGATCTGCAACCAAACATGCATCAGACATAGCGGACCTCATCATCAACAAGGAAATTGACTTGGCAATCCTTACAGAAACGTGGGTATCGGAGTCATCATCTCCAATCTTGGATCTCTTAGTACCACCGGAGTATAACATAGTGAAACTAGAAAGACAAAAAAAGACAGGAGGAGGTATAGCATGCATTCAACGATCAGATATAGAGGTCAACCAAATACAATCCGACCCACTAGAATCCTGTGAATACCTAGGTCTCAGTATAAGATCAGCAGACAATCAAAGATGCAACCTGCATGCGCTTTACCACCCACCAGGAGATAGCGCCACGTTCATCGATCCGCTAATGGAGATCATAACGGCCAACTCTAACACCGAGGCCAATAACATATTCCTATGTGATTTTAATTTACACTGGGATGACTGCAATGACAAACAGGTCAACGCTCTCAAAGACTTCCTAGCGGAGTTAAACCTCACACAAGCATGCACGCAACCTACACACTCGAAAGGAGCTACGTTATACTGGATATTATCAAGAAACGAAGATACATCAATCCTCTCAATAGCTCCGTGTGACTGGTCAGATCACCATGCCATAACATTCTTGATACCCACAATGAAAAAGAGCAAGACCACGCAACCCACCAAGCTCAAAAAATGGACTCGAGATACAAAAGAGTCGAATATTGAGCTGCTAGTAGAAAGCTTTGAAAGAGACCTAAAGCCACCTAATAACCTGCAGAATGTAAATTATTTAACAGATCACTACACAACATCAGTTGTGAATACTGTCAACAACACCATGCCAATAAAACTGAAAAGAGTCACAGAGAAGATAAAAAATCCATGGTTTAATGGATCACTGAACGAAGAAAGACGAAAACTGAGAATGGCTGAAAGAAAATGGAGACAACACCCATCATCCCCCGAACTGAAATCCCTCAGAAAAATTAGAAACGAATATAATAAAAAGATCCTCAACTCCAAAAAGGATATTATAAGATCAGAACTGGATAATGCCAAAAACAGACCACGGAAACTATTTGAAATCCTAAAGCAGCAATCAAATAAATTAGCCAAATCTGCCCAAGAGACTACAAAAACACAACTAAGCTGCGAAGAATTCTCGACATTTTTCACGGAGAAGGCCAACACACTTGAAAAAGAGCTCAAAAGCGCAGCTGATAACCTACCCAACCAACCATTGTCAACGATCAATACCAGTTCGATAACGGACTATAATAATGCAAAAAACAAGGCACAATGGGATACCTTCAAATTATATGACCAGAATACCATCGCCAAAACGCTCTCGGATATCAAACCTAACAATCACTATAACGACCTGCTACCCGCGACATGCCTAAAAGAAATCAGCCATATTGCGATTCCAATCTGGACCAAAATAATAAATGCCTCCTTATCACAAGGGATCCTCCCAGATTGCCTAAAAACAGGCCAAGTCATCCCCATCATCAAAAAACCTACAGCGGACACTGCAGATCCGAATAACTTTCGCCCAGTGACCAACATCCCTCTACTTGCCAAACTAATTGAGAAATGTGTGCAAGGCCAACTGAGCCAACACATCACCAACTTCGCCCTTCTAGACGACTGCCAATCAGGATTCAGATCAGGGCATAGCACGGAAACAGCGATCCTTCATATTGTAGATGACGCGCTACAGGCCCTAGACCAAAATCGAACATGCCTACTGATCCTCCTGGACCTGTCATCTGCATTTGACACGGTAAATCACAAAGCATTATTGACCAGGCTGCAGGACAGGATGGGAATGTCTGGAAATGTGCTGAAATGGTTTGAATCATTCCTGCGGAACAGAACACAAAGATTCCTGGTCAACAATTCACTGTCACCTTCTTGACCTAACTCAATTGGAGTCCCTCAAGGATCTACACTGTCCCCATCTCTGTTTAACTTGTATGTTGAACCTCTTACAGAAATCCTCCGAAACTCGAAGATATCCTATCACATGTATGCGGATGACACACAAATATATATAAAGATCACATCCCTGGAAGACATTAAGCTAATGAATGAGACATTAAAAATGACACTGCAATGGCTAACAACCAATCATCTGAAGCTAAATGCTCACAAAACAGAGTTCCTACTAATTTCACCACCAAGGAGCCATATGGAAGTGAAGGAATGGACCAAGCTGGTGACAGCACTAAAATGCACCCCTACCCCAGTCAACTCAGCGAAATCGCTAGGAATCACATTAGATGAGAACCTAGACATGAAAGCCCACATTAAATCAATGGCAAAAAGTGCCCGCTTCCATTTGAACTACATAAGAAAAATGAAACCTTTCATCTCAAAGGCGGATCTCAAACTGTCAGTCCAATCCTTAGTTATCTCGAGGATTGAATACGGTTGCACCACCTTAGCCGGACTACCAAAAATTTTCTCAGCACCGCTAAAAGCATGCCGCAACGCAGCGGCAAGACTCATCACTGGATCGAGGAAATTCAACCATATCTCTCCTCACCTGAAAACATTAAATTGGCTACCCTATGAAGCCAGAATTCAGCTAAAAATAGCTTGTATCACCCATAAAGCGATCCACTGCAACACACCAAAATACCAAGCTGGGAAAATTGAATTATCAGGAGGAAGCAGACCAGCAAGGAGTGCCAAGGAGTTGCTGTTGAGACCATCCATTTTCCGGAAGAAAAAAACTTATGACCGAGCGTTCTCAGGAGCAGCCCCCAGAATCTGGAATTCACTCCCTCCAAACATTAGAAAAATTCAAAATACAGCAACATTTAAGAGGGAAGTGAAGAACCTCCTGATGGGTAGATTCCTGACATAGGGAAGATTACGGATCACGAATCGGATCTATAGATGCCTTAATACGGAACATCTAAGTTAGTAGAAGGGAAATTCTCCAACGTGAATAGAGATATCAGCTGAACGATGATTCAGGACTGGCGCTACACCTTGAGACCAAGCTGTTATCCTTATTATCTACCTCACGCTAATGTGAATATATATATATATATACTTTCATCGTTAAAGCCATATAATCTTCTACCTCATTTAGGTGTTTTAAAATGTTTTTATCATATATGTTACTCTTTGACTTTGACCTCTTAATGTAAAGCGCTCTGATACCTACGGGTCTTGTTCGCGCTATACAAAACTCTATAATAAATAAATACCAGTGAAAAGTGTCCAAGCACTTTACACCACACACACATTGCACAGAGACAATCATATGTGTGTAAATCAGTGTATAGGAAATGTTACATTAGACAGTACTACAAGGTGTAGTGTAGTAGTGACATGTCATTGATACTGGTAGGCATTATAGCTTAAGTTCTTATTCAGGAAAGGCACAAATTCAGAATTAAAAATGTAACATCATTGTATGGGGGTTCTCTTTCATAATAAGAATTGCTTTCTACCCAAATGAACCCTTTTCACAAGATTAGGATCATGAATGACTGGGCAAAAATACATAGAGCTCTAACATATACCTTGCAGTTTGCATGCAGCTCTAGGATGACAGTTAATAGCTCAATATTCTATATTACGATTTTGCCTTATAAATGACAAGTAACAAAAGGAGCTCTCTTACAGAGGCAGTAGCCCGCTGACCTATTTACATTACATGCACTTCATTATCTGCATGGTACACGTTCTTAGCTGCAGGCATTTTAACCCTCTGCGCTACCTTAGGATGAGTCAAAATTTCCATTTGGGAAACCTCCGGTCTCTTTACAGGAAAAAGATTATTCACCAAACTTCTCTTGACATTTTAATTGATGTCTGAAAGTTGCTGGGGGCCAGGAAACGAGGCAACAGGTGCTTTTAAAAGGATAATACGCATTTTGAAAAATGATGCCCACACCCCAAGTCAACGCCCGATGCGGTTGCAACGATCGCACCTCCCTAGAGCCGGCCCTGGAGGGTGCAAGAGAAGAAGGACCATACTGAATGCAAGGGAGGTGGCTCGGGGAAGAAGGGAATTCTGATCTAAGGTGGTGACTGTGAGAGCTGTGACCCAAGCTTTTGAGGCATGGGTTCTTTTCTGCAGAAAGAAACCTCAAAAGCTGGAGTTTCATTCTGCAGAACAAAAAATGTCTCTGATGTACAAGATAATTTCTTCCATTTAATCAGCAATATTTTATTATCTGTTGCATGGTGATCCCAGGCAGGAACAGTTAATTACAACTACCTACCCTAAATTGCACGTGAGTACTGTCAATGTAACCGTTGGCCCTAAAATGGATGGGCCAATGCATTAATGGTTTGTGATAGTGGAGCCAGCTGGTCTGGAAACCTAGTAGTTCCTTCACCTCAAAATGGGGGTGAGGAACCATGAGCTCCGCATGGTGGGAACTTCACCAATTAATGGCAGAGCTCTTTTCCACCAAACTCTAAAGGACCTCCTCAGGGGTCCCAATGGAACATGACCTGCCTGCAATTAAATAAACAGACACAGACAACAGCTCCTGCTTCTTCCATGGCACGATGCTGTCATTAACACATTTCCTTACCACGGGCAATCCACTGTGCTCAACTGATTCTGCACACATTCCTCCACGCTGGATGCATGCATGTGAGGCTTGATTATACTTGAGGGTGATGTCAAGCTCATAAATATGGTCAAAGGAGAAGCAGATACTGATTCGTGGGTTACAAAAGGGCAATCCAGAAACAAGCCCCTTCTATGTCAAGGAAAAGGGCCACAGAAGCCTGCGCTGTCTTGTGTTACTTGTGTCAGGAAGGCGTTTCATGGTTGCTGCATGGGCGTTCCCATTTATCCACCCATGGGTTTTGGAGCAAACGGATATTTACAAAGATTTGTAAAGATGGGTATGCACCAAAATGGTAAGTCTGCATGAGGCTGGTTTAACGAGGAGAAATATCTTAATTTCTCCATGTTATGTTTCTTTGCTTGTGTGCTTTTTTTTGCAGGACACATACAAAGAGGAAAAACCATTCAAGTATATTTCTCGTGCCGGGTAGGTATCCCTTGCTGCACAAAAACTATCCTGACCTTAAACCAGGCACCTTTGCAGTATGGCACAAGGGTACCTGTGTTGGTGCTAGGCACCCCAAAGTTCTCCACCGTAGGGAGGGAACGGAACTGTGCTATTTCTTTGAAAATATGGTGCAACTCTGCTCTCTCCTTTTCACGCTAGTGCAACAACTTCCCTTGCTGTGCTGCATTGAATGAAATGTTTGAACATCCAGGGCCTCATTTATTAAAAGTGACACATCGCTGCGTGAAAACAGCGATACGTCACTTTCAGTGCGCTCTCCCTGCGACTCTAACGATGCGTCATATTTACAGTATGGCGCATTATGTCGCAAGGAGTTACAGATACGTCAGTATTTCTGACGTATCTGTAAGCGCAAAAGTGACACATTGCTGGAGTGTGTCACAAAAATGCCGCAACTCCAGCAATGTGAAAGGGCCTGTGTCAGTCTTACGCCTGCTGTGAGGCAGGCGCATGATCTTGACGCAACGGCGTCCTAAAAGTGACGCAGTAAAATCTCATAGATTTCACTGCGTCACTTCTACGACCCTTCCTTGCATCAATACGCCCCCCTTGCATGCATTATACCTGGCCCAGGTATAATGTGGCGCAGGGGTTTACAAAGTGACGCATCTACCTAGATGCATCACTTTGTAAATATGGCGCAACGAGGTGCATTTTTTACGCCACTGGTGCGTCACAAAAAGTGACGCACCGGCGGCATAAAAGTGACACACAGCCTCATAAATGAGGCCCCCTGAGCTCAATCTATTGGTTTAATAATGGGAAAGGATGTTTAACACTGTATGGCATGTTATATTCATTTATTTAGGTCTGGCTCAGAAACAGCTTTAGCTGTCTAGTCAGCCTCATGTTTTCCAGAAAATGTGTATGTAAATATATACTAACATAAAGAGGCTTTCTGGCAGCCCACTTCATCTTTTTGTCTGAGTATCATTCACATGTTTCAGCCACTTACCAGAATATATAGCTTGAGGCAGTGAGTGAGCCCCCTTTATCAATTGGCAATCTTTACTGTGAGTGGTGGTCTTCTTCCTTACCACATAGCCACAGCTGACAGTAATGAAATGCTCTTCAGTGCCAGAATCAGATTTCCCAGACTACTCCTTTAGTTTCAGATTTTCTATATTTTTTGAATTTTTGGATACTGCATATGTTTGCACGAAAATTATTTTAAAAAAGCATTATATGTTTGTCAAGGACAGACTTAATGTCTTTGCCAAAGCTTGTTAGTTTATTGCAAATCATCCTCTTGTCACTGCCACTGGACTTTCTCTTTCTCCGACATATCCTTTTTAGGCTTTCCATAAAGAGCACCACCTGCTCTCTCTATTAGTTTTGCAAATGCACTAGGTTTTGGTGCATCCTGAATCACTTTTTCTTCTGGACTAGACAAGGCGAACATACATTTATTCTGTGAGCATCTTATATTTGTATCTGAATATGTGGGCCACTTTGTCTACAAGGCTTCTTAGTGTGAGCTTAGCGATACAAGGCGTCTTCGTATAGAAGGCACATTTAAATGTAAATAAATCTTGCTTTGGGGCTAGTATGTCTGTAGAAGAAATGGAGGAAAAGCCTTTAATCTAATGTTATCGTTTTGCCAGGAAATATAGACACTTTTGCGCTATCGGCGTGTTATGATTGAAGGACAAACTACGGGTTTATTTCAGTTTCAGAATGTCCACAGCTATAACTTAGAACACTACAGAAACATGCCTGAAGTCGTCTTTTCAGTACTGTTGTACTTGCTTATATCTTTCGGTAGTTTTACTTCTCCGTGGTACTTGATCTTGTTACCTACTCTTAAAATTGAAGGCACTGAAACTGTATCCACAGGTGAAATGTGCTATGTAGTGTCCCTGTCCCCTGATGGGGTGCAGGGATCTCTGACCCCCTCTCCTTGGCCGACAATAGGGTCCCACCAGCCCTGAAAAATCCTGTACAGGCTGGCTGGCCCCAGGGAATGCAGAGCTGCCCCTACATCCACAACACAAGATCAGGCTAGAATATGACGGTCTATGTTGCCTGGGGATGCCCCAAAAAATGGGCCCGTATCTGGAGCCATTGAAATAGCTACCATGGAGAAATTTGTAAGCCACCAGACTGTTCTGAATTGAATGTTCCCCTTTCCCCGTGATGTTCCCCTCCTATGTCAAATCTGTATTTTTTCTTCTCTATATGCCTTTACAACATGTCCTTTGGTGGTGGCTTCTGCATTGATTATTTGTACTGATGTTTATTTCAGCAAAAATAATTATTAAAAAAAAGATTAGGCTAGAATTAGATCCTCAGTTGTGTAGGCCATGTCATTGTGTGTCATGGTATTAACATGTCATTTGCAGCTGCAAAAGCACATCTCCGACATCATCTGCATAGGGAAACTGCCCCCCTCCCGCTAGCTATCCTACCAGCAGGGATGAACTTTGGTCTCTTCTGAAGTGCTTTTTCCACCAACAAGAGCCTTAGCTATTCATCACAGCTTTTTGTGTAATGGCGAGGTAGCTCCTGGTTGGAGATGGCCATGCTCCTGCCAAACAGTGATTACAGTTCTTTCAGGTGCGTAGCTATCATTAGTGCAGCAGTTTCACCAGGAAGCCTGGTGTGGCTCTCCACTCCGTTTACAGCTCGGTTTTACATCATAACAAGAAGGGATCAGGGGTGACCATTTTTCTTGCTAGCATTAGGGCCAGTGGCACCATGACTATAACAATGATGTCTCGCTTTCATAAGGTTACCCTGAATTCTTGCCTATACAGTTGTATGCAAGCAAATAGGAGAATATGTGGCCTAACGGCAAGAGCAGTGTAGCATGTCATGTTCTCATGCCAATGGGTGTTAAGTCTTTTGTTTATTTTATATGCATTCCTTCCTGGAATCTTGACTGCATCAGGTACCAGCCAGGTTCTGGAGCATTGGACCTGTAGGGTTCCAGGGTCTTTTGAAGTGGTTGCAGTGTATTAGCCTCATCATTTTCGCCACACTGCATCTGTGGTACCAGGAGTGGGGTGAACGCAGAACCAGATTTGGACCCACTGACACCGCAGTGTCTTTGGTAGGACTTCAGACTCTTTTTTTGTGGAAAGTCATTATTGCAAACAAGGGTGTATTTTGAACCTGGACCCTGTGTTATTTTTGCCTGTGACAATTTTGAACCGGCAGCATAATGCCTGAGTAACAGAATATATATTTGGAGGTCAGTTGTTTTGTTACCTGGTTTACGCAGCCATTCCAAAGTGTGTGCTGCTGGGGAACAGCCTTTATGACGCGGATTTTACTCCGCAGTACCCTTACATGGCGTCTTTTACAACGCAAGTCGTAACCACGACTTGCGCTGGAGGGCGCAACAGGACAAGGAAAAATTTAATTTACTATCCAACACCTTCCCTACTGTATGTAGGCTGGTGTTGGAATAGTAAATTAAAAAATTCCTAAGTCCGCACCCCTCCAACGCAAGTCGTGATAACGACTTGCATTGTAAAAAACGCGTTGAAAGGTACGCGTGGTAAAACCATGCGTTGTAACGTCGTACATCCGTGCTGCTTTGGGAGCTCTAAGGCCTGCATCCTTCTGAAAGCCTGGTGGTGTGATGTCACGGGACCTTCTGTGGGTAGCTTCGCTGCTTCTGACAGGTCCAGCTGCGCATTGTGATGTCAGTGGAGGCCTGGCAGCAGATTAAGGGAGCTTCTGGAGTAGCGTCTCCACATTGCACCAGTCCAGTCTTTCTAATGCTGATACACCTCGTCATTGCGCAACATCAGGAAGGCAATTGGGTGAAGTGCAGCATTTGTGTTTGTCAGCAGGGCAGTTTTTCTGACCACATGTGGAGATTGTGCTTAGTTTGGGGGGCAATTTCTTCTTTGGGTAGCACGTATCACTGTGCAGGTGTCAGTCAATCAGTCAAATTCACTTTATTCGGTTAATTAAAACCATAAAAGCATACTACAAAAAAAAACATAAAATATTACAATTGCATAACACCAACATGATACAAAAAAGATATGATGTGATCATAAAACAAACATATCTTAATGGAAAAGTTTAAAATTTGCGCAGGTGTTATTGGTGTAGGCGGTTGCCCGGTAAACGCAGTTTTCCACGGCAGCTGACTTTGTGGAGCATCTGTCACAGGAGGTTACTTTAATATTTTGTGTGTGCATTCTGCATTTTCAAGGAGCGTCTATCACAAGATATAACTTTGCTGTGTGTGCAGCCAGCCTTTCCAAGGAGCACCTGTCACATGTGATAACTTTGCTACTCAGCCTATTCTGTCACACTTTGACTCCTAATTGTATTGTGGTATTTACTATATCATCACAGATTCCTGTTTCCTTACTTGTGCTGTGTGTTTTCTGTTGCCATGGCCACAAGTCAGAGTGTTTTCCAACCATCTCCTTTCCTCCAGAAACCAGGAAAACCGGAGACAAAATGGTGCGAGTGGCTGAGTATTTTTTTTTATTACCTAACAGCAATTGAAACCATTTGATATGCCCCTGCCAGGAAGAGGGCTTTATTATTTCATCATTTAAGAGTTGCAGGGTAATGTTTGATTAACAATTTACCAGTGATTCCGGCAAAGCCTGGTGAGTGCATTCAATGAAATGTGGATTTAGAAAGATAGAAGAGGATCAAGATGCAATACTCGGATGACACAAACGTGCTGCTGGACAGGTTCAACTTTTCGATGTGTAAACAGTCTGCACAGGAATCTGTAGAGGAGGACATTGCAACTTTGCAGGTATTGGCTGCCAAGTGTGATTTTGGCAAAAATGTCTGCACTTATATACGTGACCAATTTGTGCTTTATTGCTTTTCTAAAAAAGTGCAGGAATGCCTGCTTAACCTGTTGAAATCCGTCTTTGGCTGAAACAATTGATGTGGCAAAGAGCATTGAAAGGTCCATTGTCACCTCCAAAGTTTTATTCAGTCACATGGGGCAGACTATGGTCAGTTTTATGTTAGAAGAATACTTTGTTTGTACAGTTAATAATAAAAGTCCAGTAAGTTTAGGCAGGGACTACAAGGTCAAAGACCTAGGGTTTGTTATCAGTGTGGTTCTTGCAATCACAATGTAAAAATCCCTCCTCTTCTGCAAAGGGGAAAAGGTCTATGAAGTGTCCGAAAGTGGGACATTTTCAAGGGGTCTGCAAAAGTCTTTTAAATTCCAGTACTGCTGCAAAAATAATAAAGTGAAAATCAGCAATGTTTACTCTGAGGATGTGGGATAATGAGATACAAGATTATGCGAATGGATTTTCTAATGTGTTGTTGACAGTGGATATGCCTGATGTAGCTGAGTGCAGGGTACTCAAGCCTATTAAGAGGCTGTTGTGTGAAGTCATCATTGATGGGGCAAAAAATGACTCTTATGGCAGATTCAGGGGCGCCAGTCACACCTTTGGCGGATCACACTTTCTTTAGCTTTTGGCCTAAATCCATGGTTTTAAAATGCCCAGACTTCAACCCCAGAGCATTTGGTAGCCAGGATATTGATCTTCTTGGTTTCCTTTGGTCAACATAGGAGTGACTGGGGGGATCTACAGTCACCAAGCTGTATGTTGCTATAAATGGCAGAGATATTATGAGGTAGAAAAATTTGGCCAGGTTAGGCATTATATTGCAACCTGGTCACAATGTGCCTATTGTATTGAGAGAGTTGCCTGAACATGATAAGTGTGTGCCGGTTGTGTCTGTAAATGTGGGATGTGAAGCAACTACACAGATGGTCTCTAAGTTTCCAAAGTTCTTCAAGGATGTGGTTAGTTCAGTTCAAGGCTTTGAACATAACATTAAATTGAAGAAAGGGGCATTACCTGTCATAAATAAAGTAAGCCCAGTGCTTTTAAGTGTAAGAAAGAATTTGAAGGATTTGTTGGACAAACTGGTTTCTGAGGAAATCATAGCACCAACAGGTTCATCTGAATGCGTATTTTCGATTGTTTTAACCAAGAATAGATCAAGGGATCTCAGGTTGTGTGGTGACCTGAGGTCCCTCAATAAGAGTATATTGGTGGAGTGTCATCCTCTTCCCCGTATACAAGAGATGCTTACTAATATGGAAAATTCCAAATTCTTTTTCACAATTGACTTAAACTCACCATACCATCAAATTCCCCTTAGAGAAAGTTCCCAAACACTTACCATATTTGTGACTCCATTTGTAGCTTTTAGGTATCTACAATTACCATTTGGACTTGCTTCTGCAGCAAGTGTTTTTCAAAAAATGATGGAGACTCTCTTTAGGGACATGGTGAATATTCATACCTTCCAAGATGACATGTTCGTTTTTACGGAGACTGCCGAAGAGCACAGGCAAGTTTTGGAAAAAGTATTCAGTTTTCTACAGTCAAGAGGTATGACAGTTAAAGTTGAGAAAAGTAAACTAATGGTAGAAAATGTTGAGTTTCTAGGTCATACAACCACAGGAGAAGGTATTAAATCGAAACTTTGTAACCGGGAAGCCATCAAGAATGCCCCACCACTTTCAGACAAAGATTTCCTGGGGCTCTGCGAAAACTGTACCATATTTGTCCCTGGGTATGCCTTGTCTGTGAAAGCTCTAAGAGTCTTGCTCAAGAAAGGTAATAGGTTTGAATGAGACAACCAGGTTAATGGCTTTCAAAGAGATTAAACAGTTAGCATTTACTGCTCCAGCTCTGAAACATTTTGTTCCTTCTCTAAGGTCCTTCATTACAGTGGATGCCAGCCTCAGAGGACTTGGGCTGTTTTTGGCGAGTGGGTGAAGAGGCAGAAGACTACTGTCGCTTTCACTTCCAGAGCGCTCTCAGAAGCAGAAAGCAATTACAGCACGATTGAGAGAGAGGCTCTGGCATGTGTGTGGGTGGTCCAGAAGTTCAAAACCTACATATGGGGAACCACTTGTGAAGTCTACACTGGCCACAAATCTGGTAAACAGTCAAAATATCGAGTTTTTAATTTCGACCTACACTTATATCGAGTTGCTAATATCGATGGGACAGAATATCGATGTCCAGAATATCGATGGCCAGAATATCGACCCTAAGGTAAGTAATATCGAAATTACTAATATCGATAGCATATATATCGATGTAAGTAATTTCGATTTACTAATATGTGTTAGAAATATAAGTTAAGTATTTAAATTAATAGTTATAATATGTGTTTAATATGTTTTTATAATTTAAAAATATATAAGAGTAAATAATATGTTTTACTACCACAGCGGGTTGTGGGTTTATAGGGGAATAGGGTGGGAAGTAATTTATTTGTAATTAAATAATTAATTTTTCAATGATTAATTTATTTTGCAATTAAATATTAATTGGCAATTATTTATTTAAATTGATTAATTGAATAATTAATTGATAATTTATGTATATTTTTAACTAAATTATGTTTTACTACCACAGCGGGTTGTGGGTTTATAGGGGAATAGGGTGGGAAGTAATTTATTTGTAATTAAATAATTATTTTTCAATTATTAATTTATTTTGCAATTAAATATTAATTGGCAATGATTTATTTTAATTGATTAATTGATTAATTAATTGATAATTTATGTGTATTTTTAACTAAATTATATGTTTTACTACTGGAGCGGGTTGTGGGTTTATAGGGGAATAGGGTGGGAAGTAATTTATTTGTAATATTAATTAATTTTGGGTAAAGGGGTATTTTTAGGGTTCAGGGTCAGTTTTCAGTTTTTGGGTAAAGGGGTATTTTTTGGGTTCAGGGTCAGTTTTCAGTTTTTGGGTAAAGGGGAATTTTTAGGGTTCAGGGTCAGTTTTCAGTTTTTGGGTAAAGGGGTATTTTTAGGGTTCAGGGTCAGTTTTCAGTTTTTGGGTAAAGGGGTATTTTTAGGGTTCAGGGTCAGTTTTCAGTTTTTGGGTAAAGGGGTATTTTTTGGGTTCAGGGTCAGTTTTCAGTTCTTTGGTAAAGGGGTATTTTTAGGGTTCAGGGTCAGTTTTCAGTTCTTTGGTAAAGGGGTATTTTTAGGGTTCAGGGTCAGTTTTCAGTTTATGGGTAAAGGGGTATTTTTAGGGTTCAGGGTCAGTTTTCAGTTTTTGGGTAAAGGGGTATTTTTAGGGTTCAGGGTCAGTTTTCAGTTTTTGGGTAAAGGGGTATTTTTAGGGTTCAGGGTCAGTTTTCAGTTTTTGGGTAAAGGGGTATTTTTAGGGTTCAGGGTCAGTTTTCAGTTTTTGGGTAAAGGGGTATTTTTAGGGTTCAGGGTCAGTTTTCAGTTTTTGGGTAAAGGGGTATTTTTTGGGTTCAGGGTCAGTTTTCAGTTCTTTGGTAAAGGGGTATTTTTAGGGTTCAGGGTCAGTTTTCAGTTTATGGGTAAAGGGTTATTTTTAGGGTTCAGGGTCAGTTTTAGGTTTTTGGGTAAAGGGGTATTTTTAGTGTTCAGGGTCAGTTTTCCCTACTGTTGCACCCACTGGAGTGGGAATAGTAATTATTGTTAAGTAATTATATATTATATATGATTTATTATTTTTTTTTTATTAAATATGTATTATTATTTTTTTTAACAAATATTACATATATTTAAATATGTTTAAGTAATTATTATGTATTATTTACAGTTTTTTTTATGTTATTTTAAATTAAAAAAAATCGATATATTTAACAACGATATTTTTTACATCGATATTAAATTTTCGATATTTTGGTACTTACCATGTTGTACATAGGGCGTCGATATTTTTGCTATCGATATAATTACGCCGATATTTGTGTAGGTCGAAATTCTGTCTGTCGAAATTTTGTCATAGATCCCACAAATCTTTAGTGTACCTGTTGAGTGATAATGGATTAGATAAGGCATCTGCTCGGTTAGTGTGGTTACTGTCTAAACTGCAAAAGTATGATTTAGTGGTAAAGTATGTACAAGGAGATAAAAGCATGAGGGCTGATTGCTTGTCATGCATTGCTTTGCTGAATTCAGTGTTTGAGAGTGTAGTATAGGAGTGTGTGTATGGTGGCTCTGGTGGATGCCACTTCAGCTTGTAACAGCGAAATACCAGAAAATGAGTGGAAATCAGGCATGACCGGGAAAGAAGTGTTATTGCAAGTGTGGCACTTCATTGAATCTGATTGGCCCTCTGAGAAAGGTCTTACAGGAGTACTCAGACATTTTTGGGCAAGTATCTATAGAGTTATCAGGTGAAAGTGACATTTGTCTGAGAGTGATGTATTTATTCCACCCACCAAATTGAGAAACAAGATCATTAAAATTGCACATGAAGGCTACATGGGGGTTTCTACCACCTGCAAAATGATAACGCAGGCACACTGTTGGCCTAGTTTGGACACACAAGTTTCAAACTTTGTGAACAATTGTTGCTATTGTGTAGAAGCTGATAAACAGTGAGAAACAGCTGCTAATACTTTGGCTACTGTCTCACTACCTGACAAGGCTTGGGAAAAACTAGCCTTAGACCTTTGCGGGCCATTTAATTTATTACGTGCAGACAAGAGGTATTTATTGGTTGCTATAGATTACTTTTCCAATTGGATTTATTATTTATATGTGGAAACTGCTGACTCTGATTCAGTGTCTTTTTATTAGGAAAATAATTTTTAATAGAGGGTTCCCCGGTCAACATTATTACTCACAATGGGGTCCATTTTGTTTCTTAGAAGATGACTGATTTTATGCGAAAACACAATATTATACACTCTCTAGTGGCTTTATATAGTCCGGCATCAAATGGTCTGGTGGAAAGGGCCAACCACATTCCCCATTCACTCTTCTCAGGGGTAGAAATGCCAGAACCAAACTTATACCAGCTTGGTTATCCAACATGTTGACAGGAAAGGCCAAGTTGCCAAATAATAATGTTGATTTTGCAACCATGCAGTTGTTACTGAAAAAATATTCTGACAAGGGTAAACATGTCAAGAATGTACAAGTGACTATCCATGATTGCCTGTGAAAGTGCTCAGGTCTGCCAAAGCCTTTTCATTATTGGAAGGACAATGGTGGTGGAACAGGGACAATATGGTCCCAATTTTGCTTCTCAGGCTGATATTTTCAGGCGTGTGTATTTGAACAGGGTCAACGCGCCTCAGTCAAGCACTATGTTTTCCGCTGATGTTTTTAAGGATAGCAAGGTTCAACCTGGTAAGAATTTTGCTTCATGTGGCTGTACTGTCAGTAGTAGTCCAGTGAGTAAAGTGTTGGGCCCCACTACCCTTATGGTTGGGGATAATGTTGAGAAGGTTGATTCCAAAACTACTGATATGCGGAATTCTGGCAGAGATGAGTTTACAGTGGTGGAAGCAGCACGGGAACAGTGCTGCACTCTCAGCCGAAGCTACCAGGAAAGTTAGAAGATTTGATTACGTCGTAAAGCCTGTTTCTTCTAATTCATTTTTTCATTGTATTTATGTTTAGACATGTTTAGGCGTAACTGTTTTGCTTCTTTTCTTCTCGGAAGGATGCTTATTGCTTCCATTCATTGAGAGAGACGGGTGATCTAACATGTCAGGTTCTCATGCCAATGGGTGTTAAGTCTGTTGTTTATTTTCAGTGCATTCCTTTCTGGGACCTTGATTGCATCAGGTACCTGCCAGGTTCTGGAGAATTGGCTCGTTGTCAGTTGCCTTCTCTACCTGGGACTCATCCATAGTTGATGCGGTCATGGGTCTATTTTAATAAAGGATTAATCTTTTCAACGCTATGTGGTTCGGGCTGCTTCTCTGAAGTGGTTGCAGTGTGGTAGCCACCTCCTCTACGCAGCACCACCACCAGCCATTTTTGGAAATAGTGGACACAAGGTTAAAATCCCTGCCTCGCCTGGACATTTTGTGATAGTGGGCAAATAATGCAACCTCACCATGTTGAAAAATAAAAATGTTTAACTCTGTTTCTCGTGCAAGCGATCTAATGCCCCCGACCAAGGTTTGTGCTACATAAAAGTGCAAAAGTAAACCGAGAGGCAGCAGGGGATTCTCACTGAACATGCCTGAAACATGTTTAGCTATTAACTCATTAAATCTTGCATGCTAACTCTTTCACTGCCGCCTTCTATCTCTGTCATTCCGCCTCCCGGTTCATGCTTGTTTTACTCCTCTCGTCCACATTTTCTCGATCTCCCTCTCCTCTACGGTATTTTTATCATCCTTTCTTTATGTCCTCACACTTTCTCTCATTTTCCCTTCCACCTTAACGTCATCCTGCATCATTCAATAAAACGTTTCCCCCCTGGCTCGTGTTTGAAAACGAATAAAACCCAACAGATGCGCGCTGTGTCGAATAACGAGCGCGCGCAAATGTTTAAACCACGTATATTGGCAGTTTACAATACAGCTGAGAGAATATCTTTTATGCAGTCAGCAGTTGGAACAGATGTTGTAGGCCTATGTTATCGCTTTGTGGTGTTAAAATATGTATAAAGCGAAAGTTCGCTAGAACATCTTGAGTATTCACCTTTAAAGACAATACATTAAAGTGTATCTGTAAAAAACAATCGGATTATCTTTGGATTCGAAAATGTGCCTCCCTGTAACACCTCTTACGTACTCCTGGGTCCGTTGTCATTATTAATCTTCTCCACCTGTAAATATGTCATCAGTGACAAGCGAATACCTTAGAACATTTAATGAACTATGAAAAATATATCATGTCCATGAGCCCCCTTTGAAGATATTCGCAGCCGCAGCTGATGAGGTTCCCTCCTTACGCCCTGGAAGAAGTCCCACAAAATATTCATAATGCGTGGGGGAGGGGAGTGGGGAGTAGTGTGTGCAGGGCGTGATTCTGTGAGACTGGGAGGAAAATCATCAGAGGTGTCTTAAAATATTGTCATGGGGCGTTTTTATTCGGGAGCAAGCTGGGTACAAATGAATAAACTTCCTTTGGCGTCTTTGCTGCACAAACTATTATGTCCTAACAACTTTCTAACCCACCCCCACCACTAACTAGTTCCCGCCCCCTGCCATTTACAATTTAGGGGCAGATTTACAAGCCCCTTGCGCCACTTTTGCGTCACTTTTAACATGGGTATATCGTGTATATAAATATAATATACACAATATATTAATATATATAAATATAAATAAAGTGACGCAAAAGTGGCGCAAGGGGCTTGTAAATCTGCCCCTAAATCTTTAACATGGACTTTCCACTTCCGTTTCCGTTTTGCTCAGGCGTCTCTTGCGTTCCTCCTGGCCCGCTGTTTCTCTCTATCAGGCTTTCCTACATCTGGACCGAGACTGCTCTCCTTTCCTTCCCATCCAACATTCTTTCTTTACTTTCCATTGTACCCTTTATTGTTCCCACTATTCTCGTCCCTAGCACCCTACCGACTGCTCAGTCCCAGTGTCCCCTTCCAAAACTTCCATTTACCCCCTCCCCACAATCAAAACCCCCAACATTCTCCCTCTTGCTATCGAACTGGTGTCCTGTACCTGGGCAGGGTGGTGGGCTCTTGTTTTGTGGAGCAGATGCCCCCACTTCCAGGAACGCAGTGACACAATTCTGTTCCCCCTCCCATCAGCCTGCTCGCTCTCCCTTCTACCATCTCTTAATCGTCCCTTTACTTGTTTCATATATGGGTTCTTCTCCAAAGGAGACAAATATATCCCCTCAACACTTGTGGACAATCATAAACTATGGCCACTGTTAGACTTGGCATCTTTTGGCGTGTTTCCCCTGAGTTTTTGCTTTCTGACCTCCCGGTTATGTCTCTGTTTTGGCTTGTTTAGTGTCTCTGCGCACTTTCTCACTGCTGATCAGTGTTAAAGTGCAAGTGCTCCGGTTGGAAATTGTTTTATGGATTGCTGTTTCCATGATTGGCGTATTTGATTTACTTGTCAATCCCTAGTAAATTGCACTGAGTGTGTCAGGGCCTGTAAATCAAATGCTGTTAGTGGGCTGCAGCACTGGAATGTGCCACCCACACAAACAGCCTGTAAATATAACTGTGGCCTGCCAATGCAGAGCCTGTGTGCACTATGGAACTGTCATGTCGACTTGGCAAGTGTACACACTTGCCAGGCCCTAACCTTCCCTTTTCTTACATGTCAGTCACCCCTATGGTAGGCCTAAGGTACCTCAGTGGGCAGGGTGCAGTGTATGAGAAAGGTAGGACATGCTCTGGTGTGTGTGGCATGTCCTGAAAGTGAACTACTGCCAATTTCGTTTTTCACTATAGCAAGGCTACCTGCTCCCATAGAACAGAATGGGGAGTTTGTTTATAACATCTTATAAACATAACTGGCCCTAGGAACTAGGTGGAAAAATGAAGTTTAGTATGCCTGAACTCAGAATCTAAAGATGCATCTTTTAGTGAAGGTGATTTTTACATTTTGTGTTTGAAAATACCACTTTTAGAAAATAGGTGTTTTCTTGCTCAGCCACCCAGTAGGCATCTGCTGGGGTTGTGTATTGACTGTCTGGGTTTTTAGATGACAACAGCTGGGGAGGAGCCGTGGCTCCGGACAGTCTAGGTGGGTCAGGAAACAGATGGATAGACATGGGCTGCATTTAGAGTAGGGGGAGCAGAGTTCCTTTCACCTGAATGGGCCAGGTCTGCCTCTGACAATGCCGTCTCAACCTCCTGCCAGGAAGCCGCACCAGAGAGGGCAGAACTGGTTTTGGCTGGGCACAGACATTCTCTGCCTGAGAAGACAAAGGATTTGGGCTATAAAAAGTGGGGCCCAAACCCCTGAACTTTAGAACTCTTTTGGTTCAAGAAGACTGCCAAGAAGAATAGCTGGAGAAGCTGTGAGGAGGAGCTACCACTTTGCTGAGTGCTTTGCTGTGTTGGCCTGCAGTGGCTGCTTCTGTCTTGGGTAGTGAAAGGACTGGACTGAACGTTCTGAAATCTATATTTGTGAATTTCTCCAAGGGCTTGAGGTAGAGCTTGCCCCCTGTTCAAGAAGTCTCAGGAACAGCAAAGACTTCAAGTTCTTCTGCCGTCAGCACTGGGAACTGTCGGGCATATTATCAAGGGGGTTTATCTCTGCTTTTTTGGCTTTAAAAGCCAAGAAAGCGGAGATAAAATTATCTCCCTATTAACTAGCTGTCGCTAACACCAGTTAGCGACAGCTAGTAGGAGATAGCGACCATCTTGGGCCCCACTTTGCATGTCAGTGATATTTATCACTAATGACATGCAAAGTGGGCGTGCCAAGATGTTAGCGACTGAAAACAGTCGCTAACATCGCTATCTCCTATTACCAACTTTTGGAGATATTCGCGCTAAGCGCGAATATCTCCAAAAGCTAACACCTGCCCTGAGCAGTTCTTAGCCATGTTATACAATGGGAGGTGGATAACAAGGCTAAGAGCATTAGCTTGGTAATGCATGAATATCGCTGACTTTTCAGCGATATTCATGCATTGCAGCGATTTTTATCGCATTTGCGATAAACCTTGGTAATACCAAGGTTTATTTGCGGTAAAATTCGCCGCAGCTCTGCGGTAAATTTTTGTCTCTAACCAAGCAATAGCGATAATTATCGCTATTGCTTGGTAATATGCCCCTGAGTGCTTTGTGCTGCAACAGAAGAAAAAGCAACCTGGCGCTGTCTACGACACTGCTGCCAACTCCATGTCCTGAAGGCACCGCAGAGGGCACCACCGCAACGCTGCACTGTGACCCTGATCTCTCCGACGACGCTTGCTGATGCTGCTACTGAGCCACTGCTTACGCCCCCACCAAGCCGCTGTGGGCACCGTACTCCGCATAGCCTTGCTTCATGATGCCGCCTTGGTATCTCCCACGACAACGCTCCACGCCGAAATCAACGCTGCTGCTTGTACCGTAGTTCAAGGGCACTGTTCTTAAGGTTACCCGACGCACCGCCCACATCCTGCACCACATCCTTGGCCTACCGATGCCAGCGCCATCGACTCCAGTTCATCAGCCGATGACAGCGTTTCAGCAACAAAGACGATGCTGCTTACAGCATGACCTGCCAGCATCACTTCGCACCGCGACCCTGGTCTCACGGATGGCGCCCTCTGATGCTGCCATCGAGCTGCTGTTTACACTGCAACCTGAGGACATCGCACTCGCAAGTGCTGCACTTCGCACCACAGCACTCAGCGCCCGCAGACGCCAGCGTTCCTGACTTCAACCGCGAGGAGTTCGATCTGCAACATGTGTGACTTCAAGGGCCCGACGACTCCTGCACCGTCCTCCGGAACTGACTCCTGCGGACACCGTGATTTCGGAAGCGCAACGGGAGGTCGGAGATGCCCTGCATTTCTAAAGGTACTCTTTTGCAGGTCTTCCCGACATCGTAGCTTGCCCGCAACGCTGCGGTCTGCCAGAAATGTTTGAATTTGTTTGTTCACGACACTGTGATTTCCCCGGACGAAGCTATCGACTTCAAGGAACTATATTTCAAGGTTCTTTTGATAACTGAAGATTTCTAAGTACCGTGTTGTGGATTTTTACCGTTTTTGGCCTCGTCTATATAAAAATATTGGATATTTTTCTAAACTGATGTGGTTACTTTTGTAGTGCTTACACTGTATTACCGTTGGTTATGTGCAAATGCTTTACACACTTCCTCTAAGATAAGCCTGACTGCTACTGCCAAGCTACAAAGGGGGTGACCAGGGGTTATTTTAGGAGTGTAAGTCTCTTATCCTGACCAGGAAGAGGGGTCCCTAATTGGACAAAGGTACCTACCTCTGCCAACTAGAGACCCCCATTTCCAACAGCTGCATGCTTAATTACCTTATTACCTCTTTGCCCTGTGCCTTACAGAAATCCACCACCCACGGGCTCACCAAACCCTCTGTGGCAACAACTTCATCCACATCATCAATGTCTCTGGCCATAGATCTTTTGTTATCATCTTTAGCAGTTCCAAACCTGTGGCTTGATCTAAATCATTTCCCCTAAATCAATAGTGCATCAGGGCGTGTCAATTTCCCCCTCAATTCCCACAGTGCCACCTTCAGCTGTTCCCACTTCATGCCACCTTTTCTGACCCATATCACTGACACCTCGGCACAATCCAAACCTAAGAGGGGACCATCCATCTGTTGCTGGCCTGCACTTCAGCCCACTTAACAATGGAGTGTCATCAGATTCTCAATTTCGTATTGCACATTGCAACCGGTCTCACCTGCCAATCACAAGAGAGAGTGACTCCGGTCTGCACACCCCATCACGGCATCACATACCCCCACAGGCAATAACTCTTCGACTGACCCAACATCTTAATCTCTTGCTCTCCCAAAACTTTCTGGAAGCTTCCATGGCCCCCCTAAAGAGTCTGTTCCGAAATCCTTCCCATTCAGGCCCCCTTGCGTCAAGCATAATCTCAGCACTCCCAATATTTGCAGCACAGTCACATGAACAAACAATGGGCCCCACATTGCTCCACCTCACTACTAACCATCTTTTCATGGACCACAATAGCCAAGTAGGCAATAGCATTTTCTTCCCCATGGACACCCAGATGCCTTTTTCCTTTTTTACCCATCCTTATGCACCACAAAGGACTTGTACCTTTTTTTCTTGAATCTTAATGCTCCAAATTTAAGACCTACAAAAAACTTTGATCTCATCACCTCTGATGCCCTAAATGCCCCAAAATACACCAGGCATCAACATTGCTCGGAACAGGAGGAATTCCCGGTGGATGCGCACAAATAACTTGCGTGTTCCACACCTATCCCTAATATCCCTTCTGGTATTGGTGGTCTTTTTTCAGACTTTATTCCCTGCTTCTTTGTCCATCATTCTAACTGCACCATCAGGATTCAAGCAAGCCGGGACGACGACGGCTGAAATGCCAGAAACCGGTCCCCGGAAGCTTGTCTCCTTTCTGGTGAAGAATTGGCTTGGTAGTTTAGTCTGCCCTGTTCCCATGATGCACTGGGCCAGGGACAGACTGATTTGCATATAGCCAGGTTCTGAGCTGGGATGGTGCAGTGAGCTAAATAACGGTGATGGATCAAGCCCTGATCTTTGGACTGGGTAAGAGTGGTCTGCTTAATTCAGACACTCTGTTCATCACCACCCCCTTTTTTGAATCGACTTTATAAATATGGCGCAACAAGGCGCATTGTTTACGCCACTAGTGCGTCACAAAAAGTGACGCACCAGCGGCGTAAAGTGATGCACAGCCTCATAAATGAGGCCCATGGAGTTTACCTTTTTCATTGCCAGAGCTTGTTCTTTTGAATAGTCTTTCTTTTCTTTACAATTAAACCCTAACTTGTTTTCATTTAAAAATAACCTTAAAACCTAAATATTCATACAGCTTCACTTCAGTTTTAGCAAGATGCCTTGAGCAGTTTTTCCTGAGGCGGAAGCCGGGAGACCGATCGCAGGCAGTTTTTAAGAATTGTTGTGAAAATCTGTGTTTTTTAAACCTGAATTGCACTCCCTGGGCACTTATAAACTGTACTTTGCACTTACCATCATCTTCCCGCGCAGCGGATTTATCGCTGCCGCGGTATACAATCTATTCCTTGACACCATTCACGGGGATTCCCAAGGCCACGCCCAGTACTGTCGGCCACGCCCCCTACCACCGTCTACTTAACGCGCTGATTGCAAGCGCGACTCTAATACAGTTTCTCCTGAGGCGGAAGCCGGGAGACCGATCGCAGGCAGTTTTTAAGAATTGTTGTGAAAATTTGTGTTTTTTAAACCTGAATTGCACTCCCTGGGCACTTATAAACTGTACTTTGCGCTTACCATCATCTTCCCGCGCAGCGGATTTATCGCTGCCGTGGTATACAATCTATTCCTTGGCGCCATTCACGGGGATTCCCAAGGCCACGCCCACTACTGTCGGCCACGCCCCTCTACCACCGTCTACTTAACGCACTGATTGCAAGCGCGACTCTGATACAGTTTCTCCTGAGGCGGAAGCCGGGAGACCGATCGCAGGCAGTTTTTAAGAATTGTTGTAAAATGTGTGTTTTTTAAACCTGAATTGCACTCCCTGGGCACTTATAAACTGTACTTTGCGCTTACCATCATCTTCCCGCGCAGCGGATTTATCACTGCCGTGGTATACAATCTATTCCTTGATGCCATTCACGGGGATTCCCAAGGCCACGCCCACTACTGTCGGCCACGCCCCTCTACCACCGTCTACTTAACGCACTGATTGCAAGCGCGACTCTGATGCAGTTTCTCCTGAGGCGGAAGCCGGGAGACCGATCGCAGGCAGTTTTTAAGAATTGTTGTGAAAATTTGTGTTATTTAAACCTGAATTGCACTCCCTGGGCACTTATAAACTGTACTTTGCACTTACCATCATCTTCCCGCGCAGCGGATTTATCGCTGCCGCGGTATACAATCTATTCCTTCCTTGACGCCATTCATGGGGATTCCCAAGGCCACGCCCACTACTGTCAGCCACGCCCCCCTCTTTCCCTGTCACTTCCCCTATAAAATATGTGCATTTACCAGACGCGCGGCGGATGAGCGCAACGGGCGTGGCGTTTGCGCACCGAAGGCGCGCCTAAGGCAAGCTCGTCTGCGCCCGTCCGCGCCGGACCCGTGCCTAGTGCCAGAAGCTATGCCCGTTTTCACGGGTTGCGATACTCCAAATCTGATCTGTGCAGGCTGGACCAGCGCTGCTGCGATCACCCGATAAGATAAGAGTTGACTTCGGTGATACTTGTATGACTCCCACATGTCCCTCCTGTGGCTTTCAAGTACTAACCAACCCTCGGGCCATCTCACCTAATTTGGCATGCCCACCTCCTTTAATTAACCAGCCGCAGGCTACTAATCAGAACAACTGTTCAAAAACGATGACAAATAGAAACAGATCTCTCAAATGTATACTACTGAACGTAAGGTCCATGCCGAAGCATAAACATGAAATTGAAGCTCTGATCACTGATCACAACGCTGACCTTATGTTCCTTACAGAAACCTGGGCATCAAATGCCTCTGGTCCTGATTGGAACACCGCTACTCCCGAAGGCTATTCTGTGGAATGCACAAATAGAACTGCATCTGTGGGGGGAGGAATTGCGATAATTCATAGATCGCATTTCAAATTACTTGTATGCCCCCCAACAAGACCTAGAGGCTGAAGCTATGACCTTTAAGATTAAAGAGAATAACTACCTGATTTTCGAAGGACTGCTTGTGTATTGTCCCCCCGGCCCGAGAGGCCCTTTCAACAGATCATTACACACCTTTCTAGAAACAATGTTTGACTCAGTTACCTGCACTATTCTGGGTGAATTTAATTATCATCTTGAGGAGAATAACGACTCGGACTCAGCCACTTTACTTGATAATCTCCTCAGCTTTGGCATGAAGCAGCTAGTTGACAGGCCACTCACTCAGCAGGGCATACCCTTGACGGGATCTTTACCAACAGTAACCACATTAAGATTACGTCTATTCTCTCTGTACCGTGGTCGGACCATAACACTATCTTTTTTAACTTACAACTGAAAAACCTTGTAAATCAGCGTAGAAACTACTTGCCTCCTGAAAAAACCCGCCCCTGGAAAAAGCTTGAATCTAACCCCTTAGCTAAGACATTGGCCAGAAACCCCCCGGACTTTGAATGTGGACATAGCGAGGTCTGGGCAACTAACTTCAGCAATTGGATCACTGAGGCAGTCAATGAACTGGTCCCAATGGAAGCAAAAAAAAACAGAAAACGGTCCGCCACCGCTCAATGGTACACAGCAGAGGTGAAAGCAATCAAAATTAAATGTCGACGAGTGGAGCAGATATGGCGCTCAGACTACAGTCAGGAAAACAAACTGGAATATATAAAAGTCCTACAGGAGTATAAACAAATAATTGTCCATGCAAAATCTACCTATTTTACAGATAAAATTCAAAACTCCTCTAACTCTTCCTGGGAACTATTCAAAACTGTAGCCCATTTAGTCAAAAGCCCCCGGGACACAGTCTTTAGTCCAGATCAGAGCTTTGTTAATGGCATTGCCACTTTTTTTCAAACTAAAGTAAAAATGGTATATGATGATCTCAGCACAATGGTATCCGATATATCCACCAATGATGTCGGACAGTCCACTCCGACCACCTCCTGCTTCTCTAGTTTTTCTTTAGTAGAGAAGAAGCAAGTATGCAATCTACTCATCCAGATGAAATCTGGCTCCCCTTTAGATCCTTGCCCCCCTATGTATTACATATGATCCCAGAGAGCATCGGAAATGTCCTGACTCCCCTGCTTAATAAAATTATTCATCAAGGTGAATTCCCCAAAAGCTGGAAGATGGCCTGTATCAGACCTATTCTTAAGAAGGACACCCTTGATCCCTCTGAACCCAAACACTATTGTCCCATTTCCTGCCTGCCTCTACCTGCTAAAATCTTGGAAAAAGCGATTAATCAGGATATTATGAGACATGTGGATGAAAAGAAGCTGTTAGATCCGTCACAGCACGGTTTTAGACCCCTTCATTCCACGGAATCAGCTCTTATCATGGCCACCGAAAAAAATACGCAAGACCATGGACGGGGGTGGTCGGTCGGCCCTGATATTATTAGACCTTACAGCGGCCTTCGACACTGTAAACCACTCTGTCCTGCTAAAAAGACTAACCACCCTAGGATTCACCGGCACTGCTCTGGCCCTTATCGCCTCTTTTCTGGGCGCCCGAACTCACCAAGTGATCTGGAATGGATTACAATCAACTGAATTTTCCCTTCTGGGTGGGGTCCCGCAGGGATCGGCATTGTCGCCTACATTATTCAACCTATATGTCACTCCTTTAGCAGCCTTGATCAGATCCTATGACCTACAACTGGTGTCTTACGCCGATGACACTCAAATCATAGTGTCAATTTCCCATTCCATCGAAGCCACGGCGGAACGCTTTAGAAACTGCCTTGCCGGGGTGAAGAATTGGATGAGCCACAATTTTCTTAGATTAAATACGGATAAAACCGAAATCATAGAGTTCGGTCATAAACCATCTATCTGGAGTGATCTATGGTGGCCTCCCGAAGCAGGATCTTGCCCTCTCCCTGTAGACAAGGTCAGGAACCTTGGTTTTCTATTAGATAAAGATCTCTCATGTAAGGCCCAGGTTAATCAGGTGACATCGGCCTGTTTCTACAGTATCAAGGTGCTCAGAAAAGTTTTACCCTAGATCACGTTAAGAAAGACGGTGATGGGAGCCCTTGTAATGTCCCGGATTGATTACTGTAACTCCCTCTATTTGGGAGCAGGAGAAAAACAACTGTCCAAACTGCAGGCAATCCAGAATGCGGCGGCCAGGGCGCTGCTGAACCTCCCCGAACGCCACCCCACATCCAAAGCCATTCGGGAGCTTCACTGGCTCCCGGTCAGGCGCCGTATTCAATTCAAGGCTCTTTGCTTGGTGCATAGGTCTCTACATGGTAAGGGACCTGACGATTTCATCAAACTACTGCCCCATTATGTACCTTCTCAAACGCTGAGGTCAGCCAATCATGACCTAGTCTGCCAGCCCAGAATAAGCAGAGCCCGATGGGGAGGAAAATCCTTCTCCTACCAGGCGGCTAAAATATGGAACTCGTAAACCCCCAGTATTACGTGCCCAAAAATCTAAAATGAGCTTCAGGAAGGGCCTAAAGACCTGGCTTTTTGCCCAAACTTAACTGCTCCATTGCTTTTCTGTATCTCACAGCGCCAAGACGCCGCAGCATTCGTGCGCTTTATAAGCATTTCAGTCAGTCAGCTAAAGCCAGTAAAACATCTGATAAAAGAGTGCTCCATAAAGCAACTTGACATAGCTCAATCACTTCCAATGTGAATATATTATCAGTACTTCACACAATAGAGCACAATATTGAGACACTAATTAAAATATTTGATAAACTACAGGGAGTCCACACAAATGTATTTCTCTGTCTTTTTACGTTTAATCTGATTATGAACTTAACCTGATTTCCATGTCAATAAAATACAATTTAACAAACAGAAACTGACATCGTGCCAGAGTGGTGTGGGTTTTTGGTGTGGCCAACTGTAGCAGGCTACACGCAGTAGATGTGATGTTATGTGACATTAAGTTAGTTAGACATGGCATCCTTGGAGTGATTTCTCCTGACTTTTTGACTTCTGACCGTCTGTTTTGCTGACTTCATTTTTTGCTGGCTTTGGGATTCTGGGCACTTTACCACTGCTAACCAGTGCTGAAGTGCAAATGCTCCATACTTAAAACATGGTTTATCCACAAGTGGCATGTTTAATTTACTTATAAGTGCACTATATGTGCCCAGGGCCTGTAAATGCAATGCTACTAGTTGGTCTGCAGCAGTGATTGTGTCACTTACTTCAGTGACCCTTTAACCATGTCTCAGGTCTGCCACTGCAGACCCAGTGTGTGCAGTTTAAACTGACATTTTGACCTGACAAATTAACCTACTTACCAGGCCCAAACCTTCCCTTTTATTAAATACAAGTCACCCCTAATACATGCCGTAGGTAGCCCTAAGTATTTACAACAAGGGGTGGTGAGGGACAGAGTCTCTGAATTAAACAGAATACTCTCACCCAGTCAAGAGATCAGGGCTAGATCCAACACCGTTTTTTAGCTCACTGCACCATCCCAGTTTCAGAACCTGGCTGTATGCAAATTAGTCTGTTCCTGTCCCAGTGCATGATGGGAACAGGGCAAACCAAACTACAAAAGCCAATTCTTACACTGGGAAGGAAACACTCTGTTCATCACCACCCCCTTTTCTGAATCGTTTTTGGCCACTATAGGTGTGGCAGGGTATACTCAGACATGAGTCCCTTGCTCACTGCACCATCAGGATTCAAGCAAGCCGGGCCGACGGCTGAAATGCCAGAAACCGGTCCCCGGAAGCTTGTCTCCTTTCTGGTGAAGAATTGGCTTGGTAGTTTAGTCTGCCCTGTTCCCATGATGCACTGGGCCAGGGACAGACTGATTTGCATATAGCCAGGTTCTGAGCTGGGATGGTGCAGTGAGCTAAATAACGGTGATGGATCAAGCCCTGATCTTTGGACTGGGTAAGAGTGGTCTGCTCAATTCAGACACTCTGTTCATCACCACCCCCTTTTCTGAATCGTAGGTAGCCCTAAGGCCAGGGTGCTATGTACTTAAAAGGTAGGAATTGTACTTTTTAGTTTTACATGTCCTGGTAGTGAAAAACTGCTTCATATATGTTTCACTACTGGTAGGCCTATCTCTCACATAGGTTATCATTGTGATCATCTTTTCAAGTGTAATTTCCAATTGGGAAGAGATAGAAATTTGGAGTTTAATGTCTCTGGAATCACAATTCAAAATCACAACTTATGGTGGAGTCGGATTTTAAATTGTAAGTCTGAAAATGTTGCTTGTAGAAAGTTTTTTTTTCTAAAACACACAAATGCCAATACCCGCTCAACTTAACTAACACAATGATTTCTATTTGTGGTCACAAAACACAATTACTGTGATCACCTGCGCAGTTTGAGACATGGCGTGAATGACCGGAGGATATGTATGACTTCGCAGACCAGCAATTACCAAAATCGAGCACTTGTCAGAGGGCAACAATTGCCGATAGAACAGAAGATAACAATTGTCAATAGAAATAAGACGTAAAACCACTGTTACCAAAATTCAAAGTTAAAAATAGTGAATCAGAAGAGAAATTCCACTTTGTGGCAACAAAAAGGGAAAAGGAGAACCCCAAATTGAAGCCAGTTATGACACGCGTTGGCAGCATAATTGAACCAGGGAGTGTGCCAATAAAAAGAAAGCACAGGCATACAGGGAATCTTTGAGTGTAAATAATCGAGTGGTCAGATCCTTGGCCCGGGCCTTAAATTATATTAACAAATGAGCCTACACTCCAAGGTTGAAAGCCAAAAAATAAGGGGCCTCTATGGGCATTCCGCTCAGTGCCCCTTTTGCAGTTTATAAGTTCAGAGCTAGAACATTCATTGGTACATGTTTTGTACTTTTTTTATGTTGTATGTAATAATTCACTTTCTGGTAATGTAATAATGCTCTTTATTTGATGTAGGATACATAATGAATGTTAATTTATTCATTTCATGACAATGCTGTTCCTTTGTTCATGACAGTTTTATGCAAAATTAAAAGAATTTCACAAATAATGATGAAAATAAATGGTTATCACAGCAATTGAGTGTTATGACCACAAATAAAAATCATAGTGTTGGTTAAGTAGTCAGTGTTCTAAAAATTTGTAGAGGCCTGGCCTTTCTGATGTTCAATTGGCTTAACCCCTTGTTGCTGTCAGCTTTTAGAAAGTTGACATGATCTTACTTTAACCATTCTGTACCTGTGCCTGACTCTGAATATACATCTGGGTTGGGTGACTTGTGGGTTTTGTGCATTTCCTCACATGCAGGGAACTGGGGTGTCACATTTGTATCCTGAGGGCCCATCAACAGGCTTAAGGGCCTTCCTGATGTATATTGCACCTGATTAGGACTGTGCCAATCCCCACTTATAGAGCTGCATACCCCCTGTTGTGAGTCTGGAGCCAGGGCAGGAAAGGCAGGGACCTTGTGATCTTCAAAGGCCTCTTTATGTCATGTTATGTTACGTTATGTATTGTTATGTTATGTTATGTTATAGTATATGTTATGTTATGTTAATTAGTAAAGTACATGACTCACCCTGGAAAGGGGGTACTATACTGTCTAAGTATGAAGTCTAGGTGATGAGCCATGTTTTTAGTTTCTTGCAGAAGTCAAGTATTGAGGAGGCGGCCCTAATGTGGACGGGAAGGTTGTTCTAGGCTTTGATAGCGAGGTGTGTCCCCTGGCTATGGCATGTGTGTGTGGTGGGGGGTGAGTGCAAACCAGAGTTCTGCTAAGCAGAGGTTGCTGGTCAGGGTGTGGAAGTTAATTTGGCTGATGAGGCAGTAGGGGTTTTGGTATGCAGGACTTTGTATGTGCATGTGACGAGCTTCCAGACAGCATGTTTGTGGATGGGGAGCAAGTGAAGATCTCTGCAGTGTGAGGTGATGTATGTGCAGTTTGGAAACATGAGTGTGAGTCAGGCCACTGAATTATGTATGGTCTGAAGTATTCTGGTCAATTGGGAAGAAATGCCAACATAGAGTGTGTTGCTGTAGTCCAGTTTGCTGGTCCTGAAGACCTAGGTGACATTTCTGCTAGTGTTGATCCGGAGCCATTTAAAGTTATTTTCCAGGATTTTGAAGGTGTAAAAGGAGGAGGAGGTGACTGCGTTGACTTAACTGGTCATCGTGAGTTGGTTGTCCACCACTATTCCTAGGTTTTTGGGTTAGGTGGCTTGGCATAGTGTTGGTCCGAGGTCTGTTGGCCACCAGGTCGAGTTCCATAGCGAGGTGCCTTGCCAAAGAGTAACACATCCTTTCTGTCTGTGCTGAATTTCAATCATTTGATCTTCATCCAACTGGTTACATCGGATGTGCAGGAGGTAAAGTTGGTTTTGGTGCAGGATGTTTTTTCTGTGGGGCTGAAAAATAATCCTTGGGGTACTCAGCCAATGAGATTGGTGGCAGTTGAGGTATAGGGAGCCAGGTTGACTGACTGGTCACAGCCAGTGAGGAAAGAGCAGATCCAGCAGAGAGCCCGTCCCTGTATGCCAGCTTCGAAGATGCTTTGAATAAGGATGTGAGAAGGAAGACGGTGTAGAAAGCGGTGGATAGGTCAAGGAGGATGTGTGCTGTGGTGTCTCTTCTGTCCATGATCTTTCAGATGTCGTCTGTAGCTGCAATGAGGGTGGTCTTGTTGCTTTGGTTGAGTATGAATCTGGATAGTATAGGGGCTAGAAGATGTTTGTGGTTGATGTGGTCAGCAAGTCATTTGTTGGCAATTTTCTCCAGGTCTTTAGCATGATAGGGCAGCAAGGAGATCGGTCAGTAGTTGACTATTGTCTTTAGGTCCACTGAGGGTTTCTTTAGAAGGGGTAACATTGTGGCGTGTCTCTAGGTACCCGGTAGGTGGTTGTGTAGATGTAGTTGTTGAGTATCGGGGTCAGAGCTAGACTGATGGGGTCCAGCCCTTTGGCAAAGATGTGGTGAGGGCAGGGGTCCAGTGATGGTTCTGAGTGAATGGACGTCATGGTTGCTGCAGTTTCCAATTAGGTGATTGTAGGCCCAGTGGTCATGATGTGGCTCAGGGGGCTCGCCTTGAATGGCAGGAGGGCCGTGAAAGTGGAGAGGTCCAGTTGGGGATTGAAGGTGTTGTAGATGTTACTAATCATGTTGTAGAAATAGTGGGAAAGCTAGTTGCAAAGTACTTGCAAAGAAGTGAAGGTTATGGAGTTTGTGGCGGGTGAGGCTAAGTCATTCACAATGTCAAAAAAGTTATTTGACATCGTTTAGGCTGTTTTTGATGTGTTTAGTCAATGCTGATCACTTGTTGGGACTGACTTGCTGGTTGTAAAACCTCAGGGCTGACTTATGGGTATTCACGAATCTGTCTCCACCTGCAGTCGAGTTGCTTGCTGTGGTATTTGTTGAGTCTTGGTTCTTCCATGTACTAACTTACTTGCCACCTGGTTCTGGTGTTGGTGGTTGTTTTGAGCCGAGATAGGGCATAAGAGCAGTGGAAGATTCAGGCATCAAAGTTGGTGATGGAACATGAAAGGATATCATGGCGTTGCGGTTGGCTGGCTAAGAAATCTGACACCATGTTTCTACTGAGATCCTATTCTAGATTAATCGGGCAGATTTAGGAGGAGCTTTTCTGGGATGCTAGGGAATGAGCAGATTGAAATGGCTGAGGGAGTGTTCAGTCCAGGTGAGGGGGTGGGCTTATCCACAGTGAGTAGTTGAATTTGGTGAAGATGGTGTTCTTCAGATGTCTGGCAGCATGTGTGTGTCCTTGACTCACTCAGTGAGTCCGAATGTCGTCTGGTATCCCAGGAGATGGCTGGTGTTGGGGTCAGTGGAGTCCTGCATGTGGTAGTTGAGGTCACTGAGGAAGAGGAAGGGGCTAGAGTTGAGTACCATGGGGGTGAAGAAGTTCGCAAACGTGTCGTCAAATTAGGATTATGGTCCAGGCAGTCAGTAGATGATGGCACCCCCCGGGGTGGTGTTATAGGAGTTGTATAGTTTACAAATCAGGTGTTCCATGCAGTCTTTGTGTTTTCAGGCTCCATGGAGCAGTGGGTGTTCTCTTTGAAGATGATGGCTAGACTTTTCTGGATCTGCAGGCTCTGTACATCACCTCCTTCATGGAGGGACACCTGGTGATGTGCCCATCACTGAAAATATTTGCCTTTCACAGCTGTCTGGTCAATGATGTCACCAATAATGTCTCTAATCTCTAGCAACACCTTCTCGTCAGAGAACTCAATCCTCCCAATGTAACATGGCTCCTTCTAAGACATTAAAAGTGGTTATCTCGATCCAGGGTAGCAACATTTTACTTCTGGGTGGGGAGCGTCAGATTAATATAGATTCTCTATTTAAAGACCAGTAAATCTATTATCCATGCATACACTTCACCTGAGTCCTTTCTTATAACTGAAAAGAAACATAGGATTCATCTAACACTCTATGGAACAATCATCACTGAAGGTTTTATGATGGGATGCTCAGGTTTTGCTCCTCTTTAGCAAAATCTCCAGGATGAATCTCACCTTATCTGTTATGGTCACTGTTTCTTTATTATTACTCATCCCTTTGGTTTCTCCTATGGGACTTTGTTCTCGTGTAAGGACAAAGGGCCTGGGATGGTTGGTCAATTGACTATATTAAGGATAATGTGACCTTAAGGTCTATCAGAAATCATGATTTTTTTTATAGTTCCAGTTCAGTGTGATGCAGAATATATGATCTTGCAGCACACACAGAATGGTCATGTTAGGGAGCTGGACTTTTTGTTTGGACTGAACAAATAACCCCTGATTTTGGCTACTCTCCCCAGGGCTGCAATTTGATTAACTTCAACATCGTCAGACCAATGCCCTTGAACCATTTCCCTTCGTTATGCTGATAATTATGCCTCTTTCTGCATTGCTCTTCATTCTTGTTTCTTATGACACGTTTTTTGCTATTTTTTCTGTTTAGAGGTTTTTGTGCCTACGTTGTGCTTGTTTCCTTCCTGATGGGCCTTCTTTATAGCATCTTCAACCTATGCCATTTTGGAAATCTTTAAGGTATCTTACCTGGTTACAAGTTAGTGCTCACCTTTGGTGGCTATTGAATGGGACCCCAATGAATTAAATCAAAAAGATAAAGCAAGTGCTGAGATACATCTGAGCAACTAAATGATAGCTTTCCTAAGTATTGAGATTATCATTTCAAACAAATTTTGCATCAAGCAGGGGAATGGCCTCTATCCATAAATGAGAACTCTACATTCTGGATAGGAATCTAAGCCATATTATTAACTCTACTATCTCCAGACACAGACTCGTTTAACAAGAGTTATTGTTTTTTCAGGGATTATTGGTTACCATGAATTATTGTGTACCATGACTATTAATTAGCTAGGTCCACATTTAGAAAACTTAGTCACCGAATTTTTGCCTTTACCTTTTTAGATATCGAGCCTATATAAAATATTCCAGACATAACTGAAAGCTGGAAGTCATTGAGGTGGACGTCAAGGTTCAACAAAGGAGAAATTAGGGCAAATTAATCTACAAACATCACTCCAAGCCCTATTTTAATGCTATATATTGTAATTGTGTACTTCTAAATGAGGAATTGAGAAGGTATTGATGTCTGGGGTTCACTACTGTGCTTGGCCTCACTTCCTAGTTGCGGTCTGGCTCACAGTCTAAGCAGATGGCCAATAACCAGCAATAACTAGCTAGACTAATATCCATCGCCTGGACACCCTCACGGGTGACAAGTAGTGCGCTACAAAACTTCTGATTGATTGATAACAGATCAAATTTAATCACCAGAAAAAGGCAAGAATCTACAAAGTGTTCTCAGGACATTTTCAAATGGAAGGGTAAAGAGTTGATGGCTGGAATTAAGACAGCAGGAAGATATAATAGATGACCAATCTGCCCCTGTAATCTCTAATTGAGTCAAAGTGTAACTGGATCTAAAATCATGGCTACATAACAGAGGATTATATGGAGACCTAATTGGTCTGCCCAGTGGAAATACCAGCATACTCTACCGGATTGTGCATGCCCTGACTCATTTTCTCGCGTTTTGAACCGATCAGTGTCTCACCAAATGGGACAGTTGGCCACCCTATGCTCCAGATGTCTCAGTAGGTGGTGAGCAGGACCCACTGAAAAGTTCCTAAAGCTTGTCCCTTGCCCTCCATTCTCTAAAACCATCC
Organism: Lissotriton vulgaris; assembly: GCF_964263255.1. Lineage (NCBI taxonomy): Eukaryota > Metazoa > Chordata > Amphibia > Caudata > Salamandridae > Lissotriton > Lissotriton vulgaris. Next base: position 888,551,974 of record NC_141691.1, read on the forward strand.
GGGTGCCATTGTCTTCCCACCACAAATTCGAGCCAGAACTGTACGGCATTAGGTCATTGAAGTCAGAGACACTCCCGGTTGGCCGTGAGCAGGCCTGTTCAGCAGTGTTACTAGGAAGGGAAACATTTTTTTTAACTTTTTATTGAAACATTTCCACAAACAATAACCCACAGCCCCTCTACAAATTGCAGCAACCAATTACTCCATGTAGAACATCATACACATAGCAATTGACCGCTATGACCTTCTTGCGGAACATCACCTCCCTCCCTCCTTGTCTCTCCAGGGCACTCAGGCTTATTGAAATGTGGGCACCTCACTCGTTGATACCATGGTTACCAGATCTTTTCCCATTGTTTGAGGCACCCCTAGTTTTCTGAGATCTGTTTTTCAGCCCCTGAGCACCAATCCATGTCAATTTTCCATAGGACCAGGTCTGGTGGAAATATCGAGCCCTATTTCTGGATAAAAATTCTTCCTAGCGCCATGAGACCCAATCTATATAGAACTTTGGGGTAACTCAGCAGGGTTTTATAGTAACTTTGAAGAAATGTGACATTTCTACAGATGACCTGCCTCCCCTCTCTTTGATATTTGTCCATGATAGGATAATGGATGATGCATCATAGTTGCCTTTGCCCTGCACACTGCCCTGTACCCACCGCACACTATTGCCCCCATAAAGTGCCCTTCCCCCGCAATGGCCTTTCCCCCTTGATCAATGCATACACTCAACCATGCACTTACCCATGCATTCTTCCATTAACCCATTGGTTCATCATCCATTCATTCACCTGTTCAGACATTTATGCACTCACTAATCCAACTATTGACTCATTCTCACTTTGACCCAAAGTTAGGCCTATTGGCTTTGTTAGTGCCTTTTATCACGTGCAGATATGTGCATTCATACACAATAACATCTTTTATGAACAAAATCGAAACACTATCTGTCGCTTTTTTGCAGTATAAATTGTCGACTTGTTTTTCTATTGCTATATTAAAAAAATAACAAAAAATCGTGTTTGGGGGTTGCCGGATTGAAAGTATTCCACGAAGAAGTTGTTACAACACCTTTTAAAACGATAGAAGTGAAAACTTTACATTTGTAAAAATGGTATCTACTTAGCTTTTTAAATCAGGTAGCGTACAAGACAGCAAGGTCAAAATCGCATTTAATTCACCTTTAAATAACATTTACTTCCCTTTCCCTGATTTAAAAGACAGAAAAGCCACAAAAAAACGTGATTTGTGCATTCAGCGAAGGAATGCAAATCACTTTCAAATCACGCTCTCCATCCAGATTACATTTCAGTGTCTCGAAAATGTGCATTTCAAAGAGGGTCATGGCTGTATGCAAATAGCAAAGTATACTCACAGAATGAGCAAACTTGGAATATGGCAGGGAAGTAAACAAGCAGAGGAAACAAGCAATTTGTCTGATAGCAAATGTTAATTTCGAAGATCTGGCGGTGTATGATCGCCTGTTCTCCTATTGAAGAGTCTCACACTGGGAAAATATGTGTGTGTTTTATTACTCCACATCCCTTGCTGTGCATCATATTTTTGAACTTCACTATATTGTGTGTCCTTACTTTGGGTTGCCATCCACAGGGGTGTAGTATGTACTTTATAGCTCTATATCACTTTATCACTCTTGCTCTTTAAGGAATGTTATGCTTTGGTTCCTGTTCCATGTTCTTAGAATGGTGATGTGTTTGTCATGACCATTGCATACCTGTTACTCCACTTCATTGGTCGTGGGTTGATTCACTCTTACCATTAAATCCTAATGGTGAAACTACAACTTGGACTCTGACTCTGATTTACATACCGGATCCATACTACATTTTATTGGCGACGATTGGAAAATATTTTGGACCTCGTTTTTAATCAAACCCACCGACGTGAGCCGATCAGCTGTCATACTGTTGAGCTCAAGTTATCGCGTCTCAACGGAAACTGGCAATTTAGACACGTTTGTCTACATCAATGCGTTCTCTATTAACGCGACTTCAAAAACTGTGAGTTATTTATTTTAATTCTCGAATTACCTGAGGAATAGTAAAGCAGGCCTGACTTCACCGTTGGATTCAAACCGGAGAAGGATTCCAATCTCGAGCATCCCGACTTGTTGTTTCACGCGGCGCTCACGCATGCGCTGCACGTCCTTCATTCAGACGTCATCACGGGATTGCTGTCATAGCAACCTGCCTTGCCGCTTACACACGCGCTACACGTCTTCCAATAAGACGCAATCAGGAAGTCGCTACCATAGCAACCAGCCTCATTTGCCTTTTCTTCGCGTAGCGCTTTCAACACGAGTGTGTAAAAAGGCATTTTGCTTATTTTTAACGGTGATTTTGTCAGCGCAACGCGACTATCAAGACTATAGTCGATTGTTTCCTGCACAGGTAATTTTCAAAAAAGTTAAAAGAAGAGATCGCCTGAGTTTCAAAAAGACTTACAAGTAAGAACATTATATTTTTTTTTATTTAAAATTGTCATTTGTTTTACTTCATTATGGCAACTTCTGGAAATAACAACAATGGTATTGTAGCACCTCCTTCATTTTTAATTGTTCCTGGCAAGCCTCCTACACCATGGCACAAATGGCTACGTGTGTTCACTAACTATTTGGAAGCTATAGATGCTTTAGATTATCCTGCGTCCAGAAAAAGAGCTATCCTTTTCAATCATTTAGGAGATGCTGGCCAACAATTATTTGACAATTTAACAGTGGTACAAGCACCTGCTGATGATGACTCGTGGAATGTATACACAGAGGCATTAACACGTTTGGGCAAACAATTTAAAGATGATCCATCAGTCATGGTTGAGAGACATATGTTCTTTAAAAGAAAACAATTACAGGAGGAGTCCATAGAAGACTATGTTGCTACCTTACGAGTTCTTGCATCAAAATGCGAATTTGGAACTTATCTGGAGACTGCTCTACGTGATCAGTTAGTTTTTAATTGCTTTAATAAGAAGATCCAAGAGCGAATTTTGACATGTAAAAATCCAACTTTGGATGAAGTTATTGTAATTGCGAAAAGTATTGAGTGTTCTGTTGTCTCCTCTAAAATTTTAGCTGAACATACCTCTTCTTCAACTGTTTGCAATATTTCGCAGGCATCAGGGGACAATTGCAATGTTAATGTTGTTTCTAACCGTAATATTGGAAAAAAAGTTTTTGAACCCAAAACTAATGCATTTTGTTACAGGTGCGGTTCAAAGTTTCACATTGCAAATAATCCAAAATGTCCTGCACAAGGTAAAAGGTGTTCTAATTGTAAACGTGTAGGGCACTTTGCTGCTTCGTGTCGTTTACCCAAAGATAAGTCTAAGGTTAATTTGGTTTATTCCGAGGAAGAAATTTGTGATGCGTTAAATCTTTCTTCTATTTCGTTCATTCAGGTAAATGCTTTATGTGATTTCAGCATCAAGGGTCCTATTTGCACCATTTCTATTGGGATTCAGACCATACAGGTTATGGCTGACTCCGGATCCCCTATTACCATTTTGGATGAAACCACTTTTCAGTGCTCTTGGAATAACAAAGAATTATTCACTACTGATGTTAATCCTAAAGCTTTCGGGGGTTTTGACATAACTATGCGAGGATATTTTCCAGACAACATTGATTTTAAAGGTCGCATCATATATACTAAAATGTATGTTGCACACAATGGCCGTGATATTATAGGTTGGCAAGACCAAGCCAGACTGGGCATTATTTTAAAACCCGGTCATCCTGAACCCGTTGTTTTAGGTGATCTCCCCATATTGTCTGTTTTTGATTATTGTAATGACCCCATTCTTTGCAATGTTTTAGAGAAATACAAAGTTGTTTTTGAAGATAAGATTGGGTTAGTGAAGAATTTTGAACATGATATTAAGTTAAAGGACAACGCCTGTCCTGTTATTCAAAAGGTACGACCTGTTCCCCTGTCTGTAAGAGAGGATTTGAGAAAGCACATCGAGTCTCTTATTGCCCAAGACATTATTTGTCCAGTCGAGTCTTCAGAATTGGTTTCTGCTGCCGTCGTAGCACGAAAACCTTCTGGGGAAATTCGTCTATGTGCAGACCTGCGAGTACTCAATCGTAACATTGTCATTGATGTACACCCTTTACCTAAAATCCATGATATGCTGGCCAACATCGGTAGTAGCAAATATTTCTCCACTATCGATTTGCGCTCAGCGTATCACCAAATCCCTTTATCTTTAGAATCTCAACCTCTCACAACATTTGTTACACCTTTTGGTGTGTTCATGTATAAAAGGTTACCATTTGGGCTTGCCTCTGCAGCCAGTATATTTCAAAGATTAATGGACTCTATTTTTTATAATTGTCCTGGCATTCAGGCGTTCCAGGATGACATTTTGGTTCATTCCGAATCCCTGGATCAACATTACATATTGATGGAGTATGTTTTAAAATCTCTACAAAACAATGGTCTTACTGTCAACAAGAAGAAATGTAAGTTCTTGGCTAACGAGGTTGATTACTTAGGCCATAATCTCTCTAAAGATGGTATTAAACCCAAATCTTCTTTGTTGGATGCTATTAGAAATGCTCCTCCTCCTCTTGATAAAGACCCGCTCAGAGCATTTTTGGGGTTGAGTGAATATTACGCTCGTTTTGTTAGGAGTTATGCTCTAGTAGTTCAACCTCTTAGAGACCTGTTAAAAAAACATGCTAAATTTGTGTGGTCCTCTGAATCTCAATCCGCTTTTGACTCTGTCAAAGATTTGATACTCTCTGCTCCTGCCATTAAGCCTTTTTCCCATGGTGTACAATGCATCATTACTGTTGATGCTAGTTCCCGTGGTCTCGGAGCTGTTCTTAGTCAAGTGATTAAGGGTGAGGAATGCACTATTGCATTCGCTTCTCGTTCGTTATCTTCAGCTGAAGCAAATTACAGCACCATAGAGCGTGAAGCCTTAGCTTGTTCATGGTCTGTGGAAAAATTTTAAATGTACATTTGGGGTACCAGATTTCTTTTATACACAGACCACAAGCCGTTAATATACATGCTTGGTGAGAGTTCCTCCAATCGAGCTTCTTCTCGCTTAGTTAGACTATTGGCACGCCTTCAAGAATTTAATTTTGAGATAAAATATTTACCTGGTGGCAAAAACATTCGCGCTGATTGTTTGTCACGCATTCCTTTGTCCACATGTAACTTAGTCAACTCTGACTTAGAGTATGTGTTTGCCATTGATGATGCCCTTCTTGGTACTAAACTTACTAAACAAGAATGGTTAAAGTGTATGGATAACGATTCTTGTTTACTCAATGTCAAGAAATTTTTGATTAAAGGTTGGCCCAAGGATAGAAGCATGTCAACTGAGGAAAATCATTATGCACAGGTTGCATCTGAATTGTCGGTGTCAGGTGACATCTTGTTCAGGCAAGACAAGTTCGTCCCACCCGTTGGCATCCGACAATCCATTATTTCTTTGGCCCATGAATCTCACCCTGGTATCACTGGTACCACCAATAAGATTAAAACCACTTATTGGTGGCCGGGTATCGATAGCCAGGTTAAATCCTTTGTCAATCAATGCCCACAGCGTCTATGCTCCGATAAACACTGGAAGTTGTCCAATGCACCACTTGTCCCTGTGGAATGGCCTGAGTCTCCTTGGCAGAAAATTGCCATAGATTTTTCTGGTCCATTTTCTGTTTTCAATGATGATTTTAAATTCTTAATCGTGGCCATTGATTACTTTTCCAAATGGATTTATTATTCTTTGGTCAAGAATCCTAATTCTGTTGCTGTAATTTCATTTTTAAAGGGTTTGTTTGTCATAGATGGTTATCCACATGAAATTGTTTCGGATAACGATTCGCACTTTACCTCACAGGAGATGAATTTGTTTTTAAACAATTTAGACATTAAGCACATGTTAGTTCCTCTTTACAGTCCTGCTTCTAATGGCCTTGTAGAAAGAGCTAACCGTTTATTGAAGGAAGCTATTCAAACAGCCTGTGCTAATAAACTTGGTATTGCCGAATTTCTAAGTGAGAAGATCTGGAACTATAATTGTACCCCGCATAGTACTACAGGAGTGTCCCCTTTTGTTTTACTGCGAGGTAGAATTCCCATTTCTAGATTGAACCCATCTTGGTTGATGAAAAGTTCTACTGTCAACGTGGATTTAGCTAAAATCCGTGAACATGTCAAGAGCAAACAGGAAAGTTACAAAAATAATTATGACAAACGTATGCATGTCACAGAAAAACCACTTGTTTCTGGTGATTGGGTCATCATTAAGAAACCGGTTAAAATAACTAAGGGGCAATCAAAATTTTCTGCTCCTGTTAAGGTTTTAAAAGTTTCTCGTTCTGCAGCTCTTTTATTTGAAAGAGGTTGGTGGAACAAGAATGCTCTTATTAAAATCTCGGACCAACAAGCTAGGATCATTTCTTCCAACAAGCAGTCCTCTGATTTGCCTGAGGATCGTAGTTCTGATTGGTTCGGAGTTGGAGAACCCTCTATGTCTCCATCTGCTCCTTCAGTTCCTTCTAATCCCTCTTCCCTTGATCCTTCCTTGTTAGCTCATGGTGATTCAAATGTTCTTTCTCCCTCTCCCAATTTACAGCCTGTTTCCAATTCCATTGGTGCGGGGGATGGTAGGGATCTCAGTCGCAGAATCAGATCTGTTCCCGTGAGACTCCATGATTATGTTTTGAATTAATCTTTTTTTTTAATGTATCCATTTATATTGTATAACTATGTTTTCTTGTGTCTGCTTTTCTTTTTCATTTATTAGGGGAAGGATGTGTAGTATGTACTTTATAGCTCTATATCACTTTATCACTCTTGCTCTTTAAGGAATGTTATGCTTTGGTTCCTGTTCCATGTTCTTAGAATGGTGATGTGTTTGTCATGACCATTGCATACCTGTTACTCCACTTCATTGGTCGTGGGTTGATTCACTCTTACCATTAAATCCTAATGGTGAAACTACAACTTGGACTCTGACTCTGATTTACATACCGGATCCATACTACAAGGGGGCGAGTTTCTCCTCCACAGAGCACGGGCATTACTGACAATGTAGAGCTGAGCTTGGAAAGGGGGGTCCCACGAGGTCTCTCGTATGCATAATGACCGATCACCATCAGGGTACTTTGTATAATAAACATTCCCTACATATTTGTTACTCACAACATACTGAAATCTGTCTATTATCTTCCAACAAATCTATGTAATTAGTAGGAGGTCATGCATGTCTTATTTTTTTCTTGGCTAGGGGCAGAAACCTTAAGGAACAGCATGCCTATAGATCTGTATGTATGAAGCTTATAAATGTAATTGCATATAGACAAAGCCTTGCGTGGAAGCAAAGCAGCACTGAACAGTGGGTGAAGCCCATGGTAACGATTCCTGATCGATTTCACAGAAGCACTTAAAGGGTGGGTTTTGATTGGTGAGGGGGTTATTTCTTGGAGATGGTATTTCAGATTGTTTCTGAATTGGAGGATGGTTGGATCCATTCTAATATACATAGGGATGCTGTTCCATGTCCTGGACAATACCGAAGATGGCCTGCCTTGAGGCATTTTTTATTTCTTGAATATTTTTGACTCCATTCTGGCAATGTGCTGCCATCTGACATGGCACTTTTAACCTGAGATGCTTATATTTTTAGTGAGATATGAAAATAATCCATTCCTTGTGGTCTTGAAGGTGGTGCGAGTGGGCCTCAAGTGGGATCTAGTGTAATTCTTTCGGTTGATCATTCACAGATTTCCAGTACCTATCAAAGACTGAAAAGTTGGTGCAGTGCAGATGTCTTCAAGGAACTGCTTCCTTGCACATGAACCCAACATGACAGAAAGCAGCACTTTCAGCCCTGCATTCTGACAGATATGCTGTCGCGTGTAGGATGCCTTTGAGCAGAGCATTGCCTCACCGCCTACCAGAGGACCAAGGCATTGGCTATTGTACAGAAATCAGCTTCTGGACAAAACGGTTTCATTTGTTTCAGAAGGAAGCAATAGTACCATGCTATCTTGGCTTCCCTCGTGATAGCAAGAGTGAGTCTAAGTGGCATCACGTTGTCTGTGACCTGAGAGGTGAGCTCATCTAGGTTCATGACGAAGAGTCAGGCTTAGATCTGTGATTGCTTGGAGCTATTGGTGAATAGGAGGAACTATGGGGCATATTAACAAGGCAGGCGATTTGGAATTATCGCCGCTTTTGCAGCCGTTTTCGGCCGAAAAGCGGCGATAATTTCTTCGCCCTATCAGCAAAGACATGCTATCGCGTGTTTTGCTGATTTTGCGCCCTTGTCAATAACGCCCAGCTTTGCATCTCTAATGAGATGCAAAGTGGGCGGTCCAGGGCAAAATAACAGGAGAAATGTCGCTAAGCGACATTTCTCCTATTATCAAGCTTCTCGCTAATAAGCAGAGCGTTAGGAAAAGTAGCTTTAACCACAGTTAACGCTACTTTCCTAACGCCTGCTTGTGACCTGTACTTAGCCATGTAATCCAATGGGAGGCGGATTACATGGCTAAGATTGTCCTGCCCTATCAGAAAGGTTATCTCAATTTTCAATGAAATATCGCTGGAAAACCAGCGATATTCCATTGAAAACGGCAATAATCCCCGCTATCGCTGGGATTTTTATCTCCATGGCGTTAAGCGTTGTTAATACAACGCTACCATGGAGATTATCGCCAGCGATAGCGGGCGATAGATTTCCTCATGCTAGCAGCGGTCAGCGATAATTATCGCTGCGGCTTGCTAATATGCCCCTATGTACTTATCAGGTTGAGCTTTTAACAAATGTTGACATCTCATTCTGTGTTAGCAACTTCCCTCACTTGTCCATCTAGAATAAATTAGAAGACTGCGGTGAACAACAACAAGGTGAAGGGTCGGATTTAGAGTTGGGTGATAAGAAAAAATGTCCAATATTTGGAGTATATTGTATTTTCAAAGTTCATAACACTCTCTGCTAACCATGGTGAGGGATCCAAAGGTTGGCTTCTCCTTCATATTTAGCACTTCTTCTGGAAACTGGAGGACTGTGGCTGTGTCACCAACACACTCTAAATAAAGCGCATTGCCATCATTTAGGCCTGAACGACAACAATGGCTCCTTGGATTAGCAGAAGGTAATATGGCTTTAATGAGGGGGCCAAAATGTACTAAACCCCAAAACAACATGCATCGGAATACTTTTTTTCAAGTAGAACTTGATTTGAATGTAGTTCAGTACTGACTGCACAGATCCAAAACCTGTTCTATGCAGCTAATAGTGAGTCACCGTTCCTTTATTGTCTCTCAATGCACATTCACATTTTCTTTCACTGGTCCCTTCAACTGCAATGTCACATGGACCAACTACTTTGTTTGTTTATCTTGTTTAACGTATAGGCAATGGGCTGCATTCTGTACAAGTTCTCCTATTAGGTTACCTCTTATGTTGTTTATTTTTTAGGCTTGGGCAGGGACACTGATTTTGGCATTGTCAGCAGCTATTTTTTCCACTCAATAATAGCACCAATCTTGCCATAGGAGGCTAATTGCAGAGCACTGCCAGACATTAACATGTCCATGTGGCAACGATGCATAGTGGAACCTATACCTGGCAGACAGTCAGTTGGGACCATGGGGAATTCCTAGAATGGCTTAACCAAATTGAAACACATTAGTGCATTCACTAATCTCATGGACTCCCAAGTGTGGAGAACCAGAGTGACTATTAGGATCTTCTGCCTTAGACAGAACGGAATCGCTGGAAATTGACTTATTATGAATATGTTTGTGCCTCCCAGGATGGTAATCCTACTGATTACAGTGGGCCCCTGGCCGAACAAACTACTTTAACCATGTTTTCATTCAAGTCAAAGGATATACCTCAGGGACACCTTGGGCCTCTTGGAAGGGCAAAGGAAAAGGTTACAAATGAGCATCTCTAGGTGGCAGCGGCTGGCGCCAAGGTCCAAATAGGGATCCTTCTTCAGAGTAAAGGGGCTACACCTTTTGATAACCCCTGCTCAACCATGTGGTAACGTAGCATGAGCAGACAGGCCTATCTCAGAGGTAATGGGTGAAGCATTTATGACCATACACAATAACGCAGGGAAGACGCTACTAAACGGACACCACATGCAGTTATAAAAAAATAGTTATCTTTATATAGACTGAACACGAGGCTAAAAAGCGCTCAAGGATCCACAATGCACAGAATTACAGATTCACTTTAAAAGCAATAAAGGCACTCAAAAAGCGTGTGGAACAAACTTAGTTCAAGGCCGGGGTCCATGCGACCCGGTGGTGCACAATCTACCTGAGATTTAAAGGGGCATGACAAGCAGGCTAACAAGGAAGCCGCGGTGATGACAGGCGGGCACCCAGCGGCGCATGCAGGTGGTAACAAGATCCTCGAATTAGAGACTAGTGCGGGCACTCAGCGGAACAGCTCCTCAGCTGCAGCGGCCCACAATAGCGAGTGAAATGATTCTCGTAGGACAGCAAATGTGGACCCTCAGCGGCACAGCTCCTTAGCTGCAGTGGCCCACAATAGTGATAGCGATGATTCTCCCAGGATGACAAATGCAGGCACTCTACGGCACAGCTCTTCAGCTGCAGGGGCCCACAATAGTGATAGCGATGTAGGACGGCAAATGCGGGCACTCAGCGGCACAGCTCCTCAGCTGCAGCGGACCACATTATCAACATCGATGGTTCTCATAGAACAGCAAATGCGGGCACTCAGCGGCACAACTCCTCAGGTGCAGCGGCCCACAATAGCGAGCACAATGACTATGGTAACACAGGCAAATGCGGGCTCTCAGAGGCAACAGCTCCTCAGCTGTGGCTGCCTGCGATAACAATGACTTTGGTAACACAGGCAAATGATGGCTCTGAGCTGCAACAGCTCCTCAGCTGCGGCGGCCCACAATAGCGATATCGATGACTTTGGTAACACAGGCAAATGCGGGCTCTCAACGGCAGCAGCTCCTCAGCTACGGCGGCCCACAATAGCGATGCAATGACTTTCAGCCCGCGTTCACCGCAGTAGAACCAGAGGCTTTGGCATTCTCAACAGAGGCCTCACCTGCGAGTAGAATTCCCCTCAACTCGGATTCGGGACGGCTGATGGGTGAAGTCTAATGTCCCTGAGACTTCTGCAAGAGGCAAGCTCAAATCAGACCTTTGGGTAGTTGCTTCAACAAGAAGGATGAAAGTTGCAGAGAACTTTCCCTCTAGTTACATGGACAGATGTTTGTCTTGACATCCAGAAGTAACACACCGTCTAGGGGTCTTAGCACAGATCTTTATACCCCAAAAGTCTTTGTTCTCAAAAAGTCACAAATCACTGAACCCAGCAAGAACCAGTTTGTTGTCGTCCTGGAGCACTTTGTTTACAAGGTGGCATCCTGCCTTTCAGGAAGAGGGGATCTACCATCAGACACGCAGTGGGAGGTGGAGCCATCATTCACCTTGCCAGGCACAGCCCTGCTCAGATCAAAGGGTCACCCCTCCCCATACTCCACTGCTGCTCTCTCTATGCAATCCAGGTCTGGCTCAGCCTGCCCTGACCCTCCAAAATCAGACCGCCAATACACATAACAGCAGAGCACACTGGAAGATTTAGTCAAGAAAATACCTACTTCCTAAAAGGGGTATTTTCGATCACAGAATATAAAAATAATCATCACTAAAAGATGCACTTTCATATTTGGCGCTCAGGCATACTAAATTTGACTTTCCAATCATGTTCCTTGGGTCAATTAGGATTATACCAATTCATACAGTCAATTTACAATGGGGAGCATTTGCGCTGTGGCTGTGGCACTGAATGGCAGTGGCACAGCGCCCACAGCGTCTAACACCAGCAAACACAGAGGAGACGAAAGCAAAAATGGATGGGAGACCCACGCCAATGGTGCCAGGTCTAACAGGAAGATTGATGCTAGCTGGCCTCGCTGTCAGTGAGGAAAGCACAAAGTTAATTGGTGGACTGCTTGCAAATGTCTTATCCACTCACAATTACTCTGGCTGAATTTGAGGCAATACATTTTGTCCACTATGCCATTGCAGACAGACTAACCATATGCAAATCAGCCTTGGTTGTAACCCAATAGGTAAAGTCCAGCCCAAGCAACAAAGCCAGGTCTCCTCTGAACGAAAAACAACCAATGCCAGACTGGTTCTGTTTTAGTTTGGCCTCATAGGCATAGTTTGAGGCCTGTGGCACAGAAAGCATGGTACCCAGGTAAGTGCATACTCATTACAATTAGGGAACATCAATGCGAAAAGCACAAAGGTGATGGGTGGAATGCTTGCAAAGGGCTCAGCACTGGCAATTATTTCAGCCACATTCAAGTCCTTTGTTTTCTCCCATTATGACATGTCAGATAGCTGAACCAAAGCAAGCCAGTCTTTGTCGTACTCCAATAGGAATAGTCCTGTCAGACTGAACGGTTCCACTGGTGCCCCATTCCCATCATGTTTCACTATCAGGTCATGTCAGGATCAGACAGTGAAAAAAGTTACCCATTTCAGATATTGCAGGGATTTGATTACATCCTGAACCGAGAAGTGTAGCAGGATCCTACCTCTGCCCCCATCCTTGCAATTGGTAGCCTGGAACAAATGACAGGACCTTTACTGTAGTAGGCCATCGATTATCTTCAATGCGGTCTAAATATATGTGTAAGTAGGGTGAAAGCTAGCATCAGATATGGCACAAATGGTGAGAGAACTAAACCTTTTTCTACCTCAAGGAGAGTAAGACAGATAAGTGTCCTAGCCCCTTTTTGTTTACACTGGGCTAGAAAACTATCTGATCTATTTTGACATTGAAGTACCATGTGCTAGCACTCGTCTGATACCTGCTCTACTCCATGAAGATGACATGGTGCTCATGACAAGGACCACGTTTGGATTGCAGAGTCTTTTGGATACATTTGCGTTTTCTATGGCAGACCTTGATTGCATAATAAATCAGTCCAGGACCCATATTATGTTTTTTGTCTGAAGAAATACAAACACAGGTCTTATGTTGTTAATCAAACTAAGATTTACCCAGTTCCTATTTTTCTTTAATTGATGATATTTGCAGTTGGACCACTTTGGGTCGCTCTAGGGTGGCCGCTTTTGGGAGAAGCATAGAGGCATTGTTTAACTTTGCCACATAGCTGGATAGCAAACCTATTAAAGACATGCTGATGGTCTACAACTCAAAGCAACATACAGTGCATGGCTTTTCAAACTACTGGATTATGATGTTATTCAGAAGGTTCAGAACAGGTTTCTGAAACATTTGCTGGCAGTTCCCCAGAGTAAATCCACTTTCTTGTGTCATTCTGAATTAGAGGTAGATTACACAGTTGATCACATGAAGCTATGTTCCATCCTTTTCTGGTTGTCTATTTCGACAAAAAGTCAAACTTCACTTACTCACAATGCAACTGAAAGATTGTATTAGGTTGGATAATACAAGGAAGAGTTATATAGGGACAATTAGAGGAAGGCTGAACATGCCAGAATTCTTTTATAACGCAGATGATCTGTGCCTCTCCTATAAATGTAAATTGATACTTGTATAGCGCACTACTCACCTGCAAGGGTCTCAAGGCGCTTGTACGAATACCGCTGTGGAACCCATCCTGGCTTTCTCTGTGAGGCGTCCACTCCTGGACACCCCCAAGGTGGAGGCCAGGCATCCTTAGCGTTGTGGAGATTAAGCAAGCTATTGCCCAGAGTGGGACTCCATGATTGGCATAGGCACCGAGGTGAGAATTATCAGGTTCCTGGAATTTTGAGCCCAAGACCCTCCGAGGCGGGGAATTGAACCCTGGTCCCGGGCCAGACCTCTGCATCAGGGTCTGCCGCTCTAACCATTGAGCCACACTTCTCCACAATAAGAATATCATAAAGGCTCACTTTTTTTGCGATGTGTCAAAGCAACAGAGAACAACTCGAGTCCTTGAAGCCCACAGTGAGAAATCATATGTTCATAGCTACAAGCCCTGGGGTACAACCTTATCTGGGTTCCAAACAGCCACAAAGGTATTTGTTGACACAATTGAGACTTCATACTGTCCACTTTATGGCTGACCCTCCTGTACCTGTTGATTATATTGTGATTGTACCACCTTCTCCTTCTGATCTGTGTTCTCCCAACAACAACAACAACAAAGGAGTTTATAAAGCGCCTGGTGACGCCATCCCGGCGTGTCCCCGCGCTGTGGAAAGAAGTCAAGTACAGAGTGGGGAGTTACAGGGAAAACAGGTGGGTTTTTAAGCTTATCCTGAAGGCGGTCTCCGAGTCCGCTAGTCTGATCTCCATAGGGAGAGCGTTCCATTCCCTGGCGGCCATAACCCGAAACGAGCGGCCACCCATCCTGGCCTTCCTGATACGGGGTACAGTGAGCAAGCCAGTTCCCCCAGAGCGAAGAGTTCTATTGGGCTCACAGGGAATGGCTAAGTCATTCATATAGGAAGGAGCTTTTTGGGAGATGATCCTATGGCACATTAGTAGTGCTTTAAACAGAACTCTTTTTTTTATGGGTAGCCAGTGGAGGGTATCTAGAGCAGGTTTGGATGGAGCTCTCTTGGGAAGTCTGAGGACTAGACGTGCTTCTGTGTTCTGTAGGACTTGAAGTCTCCTGATGTTATTTTGCGATGTTCCAAGCAGCAGCACGTTCCCATAGTCTATTCTAGAAGTCACTAGAGCCTGTGTCATAGTGCGCCTCGCTTCAAGAGGAAGGAGATCAAGGGTACGGTTAAGGGTTTTCAAGACCCCATAGCATTTTCCGACCACCCTGTTCACGTGGCAATCGTAGGAGAGTTTGGGGTCAACCCAAATCCCCAGGTTCTTGGCTGCTTCACAGGGGGTGGGTAGCGGCCCCAGACATGAAGGCCACCACTCCTTGGTCCAGCTCGTATCCCTGCCTCCCATAACCAGAACCTCTGTTTTCGAGCCATTGAGCTTCAGGCAGTGTTGGGTCATCCAACCTGCCAGAGCCTGCATGCAAGATTTGAAGTTATTTGCAGAAACAGAGGGGGCTTGGGATAGGGAGATGAGAAGTTGAGTATCGTCGGCATATGAAACTAATTCAATGCCGAACGATTGAACCACTTCAGCCAAAGGGGCCATATACAGGTTGAACAGGGTAGGGCTCAGGGCAGAGCCCTGAGGCACCCCCTGTTCCAAGGCAATGCTGTCAGAGAGAGAAGCACCTCTCTGAACCTGAAAGCATTGGTTGGTGAGGAAAGCCTTCAACCAGCCCAAAGCTTCCTGGGTGACCCCGGCTTTGTTCAGACACTGTAGCAAGATGGAGTGTGCCACAGTGTCGAACGCCGCACTCAGGTCCAGCATTATAAGTGCCATGGTCTGTCCTGCATCTACCCCTGCCCGTAGGGTTTCTGTCGCTCTCAGTAGGGCGGTTTCAGTAGAATAGCCTGACCTGAATCCTGATTGGGAGCTGTGAAAAGCACCGTTAGATTCTAAATGGGCCATGAGTTGGCTATTAGCTATTTTCTCAGCCACCTTCGCTAAGTAGGGTAACAGCGAGATGGGCCGAAGGTTTTCTAGAGTATCCTGACTGATATTGGGCTTTTTCTTTATCGGCAGCACAATGGCTTTTTTCCATTCCATAGGGAGGGTGGCCGTAGAGAAAGAGAGTTGGAGGATGTGCCTGAAGTGACTCTCAAGGACCTCCAGACTGGCTGTAAGTATCCTGGGGGGGGCAGGGTCCCGGGGAGAACCAGACTTTATGCTCCTACAGATGCTAGTTAAAGCAGTAATGTGAGGTACAGAGAAGCTGGTCAGACATTTTTTAACATGGATAAGCTCCAGATTTTCAGTGAAATCAGATCCTGGTGGCAGGTGGGTGGAGAAATTAGAGTAGATGGTAGTGATTTTATTAGCAAAGTATTTGGCAATATCATTGCATTTCGCCACCGAGTCAGTATGGGCATTGCTCTCGTTGGTGACTACCGAGATTTCCTTAAAAATTTTAAAAAGCTCTTTAGAGGAGTTTTCTGCTTCACCTATACGGGTCTTATAGTGTAGAGCTTTAGCGGAGCGGATCAGTTTATAGTATCTCGCTTGCTCTTTTTTATAGTGGTCTTTAGCAGTGGGGCAGAAATTGACACGCCAATCTCGTTCCAGTCTTTTACAGGCGGTTTTAGCATCTTGAAGTTCAGATGTAAACCATGGTGATGGTTTTCTCAATTTCTTATTGGTCGCTGAACTCCGGATGGGAGCGGTCTCATCAAGAGCCGTACGGATAACATTTTTTAGGCAAGTATAGGCGGTCTCACAGTCAGAGCCTTTAGGGGGTCCAGCCAATTCAAGCTTGTCGACAAACGTGTTATGGTTAAAATTTTTCCACTTGCGACATCGATAGGTCTGCAAGTTTTCATTCTTAACTGCAGTTTCGGTTGCAAGTATATGTAGGGGAATCACAAAATGGTCAGACCAGGGAACGGGAATTGGAGGAAGTACTTTTACTCCGTTCCAGTTACCAAATACTGGGTCGAGCAGGTGACCCTGTCTATGAGTGGGGCTTTGATGTTTAAGATCTAGCTGCAGAGAGAGTAGTTCTGCTTTTATGCTGGTGGCGTCTCCCCAGACCACGATGCATTTTCTGCTGTTTGGTTTCAATCTTGAGGAGTGTAAACTTAGCCACTTCAAACAAGCCATGCTCTTAATCTAATCTTTAACTTCTATTCAAGTCTGCTGGGTTGCAGCCAAGTATTTGCAGTGTGCTATTAGAATAAGAAAGGTGCTAGGATGACCTGCCCTTGTTATGCTGAGTTTATTTACATGTGATAGAGCCGAAATATGTCCCTTAAGAAATATGTTTTAACTTGTGACAATATTAACATGAGAATGCCTAAAGAATGGAACAAATAGAAAATGTGCCTTTTTTAAACGTGCAAATTAACATGTAGGGTGATTTTTTTAGTAAGCGCCGATTTCTATCGTAATTACACTGTCAAGCCAGACTAGGCCTCACTTATTTCTGTATTTTCTGCATTGCCTTTATTTCAACTGTTCTTAAATAAATAAAGGCCTTTAGAAAGATGCTGAACAGTGCAGTATTAAATAACAAATAAACGTTTGATTTCATTAGAATGTCATCTTTGCAGAATATGCTGACTTTAAAAATGTATTTCTTTCCTTCCTAATCTACATTGAATTTGGTTAGATTTTAGCTGCCAAATATTCACAATGATGAATACTAATAGTATTTTAAAACAATAGTGTATGCAGGAAAATGTGAAGCTCATGGCTTTATTCTGTAGAAGTTACAACTAGAATGTTTCTGCTTTAGACTAGTTCATTGTCACGCAGTGGAGTTCTGAATGGTTAATAGTGTAAGCTGTAGGGTTCTTCTGGGAACTCAGAGTCAATCTAACACATATGAATATTAGCAACTAAGTAGACTGTTTTCAGATAATGCTTTGCCGACTTCGTACGTTTATCATGGGAATGAAGAAAGATGTAGCAGACCACCAGACGATCCTTTTCCTTGGGCTGAGATGAACCAAGACTAGTGAGAATGGATACATGCATTTTGAGTTTAATGTACGTGTTCCTAGTTAGGATAAGTCAGAACTCTTCCAGGGGGGACCCAGGGAGAGCCGTGCGCGAGCCGGTCTCTCCCTGGGTAGGTTTGTGCGAGGGCTAGCCACGGACAGGTGGTAATTAGGCACCGCGAGGGACAGAGTCTATAATTAGGGCCAGTGTGGGGCGGGAATGGGCTTGGCCGGCGGGAGGCGGGTTACGGAGCTTGTTTTGCCCCACCCACCCTTCCTTCTTTTTTCACTTTAGGTCTTTTTATTTTCAGTGCTTTAAGTACTGATTTAGTTTGGTTAGCTTGCCACGCTAAGACAGGTTGACTTCTTCTTTTTGTAGGCGGGTTTTTAGTGGGGGGTGGGCAACCTGTAGCGGGTTGGTCCATCCTCAAAGGGCAGTTAAAGGAAAGGAAGGGGTATCTACAAGAGTTAGTTGCTTCTGGGTTCGTTAGGGTTAACTTGGTGGGGGGTTTACTCTTGGTAAGGATGCTTAGTTAAGCTGAAAGAATTTTGGTTTATTAAATAAATAAATTAAATATATTGTTCAGATGTTTTGTCTCACACCTGTCTTAATAAAGTGGCCTTTCTTGCTTACTAAGAAGTCGGGGACAGTGAGTTCTTGCGCGACCACCCTTTCCTTTGAGCACGCTCTGAGAGCTTATTCTGTCCTGACTGGCACAGGCTATTTGTTCTGTAACCGATCCTTTTCCTGGATTATGCCTTTTTCGATGTGAGCTACTGCTGATGGTGATTTCTACATTCTTTTAGGATAACAGCTACTGCTGTGATTAACTTCTGAATTAAGAGAGGAGACTCTGACGAGTTTCCAGACCTGCTCTTCATGACGAAAATCTAATCCTGTTTTAATTGCTCCTTAAAATTTCACTCGTTTCTGATAAGGACCCTTTATTGGTTCCGAAGAAAGATATTTCCACACCAACACATGTATGTTTTATATATTGAAAAATGTAATACTGTTTGTGTAATATGCTTGTAATGCTGGATTTCTATGATTGTGTTTTTTTATACTATGCTTCTGTCTATTATGGTTGAATCATTGACTGAATAATGAATTTCAATGACAATTACAATGTTTAAGTACTATTTTCAGGTCAGACTTCTAATACAAATTTCAGACATTGGATTCTCATATTGTTAAACCTGGCACCATTGGCATGGGTCTCCCATGCATTTTTTGTCTTTGCCTCCCGTGTTTTTGCTGTGTGTTGGAGTTCGTGTTGCTGGTCTAGATGCTTTGGGCACTTTGCCACTGCTGTTCAGTGCTAAAGTGCCAGTGCTCACTTTGTAAATTGACTGTTATGGATTGGTGATTCCATGATTGGCTATCTTATTTACTAGTCAGTCCCTAGTACAGTGCACCATGTGTACCTGGGGCCTGTAAATCAAATGCTACTGGTGGGCTTTCAGCACTGATGTGCCACCCACTAAAGCAACCTGTAAATGTAACTCTGGCCTGCCATTGCAGAGCCTGTGTGCAGTCTGGTACTGCCATTTCGACTTGGCAAGTGCACCCACTTGCCAGGCCCTATCCTTCCCTTTTCTTACATGTCAGGCACCACTAAGGTAGGCCCAAGGTACCCCTGTGGGCAGGGTGCAGTGTATAAGTATAAGAAATGTGGGACATGCCCTGATGTGTGTGGCATGCCCTGATAGTGATTTACTGCCAATTTCGTTTTTCACTATTGCAAGGCTATCTCTTCCCATAGGACAGAATGGAGACTTTGTTTATAACATCTTATAAACATAACTGGCTCAGGAAACGAGGTAAGAAAATAACATTTAGTATGCCTGAACTCAAAATGTTAAAGTGCATCTTTAGTGAGGGTGATTTTTACATTCTGTGTTTGAAAATACCACTTTTAGAAAGTAGATATTTTCTTGCCTAACTATGTAGTGTGCCTCTGCTAGGTTTGTGTATTGCATGGCGGGCTTTTGGATGACAGGGCTGGAGAGGGGCAGTGGCTGCAGAAGTCTGATTAATCAGGGCTGGGCTGAATAGATCTGGGCTGCATTAGAGTAGAGGGAGGAGATTTCCTTTCACCTGAATGGACCTGGTCTGCCTTCATCAATGCTGTCTCCACCTCCTGCCAGGAAGCTGCACCAATGAGGACAGAACTGGTTTTGGCTGGGTACAGCCACTCTCTGACTTCAGAGACCAAAGTATTTTTGTGTATAAAAAGAGGGGCCCAGATCCCAGACTTTTAGATCACTTCTGGGAAATCAAGAGGAACCTTTGCCATGGAGAAGAGCCGGAGAAGCTGAGGAGGAATACTGCCCCTGTGCTCTTTGCTGTCTGGGGTTGGCCTGCAGTGGCTACTTGCTGCCAAGGAAAAGAGAAAAGGACTTTGCTGCTTGCTTTGTCCCCCTGCTTGAAGAAAAGATTTCCAAGGGCTTGAACTGAGCTTGCCCCCATGTTCTAGAGGTCTCAGGAACTGCCAAGTCCTCATTGTGTCTGTGGGCACTGTCTCTGATCGTCTCCGCAGAAGGAAAGGGTAACCGACTGTCATTGAGTCCGTTGCAGGGTTCCGTGTCCTAAAAGCACCGCCAAGAGCAATGCCTCACTTCAAAACGCAATCCTGGTCTCACCGACTCCATCAACGAGCTTGCACCTCGTCCGCACTCCACAACGCTTCGCTACACGCCACAAGGACGTCACCGACTCTGTCGCTGCCTGACCCGAACATTGACCAGCTCCGTCGCCGCACCATGACCTGCCAGCACCACAGCAAGCACCGTCTCACCATTCAGCAGAAGTCCTGGTCTCACTGACTCCGTCAACGAGCCTCTGCCTGCACCGAATCGTGAGGACATCGTCCCCCGCAACGCTCCGTTTTACAACGCGACCGCAACATTTGCTCCAACCCACTCGCACCGACGTGTTGGTCCACCAAGAAAGGTACTGTGTCTGAGCCTGTTGATGTTTTAGCTGGCCCGTATCGACGCGGTCGGCTGGAATTGTTAGACTCTGTCGTATTCAGTATCGCTATAGCCCCAGGATGAGCTACTGAGTCGGAGGAACTGTGTTTTATTGATTTTCCTGCAATTTAAAGGTTATTTTGCACATGTACTATTTTTCCAAAGTATTGTATGTTGGATTTTTATCGTATTTGGTCTTATTGGTTTAAATAAAGATTTGCTATTTTTCTAAAACTGGTGTGGTGTCCATTTGTAGTGGTTTCACTGTATTACTGTATTTGTTCACAAATGCTTTACACACTGCCTCTGAGATAAGCCTGTCTGCTCGTGCCAAGCTACCAAGGGGGTGAGCAGGGGTTATTTTAGGAGTGAATCCCCCTTACCTTAACTAGAAGAAAGGGCCCCTATTTGAACAAAGATACCTACCTCTGCCAACTAGAGACCCCCATTTCTAACACATATGTTCTCAGATGTGAGAGCTATGTACCCAGGGATTTTTGTATATATTTTATTGAAATTGTATTTTATGGAGCATGTTCCTACAAAGGAACTTCCAGTGCTGAAAAGATAAGTGTAGACAACAACTGGGTAAATCGCCTAAGTTCTTTCGCAGCTGGACTATTGTAATTGTCTCTCCATCAGCCTCTCCAAAGGCTCACTTAAAAACTCCAGACCAATCAAAATGCCGCCACACAGTGTCTCCTTAGAATCCCCAAACATCAGTCAGATGGGGTCTCTATCAGACAATTGCACTGGCTTCTGGTCTGCCATCATATTTCTTTTAAGGCTTTCTGATGTTTCATTCATTCATTCACCTTGCTAACAGTATGGGCATGATTCACAAAGGTACTTATGAGAAGTAAAGTTACGAGTGTGCAGTCCCCAAACTTGGGGCAAAGTCTTTGCATTCAAGGTGAAATTTACGCAATGCAACGCTCAGTGTGGGGCTCTTCAATCATAACTTTACTACTCTTAAGTACCTTCATGAATCGGGCCCAATGTGTCTTCACTGCTCAACATGCTACTGAAGAAGTCCTTTTTAGAATCATTCACATTCCTGTGCAGAAGGCTCAATATCTACGTGAAAATATTTCTTACTTCTGCTGCTACAAGTTCCTGAAATTAAAGAGTCCCCAAAAACATTGCTTACCTTTCATTTGTATACATTTAAATTGTTCAGAGTCTGAAAATTGTGTAGTCCATGCCAGCCTCACCTCGGATCTTCTTACTCCATCTCCTTTAAAAGAAATCTCTGATGCGGCAGAAGGTGGTATAGGCTTTGTGAAATGCAGTATTTGCCGCCTTCGCTGGACCACTGATTTAAAGCACCTTACTCACCCACAGTGGGGTTGACAGCAACCAGCCAGAGCAGTGTCAGAGCAAGGGGTGGGAAAGTGGCAGTTTACCATTACAGAGACCATTGCACCCATAAGCATGCTCCCTCAGCCACCCTCCCTAGCAAAAGAGATTTAAAATAAAAAATGAATAAGTTGCACTTTGTCCGCTGGGCTCAGACCATGCTCAGACTTAAGCCCTGATTAGAGGGAGGTGTTTAGAGCAAATTGTGCGAGTTCTTCTGATTGGGAGCACCCTGTTGAATTTCAGTATGTGCAGTAGCTCCTATTACCACGCATATCAGAATTGTAGGTGCTGCTGTAATGTTCACACCCTCATATTTCCCCCAGGTAAATGTAATCAGGTCAAACTTGCCGAAATATACCACAGCAAACAAACCTGGTAAATTCTGATACATGCCTAATTTGGCGTGATGAACACCTGTTCCGCATATTGTTACTCATTTTTATGGCGGAATCTCTGAATATGAAGTATTTACTGTATATCCCTCACCTCAGAGTTACTGTATTTGCCAAGTGCGGTAAACACTGCAGGCCATTTCAGGGCACTCCTGATCAGCCCTCAGTGTGTGATTGATGCCATCAGCAAGACATTGATGCAGGCCCTGCCTGTGTTGCCAACTTGTATGGGTGTGGGGTGAGCCTAGAAAGCAATGTGTAACTTCCTTCAAAAGAAAACAACACTACAGTCTTTGTGGTGACTGGCTACGGTAGGGGCTTGCTTGGTTCTATCACAACCGGTCTGATGAGTGTAGTCACAGGAGATCGATAGGAAACTGTAGCAGGCTGGAATAAGCAAAAAGAAAAAACTGGCAGGAAAGTATTGCTGGGTGATAGATTTGATGCAATAAAGATGGCGGTACACCCCTGGTCCTGGTAAAGAGGTGCTAAATTCAGGGGCGGCCGGCATGGCACGCAGTTGGGGGGGGGCATTGGGGATGCGAGGGGGGGAGGGGTGGGGGGGTCGCACTGGGGTGTAGGAGTCCAAATTTTTAAAAAACGTACCTTGAGGCCGGTCCTGCGTACTGCTCCTGTTTTCCTGTCTCCGACTTCAGGAACAGGAAGCAGGCAGCCAGGCTCCATCCCCTAAGCCAATCACAACGCTGAGCATTGTAATTGGTCTGAGCGCCGTGACAAGGTGCTCAGCTGGCGGCTGGAGGGGGTGAGCATGTTCTACATGCAGGTTCTAATACAGCCTGCATGGAGAACAGGGAAGTTCGCTTGACTTGTTTGGGTGGCCCGAGAGGGCCGACCAAACAGTCATTGCGCACTTTGGAGTGGGCAAGCCACTCCTTCCCTGCCCTGCTCCATGAGCAGAGCAGCCCCGAAGTAAAGCATAAGGACATGTCAGGGACCATAAAATGATAATAACTTAAAGTTGTTATAATTTTATATTTGTCTTCCTCACCCTGCTTAAAAGCAGTGGAGCGATGCTCCTCCACCAAAGCGGAGGAGCCACTCCTGGCTAATTTGTAGAATATTGTGGCATACTTTGTAGCATACTGTGGCCATTTCAACCATAACGCTGATTCTAACAGAATGGTGGTACTTCTTTGCATATTGGGGCATCCATAGCACAATGGTAACCACACCTGATAAAATGCTTGCCCCTGCAATATGGTGGTAATTCTTGGCATTTTGCCATAATCCTGGCCCGACTTACTAGTGCAAATTCCTGAAATATTTTGGATAGCCATTGTATGAGGGTGGGTATCTGTGAAATAATGTAGTTCTTTGCAGAATTTCTATAATTCTTAGTATATTGTGGGCATCCATGCCACAGTGGTGTCCACATCCAATATAATGCCAGTACTACCACTGTGGTAATATTTATTCACATATTGTAGGCATCCAGGCTTGATGGTGTCCACATTTGCACAAGACTGGTCTTTGATTTATATTTGTAATCATTGGCACAAGGGTACCATCCACGGCTTGATGGTGCTCACCCTGGCACAATGACAATCTTGCCCCCATGGATAATTTCTGACATTGTGGGAATCCATGTTCTGATGCTACGCTGAGCACATTTTACTTTTTTCTATCCCCATTCAGCAAATGTGAAACTGCACACAAGTTTCTGCATCTGCCTGCTGTGGATTGGAAAATGACGGCATACAAAAGAAATTCCCAGAAAACAAGAATAAGGTACACAAGGAAAAAGGAATTATTGTGCTGTCTGGAACTGTCATGGGTCAGCAATTGCAATAAAATTACCAGTAAACCCATTACATTAATTACAATAGCCAGTCACTGACAATGCTCTTCAACAATACTTTCCCAGTTGGGGAATTTGAGTATGGTGTCTGATTGCCAGGAAAACCCTGTAGCAGACTTCAAACAGACTTTTGCACTGCAGAGCAGAGGTTGCTTTGAAGTGCACCTTGAAGGCTCGAGCAATGTAATTGGCTTGTAATTGTATTGATATAGCACTCACCCCAGATGAGGCATTGAAGTTGGTTGCAGCAATTAGCACGCTACTCAGGAACTCAAGATTAGAGTTAATAGTTAGTAGATTAGAACTAAGCGTGTTTGTTTTCTTTCTATGTGCTTTAGTTGTGTTAGGTTTATGCTTTTGATTTCTTGCAGGTTGTTATAGAAACAAACACATTGGGGTTTAGGGATCGGTAGCCCGGCACCTTCACCTCCAAACCAGTCTCAACTGGTTTAGTATTACTTCAGTTTCATCAGAAGGAGGTACACCTTCAAATTTTGTTCTAGTTAATTCCTTCCTTGTTTAGCCTAAATACACACATTTACATAGTTTTCTCTTTTTTTATGAAATCTTTTCATTCAAATAATAGTCATTATGCACAGCCAACTCGTGGTTCAAGGGAAGACCTTCTTCCTCAGGGCTCAAAACAATTCCACTCTTCATTTTTTGGATCCCTGAGGAAGAGTGTCTTCCCTCGAAACTCATGTTAGCTGTGCAGATAAGCTACGATTTGAATTAAAAATATTTCCGAAAAAAGAGAAGACTATGCAATGCTGTGCATTTCTTCTGTGTTTAGGAGTGTCTAGAGTAGGGATAGAATGATGGGAATGGAATTAAAAATGGGAAATAGTAAGTTGTTTTTGGAACAGTGGTTATGTGTGCCTTTTAGCTGGGTGAACTGGCTAAAAAAGGAGGGTGACGTTTGAGAAGGGTGTTTGGGAGTTCATAGTGGCTAGAAAGGTCTGGGATGAGTCAGAGAGGGGGGGGCAAAGGTTGAAGGCAGTATTGTTTAATAACAAAACTGAAATTAACTTATACATACATATTTACACATGACACTTGGTAACGTTTTTCCATATGTACATAGAAGCAGCAATATTACATGGTCGAATGTGCACATTTATCTTGCGAGGAAGTCTACACATTTGTTTTTCAAATAACTGTAAATAACTTATAGATACATATATACACATGACATTTCTTAATGCTTAAACCCCTCTATATATGCACCTATTTGTAAATAGAAGCAGCAATTATGACATGGTTTGAAATACACATGTCTGTTGTGGTGTGATATATGTGATATACATTTTCCCCCTTATATAAAATGTTATAACAGGAAGCATAGTTCAATGTACAATGACACATCTATAACAACAACCTCCTCTCTATAGCATGAGAAGCAAAGTTTGGCATGTCTCTGTATACTATTGTGGTACATTGTTGTTCTGTAAGAATTGTCATCATGTGGGGATGAGCCAGCTCTTGTCTAATCTTCTGAGGCTGAGATGGTTGTCATTGTATCTTATGTTTGGGGGTAGCAAATTCCATAAATTGGCTACTTGAACAGAGTAAGATGTTCCATTCATGTTCTTTTCTTGTATGTAGGAATTTTGAGGCAGAGAGACATTCTTGGGCACATGTTCCATTGTTATATATATTTGGTGATTTTCTTCCTGATGAAGAGTGGTCCTATTGCTTTGTATGTGATACAAAGCAGCTTGAAGGTGCATCTTCTGGCAACTGGTAGCTAGTGTATGGCCCTCAAGGCATGGGAGATGTGTGTTCATGGCTTTATGCAGGAGTCTAGAGGCAGTGTTCTGAACTCTCTGTAATCTTCTCATATTTTATCAAGGTGAACTGCTATACAGTCCATTAGCATAATCCAGTTTGGATAGGACAAGAGAGATGGTAGCTTGAACCTTGTGGGGAAATCCTAGGTGTGGGAAGATGTGTTGCAATGTTTTCATTGTGAGGGAGCTTGATTTGGCAACTTTATCCACTGACTAGCGCATTCATTGATAGCTTGACGTCCATGGTAATATTGAGGTCTCTAACCTCCTTAGATACTTTTGGCTGTGGTCTTAGATCTTCAGGCCAGGTGCAGAGATTGTAGGTTTTCCAGTCGCCAAAGGTATTTCAGTTTTGGAGGCTTTTAATTTGAGGTGACTCCATATCATGCATTGGCCAAAGCCCCAGAGGCAACTGAAAGTTTTTTGCTTTTACAATATCCTTTGGACTTACCAATTTCAGAAGTATCTGTATGTCATCTGCGCAGTTATAACAGGTGAAGTCAAAACCATTGATTAATCTGGTAATGGTTCCATGTGGGTTTACTTGTCCTGGTTAGGTTTTTTAATAACAGGTTTCTGTTACCTTTTTTAAGTCATCTAGGAAAACTCACGTAGTAAAGGAGTTGTTGATATGTGTTCTGACTGGGATGGCCACTGAAGTTGATACAAGAATGTTTTTGAAGATAATGCAGTTAATACATAAGGTAAATACATTACCCAACACCTCAAAGTGTTTCAAAAAACAACTGTGTGTTTTTTATGGGTTTTTTTTACACCCATGGAGTTAATGCATCCCCCACAAGTCTGCTCATAGGGTGAGAAAAAGGCCATGGAAAATTCTAAAATTTCGCTTTCCGAGTAGGAATTTCACTCATCGCTAGTCTTATTGCGGCGAATCCTGGGATAATGGTAGTGCCGATCCCAGGTGTTGCTGGTAATACACAATTTGCCCATGTATGGCAGTGGCACTTGCAGGTGTTTGATGAAAGTGGCATAGGAAAAGGATAACAACTGGAAGAGTAAAGTCTTGTTTGTCTCTGCAGGCATTCCATCCTGTATCCTAATGACTACATAAAATTATATTTTGTATCTAAAGAAGAGAATTCTATGTGCACGTCCGTAACATTAATACTTAACTGGAGTTGGTCAAGGAAAATCCAGCATCAATTCCACTTACACTATTTGCTTGCAGACCAACACAGTCTCTAAACCTTTTGGTGCTCCTAAATAAAATAACACAATATTCGTAAACTACATTACTTTGTATATCCAACTGTACACAGTGAAAGAACAAATAAGAAACACTAATTGCTACATTTGCGAAAAGCAGAAAAGAAACATTGAATGAAGCACACATCAACAATTTCCACTGTGCCCACATCCATTCAAAACAAGGACAGAATCATTGACATTGCCAGTTGTTTAGGATGTTGCCCATTATAAAGATGTAGGAAATCCTAGTTTGAATATACATGAGACATATATAGTAGACACAGTGCATCTGTGGTTCTCCTGCACTGCATTACTTCTGCAGATATAACTATCTTGGTGCCAGGTACTTATGACGGGTCCACCCATCATATGTCACGGGCGGCGTGTGCTCATGACGGGGTGGAGCCGTCAGGACCCCACCCACTCACTAATTCACCCGTACAGGCAGGGAATTAGTTCCGCGTGCCGCCCGTGACTCATGACGGAGTGGAGCCAGTGCTTTAAATGGGCCGGTACTCACCGGTACTGAGTACCGGCACTTCTTTTTTTCCCCCTCAAGAGTACCGGCACTTCTCCAGTTACTAAATAGAGTACCGGTACTCACTGTCACACAGTTATGTGAGCATGCTTCGCATTTGTACACTGCGGTGCATGCTCACATATTGGTGATTTCACAAGGAGGGCAGTAACGCCAGGGCGCCACGGCAGAGCAACGTATGACCCAGGCGCGCAACGTTGTGATCAAAGGGCTTCAGCCCCCCCTCCTCGTGTGAGTCAGACAACCTTTCCGGGGCATACATACACACCGCACCCGAGTACTTAACAGGTCTTCAAAAGACCTTTAGCTTGTTAATGAGGCGTTGAAGTGTTTCACCCCTTCTTAGAGCCCCTGCTGCTCAACTCTGCTTTTGCCTGAAGCATCAAGCCCCCTGCCCCCCCCCCGGAATTTGACGCGCAGGAAGAAAGGGAAGCTCTTTAAAAAGCAGAATTTGCTCTGGGTTTCCCTTTCTCCTATGCGAAAAAGACAAAAAGGATAGCACATCAGCTGGCGGATAAGAAAGGGGACAACTGAGGAGAGCGTGTGTAAGCACAGTCTGCTGAAGAAATCGAGGGGTTATCTGAAGAAGAAGAAAGGGGCAAGCAAACGATATTAGAGAATACACTGCGGGCGCGGGGCAGTGGGTTTAAAATAAAGCAGCTGATTGATGAGGATCATTTGATGAGAGTCAGAGGTGGGTAGGTGTCCCAAGAAAGAGCCAAGGCTTTCGAGAATGACACAGGTCTTCTTTAGAAGGGGCCTGTTGAGTGAGGACAGAGCGGCAGCTGCAGTGGCAGACTGGTATTTTAAGTGGGGGAGGGGTATCCTAGAAAAAGCAAGATAAGGAATTTGATGAGAGGAACGAGGAGACATATATGATGAAAGGTGGTGTGACCACCTGAAAAAAAAATGTAAAGAGACACATGGGGCATTGGAGGGGACATGGGGCTAGTAAGTAAGGTCTAGGGACATCAGAGGGTAGAGGTAGGGAGAATTTTGTTATCCAAAAAAGTGTTATCTAAAGCTGGGCGGCAGCTGAATAGAAAAATTATTTTGAGGGGAGGGTGGAATTTTTAAGTCATGTGTTTTTTTTGATCAGCTAATATAAAGTTTACCTTAATGTGACTAATTTTTTTGTAACAAAGTTAAACAATGAAAGGCCCAACAAACAATCAAAAGAATTCAGATTGCATACTTAGAGTTAGAATGGATTTATCAAAATACTTAAACACAGTATTGACCTTACTGGGGCACAGTGGAAAGAGAAGAATGATGTGCACGGAGTTGAAAATGCACATTCACCAGAAAACACTGAACGTAGCTAACAATATAAGCATTCAAACACGACTAAGACATGACGTTACATGGCTTGGTGAATGTTTCTCATTCATTTCTATGATGTTAGATCACACTTTAAATTGCTTCCAGAATGCTTGTGTCCTAGAAAGCTTGTTTCCGGCCCAGGGAAGGCATGGCTTGGCAGTTCGGGCTGGACTGTTCCCATGAGGCACAGGGTAAGAGTGATTTGCATATGCCCATGTCTGAACTGGGGTGGCAGAGTGGGCTAAAGAACGGTGATGGATTAAACCCCGATCTGTTGAATGGGTGTGAGTGTTTGATTGGTTCAGATGCTCCGTCCATCAGCACCCCCTTTTGTACCGCTGTGTCTGATATCAAGCATTTCTCAGAAACTAGGCCTATTCAAGATTGCCAAGTACGCTTTTTTGCTGTCATGCTTAGTCAAACTTTTTGGTATTTCTTTGTTCTTTAAACCTGATAAGTGCCACTCTCTAAACAAAAGCGCTTAAACACCCCATCAGGGGTAACAAGCGCTATATAAATGCAAACCTTTTTCCCTCTTCGATCCCTCCACTATCCTTCTGAATCCAAATAACTGACTAACCTATCCACCACTCAAATTACTTTCACATTTTCACTATACTAATTCAACACTAATCCTTCTTAGGTTCAGGAGTAGCGTGCTACTCGCCGAAAAAGCACTTCAACGCCACGTCAGGGGTACTAAGGGCTATATAAATGCAATTACAATACATTACCTTCAGTGTGGGTGGATTTGGCCAACTTCTACAAGTCAATGATGGGAAGTGTTACAGTGGTTAAGGTGCTTTCATGGGTGTCTGAATATTGTTAAGGAGGCTAATAGGCAGAGAGTTGCCTCCATTTAGGTAGGTGAGGACCAGGGACTTGACTGACAGACATCTGGAAGGAAGAATGTCTGGAGGCAGAGCTCTTACCATACTGGGACAGGCCCGTACCCAGTTACCTGCCACAGATGCAGAAATGATTAGAATACCCAAACAGTGAATGTTACTGACATCCTACAATAATCACAAATGGGGAAATTCAGTTTTATTTATGCATGTCAAAGACTGTCTGCATTGGGGAAGGGACACTTACAGCCATCCCTTCACCTCCTTTTATAGCAAATTGATGCAAATTCACATTACTCTCTGAGGAAAATAACTGCAGTTTTCAGCTAAATAAAGTAAAACAATCTATTTTAGGTGTGGTTTATATTTCATTTGCTGCCTTCTTCTGGATGCACACCCAACACTCCAGCTTGGGAGTTCTACACCCACATAGTGCCACTACTGTGTTGTGACAAAAGTATAATATGAACATGGATTTCAATCCATGTAAAATTAGTAAATTGGCAAAGTGGTACCAAGACCACTGTAAATATTGTCCCAAGAATGTAGTTGTTATTTCAGATGTGGCCAGAGGGCTAGACCCCTCAGGCCAGGCAGGAAGCTTACGAACCACCCACACCACTACAGGCCAGGACACATATCCCCGCACTGGAAGGAGGGAGCAGGCAGAGAAGTCAAAAGAAGAAAGGATCATGGTTAGCCGGGGAATCGCAGGTATGTCTTTCCACGACAATGCTGTGGAGGCATCCATAAGTGTGCGGCTGTGAGCAGTACAGAGATATGAACGAGAAGTGCCAAACGTCTGCTCCTCCCAATGCCCCACCCAATTTCAACTACAGCAAGTTAGACATCTGTAGGGTTCCACTGCACTATGAGGTGCACCAGACTGGTTATCACCAGTTGACACAACAGCTGGCTGTAACTGGTATTAATGAAAAAAGTGAGACACACAGTAGGAGTGAGAGCACCAGGGAACCCAAAGCACCCAAGGGAGGATGCCAAACCTTGGACTTGAGGAAAAGGAGCAGGCCTAAGGGAAGCTTTGAGCATCAAACACATGTGGGTACAGGGTGCCTCCCATATCAGAAACAGTGGCTACAGCAGGCCTGCTGCCCACCATCATCAGTGACGCTGTGCTCATATGTTCATGGTTATATGTGCCTTTACTATCCCCTCAGAATTTTGGACTAGGTTTTGCTTGGTTGCACAGTATCTGAAAGTGAATGAAAGGGTGAAATATTATTTCTCTATTGTGAGACCCCCAGATAACTTTCTTCTCCAAGTATCACTAGCATGACAACTGATGGCTTCCTTCCACCTGATGCGGGTCAGAATTGCATTTTAGGATGTAGTCTTTTTTCCTTTAATTAATTTTCAGTAACACAAGTTTCTGCACCTTTTTTTTTGCTTAATATACAGGTGCCTCTGACAAAAAGGGA
Organism: Lissotriton vulgaris; assembly: GCF_964263255.1. Taxonomy (NCBI): domain Eukaryota; kingdom Metazoa; phylum Chordata; class Amphibia; order Caudata; family Salamandridae; genus Lissotriton; species Lissotriton vulgaris. The sequence goes on from NC_141691.1 coordinate 888,583,204, forward strand.
AACCTGATAGTTACCTTTCAACAGTCTGTCAACTAGTACAACTTAATACATGCAAAGGCATCAACAATAAATTGCAGAGGGAAGCAATTTGTCATCATTCGCAACCGAAGAAAATGATTGCGCCCTTCAAATGTTTTTCATTACACCCACCCTTAGTCCCGCCTCTAGCCCCGCCTCCTTGCCACGTCCCCCAGCTCAATCTGATGAGTACCTGCACTTTTTTTCCCCCATTTAAAGCACTGAGTGGAGCCCTCAGGAACACGGAAAGGGTTAAGCTGTTGGCATTGTAAATGACAATGTGTTTTATTTATGTTTCAAAAACTAAAACATAAATAAAAGGCATTATCATTTACAATGCCAAAAGCTCAAACTCGCATAAATGCGAGACCTGTTGCATTACAAATGGGTTTTTTTCTGCTGAAAATATGTATTCTTGTTTGCGTCATTTCCCAAACTGATCCTCACCATACTGGGAAAAAAAACATACTTGCTGTGCCCAAAATATTACTGCAATTAAATTCAGCACAGTAAATGGCATGTTAAGAGTTTACGGTGGACCAGCATTTACAAGTAAGAAGAGCCTCATTGCAACTTTAACAGCCATGCTTCCTCCCAGACCCGACATTTAAGTAGCTATTTACTTACACTTATTAATAGCCTATTTTACTGTAGCATGGCTTTATCTGCAGTGTAGTAAAAGTTTCAAGTAAGGGGCGTAAGTTAAAATGTGCATATTTACCTTAATGTTTTGGGGAGAGGCATGCACATGTGATGAATGGCTTCTAACGCTACCCGTATGACTAACGACGTAAGTAGGTTACGCAGTCACTGTGCCGATTATCAGTGTTCACTATTCTGCTCTCGTGTGACGTCGTCCAGGAATTTCTAACAAGAAAGACTCCTGATACCAGGGCTTCTGAAGTGGAAGGAAGTATGGAGTAGGCATGTGTGCCATGAAAACAGCAGAGCTAGCCAGGGAGTGTGGGGAACCAGCTCTTCCTTGGGGAGGATGGGAAGTGAGGACGCGCTTCACATGCCAGGAACATGTGTAAACAGCAGCAGGGTTGTCTAACTGCGGAGATACCCTGTAAACAAAAGAAAGTTCATCTTGTCCCTAAAAAAGATACATCAAACAGTGACGCTTCTTTGAGGCACCTGATCCCTGCTTGGAACCAACAGTACGTGGAAAGAATACTTTATTCTTTGTACACTTTAAAAAGTTGACAATAAGCTTCTGGAAGGGAGAGATGGGTGCTGCTAGAAGGGTCAAAACAAACGACGAATGCCAATTATGCACATATGTTTTCGGTAGGGCTCATTAATAAAAATATTGTTAAACATTGAGGATTATGTGATTCATACATAGGACAATGCAAAACTCACGATGTAAGGCTGACGCTTACTTGTTTTCCTCAAAACACAAACAAGGCAAGGCTAAACTGCTCAGAGGTGCTTTTGTAAGCTGGCTTGGCAATCCGTATTCCCTATTTGTAAAAGAGACTTTCCTTTTAGCCAAAAATGGTGTAGATTTCTCTCTGTTAATTTGTCCCTTCTGAACTTTCCCTCCGCGTGCCGATCTATAGAAAAGCAGAAATCCCTTGTTTTACGCCCCCATTTGGTGTTTCAAAATGGTAATTGTTTTATAAGACCAAGCTGGTTAGATAACGCGATGTCACCGCATCGCCCCCACGGACACACAGAGTGGGAGAGGCTTACACAGCATACTCAACTACTGCATGCCTTGCAGAGTGAGCAGCGCATGCACGCTGCTGCTAGGCTTGACCTAAATACCCGTAACTATGGCTCAGATTCATCAAACTAAAATCCGCTCGCATAGGGGCAGATTCTCAGAATCTGCCCCTTTGCGAGCAGTATTTTTGCATTTGGGATGCATCATCCCAAATGCAAAAATCGCAATTTTAGAAATCGCTAAATTGCGATTAATTGCATTTAAGGAATCTCAAATTGAGATTCCTTAAATGCAATGCATGAAAGTTTTTAAAATAGCGAAATCGCTAATAGGGCACGCAAATTACCATGAAGTACAACTTCATGGTAATTTGCAAAAACTGAAAAATGCACTAAAGTACATTTTTCAAAGTTTCATGTTGCGCACACACTTGCCTTAAGGGTTCAGAAAAGGGGGTGGTGATGGACAGAGTATCTGAATTAAGCAGAACACTCGTACCCAGTCAACAGATCAGGGCTTGATCCATCACCGTTTTTTAGCTCACTGCACCATCCCAGCTCAGAACCTGGCTACATGCAAATTAGTCTGTCCCTGGCCCAGTGCATCATGGGAACAGGGCAGACCAAACTACCAAGCCAATTCTTATACTGGGAAGGAAACAAGCTTCCGGGGACCGGTTTCTGGCATTACAGCCGTCTTCGGCCCGGCTTGCTTGAATCCTGATGGTGCAATGAGCAAGGGACTCATGTCTGAGCATACCCTTCCACGCTTATGGTGGACAAAACGATTCAGAAAAGGGGGTGGTGATGGACAGAGTATCTGAATTAAGCAGAACACTCGTACCCAGTCAACAGATCAGGGCTTGATCCATCACCGTTTTTTAGCTCACTGCACCATCCCAGCTCAGAACCTGGCTACATGCAAATTAGTCTGTCCCTGGCCCAGTGCATCATGGGAACAGGGCAGACCAAACTACCAAGCCAATTCTTATACTGGGAAGGAAACAAGCTTCCGGGGACCGGTTTCTGGCATTACAGCCGTCTTCGGCCCGGCTTGCTTGAATCCTGATGGTGCAATGAGCAAGGGACTCATGTCTGAGCATACCCTTCCACGCTTATGGTGGACAAAACGATTCAGAAAAGGGGGTGGTGATGGACAGAGTATCTGAATTAAGCAGAACACTCGTACCCAGTCAACAGATCAGGGCTTGATCCATCACCGTTTTTTAGCTCACTGCACCATCCCAGCTCAGAACCTGGCTACATGCAAATTAGTCTGTCCCTGGCCCAGTGCATCATGGGAACAGGGCAGACCAAACTACCAAGCCAATTCTTATACTGGGAAGGAAACAAGCTTCCGGGGACCGGTTTCTGGCATTACAGCCGTCTTCGGCCCGGCTTGCTTGAATCCTGATGGTGCAATGAGCAAGGGACTCATGTCTGAGCATACCCTTCCACGCTTATGGTGGACAAAACGATTCAGAAAAGGGGGTGGTGATGGACAGAGTATCTGAATTAAGCAGAACACTCGTACCCAGTCAACAGATCAGGGCTTGATCCATCACCGTTTTTTAGCTCACTGCACCATCCCAGCTCAGAACCTGGCTACATGCAAATTAGTCTGTCCCTGGCCCAGTGCATCATGGGAACAGGGCAGACCAAACTACCAAGCCAATTCTTATACTGGGAAGGAAACAAGCTTCCGGGGACCGGTTTCTGGCATTACAGCCGTCTTCGGCCCGGCTTGCTTGAATCCTGATGGTGCAATGAGCAAGGGACTCATGTCTGAGCATACCCTTCCACGCTTATGGTGGACAAAACGATTCAGAAAAGGGGGTGGTGATGGACAGAGTATCTGAATTAAGCAGAACACTCGTACCCAGTCAACAGATTAGGGCTTGATCCATCACCGTTTTTTAGCTCACTGCACCATCCCAGCTCAGAACCTGGCTACATGCAAATTAGTCTGTCCCTGGCCCAGTGCATCATGGGAACAGGGCAGACCAAACTACCAAGCCAATTCTTATACTGGGAAGGAAACAAGCTTCCGGGGACCGGTTTCTGGCATTACAGCCGTCTTCGGCCCGGCTTGCTTGAATCCTGATGGTGCAATGAGCAAGGGACTCATGTCTGAGCATACCCTTCCACGCTTATGGTGGACAAAACGATTCAGAAAAGGGGGTGGTGATGGACAGAGTATCTGAATTAAGCAGAACACTCGTACCCAGTCAACAGATCAGGGCTTGATCCATCACCGTTTTTTAGCTCACTGCACCATCCCAGCTCAGAACCTGGCTACATGCAAATTAGTCTGTCCCTGGCCCAGTGCATCATGGGAACAGGGCAGACCAAACTACCAAGCCAATTCTTATACTGGGAAGGAAACAAGCTTCCGGGGACCGGTTTCTGGCATTACAGCCGTCTTCGGCCCGGCTTGCTTGAATCCTGATGGTGCAATGAGCAAGGGACTCATGTCTGAGCATACCCTTCCACGCTTATGGTGGACAAAACGATTCAGAAAAGGGGGTGGTGATGGACAGAGTATCTGAATTAAGCAGAACACTCGTACCCAGTCAACAGATCAGGGCTTGATCCATCACCGTTTTTTAGCTCACTGCACCATCCCAGCTCAGAACCTGGCTACATGCAAATTAGTCTGTCCCTGGCCCAGTGCATCATGGGAACAGGGCAGACCAAACTACCAAGCCAATTCTTATACTGGGAAGGAAACAAGCTTCCGGGGACCGGTTTCTGGCATTACAGCCGTCTTCGGCCCGGCTTGCTTGAATCCTGATGGTGCAATGAGCAAGGGACTCATGTCTGAGCATACCCTTCCACGCTTATGGTGGACAAAACGATTCAGAAAAGGGGGTGGTGATGGACAGAGTATCTGAATTAAGTAGAACACTCGTACCCAGTCAACAGATCAGGGCTTGATCCATCACCGTTTTTTAGCTCACTGCACCATCCCAGCTCAGAACCTGGCTACATGCAAATTAGTCTGTCCCTGGCCCAGTGCATCATGGGAACAGGGCAGACCAAACTACCAAGCCAATTCTTATACTGGGAAGGAAACAAGCTTCCGGGGACCGGTTTCTGGCATTACAGCCGTCTTCGGCCCGGCTTGCTTGAATCCTGATGGTGCAATGAGCAAGGGACTCATGTCTGAGCATACCCTTCCACGCTTATGGTGGACAAAACGATTCAGAAAAGGGGGTGGTGATGGACAGAGTATCTGAATTAAGCAGAACACTCGTACCCAGTCAACAGATCAGGGCTTGATCCATCACCGTTTTTTAGCTCACTGCACCATCCCAGCTCAGAACCTGGCTACATGCAAATTAGTCTGTCCCTGGCCCAGTGCATCATGGGAACAGGGCAGACCAAACTACCAAGCCAATTCTTATACTGGGAAGGAAACAAGCTTCCGGGGACCGGTTTCTGGCATTACAGCCGTCTTCGGCCCGGCTTGCTTGAATCCTGATGGTGCAATGAGCAAGGGACTCATGTCTGAGCATACCCTTCCACGCTTATGGTGGACAAAACGATTCAGAAAAGGGGGTGGTGATGGACAGAGTATCTGAATTAAGCAGAACACTCGTACCCAGTCAACAGATCAGGGCTTGATCCATCACCGTTTTTTAGCTCACTGCACCATCCCAGCTCAGAACCTGGCTACATGCAAATTAGTCTGTCCCTGGCCCAGTGCATCATGGGAACAGGGCAGACCAAACTACCAAGCCAATTCTTATACTGGGAAGGAAACAAGCTTCCGGGGACCGGTTTCTGGCATTACAGCCGTCTTCGGCCCGGCTTGCTTGAATCCTGATGGTGCAATGAGCAAGGGACTCATGTCTGAGCATACCCTTCCACGCTTATGGTGGACAAAACGATTCAGAAAAGGGGGTGGTGATGGACAGAGTATCTGAATTAAGCAGAACACTCGTACCCAGTCAACAGATCAGGGCTTGATCCATCACCGTTTTTTAGCTCACTGCACCATCCCAGCTCAGAACCTGGCTACATGCAAATTAGTCTGTCCCTGGCCCAGTGCATCATGGGAACAGGGCAGACCAAACTACCAAGCCAATTCTTATACTGGGAAGGAAACAAGCTTCCGGGGACCGGTTTCTGGCATTACAGCCGTCTTCGGCCCGGCTTGCTTGAATCCTGATGGTGCAATGAGCAAGGGACTCATGTCTGAGCATACCCTTCCACGCTTATGGTGGACAAAACGATTCAGAAAAGGGGGTGGTGATGGACAGAGTATCTGAATTAAGCAGAACACTCGTACCCAGTCAACAGATCAGGGCTTGATCCATCACCGTTTTTTAGCTCACTGCACCATCCCAGCTCAGAACCTGGCTACATGCAAATTAGTCTGTCCCTGGCCCAGTGCATCATGGGAACAGGGCAGACCAAACTACCAAGCCAATTCTTATACTGGGAAGGAAACAAGCTTCCGGGGACCGGTTTCTGGCATTACAGCCGTCTTCGGCCCGGCTTGCTTGAATCCTGATGGTGCAATGAGCAAGGGACTCATGTCTGAGCATACCCTTCCACGCTTATGGTGGACAAAACGATTCAGAAAAGGGGGTGGTGATGGACAGAGTATCTGAATTAAGCAGAACACTCGTACCCAGTCAACAGATCAGGGCTTGATCCATCACCGTTTTTTAGCTCACTGCACCATCCCAGCTCAGAACCTGGCTACATGCAAATTAGTCTGTCCCTGGCCCAGTGCATCATGGGAACAGGGCAGACCAAACTACCAAGCCAATTCTTATACTGGGAAGGAAACAAGCTTCCGGGGACCGGTTTCTGGCATTACAGCCGTCTTCGGTCCCCGGGAGCTTGTTTCCTTCCCAGTGTAAGAATTGGCTTTTGTAGTTTGGTTTGCCCTGTTCCCATCATGCACTGGGACAGGAACAGACTAATTTGCATACAGCCAGGTTCTGAAACTGGGATGGTGCAGTCTGCTAAAAAACGGTGTTGGATCTAGCCCTGATCTCTTGACTGGGTGAGAGCTTTCTGCTTAATTCAGAGACTCTGTCCCTCACCACCCCTTGTTGTAAATATTTTTGTCCACCCTAAGCGTGGAAGGGTATTCTCAGATGTGAGACCCTTGCTCATTGCACCATCAGGATTCAAGCAAACCGGGCCGAAGACGGCTGTAATGCCAGAAACCGGTCCCCGGGAGCTTGTTTCCTTCCCAGTGTAAAAATTGGCTTTTGTAGTTTGGTTTGCCCTGTTCCCATCATGCACTGGGACAGGAACAGACTAATTTGCATACAGCCAGGTTCTGAAACTGGGATGGTGCAGTGAGCTAAAAAACGGTGTTGGATCTAGCCCTGATCTCTTGACTGGGTGAGAGCTTTCTGCTTAATTCAGAGACTCTGTCCCTCACCACCCCTTGTTGTAAATATTTTTGTCCACCCTAAGCGTGGAAGGGTATTCTCAGATGTGAGACCCTTGCTCATTGCACCATCAGGATTCAAGCAAACCGGGCCGAAGACGGCTGTAATGCCAGAAACCGGTCCCCGGGAGCTTGTTTCCTTCCCAGTGTAAGAATTGGCTTTTGTAGTTTGGTTTGCCCTGTTCCCATCATGCACTGGGACAGGAACAGACTAATTTGCATACAGCCAGGTTCTGAAACTGGGATGGTGCAGTGAGCTAAAAAACGGTGTTGGATCTAGCCCTGATCTCTTGACTGGGTGAGAGCTTTCTGCTTAATTCAGAGACTCTGTCCCTCACCACCCCTTGTTGTAAATATTTTTGTCCACCCTAAGCGTGGAAGGGTATTCTCAGATGTGAGACCCTTGCTCATTGCACCATCAGGATTCAAGCAAACCGGGCCGAAGACGGCTGTAATGCCAGAAACCGGTCCCCGGGAGCTTGTTTCCTTCCCAGTGTAAGAATTGGCTTTTGTAGTTTGGTTTGCCCTGTTCCCATCATGCACTGGGACAGGAACAGACTAATTTGCATACAGCCAGGTTCTGAAACTGGGATGGTGCAGTGAGCTAAAAAACGGTGTTGGATCTAGCCCTGATCTCTTGACTGGGTGAGAGCTTTCTGCTTAATTCAGAGACTCTGTCCCTCACCACCCCTTGTTGTAAATATTTTTGTCCACCCTAAGCGTGGAAGGGTATTCTCAGATGTGAGACCCTTGCTCATTGCACCATCAGGATTCAAGCAAACCGGGCCGAAGACGGCTGTAATGCCAGAAACCGGTCCCCGGGAGCTTGTTTCCTTCCCAGTGTAAGAATTGGCTTTTGTAGTTTGGTTTGCCCTGTTCCCATCATGCACTGGGACAGAAACAGACTAATTTGCATACAGCCAGGTTCTGAAACTGGGATGGTGCAGTGAGCTAAAAAACGGTGTTGGATCTAGCCCTGATCTCTTGACTGGGTGAGAGCTTTCTGCTTAATTCAGAGACTCTGTCCCTCACCACCCCTTGTTGTAAATATTTTTGTCCACCCTAAGCGTGGAAGGGTATTCTCAGATGTGAGACCCTTGCTCATTGCACCATCAGGATTCAAGCAAACCGGGCCGAAGACGGCTGTAATGCCAGAAACCGGTCCCCGGGAGCTTGTTTCCTTCCCAGTGTAAGAATTGGCTTTTGTAGTTTGGTTTTCCCTGTTCCCATCATGCACTGGGACAGGAACAGACTAATTTGCATACAGCCAGGTTCTGAAACTGGGATGGTGCAGTCAGCTAAAAAACGGTGTTGGATCTAGCCCTGATCTCTTGACTGGGTGAGAGCTTTCTGCTTAATTCAGAGACTCTGTCCCTCACCACCCCTTGTTGTAAATATTTTGGTCCACCCTAACCGTGGAAGGGTATTCTCAGATGTGAGACCCTTGCTCATTGCACCATCAGGATTCAAGCAAACCGGGCCGAAGACGGCTGTAATGCCAGAAACCGGTCCCCGGGAGCTTGTTTCCTTCCCAGTGTAAGAATTGGCTTTTGTAGTTTGGTTTGCCCTGTTCCCATCATGCACTGGGACAGGAACAGACTAATTTGCATACAGCCAGGTTCTGAAACTGGGATGGTGCAGTGAGCTAAAAAACGGTGTTGGATCTAGCCCTGATCTCTTGACTGGGTGAGAGCTTTCTGCTTAATTCAGAGACTCTGTCCCTCACCACCCCTTGTTGTACACACTTGCCTTAAGGGCATGTGTGTGTGCAACATATGTGCACATATCAATTTCAGAGGTGCAACAGGGTGTCCTTTGGACACCCCTGCACCCTTGAAATCTCAATCTCAATTTGCGAATCGCTAATTGCGATTCGCAAATTGAGATTGTCTTCCCATTCATTCCTACGGGCCTCTAGGCCCATAGGAATGAATGGGGAGGTATTCCTTAATTGCGACTCGCAATTTGCAACTCGCAATTAAGGAATTCTAAGAAATCGCTATTTTTTAGGTGATTTCTTGATGCATTCCATTTTGCATTTACTTAATAGCGAATCGGTATTTTTCGCTATTAAGGAATCGCAAATTGGGTTGTTGATGCATCTGGGGGTAAGTCATTTCCCTTTCGGTTATTCGCAATGTGCTTAGTAGCACCAAATGGGCACAAATCTCACAAATTCTGTAGTCCGCTGACCTTTAAGGGCATAAAAACTCAGAGCAACCAATTGTATAACCTCAGAGCCAGGGCCGGTTTTAACGTTGGTGGCGCGTGGTGCTAAATCATTTTTGGCCCCCCAGCACCCCATCAGGGCCGGCGCTAGACATGAGCAGCGTGGGCGGCTGCACAGGGCCACGCACTCAGCCCACCAGCATGGGGCCACACACCAGTGATGTGTCCTGTTGTTTCCCTGGCGATCTTTTCCAAAGAAAGGAGTCGCCTGCAATTAAGGTCCATTGGAGGGGGCCCCCTCCCCGAGCCTCTCATGGATGGTGTCCAGAGGCATAGGGGAGGGAGACTGAGACACTCCCTCAATTGCAAGGAGACCATTCACAGACACTGTGGGGGGCCCATTGTCCAGCATTTTGGCGCCCCCACAGTTTTAACTTTTAGACCACAATCAATTCTCACACCTATCATCGGACTGAAGGTGTGAGAAATGCTTGTGGAGTAAAAGTTAAAACTGTGGGGGCGCCAAAATGCTGGACAATGGGCCCCCCACAGTGTCTGTGAATGGTCTCCTTGCAGGGGGCCACTTATCTAAATTAGAGGGGGCCTCACAGGTTCCATTTTAGCCCAGGGCCTCGCAGATCCTAGAACCGGCCCTGCACCCCATGACCGCCTTTTCGGATTCTCTGACTTCCGCCGGATAAAAGAGCCCCTCATCTCTCCAATCATTCGTTATTGCTAAACACAGTAAACACAACGGCCCCCCCCCAACCCCTTAGAGGTCAGTGCCCCCTCCACAGGTCAGCGCCCAGTGCAACCGCACCGGTCACACTGACTGTGCTACCGCACCGGTTGCACTGTCCTAAAGCCAGCCCGACTGGTTGCACTGCCCTAAAGCCAGCCCTGCTCAAAGCATTTAAGGGCATATAACCTCAGAGCTACCAATTGTATAACCTCAGAGCAACCCATCATATAACCTATATATAACAGCGCTGGGATGCTCTTCTGAGTTACTACGCGCTTTACAAAAATCATTAAATAAATAAATAAATAAACCTCTGATCAGCCAATCATATAACCTCAAAGTAACCAATCACATAACCTCAAAGCAGCCATTCATATTACCTCAGAGCAGCCAGCAGAAGGTTTGTGAAAAAGCCGGTCTCATGCACCTGGAAGACTCCTTTCCTAATATGAGCTCTGTATAAAATAACTTAAAAGAAAAAAAAAACGAAAAGAAATACTGCTTGCATCTAGAAGAATCAGTTCATCTAAAGGACACGCCGTGTCCGATTAAATAACCACTTCCGTAACGAAGCACCTTTGTATGTTTACAATGCCAGTAAGTGGGATCATTTCCAATAGCACGTCTCAGTAGGCGCAAAACAAAGAAAACAGATGTTTGTACGGAAAAAAACAGATTTGGTTGCGGTTTTTTCACTGTTCAGACCCGGTAGATATCCCCCTGTCCCTCCTCACCCGTCAAACCTTCAGCCCCAATTTCAAGACCAAAGACGTGTTTTTGAAAGCTGGACAATGTATATGTCTTCTCTTATCATTAGATACGACTGTAAATAGACACATGGTTTTAGGGTTTCTGCTCAGCCAACAGACTTTGCTACACTTAGGGACTTTACTCAGTGTTAGACAGACAAGCATTTGCTATGCAATATGTCTCATTTGCGAGAGCTTAAGCTATTGGCATTGTAAATGACAATGCCTTTTATGTACCTGTTTTGCTAATTAACACATAAATAAAAGGCATTGTCATTTACATTACCAATAGCTCAAACTCTTGTAAATGCAAGACCTATTCAAAGAAGCGGAAAGCATGTTGTGTTGCAGGAAAGCATGTCGTGCTAAATGTTGCAGGAAAGCATGTCGTGCCTGCAGTAGGAGAAATTCATTAAAGAAAATAGTGCTTACAGACTAAAAAAGACGTACTGTGTAACAACCGAAGTAAAAGGGCCAGTCCTCATGGGAGGTTACAAATTAAGGCAAGGCAGTACTAAGGAGGGGCTAACAAGCCTATCAACGAATCAAAAGCCAGCATTTACAAAGGACAATGACACAAGCCAATGACAAATACGGGTTGAGAGTGGGCAGGACTTCTGTTCCATACTCCAATAGAGCATGCCGCCGAGCAGCGAATGGACTGCCCAGGCTCGACCTAAAAATGAGTGTGTGTTGCTTTCCATAAAGAATGCCAAACAACCTATACACCTAAAAAATCAGAGCACTCTGCTCACCCAAATCAGGTACATATGTAAATTAGAGTGTTCACTTTAACTTAGCTATTTCTGTAGGTAGTAGTCATTTTCTAAAATTTTGATTGCTTCTTTAAGCCCATTCTTGGTTGATAAAATAATTAGGAGGTGATGTGGAAAGAAGACAACTAAACTTCCTCAAAACTAGATGATATTGTAAATTTAGCAAGGAGTTTCTGGTCTATTTTTCTCGCTGTACTTCATTGAAAACAACATACATGTAAACAAGCGTTCACAAAGTCATTTGGTCTGTACTTGGCAAGCCAGTGCACCGTTATTTTGTTGTTTATTTCATGCATGTACAACAAAAATATACAGAAAATAAGCACTGGCAAAGCCAGTGGGTTTCACTTTTTTAACCACATTGCTGCTGCACTGATTTTTCCCCAGTGCTGGAAATTGCCATTTTGCTGTTTCCATGACGAGCTCAGCTCGTCATCAGCAAATGACACCCGTGGGTGATGACGAGCTGAGCTCGTCATCAGCATCGAAAGGGTTAAGGAAGTATTTCCATGTGCAATAGGACTGGCTTGTAGCTTAAGTGCTTTGCTGATGCTTGTCATTAAAGGTCTCTCCAATCAGACATAAATCCTTGCGCTTGCACGCTCAAGTACTATAGGTAGTCACTAGAGGTCCCTGGAGTCAGGCACACATTTAATCTGTAGCAGGCTAACTGGAGTACAACGCAAATTCTTCTCAAAATCAGGCTGCAGTAGCTTAGGGTGGTATTATAAATCACTGGACTCATGGAGTTGAAAAAACATGGTTTCTGAAGCATGAGGCAGTGTTTGTGCTGCTACTAGAGTTAAACATATGTCCTTGGCGTAATCAGGCTTCATTCATAGCTAGAAGTCCCTGTAGTCAGAAACACATATGGGACTTGACTTTTTTCAGTGGGTTTAACCCCAGACATTTTGCTTTTTGGCCTCCTGCTTTTGTTGGTTTTAGAACTCTGGGCACTTTACCACTGCTATTCAGTGCTAAAGTGCATATGCTCTACAGGTAAATTGTATTATGGATTGGTGATTCTATGATTGGCATATTTGATTTACTGGTAAGTCCCTAGTAAAGCCCACTGAGTGTGCCAGGGCCTGTAAATCAAATGCTACTTGTGAGCCTGCAGCATTGATTGTGCCACCCACACAAGCAGCTCTTAAAAGGGTTATCAGACCTGCCACTGCAGTGTCTGTGCACAGTTGTGATTGTCATGTCGACCTGGCAAGTGCACCCCCTTGCCAGGCCCTAACCTTCCCTTTTCTTACATGTAAGGCACCCCTAAGGTAGGCCCAAGGTACCCCTGTGGGCAGGGTGCAGTGTATGTGAAAGGTAAGACATGTCCTGGTGTGTACAACATGCCCTGATAGTGAACTACAATGTAATTCCTTTTTCACTGTTGAAAGGCTATCTGCCTCATAGGATAGAATGGGGAATATTCTGTAACATTTTACGAGTATAACTTCCCATTGGGACATTATAGAGAAAAGGATTTTAGTTTGCCTGACCTCAGAATGTAGAAATGCATCTTTTAGTAAAATTGATTTTTATGATTCTGTGGTTTAAAATACCACTTTTAGAAAGTAGGTATTTTCTTGCTTACCATTCTGTGTGCCATTGCTGGGCTGTGGATTGACTGTCTGGGTTTGGAGTGACAGGGGCTGGGATGTGCATTCACTGTAGACAGCCACTGGGGGGTCAAGGTGCGTCCTGCCTTTCCTGGATGAGTCATGGCTGGGCTGAATAGACCTGGGCTGCATTCAGAGTAGTGGAAGGAGTTTCACTAGCACCTGAATAGGCCTGGTGTGCATTTAAAGTGGTAGGAGGAGATTTCCCTTGCATCTGAATAGGCCCTTCCTCCCTTGCACAGTGCTGTCTCCACCTCCTGCCGGGAATCTGGACCAGAGCGGACAGAACTGGTTTGGGCTGGGCACAGACACTCTCTGCCCAAAAGAACAAAGAGAAACTGAGTGTAAATATTGAGGCCCAGATCTCAGAATTTTAGATTACTGCTGAACTAAGGAAACTGCCAGAAAGAAGCGCTGTAAAAACTGCCAGAAGGAACTGCCACTTTGCTGCATGCTCTGCTCGGTTGGCCTGCTGTTTGCTGCTTCTGTCTTGGCAGGGAAAGGACTGGATAGTACTTTCATCATCCTGCTGTTAGAGTTTTCTCCAAGGGCTTGAAGTAGAGCTTGCCGCCTTTTGAAGTCTCAGGGAGATAAAAGACTTCAGGGAACTTGCTGGAATCAAGAAACCTGCCAAGAAGAAGAGCTGGAAGAACTGCTAGGAAGGATACTGCCTCGCTGCAGTGTTGCGTTGGCCTGAGGTTGCTGCTTTTGCCGTCAGCAGTCAAAGGACTGGACTGAACTTTCTTAACTTGTGCTGAGTAACTTCAAGGGCTTCAAGCAGAGTTTGCTTCCTGTTCTGAAGCCTCAGGGACCGCAGACTTCACCGACATCTGGGAACCACCTCTGGAGCCCTAGTTTCAGTTGCCACAGAGGGAGTAAAAGCAACCGACTCTGTCACCGACTCAGTCGCTGGCTCCATTTCCTGAAGGCACTGCAGAGGGCACTGTCGCGTCTTGCACCACAACCATGGTCTTACCGATGACGACAACCAACGATGCTGCCACGGAGCCGCTGCTTGCACCATGACCTGTAGGCACCACACACCGCACCGCCTTGCTTCACTTCGTCGCCCTGGTCTCACGACACGGTCGCTGCCTGCTGATTTTGACACTGTGACTGCACTGTGGCTTGGGCGTACCACTCATAAGTTTCACTACGCACCACCCCATCCCACATTGCAGTCTGGACCGACTGACGCCAGCTGCTTGCAACTGGCCCTGTCACCTACACCGTGACCTGTCAGCACAGAATCATGTAACACCTTCACTCTGCATTGTAGCCCTGGTCTCACCAACGTCGCTGGATGACCGTCAATGAGCCGCTGCCTACACCGCGCTTTGAAGGCATCGCAAGCTGCACCGCTACACTTTGCATTGCAACCACGACAGTCGCCACGGCCAGCTCGCACCAAACGTGTCGGCTGCAAAGAAAAGGTATTGTTTACGGGTCTACCGACCCCATGACCGACGCAGTCGGGCGGAACTGTTAGAGTCTGTTCTTTTCAGTATCGTGGTAGCCCCGGGTGGAGCTACTGAATCCAAGGAACTGCATTTTTAAAGATATTCTATCAAGGTGCATATTTTCAAGTACCGTGTGTTGGATTTTTATTGTTCTGCTCTTGTTTTAAATATATAAAGTATTAGATATTTTTCTAAACTGGTGTGATGTTCATTTGCAGTGTTTTCACTGTGTTACTTTTGATTATGTGCAAATGCTTTACACATGAGATAAGCCTACTGCTCGTGCCAAGCTACCAAGGGCGTGAGCAGCGGTTCTTTCAGTAGTGTATCCCCCTTATCCTGACTAGGAAGAAGGGTCCCTACTTGGACAAAGGTCCAAACCATTGCCAACTAGAGACCACCATTTCTAACAGGGATATTTATCGTAGTGTGATTCAAGGCCAGCACAAGCATTAGTCATATTTCATTTCATAATCTTTATTTCGGTACATTAGAACCATAAAAGATACATAAAAACATAAACTGATAATATCACAGGGTCCAAGTAAAGATACAAGCGAGTTGTTTTTACTAAGAAACACTGGTAGGGGTTTCTAATCATTACGTTTAAAACCTTAATTTAAATAGGTTAAAAAGGCATCGAGAGTAAAAATACATATGGGATTCAAGGTTTAAATCCAGTGCCAGTCAAGATTTTCCTATATTATTAAAACATTAGACAATTAATATATATACACTTCATATTTCATGAGCAATACGATTAACAGTATCGCTTCATTAAGGGTTGCTCTAATATTTTAATCAGTTACATAACAATAAAAAGATTTCTCTAGAGTTTCAGGCCCACTTTTACTCATACAAAATGTATTGCTAGTAAAAATCTACTAATACCAAAAATCATAACCTGGATAGTATCGGTTTTTAGGATCCTTTCCACCTCTTTATATGATCGCACTCCTAAATTTAAACAGAGCAGTTTGATCCATCTTTTTCTAGCTGCAACATAAGCTGGGCAAAAGAACAAGATGTGAGACTCATCTTCTCTGACTTTACCTGGGCATAGGGTGCATAAATCATTTATCTTTTCAATGTGATTATTTGACCACCTAGCTACAGTTGTGTTTGTGTTCAGTACTCCATATCTATATTTCATGTATAATGTTTTAGCCAGTGGTGGATGTACCTCGTCCAAAAACTGCTCAAAGTAAGCACTATCTTTGAACAAAAAGAACTGGTTTGTTAAAGTTCCAACCACTCGTTCATTTAACACACTGTGTTCAATACATGCTCAGAATGAAGATTTCAATACCCTTTTTGAGTTTTGGGTTAATGTTGATGGACCATCCCAAAACTGCGATAGACCAATCCTCTTCAACTACAGAGGAACGAACATGTTTTAACCATATGATACTGTTATTCTGATCCAATTCCATTAATTATTTTAGACCATCCTTATTATCTAGCAACTCCGGTGTCGACCAAAGTCTTACCCAAAGTGTCAATGGTCTCAGGATCGTGTGATGATCCGTACATTTCATATTCAGATCAAGCATAATTGGTATTAATGGTGTACGTACGGGCAGTCTTAATAATGCTCTGTAAAATTTATTTTCGCCAATCTCGAAGACCTTTTTGGACGAGGTTCCCCATATTTCTGCTCCATATAACGCTGCAGATTGGGCTTAAACTTGAATACCTCGAGTGCTGGGGAAACAGTCATTTGCTTTTTTCTATTTGGGTTTTCCATGATAATTTAGAACCCAGGGAAACACCCAAATAGCTCAAATTCTGTATGTGTTCCAACTTTTGGCCATTTAAAAACAAGTTTCCCCTAAAAGTTTTATGAGGATTTATGGCCATGTATTTGGTCTTGTTGGTATTGATCTCAAGGCCGTTTTCGTTACAGTATGTTTCGAACAAATTTGGGCGTTTGGGATATTAGTATAGTATCATCAGCGAAAAGGAGGGCTGGTATCCTTTCTCCCCTTAGTTTCGGTGCATCATTTTTGCAGCCCTCCAAGAAAGATGGAATGTCGTTGACGAATAATGAAAATAACGTGGGTGTCAATAAGCAGCCTTGGCGAACCCCCTCTATATAGGGATTGGACTTGTCAGTTTGCCCCTTGGGCCCCACCTAACCTTGGCATAGTTGTTTTCATGCAGACTCATAATCTGTTTTAAAAGATTAACTGTCAGCCCTTGGCAACTTAATGACTCCCATAACAAATCACGGGGAATAATATCGAATGCGGCCCTGATATCTACAAAAGCTCTGTAAAAGTGCCCCTTTCTTATATTTACATACTTCCAACATAAGCAACAAAATCTAAAGACCTGGTCTATAGTACTTATTTTGGGTCTAAGACCTACCTGAAACTTTGTGAGGACTGTGCTTTCCTCGATCCATGTGTTCATACGATTTAAAATATGCCTTGCATAAATCTTTTGCAAGATATCAATTAAACTGATTGGGCGATAGTTTGCTGTATCGCTCCTATTGCCCTTTTTAAAAATTCTAACAATTTCCGCCCCCTCCATGTTTCCGGTAAAATCTACGCCCGCTGCTACAGCATTGCATATATAGTTAATATAGGGACCCCAGACGCTGATTTCGTACTTGTATAAATCTCCCGGAATTTTGTCCAGTCCGGGTGCTGTCCCATTTTTAACTGTACTAATAGCCAACATACTTTCCTCTAGGTCAAAATCTAATTTGACTTCGCTTGGGCTTAATAATAGCCCATCCTTTGTTAGTACCCTGCCATTCTCTGGTGCTCCATATAACTTGGTAAAGTGCTCAACCCAAGTAATCTCATCAAGATAAACATCCTTTGTTTCTCTTCCTGTTTTATTTCCTTTGGCCACTAGTCTCCAGAAGCCCATTTGGTCCTTATTCTCAGCAGCAGTGAGCAATTCTGACCAATTCTTTTCGTCCCGTGATGTTTTGGCCTTCTCTTGCATTTTCCTATATATTAGTCATATTAAAAAAACAATGTGTCTATAAAATGCATTGTTTTTTAAGGAATACGTGGGGAAAAGGCTTCTCTGAATCCAGCTATGTCAATCAGGAATTAATATATGCAATGTAGGCGTTTTCGCGTTTTCGCTGGGAATCTAATGCAACCATAATGCTGTGGCATTTATTAGCATTGCACTGCATCAGGCATTGTGGAGTAGCGCAACACGATGCTAGAAATGCACCAGAACTTCTGGGCATCCACAACCCAGGAGTAGGAAATGACACAGTGGCTGCAGTACAGGTTCCTCACTATCACAGTACACTCTGGCAAGCTTAACTACGCCATGGAGGACGTTATACTGCAACTGGGAGTAGCTAGTAGACAACTACATAGGCAGTAAAGGAGGAAGGAGCATGTTTTCAGCCAGCACATGTCCCTCATTTACCTCAGGGAGGAGGATCTCATACAGTAATACAGACTAAAGAGGGAGTCCCTCATGAAATTGCTGGAGACAATAATACCAAGTCTCCATCCAGCAACTGGAAGAAACAATGCCATTCTACAACATGTAAAATTGATGGCTGTGCTGCACATGTTGGCTTCAGTATCCTTCCAAATCACACCGGCCAGATTGTCTGGCATTTCATAGGGATCATTTTCTGCATTCCTCCCATGCGTGTTTGATGCCATCATAAAACTCACACCCCAGTACTGTGTCTTCCCCAAAACAACCAATAACAAATGGATACCAAGTAAAGCTTCTACACCATTGCTGGATTTCCACATGTGCTTAGTGTCACAGTTTGCACACGTCTAATGTGTGCTCCCTGCAGCAACATCGCACCTGTACCAAAACCGCAAGCACAACTGCTCTATAAATGTCCAGGCGATAGTGGCACATCGTGAAATGTTCATAAATGTCCTTGCAAAATTTCCAGGAGGTTCACATGATTCATACATCTTCTGTAACAGTACAATCACTGAGCCGTTTCAGAATGGCAGATTGGCCTACTCACTGGTAAGGAAAGCAGAAATATACATTATATGAAATAAAAAGTTGCAACATATGACATAATAGCCATTTCTATGTTTGTGTCTGGATCTTGTGTCATGCACATAGTGGGAGTAACTTACTCCAACAAGTAGTAGGCACCTGGGCTCTCAGTTTGCCACTTCACAGTGGCATCCAGTTCCTGCTTGTTCCAACTTGATCCATGGACAGTGCTGCAGCCTGGGTTTTCCTTCCTGTGTTTTCCTGACCAGGTTGTCCCACTCACTGTTCTTCTCACCAACAGAAGCCCTGCCCACCTCAGGACCTACTTAATGCTGGCCGCAACGTGACCATACAGTT
Organism: Lissotriton vulgaris; assembly: GCF_964263255.1. Classification (NCBI taxonomy): domain Eukaryota; kingdom Metazoa; phylum Chordata; class Amphibia; order Caudata; family Salamandridae; genus Lissotriton; species Lissotriton vulgaris. The sequence continues at coordinate 888,602,135 of NC_141691.1, forward strand.
GACGCATGCAGCTGGTGCACCACTGGCACACCAAAGGCATGCCCAACTGTTCCCTTCCATGCTTGGACCATGCCCAGTGCCACAACCCCTAGCTGTCTCTCCCCCACATATGCACCATTGCTGAGCCACACACTCGGCTCTGTACGTCACAACAAAGACTACCACCACGCTTACCCATGCTCCACAGTAGGACCTTTCACCTGCATCCATTGCCATCTCACCTGCCACACCACAAACGTCAGCCCACTGACCAGCCCTACCCCAAACACAACACAGACACCACCTGAACAAAAACACCAACTCACATGTGCCCTTCTCAACACATGCTCACTGTGCAAACACACAACCAAGATTGGGAACTTCATCTCTACCCTTACACCCAATGTCCTCTTCCTCATTGAGACGTGTATCAACCCCACTTCTGCACCTGACATCGCCACTGTAAAACCCAAAGGATACAAGATCATCCTTCACAACCACATCAACAAGCGTGGCAGAGGGATCGCCATCATACACAAGGAATCCCTCTAATGCACCACCCTAAATGACGACATCACCCAAGCCTTGGAACACCTCAACTTCCGACTCCAGCAAAACCACAATCAGGGTCATTCTCATCTACGAACCTTCAGGACCATGTCCAACCTTCTGCAACTTCATCGCCGACTTCATCACCTCCTTCACCATAAACTCCAACAGCTACATTTTCCCTGCCAACCTCAACTTATATATCGACAACCACAATACCATCAGCACTACCAACCTCTGGGACATCACGAACAACATCAGACTCATCCAACTTGTCCCTGACACCACACACACTGGAAGCCACACGCTAATCCCCATCTTCACCTCCAGCAACTGCATCAGGTCCAGCCCCACCACAGAACTCACCTGGACCTACCACTCCATCGTCCATTTCAATATCACCAGCTCACAGACCTCTAACCTCAGTCTTCCCAATGCCCCTCACGACAGCGGATCAGTTTCAAAGGACACAAGGATCAACACCTTCAACACAACCTACCCCATGTCCTCAGCAAACCTAGACCAGAGCGTCAGAAACTTCAACAATTGGATCATCAATTGCCCCGATAGTCTAACTCCCATCAGCAACAACACCCATAGAAGGTCTGCCAAGCAGGCTAGCTGGTACACTGAAGACCTCAGAACCGTTAAACAATGTAAACAACTAGAAAGGAGATGGCACAACAGCAAGGACATGACAGACAAGACCGCCCTCAACCTCTACCACAGACAGTTGAGAAAATTGAAGAAGACAGCCTTAGCCTCACACATTGAATCCAACTCAACTAACAGCAAAGAACTCTTCAACATCATCAAAGAATTCTCCAAACCCTCATCTTCAACAAACGCCATTAAACTCGCATAGGAACTCTGCAACAACCTTGCAAACTTCTTCCCCGACAAGATCACAGAAACTTCAAACCCCAGCCCAGGGCCACTGACTTCTTCAAGCAGCACAAGGACCCGGCTACCACCACAGATATCCAACCAACCGAATGAAGACAGCTCACTTCTCAGGTCTCCTCCTCCATCATCACTTGGTTTACTCAGGTTCTCCAACCGACTTGTGTCCTCACCAAATTTTCAACCTATGTGAAGCCAGAATGAGCCACATACTCACCACCTTGTTCAACACCTCAATTGCCAGGCCCACCTTTCCCAAGGACTATAAACATGCAGAAGTCAATGCATTCCTAACGAAACCACCGACAGACCTCAGCAAACTCAACAAATACAGACCGATCTCTCTGCTCTTGTTCCTGGCCTAAGTATTAGAAACAGCCATCAACCAACAACTCTCCTTGCATCTGGAATGGAACCTCCTACTCAACTCTGCCAAATCAGGATTCCAAAGCAACCACAGCACCGACGCAGCCCTGATCGCAGCAACCAAACACATACAAGCCCTACTCAACTGAGGAGAAGCTGCAGCTCTGATCCTCCTAGACCTCTCGGCTGCCTTCGATAGGGTCTCTCAGCACGCATTCATAACAAGGCTGCACAACAAAGGCATCCAAGGAACTGCTCTCAAATGGTTCGCCTCTTTCCTCACCAGGAGAACGCATAAATTCTACCTTTCCCTCTTCACCTCTGGACCCAATGAAATCATCTGTGGAGTACCCCAAGGATCCTCGTTCAGCCCCACCCTCTTCAACACTTCTATGACACCTTTGGCCAGCATCGCCAAAACCCATGGACTCAACATCATATCCTATATTGATACAAACAACTCATCCTCTCCCTCTCCGAAGACACCACCAAGACCAACTTTCACAACTGCATGACAGACGTCATCAACTGGATGAAGTGAATCTCAACTCGGACAAGACAGAGGTACTGATTTTCAGAAACAAAAGTTTTCCATGGGATGCATCCTGGTGGCGCTCAGAACTCAGACCTACTTGAACCCCACTGACCACGTATGTACCCAGGCATCATTCTGGACAACAAGCTAACCATGATGGCACAGGTCAACTCCGTCTCCTCCTCCAGCCTCTTCATCCTCCGCTTGGTTCATAAGATATTCAAATGGCTACCCCAAAGCTCAAGATGCACCATCATCCAGGCCCTCATCTCCAGCCGATTGAATTACAACAACGCTCTCTATGCAGGGATTGCAACTCACTTCCTGGTTCTCCCTAGATGAACCCATATCACTCACTTCCTCAGGGAACTCTACTGGCTTCCTGTACAGAAAAGATACCAGTTCAAGCCCTTGACCCATGTATACACCGCCCTACACAACTGCAGACCTGCCGACTTGAACCACAGCCTGAACTACACCTTCTGTCTGCATCCCTTTCTCTAAACCTCACCCCTGCATTTGACATAGCAGATGTGGACGTCACTCCTTCTCGTTCCAAAATAAAAGAACCAGACAAGCTACCCTTTTATCTAGGGACCTCCCCATCTCTTTCAGCATTCCAGAAGTCCCTGAAGTCCCGGCTTTTCAGCCAATCAACGGGACCCTGCCAGTACCTGGATACCCTCATGGCTGACAAGACGCTCTACAGATCTAAATCTAATCTAGTTAGTTACTATTTGCAAAGAGGGAAAGCCCACGACCGAATGTGGTTCATACTGACCGATCTCCCTGTTGAATGCTGAGCCTAAGATCCTGGTTAAGCTCCTTGCTACACGCCTTTTGACGGCGATTGAGACCCTGGTTCACCCGGGCCAATCCGGTTTCATGCCGCACCGTAACACAGCGTTGAACCTACGTAGAGTTCATGGGATTCTGGGCAGGCTGGCTTCTATGCTAGAACTAGCGGCCATAGTTTCCTTGGACGCCGCCATTGCTTTTGATACCATCAAATGGCCATACCTATGGGTGGTGATGGAGAAATTTGGATTTGACCCTAAAAACATACAAAGGGTGCAGTTATTGTATTCCCAACCTATGGCCCAAGTGGTGGTTAACAGCAAGAAGTCGTCTGCCTTCAAGCTGGGCAGGGGGACCCGCCAAGGATGCCCCCTGTCCCCACTGTTGTTTGCCCTAGCGTTAGAGCCATTGGCAGCTTGGATACGTCAGGACCTGATGATCAGGGGTATGCGATGGTCTTCAGACTGGGAGGACCGGATTTCCCTTTACGTGGACGATATCCTTCTGTATTTGATCTCCCCTAGGAGATCTTTGATAGTGGGCTTGTATCTTTTCACGACCTTTGGATGGTACTCAGGCTATTCCATAAATTGGAGCAAATCCCTCCTGTTCGCGGTGGCGGGTGAGCCCCCGATTAAGCCGTGTGGGTCCCCCCTACAAATTTGTACCGAAAGATTCACCTATCTGGGTATCTTCCATTCCCTGGACTCCTCTCTTCGCTATTTCCGCAACTTCCAGCCCCCGCTGCTTCAGCTGCGCAAAGACATTGCCAGGTGGAAGTCGCTCCACCTCTCCCTGCTAGGTAAGGCAGCCCTTTTTAAGAGGTTGTCTCTACCCCGATTCCTGTATGCGCTTCAGAACTCCATGGACTCGGTGCCCACGTCCTATTTCCGAGAGGTTGAGAGCCTCCAGGGGGACCTGCTGTGAAACGGTAGGCCTCGGATAGCTCTCAGCAAACTTTCCCTAAACCGGGTCGACGGAGGGATCAGCCTCCCAGACATACAATTGTATTATTGGGCGTCTCATCTGTCCCCCATCAACCATTGCACCTACGCCTAGCCTTCTGAGCTCGGATATAATATGGACAGGTGGCTTCTATCGGGGGGGGGGACCTTCAGTAGAGCCCTTTATACCAGAACCCGGCGCTGTCCACTAACGGGCCCCACCCAGCATGCTGTAAACGTCTGGCATGCAGCCACCACTCATCTAGGCTGGAGACGTAAGCTGACGCTTGCTACACCGCTGTGGGACTCCGAACAATTGGGTGACTTGTGGAAGAGTAAGGGATTCGACAAGTGGGATCTCGTAGGTATTACGTACATAAGGGATATGTGGGACAAATCGGATATCAAGTCTTTTGCAGTGTTACACCAGCAACATAACCTGGCCGATTCAGAGCGCTTCCGATACACGCAAGTTCGACACGCACTTACAGCCCGGGATCACACTTCCAGACTCATCCCCGCTGGAAGATAGAGTGCTGGTTGTTCATTTCCCGGACCGCATTATTTCCCTGATCTACAAAAAACTTGGGAATTACAGTGCACGCACCCACGGTTTTGATTGCCTAGCCTGATCTACTATGGTTATCAGACCAATCGATGTATCAAAATACAATATCGTCTAGACGTACAACTCAAACCCAGTGTGTGAAATGGTTCAGAAATTGTCTAGGCGTAAGATTTTGTACTGAAATTATAGAATTTCAGTACAAAACCTGTGCTAGAAATCACTCAAAGATGTGTGTGTGGCTCTAAGCAGTTTGTTTGTGTTCCAATAACGGGGATGAAGGCAGGAGCTGGCCATTTTTAGTAAATAGGGCTCTGCACTGCTCGCTTCCTGTGTTGCTGCACACAAATGTATTCACTCTGCCTCTAACATTCAGGCACGAGTCTGAAGAAACAACTGAGCAATTGAGAGAAAGTGAGAGCAGAGCAGCGGGAGTAAGGAAGTTAAAGCGGACAATTAGATACATTGCCATCTCCTAGAATAGGACAGTGGGTTGCAAAATGAAAAATAGGTTGTGATGTCAGCAGTAGAAGTACATAACTCATCCAATCAAAATACCGTCTTTGGAGTCACACTAATCTTTTCCATAACAAACTACAGTGCCCTGGGTCATTATTAGAGATCTCTGCAGTCAGCCATCATCCTTCTAGTAATCGAACTGCAGTATAATTGTCCGTTTCTATAGGTCCACGGAGTTAAAACCAAGGGGCATATTATCAAGAAACAGCGTTAACATTATCGCTGCTTTAGCTGCAGAAAACTGCCGCTAAAGCGGCGATAATGGGATTGATAATACGCCCTTGTGAATTCCATAGAAGCCCATTTTCTGGTGTGAACATGGGCTTCTATGGGAATTTTTCCAGAGGAGGCTGCAGTACCTTAGGTTATCAGTAGGGGCGCATGGAGTCCGAAAAAAACCTTTTCCTAGGTAGCTGTTGCTGTTACTAGAAGTCCCTGGAGTCAAACATAGGGTCTTTCAGTATTCAGGCTGAGTATCCAATACAATTATCCAAGGTCTCACAGGTGCCCATCTAAACGCCTGCAATCAGAGAATACCACAGAGGTATGACTAGAGCAGGTGCCCTTTAATGTTTTTTGTTGGAAGTAGAAACAAACAATTGCAAATAGTTCACTGTGTTTAGTTTTCAGCAGGTCAGAAGACAGGAGTTGTGACTTCTAAGGATATTTGCATATTCACTTTTCTAAGTTTATCCATTGTGCTCATGTCCAATGTACAAAATAAATATTATACTTCTGAGTTGTGATGATACTAGTCATTTTCAAGGCTCTAAATGCATTTCTATATGTTCTGGAAGAAGCCACACTAACATTCTCCGGTAACGGGAAGCACTAGTAGACAGAAAGGCGCATCTTTCTGTCTTTAACGTTATGTATTTGGGTCAGCTGCTTACTGATGGGCAATGTTCAGACCTGGAATAACAATGGTCAAGCAAATACTAATGATTCAGCTGTACCAAGTAGTTGTCCAACATCAGCAGTAGAATGCTATACCTCATCAGATCATTCTGAATTTAAAATGCTTCTGGGTAGTACAAACATAAGAAGTGAGAGGAAAGCTATCAAACCACCAGCTTTGACCTAAGATAGAGAGCAAAACCATCCAATCATGGGCAAGGGGCTAGCCAAAACCCATTGTAAATATATGTTCTATTATTGGAAACAATAGGTCTACCTCTGACAGCTAAGTGCCACATGAAAAGAAAACATGCTGCTTCCTAAATGTGGAGGCCATATGCTTGCAATAAAAGAGATTAATTTTTTTTAAAGCAGTTCTATACACTTTTTATAGACCATTGCTAGGGCTTTCTAAGAAGCAGGTGTTCTTAGAACAGATAAAGAAAACCTACTAATTTTTAATGCACATCACAAAAAAATATGATTCCTTTTGGTGCAAAGAAAAGGCACTACTGGCTTTAAATTACTGAAAACTAAAGACAAAGATGAAGGAAAATATCATTTTGAAAAAGGATAAAGAATGGAAACAGAAAAAGTGATGGGCGAATAAATTATTGTCCCACCAGCCGTGGCACTGAACTGCACTACTTTGTAGGTAATTGTACACGTAATGAGGACAAATGCTGTCATAGTGTAATAGAGCTAGCGGATGGAGTGGCTGATGCATAGCTGCATGATGTGGCGGACATTAGCAAAATGTAAATGAGAAGTGAACAGACCAACAGATGAAAAGGACTGCCATAAAGGCCCCCTATGTACATATCTATATATTATTGTTTACAGTCCTCAAATGTCACCAGGCAATTGTTAACATACAGTAGGGAAAACATTTCTGAACTGCAGAATAGTTTATGTTGGAGAGAAGGTCACATGCTTTCCATCCAAAATGGAGTAGAACCATAATTCCATTGGATCCGTAAGGGAGATTTCAGAATTCTAAAGAGGGGTTAGGAGGGGCAGTAGAAAGGAGAAGCTGGGATTTCGCAACAATCACTGCATTAGACCAAAATACAAATGTAAGGTTTGTGCAATGAGCAGGGGCTAGTGAGGATAAGTGAGTTTGTCAAGTGGACCATAGGGACATTGTCATTTTCTCGAGGTTAGCATGAGCTTTCCAGACGGTGCATAGCTTTGCGGATGTTACTGCATGGCTTTATTTTTGCGAAAACGTTCGTGGTCCTTTTCACTTGAAAACTGTCTGCTGCGTTCACTTTCTGCCAGTTCCTAGGATTCAGACTGAACATGGTATGCAAGGTCAAAAAACAATGCCCTTTATTATCCTGTTCTGGTCAGGCCCTAGCACGAGACAAAACATACCAATGCAGCTGTTGTTTGGAACTCGTACTTTGGTAATATTGGGATACATGCATAGGGAGCACACACTTGGAGAGGGACCTTTCCAGGGAGTGGAGCGAGACATCACCTATGATGTAGAACTTTCATCTATAGTCTGAGGTATGGGGTCTGCACACAAAACCCAGGAATCGTCTAATATATAATAATATTGCTTCTTAGTAAAGGGAGGGAGTATAGGCTCAATTGTCTTTTCATTATGACATCTCCCTTTATGATAAATGGACTAGCTGCTATGCTGACTGTATTTGTATTATGCATTTTTCTTCTCGTTGTGGCACGTATACTGCATTTTAGAGCATATTAGTTAAAATAAATATTTTAAACTGTTTTGTATCTCTGTCAGATCTTATTGTGGACAGGTACTTGGAACCGTGAGTCCTGAGCAATTCGGGAGTGTTGTGTTCTTGGGTGTCTAATCACTTGTTTCTGTGTGAGTGAGTAGGAGGGTAAGTGACACACTATAGCTAGTCGGTACTCGGCTCACGGGTACTAAGGTGGTAGGATGACTCAGTCCCTGTTCACTAAGGTCCCATCATCACAAGTATAGTTCTGTTCCTGGCAGAATCCCTGCAACATTGCACCCAACGTTTGGTCTGGTACTTATTCACAAGACCCCTGAGTAGAGCGTGTGCTTGTCCACAATACCCTCTCACTGGTTTCCGGAGCCTCCTATATTTGTATAATTATAGGCTTTTCAAGCATGAAGTATAAAAGGTTTCTTTACACTATTTTGCGCAACAGTTTGCTAATTTCTCTTTCCCATTTCTGATATAGCACAACCAGTCGCTATAGCGGCTCATAACCGTACGGTGCTTACAGCTTTCTTAACTCAACACGGAGTCTCCAATGCAGGGGTTACCTTTATTTTTGTGGTCAAGGCGGACCCAGCTTACCGCTTCAAGGTTTTTTATTCTTGGGTTACATTTCCCGCAGTAGATGGGAATAATAATTTGTTTCATGAATATACAAAAGCGGCACCTCCAGTGGCTTATCGTCCTTATGCTTTAATTGAAGTTCCATTGACGTCCTGGGGGCATACCATCTGGTTTATTGCTACCCTGCCTCATCCTATATCTGTGGTCCCTATGGGCCCCTTGTTTATCGATGGTGCCACTTGGCCTGTCTTGGCTGGCTTTACGCAGCATCCAAATTATCTTAATCTTACTCACGCAGAGGGGGCGTGGCTCGGCAGCAACCAAGATGGCCTCAAAATTTTGCGGCTTCTGGGGCCCGATTAATGACCCCTAAAATCCGGCATATATCCTGCTGCTACGCCACATTGCACGACGGCATCTGCAAGCCTCCGTGCTTCGGTGCAGAAAGGTGTGCTTCCCGCCCCGCTCCAACGCCAGGTAGTAGAGTACCAGTGGTCGGCGAGTTGGGGCCTATTGCGTCCTGGGCGGCTGGAGACCGTGCGTGAAACACTGGCCTCAAGTGATTGGTTGGCCGGTGGAGGGGCGCCCTTGGGCGGCAGTGGAGAGTACGGGGCAGCAGCGAGACCTGAAGTGGCGACGGAGGTCTCTGAGGCTGGACGGTGTGATCGTTCCCCCCCCCCCCCCCCCCTTGGTGAGCACCTGCGGGGAGCGACGGTCCGCCTTGTATGGCGGAGCAGAGACTGGACCTCACACAGTTAGAGTGGTGTGGGCTGGCTGGACCTGCGGCGCCATCACGACATTGCAACTTGAATTGGGCAGCGGGGGTGCGGACCCCGGACGGTGACGAAGGCGATTGAGAGGCCATTGGAGCAAGATTGAGGGCAGGTATAGAGCCCTCGACAGAGAGGAGTGGTGCGGGGTCCCTGACAAACAGCCCGGACATTGAACAAGCGGCTAGCCCTCGTGGGGACTTGTTGGCCTGGTGAGGGGCATTCCAAGAGTTTCCCCGGCAGAGTGGTGTGAGGACAGAGTGCTGAGGACCTGGTGGCTAGTATCTGACAGTAAGCACTACAATGAGGAATAAGAAGTACACAGTGATGCAAACCAACACCATGGACAATTACACGGCGGAACGGGGGGGGGGGGGCGCGACCCACCCCAGGAACCCGGAGGAGATACGCGAACCTTCTTTGTCCTCCATAATGCAGGCCATACAGTCTTTAGGTACTACACTGGAGTCGAAAATGGATAAAATGTCTACAGAACAGATGCTTCAGTTGGCGGACTTGAACAAGAGTTCGGAAAAGGCCACTCAAAATGCCACGGACATTGCAGAGCTCCACGGTGCTACCAAACAGTTGCAGCAACAGGTCCAGCAGCTCACACATCAGCAGAGACAGATGGCGGCTCGGCTGGAGGATCAGGAAGAGAGGGCCTGAAGAAATAACCTGCGGGTGGTGGGAGTCCCAGAGAAAATGGAGGGGGCCAGTTTGGACCTCTTCCTGGAAGATCTCATCTTGAATCGCCTTAAACCCAAAAGACTGTCCAAATTCTTCGTCATTGAACGGCCGCATAGGGCGCCAGTCCCGTCGCCGAGTCCCGGGGCCCCACTGCGCACAATCATTCGCAATTATAGAGATAGGGACGCCATTTTGCAGGCTGCCCGCCAACATGGAGAGCGACATATTGACAATGCCACTATTAGATTCTTTCCGGATTTTACGCTCAAGGTCCAGCAGGAGCGTCGTTCCTTCTACGGAGTCATGAAAGAGCTTCGAGAACGTGGAGTCAAGTACATGATGTTCTTCCCGGCGCAACTCAAGATCTTAGCGAATGGGAAATCCTTCTTCTTTACCTCCCTGGAGGAGGTACATACTTGGCTGGAGGATCACGGAGACTTGACGGGGGGCCCAGAGAGAGGGGGTACCTGGAGGAGTGCAGCGCCCCAATCTCCAACCTCGTCCGCAGGATCCATTGGTAGAGAGCGGCGACAACAAGGCAGCCCTCGATCGGCTGGCGGGAACAGAACCTGCAGCCTTTCGGCATAGCAGGACATGGGATGAAATGGTAGAGACTGTTGTGAAGGGATGACCGCCAATTGTGGACACGTAACGTATACGTAGCGTGGCCAACAGCCGGAGGGAATGGTCGCTCTCTAACGCGGCTCCCGGCCCTCGCCCAATAATCCGCCAAATGAATCCGCTATCTGACCGGGGACTCCTCCGATATCGAGAGGTCCCCCAAAAGAACCCGAGGTGCACACCAGGGCCGCGAAGCTGGGCGCATGACTGGCGCCGTAAGGGAGTGAGAGTCGATTGTTTGGGGATCCCGGACGAGCACAAGATGGCGCCCGCCGCGGAGGCCCGGAGTTGAGATACTCCACCCGCCTGCTGGAGACGGGACCAGGCCCGCGACACCACAGCCTGGACTTCTGCTGCTAATCAGAGGGGATCGGAAGACCTCTGTGGCACTTAGAGACCCGCTACAGCAATCGGGGACCCAGGTGAGGCGCACTGGAATAGAGACCTACAGCCACCCATAGCCTCGGGACGACATCTGCGCGACGCCCCGGCTTCTGGGCCTAGACTTCCCGGAGGCCCCGGGCCGAGATCCCTCTGCCTCCCAAATTGACTGTGGCCCCCACGCCGGACTTCCTGGCAGCCCTCCACCACAGTGGGGAGAGCGGTAGAGATACTTAATATTCGGCGCTGGCTGGTGGAGTCCGGGCCAAGGGGGGATAGACTCACCGCGCTTCGCCTTACCTGCACAAGGAGTCCTGGCCTCACACCGCACCCGACGGACTGATCCAGCGCTCAGAGGCGTGTCGAAGCCCCGGTGGAGGTGGTGGGGGTACTAACCCCTATGCAAACAAGATCTAGAGCCAGTGAAGGGGGTGGTCGCCACCGAGTCTCCTCGTAGGACGCGGTCTGGGCCTAAGAGATCGGTGTTTCGAACTGGGGCCACCTGGGACAGATCTGGGGCCCTCGAGGCTCCCCCTGCTAAACACCCACATCGAGGACTTATTAAAGTGCTGGATGGAAGAGGCTGGTTGACCGGCTTGGCTGGACTTTCCAGTGGGCTTGGTCTGCAATCCCTGATGGCATCGTCTGAGGGGGCCAAGTCATCGACTCAGAGGCAGATCAATAAACTCTCCTGGGGCTCCAAGGGCGACAACAAGGTCGCAACTTCTTCTGGAGACCCGAAACTCACGCCCCCATCGCCAGGAGGAAAGTCTCTCACCCTTGAGGACGTTATGGAGGCGATCACGGGGTCCGGTCCTCCCTAGAGACCCGCATCGACTCGGTTAACATTGAGGTGACCCTACTAAGAGTGGACCTGCAGAAAATGGATGCAAAGGTCAAGGACGTTGAGGTCAAAACTGCAGCCCTCATCGACGACACGTCCACCCTCCAGCAGCAAGTTGCCCAGCTTCAGAAACAGCAGAAGCAAATGGGGGACCTCCTGGATGATTATGAAGGGAGGGCTAGTTGGAACAACATCCGTATCCTGGGAGTTCCGGAAAGGCTGGAGCTGCCAGCAGCAGATATATTTGTTGAGGACCTCGTCACTAAACATCTTCGGACCAAAAACCTCTCCAATTATTTCTCAATCGAACGGGCTCACAGGGTCCCCGGAGGGAAGGTGAAACCGGGGGCTCCCCATCATCGCGAGGGTCTTTAACTTTTGAGACCGAGACGCAATCCTCCAGACGGCACGCTCGGGACCGCCTTTACTTCTAGAGAACACCCGTATCAAGATTTTTCCGGACTTCACTATGAAGGTGCAGGCACAAAGACGCAGCTTTCTGGAAGTCAAGAAAGCCCTCCGAGACAAACAGATAAAATATTCTATGCTCTTCCCTGCCAAGCACTCCCCTGACGATCACCCGAGTGATAACAATCTGCCTGGAAGCCAAGAGCTATTTACTGGAACTAACAATGACGGGGAATAACAATTCTCTACCACAACGGGTTTAGGAGAAATTATTGTTCGGACCCTGCATATCTGATCTACGCCCAACAGGCGGGAACTGATGGAGGTGATGAGTTGCAGCCACATATTTCTTTCTTCCCCGAAGGGCTCTTAACCCTGGACAGAATGAGCTGAAACAATGGACCAAATTGTATCTTTTATACTATGTGAAAAAGCACTGGGTTATGTCTTTTGGTACAGGCCTTGTTATGTCAGATTATTCTACTACTTGAATCGGGCGAGAGGCTTCAACGGCTCACCAGGTACCCCTGATATGGTTGGGAGGGCGACAGGCACTCTGCCTAGTTGGGGTGTGGATAGTTTCAAATCCGCGGGCAGGGAAGCAGGTAGAGGGGGGAGGGGAAGGGGGGAGGGGGGAGGGGGAACTGTTATATTTTGTTGTTATGTTGTGGGGTTTCATTGGCGCTTATCGCAAAGTCTTTCCTAGTCACAAGTCACTTTCTCTACTGGGTCCAACCATGGAATGTCAGCTTCTCCAGGGGTTACCTACCCCCGAGACGTCCAGGTACCCCCTGGCATCACGCCCCTGACACCGTTTAAACCTGGTCGTGCATGCCACTTTTCCCCTGGTCATAGACTCGAAACCCACATCCACTACCACAATGTCTCACACCTCTTCTAGGACCATCACGATAATGTCGTGGAACGTTAATGGACTGGGGCACAAAATAAAACAGAGTATAGTCCTCCAGTTTTTACGACGCCACTCCCCGGACATAGTAATGCTGCAAGAGACACACCTGGTGAGGAACACGTGTCAAGCACTCCAAAGAGGTGGCTACAGATTAATAGTTCACGCAGGGTTCACCTCTGGCTCCCGTGGTACGACGATTCTTGTTAAGAAAAACCTAGCTCTAACCTACACGGCCACATGGGCGATCCACTAGGCCGCTTTGCATTAGTTGAGGCTACCTGGGAAGGGCGCCCCCTGAACCTGGCGTCTATTTACCTTCCACCGACCCTAGGCCGAGACTCCCTTAGGGGGCTAGGCCCCCGACTACTGGGCCTGCCTACCGGTACACTTCTCATAGGGGGGGACTTAAACATGACGATGAACGACGACCTAGATCGTCACCCCAAGCGTACCTCACACAGGCATAGCACTATCCGGTCAGACTTCGTCCAGGCAATGGGACTCGAAGATATCTGGCGGCATTACTACCCTGACACGCCTTATTTTACACACTACTCTAACGCGCACAGAAGTATGTCCCATATCGACTATTTTCTCTGCCCCACAATAGACTTAGATTTCTTCACAGGACCTAAGGGCCTTCACCAAGGTATCTCAGACCATTCTCCTATTACAGTAGAACTAACGTATCATCACCCCCTCACCCGAGGTCCCATGATTATGAATCCCTGGCTCCTCCAGATACCTGACATAAAAGACAGCCTGACAGAACAGACAGGACACTATTTTGAAGAAAATGTAGGTTCAATGAGGTCCGCAGTCACAATCTGGGAGGCATACCTAGCAGTTATTAAGGGTGAGGCACTAGCACTGAAAATGGGATACCTACGTAAACACGACGAACAGATTTACCAGGCGGAGTCTGACCTCCTTAGTCTTGAAACGTCGCATAATTCAGCCCCCTCGGTTGAGACAGCGCACCGCCTCAGTACCCAAAAGCTTGTATATAAATCCTTGGCTCAAGAGAAGGTGCAGGCCCGTCTACTCCACGCTCGACACCGTATATACGAGCACGGAGATACTGCAGGAAAGATGCTGGCGTGGCTAGAGCGACGGGAACAGGGATCCAGGTGGGTCTCTTTCATAGTGAGATCGGACGGGTCCAGGATCGTAGACCGGCAGGCCATCGCGGAAGCCTTTGCCGATCACCTGGAAACAGTCTACACAGCGAGGGCGTACTACTTCGCGGAAGAATCCAGGCAATTGTTGGAGGAAATACGCTTACCCACCCTCTCAGAGTCCGACAAAGAGACTCTGGATGCCGACATAACTGTAGACGAGCTCACCACTGCAGTCTTTAGCATAAACTCTGGCAAGGCCATGGGTCCAAATAGTGTCCCCATCGAGTTCTTGAAAGCTATGGCTCTAGAAACGGTCCCCCATCTGAAGAACATGTTTGAAGAGAGTCAAGATAGTTTTTTGAAATGTTATAAGTAATATTTAAGCTTATGCAAAACATTTTGAATGACCATATGTTTACAAATGTTTTCTTTATTTTCAGAAAAAGAAAAACATTGCACTGCCCCTGTCCTTTTAACTTTTGTAGAGATCTAATATATATGTTAGTCTGTTTTCTTTTGTTCAATTCTCTTTGGCCCTGAGGAAGGTGATTCCATCACCGAAACGTACATAGGCCGTACATCCAAAAAAGATCTGGATAGTGAATCTAAGATTGGTCAATGACACACAGACCAATGATTAATTGGTAGAACTGTTAAATCTATGTTCCAACTGTGAACCACCAATTACACCTTCGGGTTATTGTTCTATTGTGTTTAGTTTTGTTTATATGTTGTTATGTATTTTTAAACCAATGTAGAGGTATGATTGGTATGTGAGAGTGTATGTATGTTAGTAATATATAACATTGTTAGGGGCAATTCCTTTTTCTAATCTGCACTTTATTCAATTATATAAACTGTATAATGAACGTTTATGAACTTATGTTAGAGATGTTATGCGATAAAATGAAATGTACAGATGCACAAATATCTATAAACTAATAGTTTAAACTAAAATGTATAAAAAGATAAATAAAAATATGTTTTAATAATATTTTGATGTTTTGGCTTCTACCTTTAGCATCCTTCTAATGTGAATGTTTCTAGGATATATTCCTCTGGTAAAAGTAATATAGGTCCTTCTAGAGGTACTCTTTATGCTGCCACCACAGACACAAGTCTGACCTCCTGCTGCTGGGAGTCCTTCCAGCGAAGGAGGCTTGGACAAAGGGTTTCCTGCCTTGGGAGGTGCGAGCACCACCCGAGAACTGGATTTTGTGTATTGGGTAGGACGGGCTGAATAGATTGAGACATGCCCGGGGCACACAAGGTGTCCTCGTGCATAAGCCAGTCCAAACCGGTCCTGGGACTTTCCAGACCCAGGCCTGGCGAGGAGCTGGACAAAGGAAAGGGGGTGTAACCGGCGCCCTTCCTGGTCCCACCCAGAGGAGGGACCTAGCAGGTGATCCACCCCTCAGATTGGGAATAAGAGTGGGAGCAGTGCCATAGCACCGCAGATCATCCTGAAATCAACTTTAAACTAAGAAGACGACTGGACTTCGACATTCTGCTGCACAGAAGACTGAAGAGTATCTCCCTTGTGGCCTAGGAGTGGCCACTGTCAGGGATTGGCAGCAGCGCAGGCTCACACACGCCACTAACCTTTGCTCCAAGTGTCCGGCAGAAACGACTTCTGATGCTAAGCTCTTCTCCCCCCGCCAGCCACGGAACCCACAGTGGAAGCGAAACACACTGTGCGCCCACGTACCTAGCCGGGAAAGGGGAAGTGGATAAAATAATAAATGGGTAGCGATGATTCCTTGGGATCCCCCAGGAGTCTGGTAACCAAGGTGCGTAGGACAGCAGGAGAGGACCCACCTAATTAGGGAAGAGTAAGAAACACAATCAACTCTACTCTTCATGTGCCCCGAACAGTATCAGAATTACCAGGTAGGCGCTTCACTCACCAGAATCACACAAAACCCAGGCCGTAAAGAAAAGGCACCACAGCAAGCCTGCAAAGTCTATGACGTTTTCAGTTCAGAGTTCAGGACTGTGGTATACAGGATTCAACAAAGGATAGATAAGGAAACGGTTGTTTAACGTCACAAACCGCTCTAGTGTTCAGCCTCAAGTTAAGTACAGTGGACCAATCTCGGGACACCAAAGGAAACAACGTCTCTGTCTCTTGTGGTAGCGATTGTCCGTTGCATCAAAATCAAAGCAAAACAGTTCCGGGACTACGTCTCCCAGAATCCCTCTCTGTAGAGAACGTACAAGGAAAAAATAGCGCAGCGTGTCTTCAGGAGGAATACTTCACAATACAAGGTAATGTACACACGCTATGTCTCAAGAGCGCCCTAAACTAACTATCTAGGGATGATCAAGAGCAGCCAAACAATAAACGAAAGCGAGCCCGCTTTCGTCTCTCAAGTACTTATCCGGTAAGCGATGTAAGATCCAACGCTGGTTTACATCACGGCTTCTCAAACTCAGGTAATCTTCTTGCTTCTTGCTGGAATCCGGCGGGGAACACATCCGCCACTCCGACTTCTCTCTAGGATCGAAATTGACAAGCACCGTCCGTGAGGAGGGGAGGTGCTAATATGCCTTTGGGTCTCATGACTCTTCCTGCTTGCCCCTGGGAATGCTGGTCAATGTAGTTCACCCTCCTACACACATCTCCACACGCATACCATCTTCGGGATTTGGAGAGTACAACCTTCCCTCGACCCCCGGGCACCACAATCGCTACAGCCACCCTGTAAACACTGCACCCGAGTCCTGCTGGCCTTTCCCGACTTAGTCACTGCTAGTCCCGATCAGCTCCAGCGATTCCCAAGGCCCTAGGCCTGTTTCCTTTTCGATTGGTATCTCTTATACCACTTTCTTAGTATATGGTTTAGGTGGCCCCCTAGGGCTCATCCATATTGTGCGACTTTTGTGTATTTTAAACTGTGTTTTGTTTAACGCTTTTGCTTCTGTGCTCATAAAGAGTATAGGGGATATTTGTAGTTAATTAATATATATATATTTTCAATATATATCTGTGTGGTGTCCTTTCATTTGGTATTCAAGGGGGTTGTATATGGTAAAACAGCTTGATTTACATGCCTTTCAGAGTTTAGCCTAAGACTGCTTTGTCCACGCTACCACTAGGATAGCTGGTCTATAAGTTTGACTTACAACCAATCATCATAAGGGTTGCTTGGCATGGTACAAGGTGATCACTAGAACTAGTGAGCATCATATACCAGGCCAACTTCTCACACTGCTTACGTCTTCATTTAAAGAGTGATGACCAGATATATATCACCTACTATTTCACCAAAACTAGCTCTTTTACTACGCACTAATCCATTAGTTTCTTCATTGTTTTCAGTGATTTTATCCACATGATATATCTTTGGTAAAACTATTCCAAAATAACAGCTCCCATACCAGTGATCTGGTAATTTGTAATAAGCCTTGTTCCCACATATATAATAAACTCCGGGAAACACAGGTTCTGTTCCATCTTTGAAACCCCAACCCCCAATTACCTTAAAATTGTGTTCACATTCACTGGAACCAATGAATATATTGTTATAATAACCAGTTCTTTCTCTGTAGAGACAGAGTTTCCCCTTCTTCTCGAAATCCAACAACTTAGCAGCATTAGCTCCACCATTTGAGGTGTTTCCTATACTTTCAGCCCATTTAGGAATTTTATGGTTCTTATCATTTGCCTTTCTTTGGAAACTCTCTCTCCTTTTCTCAACCATATTCAAAAATATCTTTTCATTTTCTTGTAATAAACATGTTAGATTATGCTAGTGTGCGTCAGCTATATCTATTGTACCTATAGTTAGAAAATATTCACTCATGTAACATGCTAAATTTCTAGTAGTATGTACAGGATTCAAGTCTTTACGTTTAGGAAGTTCAGAAAATATCCCTTCTAAATTAGAATAATAATACTCTAAAGGTCCTTTTTTATAGAATAAATTAGCTAAAACACTATATGAAATTCCATATGTTAGCGGCAAATGGTGATATGTTACACCTTCAGCTACTGAAGTAGGCAACTTCATACAAACATAGCAATCATCTATTTCCATAGCTTCTACATAGTGTACTAACAGGTTTGCAAATACATTTAAATTAGTTCTGTTTTTGATTCTATTATAATGCAGTCCTTCCTCATCTGGTGCTTCTAAGTCTACCTTTCGTTGTCTAATGCTAAGTGCTTTTTCTTGTGTAATCCACTCTCAGTGCCCCCAGCCTCACTCGACTTTTCACCGCCTCCATTTTGTTTGTTGTTGTCTCCCAGAGCCCTTCCTCCTCGCCACGCTCCCGCCTCCCTGCTGCCCCTCCCACCCACTGACCCTTACGGCTGACTCCGTAGAAGGCAGAGCTGTGACCGTCCTGACTTCGTCAGACGCGGCCGCTCTAACGCTCCCTGGCTCCTGGTGGTATCGTTACTCACCCTTCGACTTCAGACTGTCTGTACTCTTAAATTGTGCATTTGTTTGACCTCACTGCACTCATAGTGCTTCTGGTGATCTAGCGCTGCTGGTGATTAGGAACTCTACTTTGTTTGTGCCATTGAATTGTGCATTTGTTTAACCTCACTGCGCTTATAGCGCTTCTTGTGATCTAGCGCTGCTGGTGATTAGTAACTCAACTTTGTTAGTGCCATTATTATAGCGCGACAGCGTTTCTGGTGATTAGAAGTATTGCATAGTTGGTGTCATTGAAACAGCGCGACGAAAACGGCACTGCGTTCTATCTTTGCACAATAACGCTGCCTGTTTAAAAGCGCTTGTGACTATAATCTCAGTGCCCCCAGCCTCACTCGACTTTTCACCGCCTCCATTTTGTTTGTTGTTGTCTCCCAGAGCCCTTCCTCCTTGCCACGCTCCCGCCTCCCTGCTGCCCCTCCCACGCCCCTCCCCCTCCACTATCCATTAATGTCAGATGTCCCCACGCGCAGCGTCCACGTGCTACGGCCGCGCCGAAGGTGCGCCAAAGGTAAGCCCATCTATGCCCGTCCGCGCCTGGACCGCACCCAGCGCCAGACCCCCTGGCCCCCGTACCACCCACCCCTCCCGCATTACTTACGATGCTACCACCCTCCTAGCCCTTAACCCCGGCCGTCCCCCCAACTGCGTCCAAACCGCTCCTGGACACACCCATGGACCCTTCTCTTGCAACTCCTGCAAGTTCGACGGCACCAAGAACAACTCCTCATCTACGAACACACAACAGATATCCGACACCAACCACCTAAAATTCATCCTGCTCAACACCCGCTCGGTCCACAGGCACGCCATCGACCTCTGGAATCTACTAGACACCACCTCCCCGGACGTCGCCTTCCTAACAGAAACATGGATGAACGCCTCATCAGCCCCAGATATCACCATTGCCATCCCGGAAGGCTACAAGATCATCCGTAAGGACCGCACCGACCAAACAGGAGGAGGCATCGCTATCGTCCATAAGAACTCCATCTGCATCTCAACCAGCTCAGACGTCAACCTCGCTAGCGCCGAACACCTTCACTTCCAGATCCACACCGACCCCAAGACCACACTTAGAGGTACCCTCCTCTACAGGACTCCTGGACCCCGTGCACAATTCAGTGAAGACATCACTGACTTTATCACCCCACACGCCCTCCCCTCTGAGGAATACATCCTATTGGGAGACCTCAACTTTCACCTGGAAAAGAGCAATGACAGCAGCGCCACCACCCTTCTGGACAATCTCGCCAACCTCGGACTCAAACAACTTGTCACTACCCCCACCCACATTGCAGGTCACACACTCGACCCTATCTTCACCTCCAGCAAACATGTCTCATTCAGTCACACCACAGCTCTTCATTGGACGGACCACAGCTGCGTTCACTTTATCTACAATAAGACCACAAACCACAACCATCCCCAACCCACTCTGCGAAGAAACTGGAACAAAATCACCATCGACCAGATCTCCTCATCGCTTCTTCTAAACCCCTCCGCCCACTCCTCAAACCCCGACCAAGCAGCCATTAACCTCACCCAATGGCTATCCAACAGCGCCGACATCCTAGCACCATTGAAAAAACGTCAAATCAAACTAGGCAGCAAAAACGCCTCCTGGTTCAACGATGATCTTAAGAAATCCAAGAAACTCTGTCGCTCCCTCGAGAAGGTCAGGAAAAAAGACCCAAACACCAGCACCAGGGACGCCTTCAAAAACGCCACCCACATACACCACCAACTAATCCGATCTGCCAAGAAAGCCGCATTCAAGGACCGACTAGATAACAACGCCCACAACAGCAAGGAATTATTCAACATCGTCAAAGAATTTACCAACCCATCAGCCAACTCCAACGACATCACCCCCTCTCAAGCCCTCTGCGACTCCCTAGCTTCATTCTTCCACAACAAAATCGCAGACATCCACAACAGCTTTGACGACCGACCCGGAGACCAACCCACCCAACCTTCTGCAGGACCTTCACCCCCCATGAACATCCTTAATGACTGGAACCCAATCTCCACTGAGGACACCATCCGCCTGATGAACTCCATCCACTCAGGATCCCCAACTGACCCATGCCCTCACCACATCTTCAACAAAGCTGACTCCATCATAGCACCACACCTCTGAGACATCATCAACTGCTCCCTCAACTCCACCACCTTCCCGGAAAGCTGGAAACACGCAGAACTCAGCGCCCTTTTGAAAAAACCCACAGCTGACCCCACCGAACTCAAAAACTACCGCCCCATCTCGCTTCTTCCATTCCCGGCCAAAGTCATCGAGAAAGCTGTCAACAACCAGCTCACCACCTTCCTCGAAACCAACAAATCCCTCGACTCCTGACAGTCCAGCTTCCGAGCCAAACACAGCACTGAAACCGCCATCATCGCAGCAACAGACGACATTCTAACTCTACTGGACAATGGAGACACAGTCGCCCTCATCCTCCTCGACCTCTCCGCTGCCTTCGACACAGTCTGTCATAGCACACTATTCCAGCGCCTCAGAAACGTCGGAATCCAAGGAAAAGCACTGGAATGGATCACCTCGTTCCTCACCGGAAGAACCCAAAGAGTCCGCCTCCCACCATTCAAGTCAGAGGCCACTGAAGTCATCTGCGGCATGCAACAAGGATCGTCACTCAGCCCCACCCTCTTCAACGTATACATGAGCCCCCTTGCGGCCATCGTTCGCCAACACAACCTCAACATCATCTCCTACGCTGATGACACTCAACTGATCCTTTCCCTCACCAAAGACCCTAACACCGCCAAAACCAACTTACACGAAGGAATGAAAGAAGTTGCCGAGTGGATGAAGCACAGCCGTCTGAAACTGAACTCAGACAAAACAGAAGTCCTCATCTTAGGCACCTCCCCCTCCGCCTGGGTTGACTCTTGGTGGCCAGAGGCCCTTGGAAAAGCACCCATCCCGACGGACCACGCACGGAACCTGGGCGTCATCCTGGACTCCTCACTCTCGATGACCATACAAGTCAACGCCGTTTCATCATCTTGCTTCAACATTCTTCGCATGCTCAAAAAAACATTTCGCTGGATCCCCACCGAAACTAGAAAAACGGTCACCCACGCACTGGTCACGAGCTGCCTGGACTACGGAAACACCCTATACGCCGGTACCACCGCAAAACTCCAGAAAAAACTCCAACGCATCCAGAACGCTTCAGCCAGGCTTATACTAGACATCCCGCGTAAAGAACACATCTCTGGTCACCTGAAAAAACTCCACTGGCTCCCCGTAAATAAGAGGATTACTTTCCGCCTCCTAACCCACGCACACAAAGCACTTTACGAACTTGGACCCGAATGCCTCAACACACGACTCTCCTTCTACACCCCCTCCCACCAGCTACGATCCTCCAACCAAGCCCTTGCCACTGTACCTCGCATCAACAAAACCACCATGGGAGGTAGATCCTTCTCCTACCTGGCAGCTAAAACCTGGAACTCACTTCCCACTCACCTTCGCCTTACTCAGAACCACCTAGCATTCAGAAAGCAACTTAAAACTTGGATATTCGACAAGTAATTCCCCACTCTTCTTCAAGCGCCTTGAGACCCTATGGGTATGTAGCGCGCTATATAAATCTCTTGACTTGACTTGACTTGACTTGTAGTTCTTCAATATCTATTGTCAGCCGTCCATTAATGTCATTCTTTGTCTCTTTGCTCATCATGTAAGGAATAGCTATTGTTAGTCCTATCTAAACTATAAGTACTATTGCTATACTACATAAACATATTCAGCAGCATGTTTTTAAACAATTTCTTTTCGGTCTTCCATTAACAGTATGATCAGCCATTTCTGACTAAAGGAGATTTAACCCCTCTTTGTTACTTTTACACAGCTTTTACCCTGTGTGAATTTCAGGTTGGTCTCACTTCTTCGTCAATTTGATCAGTAATCAATTCTTCATCACTTTCGTCACTTATTTCCAGGTTTTCAAGATCTTCCAAAACAATGTGGGTCCACTCAGGGCCTTTGTATTTATTATTTAGTCTCTTTGGTCATGGACCTCTCCTTCTTGGTTGTATCACAGGTTGATCAGTTTGACTTTTTACTTCATTTACTTGTTCAGGTTCTTCATTAATTATCTTTAAACGTAGTCTTAGGGCCATATGTATGAAGCTATTTTCGATTCGCAAAGGCCGAAATTCGCCGAATTTCGGCCTTTGCGAATCGGAAACGGCCATTTTTGCACATTTGCAATGTATGAAAAAGTAGCAAAATAAGGAATTGCAAAATTTAGCGATTCCTTATTTTGCCATAGCATTTAAGGAATCGCAATTTTGCGATTCCTTAATTGCTATGTAAGAATCTTTTTTCTTTTGCGAATTTGGTTTAAGGAATCGCAATTTGCCACCAACTGAAAGTTGGTGGTAAATTGCGATTCCTTTCCAATAAGCACAAATTGGCATTTTTCATTGTGGCATGTGACGCACATGCATGCCCTTAGGGAATGTATGTGCGCCATATGCGCACACATGTCATTTTCAGGGGTGCAGCAGGGTGTTCTTGAGACACCCCCTGCACCCTTGAAAATTCGCACTATTTGCGATTAGCAAATTGCGATTAGCAAATTTCCCCTTCTTTCCATTGGGCCTCCTGGCCCATAGAAATGAATGGGAAGTATTCCTTATTTGCGAATTCGCAATTTGCGAATTCGCAAATAAGGAATAGTAAGAAATCGCTAAAATTCCTAGATTACCTACATACATACCGTTTTGCGAATTCTAAATAGCGATTCCTTAAGATTCGCTATTTAAAATTCGCAAAACGGAAGTATGATACATATGGCCCTTAGTCTTTTGACAAATCTAGGCCACTTGTCTCCTTTTCTGAGTCTTTTAGCTGGCACTGTGCTTTGGCCCTCTTCGAATGCTCTTTTATTTTAATTCAGTTGTGGCACATCTATTTCAATGCTGTCTTACGTTTCCCTCTCTAGCTGACTAGTTCCAGGTCTTATTTCTGTTTCTTCTGTCTGGTCACTAAGTTGGCCTTGTTAAGGTGTCTGCTGAATTTGACTTTCATTTGATTCTCTTTCTTCTTCCTGAACACTATGGTCTACTCCTGTCTGGTCCTGCTCAAGCTCTTCGAACCCTTGATTTGCTTCTGCTTGAGCCTCTGCCCTAATTTCTATCTGTCCCTTTTCAGACTCTGGAGTTCTTGGCGGAGTGTCGATTACTTGATCTTTCCCTATCTGGTCCTCCTCAGAATCACTTTTGACTTGTATTTCTATGATCTGAGTACCTTCTTCTACACTTGTCTCGTTGTCACTATCACTCTGTCTATCTTGATAAGTTTGACTTCTTGTTCTCACACATTCTGCAGGTATGTTGATTACTGGAATCAAATCATCTTGACTGGTGCTCGATTGTACCTCTTCAGCTACTTCAGGATCGATATCTTGAGACCCAAGGCTGCACAACCTTCAGCTTCAGTTTCATCAGGTTCAGTCGCCTTTTTTGTATGACTGGCATCAATCCAGTGTGGAACTCCTGCACACTTTACAGCTCTGGTGATAACCAAAATCACTTGTCGTGGTTTTACCCACCTTGGTGCAAGGCACGTTTTTCGAGTATGTTTCTTAAGCACTACCCAATCACCTGGGTTCAGGTCATGTGCTGGTGTTGCTGGTCTGGCAACAGCGTCTTCCCTAACCTGGTGAGAGATAGAACGCACTTGGTCAGCCAGTTCTTTGCAGTACTCCAGTACTAAATCATCAGATATACTTAGCAGCTTGTGTCCTGGCACCCATGCCTGCCTCATTGCTCTTCCCATCAGTTTTTCATGGGACTTAAGCCTGTGTTCCGGTCTGGAATACTTCTAAGTCCCATCAGAACAAGTGGAAAAGCATCTGGCCACTCCAATCGAGTAGACTCATACATTTTTCCCAGTCTTGATTTGATTGTGCCATTCAATTGTTCTACCACTCCAGAAGCCTCTGGGGGATATGCACCGTGCAATTTTTGCTTTATTTTGAATGCTTCACAAATTAGACCCATTATTTCACTATTAAAATGTTTTCCTCTATCTGATTCAACTGTTACTGGAAAACCGAAACGTGGTATCAGTTCTCTAAGTAAAAGTTTGGCTACAGTGATGTTATCATTCCTGCGTGTGGCGTAAGCCTCCGCCCATTTTTAAAACAAGCAGAAAATGACAAGTACGTATTTTAGTCCTCGACAAGGGGGTAACTGAATAAAGTCAATCTGCAAACGTATAAAGGGACCTTCTGCC
Source organism: Lissotriton vulgaris (assembly GCF_964263255.1). NCBI lineage: Eukaryota > Metazoa > Chordata > Amphibia > Caudata > Salamandridae > Lissotriton > Lissotriton vulgaris. Next base: position 888,626,948 of record NC_141691.1, read on the forward strand.
TTCCCAATATTTCCTGGTAACACTACTGTTTTCTTCCCTGGATTCATTTGTTGACAAACCAAACACCTCCGGCCGAGTGCCTCTGCTATGTTCCTGAATTTCGTATTAAACCATGACTGTCTGAACAGACGTATCATAGCATCTCTTCCCAAATGAGAATCTACGTGAATCAGCCTAGCCATAGGAGCAAGCAGACCGTCGGGTAACACTGGCATTTCATCAAGATAAACAATGAAACGATCCTCATCCCTTCTCCGACAGCCTAGTTTCCTCCATTCTTCCCTTTCCTTTGGTTCTGCTGCATTCTGTTAATCTCTCACTTCTTCCCACATATTCACACATTCTAGCAACATAAGTTGGCAGCTGTTTCCGCCCACCTCAACTTTCTTGTTAACAGCCATTTCATATTTTGCACAATGTTGGGCTAACTGGACAGCATATCGATTACGAGCTGTCACTTTGTTGTTGCCAGATTTGTGAGCAGCACACTTTGCCACAGCCACTTCTTTTGGCAACTGGATTGCTTCCAGTAAATCCTTCACATATTGACCATTTCTGATTGGACTACCTGAAGAAGTCAGAAACTCCATTTGCATCCATAATTGGTCATAGTCATGCACAACCCCGTAACCATACTGGCTGTCAGTGTATATGGTTACTTTCCAGTTGTTCCCAAATTTGCAGGCTTTTGCCAGGGCAACCAATTCGGCTACTTGTGCAGACTTGACTCCAGGCAAGTGGGATGCTTCCACTGGACCTCCCAAAGTGCACACTGCATAAGCAGCGCTCAGGCCTCCTTCCTCAGGTCTCATACATGAGCCATCCACAAATAGCTTATTGTCTGAATCGATTAATGGCTCTTCTCTTATGTCCGGTCGTGGTTTTGTACTGTACTCGGTTAGATCAATACAGTCATGTTCTACTTCTCCCTTCATTTCTGCAGTATGTGAATTAAGTAGCAGTGTTGCTGGTTTCAAAATGTTACATCTAGCAATGGTTACATTTCCTGCACCTACAAGGATTCTCTCATACTTAGTCAGCCGATTAGGTGTGAGATACTGGGTCTTGGTCCTGGTCAGCAAAATTACAACTGCATGTGGAACATACACAGTCCCATAATAATGGATTCACTCTGCTCAAGGCTCATGCAAGTTGCAGCTACCGCTTTCAGACATCCAGGCAATGCAGCTGCCACTGCGTCTAATGCGGAAGAAAAATAGGCCAACTGAATTGCAGAAATGGCCCGTTAATTTGACATCATATTATCAGCCACCAGGTTTACTAAGGCCTTTTCCCCCCTTATATGCACCTCTTAGTAATGGCCGATCGTTTTACCAAGTTTCCTTGCTGCCAATGGTTGGTAATTCCTGCCTGTAATTTCATTGGTCAACCCCTTACCACGTGACCCGGAATGATTACATTTCCAGCATTGCCGCGGCTTGCTTCACTGATCGTGAGGTTTCCCACGAATTACGAGGACCCCCATTGAGGACCTGTATTTCTATTATAACTGGTAAGTGAATTCTGCCCGTTTTTCGCCTTTACATTGCCCAGCATTATGGGCCCGATTCACAGAATGAACTTAAGACTCAATCCTAAACTTACTACTATTTTGGTATTCACAGAATGCACTTACTACTTTTGGCATTCACAGAATGCACTTACTACTTTTGGTATTCACAGAATGAACTTACTACTTTTAGTATTCACAGAAGTTAGGATTTTGTCTTAAGTCAGTCTTAAGTCTGTCTTAAGTTTGTCTTAAGTCTGTCTTAAGACAAACTTAAGACAAAATCCTAACTTCTGTGAATACCAAAAGTAGTAAGTTCATTCTGTGAATGTCAAAAGTAGTAAGTGCATTCTGTGAATGCCAAAAGTAGTAAGTGCATTCTGTGAATACCAAAATAGTAGTAAATTTAGGATTGAGTCTTAAGTTTATTCTGTGAATCGGGCCCTATGTGCTTTGTGCGCTTAGCAATTCTTGTTTTAATTATAGAATTGCCCGTTATTTTGACATCGCAGCAGCGGCTACCGGGTAAGCTTATGCCCTTCTGAGCACTATTGTAGATAATTAACCCCACACTCCTCGCCTTAATCTCTGGTCGTAATTTTCCCATAGGAGTGACTATTGTGAAATTACATTGCGCACCATTGAGCCTACTCCGGCGTTCCCGGGTAAGCTCAGTTTAGTTCGAGCAATTGTTTGGTGGAGGGTCTTCTTACACTCCTCTCACTTCACCTGATAGGCCGTCTTATCACTTCCTTACCCGGTTCGAAAGATTAAATAATACCTTGCGCTTCCGTTATTATTGTCACTCTTGGCTATACCGCGATGATTGCATGTTCATTGAATTGCTGACTACATCGCTAGCACTATTTATACACGCTTATCATTTCCCGACCCGGTTAGGAAGACTAAATATTATCCTGCGCCTACGGTATTATTGTCCCTGTTATACCGCTATGATTGCATGCTTGGTCATTGAGTTGCTGACTACATCGTTAGCGCTATTTATACACGCTTTCACACTCTCCTCTTGTCAATTTCTCAATTTCGCATGGACAGTCATGTTAGGTGGATTGCCTTTTTCGGGGCTTTTACTCTTCTGGGTCATGTGCACGACTTATCATGATTTGCACCACTATGGTCCCACAGGGCACAATTAATTACTACCAATAGATGGTTGACATGCCATATATGTTTCTAATTTATTGTTTGCTTTCCCTCCCCCTTTTTTCTTTTCCCTAATTGTGTATTCTGGCAATATAACCCCACAGCTTGGGCATTCTGTATATATGTATTTGTTAGGCAATCTTTTGTTGTCCTGAGGATGAACCTTGTACTGTAATTGGGTTCGAAACGTCGTCGACCCTAATACACTAAATGCATATTTATCTTGTGATTTATCATTTGCATATGTATATATTTTGGATTGTCTGTGCATGATTTATGATATTCAGACTGCCACAATTTGCCTAAAAATGTCTCCTGTTTGTCTTCCCTTGAGTGTGTTAGTTGAGCACCAGCTGGTGTCCCACTTGTATCACACTTATCTTTTATGTACTTTATGCATTGGAAATTAATCTGTCCGGATGGACATTTGATATAGAACTATTCAGTCTATATTTATTGAAATTAATTGTTGTTTTTTGGTCTAGGGACATTGTCTCTGTTAATACATAAGCATTATTATATGCCAACTCCGCCATCCATAATAGATCCACCCAAGATTCATGAGCCTCCTTGGAATAACACTGCAGATATTTTTTCAAGGTTTGATTCAAACGCTCCGTTTGACCATCCGTCTGTGGATGGAAACTAGTGGAAAGTGTGGAGTCGATACCAAAAGCCTTACACCACATGCGCCAAAAGCATGCTATGAATTGTGGACCTCGGTCTGAAACAATTACCTTGGGGACACCATGTAGCCGAATGACTTTTCAGCCAACAAATGGGCAGTTTGGCTAGCAGTAGGGAGGTCTTTACAAGGGATAAAATGTCCCATTTTAGCAAGACTGTCCACAACTACCAGGATGGCCAAACAACCTTGATCTTGAGGCAGGCCAGAAACGAAATCCAAGCTGATAATCTGCCAGGGACGTTGAGGAGTGGGCATGATCATAAGTTTGCCCTTTTTCCTAGTGTTTTCTACCTTGGCTCTGGCACATTCCTCACAGTGTGATACCGAAGAAGCCACGTCTTTAGCCAAAGCTTCCCACCAGAAATACCTCTGGACCAATTGAACAGTTTTACGTATGCCTGGATGTCCAGCTGTAGGTACTACATGACACCACGTGTAAGCCTTTTTTTTGCAACTCTACAGTCGGCAGATACAGTTTGTTAACGTGAAAAGGCAACCCCTGTCTCATCTTCCGCACTGTGTTATGTGCTGCCCAAGAGACCCATGCATCATCCTCCAAAAAAGTTTCAGCTCTTAAAACACAGACCACCTTCGCTGGTGATATGATGGCCTGTACCATCTCCTTAGTAGACTGATCCGACAGCTCCTGCCTGGACAAGGCGTCCGCCTTACGATTCTCAATGCCTGGTCTAAAAGTCACCACGAAATCGTACTCAGCAAAGAAAAGCATCCAACGCACCTGTCTCTGTATGAGATGCCTGGCTGCCTTCATGTATTGCAGATTGCAATGGTCAGTGTACACCGTGATGATGTGACAGGCCCCCCACAAATAATGCCTCCACTCCTGGAATGCACTTTTTATAGCTAAGAGTTCTTTCTCGGCTATTGTATAATTGTATTGAGCAGGACTCAGCTTTCTGGACAAATATGGTACCGGATGGAGCTGTCCTGTGTTTAGATCCATCTGGAACAATGCAGCACCAATAGCTTCATCAGAAGCATCAGCTTCCACTACAAACGGATGTTCCAGATTAGGATGAGAGAGTACTGGGGCAGAGATGAATGCCCTTTTCAAATATTCAAAAGCCTCCCCTGCATCACTGGACAACACAAAAGGCCTTCCTTTTTTCAACAGTTTAGTAAGGGGGACAGCCACTTGCAGGATGAACCTGCGATAATAATTCGCAAATCCTAAAAAACTTTGGACTTCCTTAACATTTTTGGGAACAGGCCACTCCTGCACTGCTTGTACTTTCGGCTCTGACATGTGCAAACTCCCTGGACTCAGCATCACCCCCAAGAACTCCACCTCAGTCACACCAAACTCACATTTGCTCAGTTTCACATATAGCTTGTGCTCAAGCAGCTTATCCAGCACCAGACAAACATGTTCCGTATGACATGCCTCCTACATGGAATAGACCAAAATGTCGTCTATGTAGACCACCACAAAGTGGTCTACAAAGTCCTTCAAAATGTTGTTTATGAAGTATTGGAACGCCGCCGGCGCGTTGCACAGACCGAACGCCATCACCAAATACTCATAAAGCCCATAACGCGTCTTGAAGACCGTTTTCCACTCATCTCCCTCTCGCAACCTGACCAAGTGATAGGCCCCCCGTAAGTCTAACCGAGTGTAGATCTTGGCTTCCCTCACTTGATCAAGGAGCACCGAAATGAGAGGAAGTGGATACCTATTCCGAACAGTGTTTTTGTTCAGCATGCGGTAGTCCACACACACCCTCAAATCCCCATTTGCTTTTGCGATAAAAAACAGAGGAGAGGCTGCTGGGAAGCGGGAAGGGCGTATGAAACCTATATCCACATAATGGTCAATGTATTCTTTTAGATGTGTGGTTTCGGGTACTGACAAAGCATATACTCTACAAGAAGGAATGGTGGCCCCATCCACCAAATCGATGCGACAATCGTACTCCCAAAGAGGGGGCAGTGATTCGGCTTTGGCTTCACTAAAAACATCCCCATATGATGCATATTCCTCGGGCAACACGACTGCTTTCTCTACGGCTGTGGCCACTAGAAATGGACAGGCCACACCGCTACCTGTGATGCAACACATGGAAAGAAATGGTCTTTACAGGTCTCAGACAAGAACTCAAGGGATTTGGTTGTCCAGTCTATAGTAGGGTTGTGGTAAGTCAGCCATGGCATTCCTAAGATTACCTCATACTGAGGGCCTTCTATGATATTTAATGACAACCTCTCAGTATGTTGTTCCCCCTTGGCTTCCACAGATAACACTATTTCACATGTCTTTTCCGTGATGCGACCAGATTTTAAGGGCTGACCATCTACAGCCAGGACCTCTTCTGGATTGTCTCTTGGCACTCTAGGCAACTGCAACCTGGTTACCAACCCGTCATCTATAAAATTGCTTGTTGCCCCTGAGTCTAACATAACCATTATCTGATGGTATTGATGCTTACATTCCAAAGTCATAGAAATCACGACATGTGACTCGGTTTCACTTACACCGAGGGTAGAAAGAGAAGTGAGTTTCCAATCCTGACTCTTCTCTTCCTCCTGCAGCTGACCTGACCTTTCTCTGTCTCCTGAATGGTAGATGATACTGCTACTCTCTTATTTCTAGTCCAATTGTTAGGGGTCTTAGGTTTAGACAGACACTCTCTTACATAATGCCCATCCTTTCCGCAGTATATACACTCGCCTTCTTTCTCTTTCCTCTCTGGACAAAGGGGGTCTGGTGGATCCTATTTCCATAGGTTCCAGAGGGACCTCAGGTGTACCTAGAGCCTTACGTAGAACATGATCCGGTCTATAGGAACCTCTCTCCCATTTCCTCCTATCGTCTCTTATTTCAGTCAAACGACTATCCAGCCTTAAAGTCAGATTGACCATATCCACATACGATGTGGGTTGTGGGTCAATCTGCGCCACCACATCTTTCAACTCCTCACGCAACCCTTGGTAATACAGAGACATCCACTTCTCCTCAGGGCATTCAGCCTCAGCCACCAAACGGATGAATGACGTTAAATAGGTAATCAAATCCCCCTTACCCTGTTTTAAGTCCAACAACTCCCTATCGGCACTAAAGGTAGTGGCACGTCTGTCGAAAACCTTCTCAAATTCTGTTCTAAAAGCCGACCAATCTGATAGTATAGCGTCATTGTTTTTTACCAAGGGCACCGCCCAGTTTGCCGCATCCCCCACTAGATACGAAATGGCAAATGCAACACGCAAGTGGTTGGTAGGGAAGGAAGCAGGTTTGCACGAAAAGTGCATTAACACCTGCGTCAAAAACACCTGGATTTTACATGGATCCCCAGAGTATCGTTTAGGATTGGCTAAAGGAATGGGAGGGGGCACTGTTACCTGTATCTGTGATGTGGAAGAAGATGCATTAAACGGATTTTTGCTAAGTTTCTCAACCCTATCCCTCAAAGCAGCTGTCTCTGCCTTAGAGGCAGCCAACTCCTGCTGGACCAACACCAACGCATGCAGAACATCTTCCATGGAGGCCATGCTCGCTGGACCAGGCGGAGTGAAATACTTGGGTGCGTGATTCTGTCAGGACACACTCCGCAGGATCCAGATGCAGCAAGAATGTCCACCTCCTGACCTCACCAACACCCTGATATGCCAAACACAGGGTGTTCGAGCGATCGAGCGAGGGACGGGAAAGGAAGGGGACAGCAGGGAAGGGAAATCAGTAAAAGAAAGCACACGATTATATAATCATTCAAATATATATCTACTCTCATACATTCTCACTAAGTAGAATCCTAGTCACCTGGAGACCAATCTCTATGCTCCAATTCCCCACATAGTCTTTAAGGAACTCCTAATGTCTCCTCCCCTGTTAGACACAAAAACACATATTAATGATTGCCACGGAGAAGGAGGATACACTCTGTTGAAGTGGGTGCACAGTATACCTGCCCTTCCTGTTCCTTTGTAAATTATAAAGGAATGGGAACTCTCCTAGTGTTTGATGATTTCTCAACAAGAGTAGGCAGAGACCCAGTGCAACACAAAAGAGAACTGAACAACTCTTCAAATCTTCCGGATCCCATGATATCATTAACGATGGTGGTCTTTACCACTATTTCAAGCTAGAGTCTGAAAGGCTCCTAAATATGAAAGTACACCCAAACACAGCAGAACGTACTTAAGAACACCACTGTTCTCCGCTTTGGTATTTATATTCCAAATGGGAAAAGGTATGTCTGTAAACCCAAAACAAGAATAAACAAGATGACC